>NC_137668.1:20591282-21191282 GCF_963422515.1 Blennius ocellaris | reverse complement strand
AAAAGGGTGATGCAAAAGACTAAGGCTTGTACCAAAACACTCACATGGCTGTTTGCGTTTTAATTTGGCAGGCAGTTCCATGATTGTCAGTCTCACACCTTATTGTATATCAAACTGCAGCGGTGGCACACATTTATCCTTCAAAGGTCCCCCAGGCTGTAATATTAAGCAAAAATGCAACTAATAAAATATTTATTCCACAAAAAGTGACCAGAACGCATCTGCAGATTTAATAGAGCTGTCGATCAATACCAAAGAGTCAATGGTTACCTGGCCGATAGCTGATATTTCGGACTTTCAAAACTAACTTTCTGACCTGTCCTCTTTTTAGAAATAGAGTGCCTCTCAATGGGTTGAATTGTGATGTTTTATTAAGCAGTTTCAGCTTCTACACAATAGTGAAATGATGCACATCAAGTGAATCGTTTCTCTCCCACCGTTAAAAAGCCTCTTTTCTTTAAGCCAAGTAAAGTTCAGGACAATCCATGCCAGTTTTCAGCGTGGTGAAGCACTTAGACAATTTTAATATCTCTCTGGTGTGATTGGAGCTTGTGAAGCTTGCCTGACTTGAGATTACTACCAGTTTATGTGATGTAAAAAAACAGAAAACAAAAACCAATGTGGAAGATTCATTATCTTAGCAAGTCAGGGGACGATTCGATTTTATTCATAAAGAGCCAAAAACAACAGTCATCTCAAGGCACTTCTATGGAGAAAAACACAACTTTTCCACATGAACAAGCAGAGGCGAATTTAGAAGGGAACAAATATTTAAATAGGAAGAAACTGGCAGAACGAAGCTTAGAGGTGGAGACTTTCTACCGTCCTGGTGGGGGATTGAGGATAGAAAGACAAAAAAGGAGAAGAAAATGCCTCACGTGTATGTATTATGTCTTAACACATATACAAGGCATACCAGGTATCTGTGGAGGTGATTGTTGATAGCTTTTGCCAAAATCACTTTAATTCTAAATCTAATTCTTCAATCTGTGGCTTCATACAGGATTAGGTCAGAGATTTTTAAAGTGTGGGACTTTTTTTAACTGTTAATCCCTATTATACAAAAGTTAAAAAAACAATATATAATAATAATAATAATTCACGCTTTAAAAAAAAGCATCCCCTAAATGTCTCTTGTGGCCCCTCAGTGTGGGTTTACATGTAATCATATTACTTTGATCATAACTGTGATGTCCACCAGCAAGGAAAATGTCTGTATAAATATTGATGATTGATTAAGATCTTGGAAGATGAAAACACTTCTGACATATCTAACCACACACATGCTCACATAAACAAATTGTATCTTCACTTGTTGTCAACACTACACACTAAAACTATGCAGCTCAATAACTGCCCGCTTGGAGGTGTGATGAGTAAAGCCACATTTGAGGGTCCAATTAGTTTTATGTGTAAAAAAAAGATGAGATGAGAAATTCTCCCATGTCTGCATATGAATTCGGAATATGGAGTCAGAGTGGAAGGTGATTAGTTAAACTAGCTGTCAAAAGTCTTTTCACAAGGCAATGAGCCTCCAAATTTTGAGGATATCATTGAAGACGGCACTGGAATAGGAATACAGAATTGAGATAGAAAAAGAAAGAGCCCCTTCCATCAACCTCTCTTCCTTTAATAACTTGAATGCCTTCTGACTTTTTATGGGTTTATAACACGGTGGATTTGATTTATTTGGTTTTTATTTTATCACACACGAAAAGCCTTTCTTGGCTGTTGTTAATATGGAGTGAAAGTATTCTGATGAATTGTCATGAAAATGTGGTGACATCACTTTTTAGCTCTGTGATGATTCATCTCACGCAACTTGATATTCATTTTCTTGTAAAGTCTATGTGCACATGCTTCTTCCATTGATTTCTCATGAAGAGAACCAGATATTTCCAACCCTAAGTTCAGAGGAAACGCAGATAAAATCATGAACAAAACCCCCCCCCAACAAATCTTGATGATAAATCTAAATGAGGAGAACTGATTTATTCTGGTTTGGGTTTCCATGCAGGTTATTGTGCTTTTGAAATTTTGAGCAATGGCCTGCTGATGTTTGATTTAGTTAACGTGAGTCTTCCTCCACATAACGGGACTCATGTGTTGAAAGTTGTTTTCTGCTGATTTTACGTTCGTTCATAAGGAACTTCTTTCAAGAACAGGTGTTATGCCGAATTCTGCATGACTGCTCAACCATTTGTTCCCTTACTGAGCATGAGGAGTTAAAAAGAATCTACATTTTTACTAAAGACTGATCAACTCAAGCTAACTCTCAAAATAATTGTTGTAACTTCAGCTGAACTTAATGGGTGATTTATTTGGTGGACTGACCTGCACAACGTTTAAATCCCAGCTAATGTAGTACAGCTTTGCTCCACTTATCACCACACAAGTTATTTTTCAAGTCAAGTAAATTTCAAAGATAAGCTTTTGTCAACTTGCCTAACACGTCAGAGGAACCAATATAGGCATTTCAAGAATATATGACATATTGATTCTAAACCAGACCTACAGATTAAGAGGAAAAGTTGTAGGTAAAAAAAAAACTAAAAAGTGAAATACATACTAGATAGTAAATGCCTCTTTATATGAGCGGCATTACAACTCGGAGATTCCTGAACTATGTATATTCTACAGTCACCATTTTATATTTGGAGAAACATAAAGCCGTTCAACATAGTTGAACATTTCTGCTTGGTTTCTTTGTTTTGGGTTGGATTGTAAACAACCAGCGTTTATAAATAAACTACTAAATTACATCTCTGTGAAGAGTGAAAATATATTTTTTTAGTATCTAGATTTTGCAGTAGACTTGTGCATTTAACTTCAAAATCCACAATATAATTGAGCCTGAGCCTGAAATGACCATAAATTGGAAAATATTGATGCTCAGATTAATCTAATTTCACAATGGTAAATGAAACTGTTAAGCGAAATTCATACTTCAAAGGATATTTTCTAAAGTGTAAATAAATATTTACTTAAGATCAGACTTCATGTTTGTCTATTTCATTCTTCAACTCAGGTGTGTTAATAGTCATCTTCAGGGAACTGAGCACTACTGTAAAATGTCATGTTTATCAATAAAGACACTCTGACCTATCTGTGCTGCGAATATTAACAGCACTCATTGTCTCAGAGTGATGGGAACGACATCGCTCTGGAAACGACAGCAAAATTGACAACTTTTAAATGTCACTCCAATCATTACCGCATTATTTTTTGCTTCCCCTCTGTTGACAACATAAACATTGAACAAAATCCCTCTGGATGCTCGCAGGAGTGTTGTTATAAAATCAAATCTGAGACCTCGACCTGGGAGCGCTCGGCGCGCATGTTGGCAGGCGGTGGGATGTCGCTCTCGTCTCAATGCCTTGTTAACTGCAGGCCACCTGGGAGGAAAATCTAGGTGTTAAACTGCAAGAAAAGGCCCTCAAGTCAAAAACGAGGAAATGGAAATGACCTTCTAAGCAATGACCAGCGGTGTGTGGTAAAGGTCAGAGCCAGAGGAGCAGGAGAGTGAAACGACAAAGACAGACGTGGGGGGGGGGGGATTTAAAACCACTGGCACAGGATGTTCAGACCCCCACAGAAAGCACACATTGAACACCGTGGATTCACACCCAGCAAGGGAGGAAAGAGCCAACAGACAGTCAGCCGCTCGCCGGAGCAGATTTAGAAAGAGTATGTGAAGGCTGAGAGGCAGCAAGAAACATCAGATAAGACGCAGGAAAACAAGAGCCCCTTAATGGATAACTTCAGAATTCTATTAGAGGAGAACCACAGCGACGCTGAATGGATAACAGACAAGACAAGGACAAACCATTTGGAGAAAAAGACAGGTTACAGATAAATAATAATCGTGTGCCAAAGATAATCGAATGGGCATTGGAAAAATGGCAGAGAAAATTGAATAGGGAAGTGAATTAAAAATAGAAACACCGGTGAAACACACAAATGTTTCAAGTGTGTCGCTGGAGATTTTTTCAATCTGTGAAGTTTTTGGCGGCAATTATTAAGTATCACATGGTGATACTTTGTCAAGAACTTGCCACCTGCTTGCGTCTCAGCGAAAGCCTTTGGGGGAAAATTACAGAAGCTGTTGGAACAGATGGCTCCCTCTGTGACCTCTCAGTGGTTTTCTTTATTCAGCCGTGACATGTCTGCTGCTGTGATAAACATCCATCTTTTATGTACTGCTTCACTTCGCCCAAGTAACTCTTTCATTCAGTCACAGGCATTAAAAGCTTTTTCCTTCTTCTTTTTTCAAATCTTCATTCTGATAGAATGGCCTTTTAAAGAAGGAATTAATTGACTTGAAAAAAAAATCTGACACAGTGGCATGAAATTGTAGATATCAGTACAGATGGGAGTACAGATCAAATATAGTCATCATACATTGTTTACGATATTCCATCACGTTTTATCTGTACACTGGGCAGCCGAAGGGAGAGTTTTGTATGTTGTCTAATATACTTACATACATCTCCATTCTCCACAACAAAATAACAAAATTTACAAACTTTCTTGGAAGTACACTTAATCAGATGGATCTTTCCTGACAATAAATATTGGTTAACACTGGTGTCATTCTCTATGTTTGCTCTATGATGGCCTGCCTCCGCCAATGGTTGGATGAAATGGTTTAGGATATGTAAGGACAGTTCAATAGCTTAGCTTACATTCCACGCAGAGCTGTGAGCATTATTACTGATCGGTTTATGAAAATCAAACAAAACTGGAACACTTGTCAGATTTTGTCCCCTTGCCTGCTTTCCTGTGACTAATTTTCTTGACGGATGATACTGTTTGTCTTCGGGGAACGTAAACTCATTTATAATAGTGACATTACATACTTTATTTTTAATGAGGATTTTCAAAAAGAAGTTTCCACCCGAGCTGAACATAGAGCAGATTAGGATCTTTCAGAAAGACATGCGATCTTTGTTTCCCCATAACATCAGAGGAGAGTAGAATAAACTCTGCCAGACACTTTCAAGGGTTTAATAACAATCTTCAACAATCATATTGGTAACTGCTATTGATCAGTGCAGATTCCATAAAATTGCTTCAGTAATGTGGTTGTGCATTGCGCCAATATGCCAGTTCTTTTCACATGCTGACTTTATTTTTTCGTATTTGAGAAAAACATTCTGATAAACCACTCTGGTTCAGCAAGACGACATCTCAAAGTTTCCTTGAGGCTGTTTTAAAACTGCCCTTTACCCAAGTGCTGCCATGGCGAAGGGAGAATGCTGCCTTATGGTGCTGTCGTGTCATGTGAAAATCAAATTTTGATAACCTCAGAGCAGACAGGGCCTCAGGCCTCCACCATGACCCCCAAGGGTGTCCTGGACCCCAGGTTGGGAAACAGAGAACCTGATGTTGCTTCTTCTTCAGCCGCCTTATTGAGGACATATTTTTGCAGCAGCTTTGTGAAAACCTAAAATTTATATCTGGAGACCGTTTTTCGCATACCCACCCGGTTCCACTAGAAAATATACTTCAGGACATTATTGATCAGGCTGGAAGGAGGGGAAGCAATGACTTCTTTCTGCAGAGAATGAGGTGAGAAAAAGCACCTCATCTCATTCTTTTACCGAATTTAATTTCAAAGTATACTTTTCCCACTGTTGACACTGCATTTCCAGGGGTATTTGGTGTATTTTTATGTGCGTGATGATTAAACGTCTCAGCACTGACCAGCCCCACCTGGGTTCAGACTCTGTATCTGCTTTTGTAGAATGTGTTTTGTATCCTCAACCCAGCAATGCAAAATGCTGACCTAGGGTTTTTGAGAAATGTCAGCAAATCTTGATAATGTCTTGGTGTTGCTTGCACTAATAATGGGTTGGCCTGCCGGATTTAAATAACTGCACTAGTGGCTTTGCATGTTTCGGCCCATTAACTACAAATTGCATATACTTTACTTTGCTGTCAACCATCTACCGAAAGCATAGTCCAAGTTTCTGGATTGATTTACTACCTGCCAGGTGGCCATTAGTTTCGGTTAATTTCAGTGTCCTATAAAAAACAAACTTGCTTTAATTTATCACTGTAATAAAGGCAATAACTTTATTGCCTTTTGGAGTATAGGTTTAGTTCTGGAATTGTAATAAGGTAAATGCATTTGTTTTGGAAAAAGCCTTTCATTCAAAGTCACTCACGCTTTGTCTTATTTTGATTTGTAACAAGGACAGTAATGGTGAAGAATAATAAGTTTGTTCAGTGTTTTCCCCAAGGACTTGATGGGAGGGTCAAACCGTCAACCTTGGGACTGGAAGATGACCGGTTCTACCAACTATTTGTGAGACTCTTTCGAAATCTCACAGATGTGAGACAGCAGAGTAACTCCCTGTCATGTAAAATTAAAATGACAAGATATGTATGAGATATTTTATAGCCACGTCTGCAGCTGTTTTATGGATTGTCGTTTATGACACTACAATTTATTGCTGATCTGCTTTTTGTGAGACATCAGTGAGTCGAGACAATGTTCAGTCCTTCAGCCTCAAAGGCGTCACACCTAAATATCTGAAACTCTTGCTTCCAAACACGGCTTGTGTGGACTTATTTAAAAAGCCGTTAGAGACTCAACTGTTCAGACAGCGACTTGGCAGACCCGTATCCACGACGCCTGTATTCTGTGTTTTCAGTGCATTTTTCTTTTTCTTCAGTCATAAAGGGAGCTGATAAAAGAAGCAAGACTTTCATGGAGGATTTGAAATTCGTTGTAATTCTGACCACTGTGGCTTCACTGTGAAGTCTCTAAAGGTACCTTCTTCAGCATCTCGCCAATATACCGTTGTGCATTGGAAATCAGCTTGCAATTTTCAGCCGAAAAGTCGGCTTTGGATGCAACAATCAAAAACTGTTGGGTAACACTCGAGCACATATTTTGTGACCGAGTCTCTCGGATACTTCCGTGGCGTATTGCAGCATTATGAGTGTTATGAAGTTTTCTCATGCAGAGTTGTGCCTGCAACTCTTGCAAATATGTGACTGGACACTCAGATGATTCTGACTTTGCTGTGTTCCTCCTGTTTCCCCATTCCATCTATTTTACTCAAATAAAATACATTTCCCCAGTGACCTCATTATAAACTTCAAAAATACTTTTGATTGAAAAAGAAACAAAAAAGGAGCCGGCAGAAAAACTATCAACTGCAGTTGGTGAACATTTATGAGGTGGCTTTAAAGATTACTCTGGATTTCATCACACTTTCAATAAAAAAAAGTCAACATGCAATTAAATGGCCATTACATCTTGTAAAAATACATCTTGCGTGAGTAGGCTTACTGCACAGAAGTGACTCAAATGCTTGGGGTGCTTGCCAACGTCAGTGCTTTTTGAATTTTGCTGAGCTGTGAGGATGTCATCACAAGTATATAATAAGCGACGCTTGGTTAGACGGCGCTGATTAGCATGCTAATTGTTAGCCCTTCCCTCAACATTTGACCAGAACGTAGTCATACGCACCAGTTTAAAGGCTAATCTGGGCATATGAGTGAAATCGCTTGAGTGCCGTTGTCAGCACTGTTACCCTCTGGGTTTCACAGTAAGAGCTCCACATATATTAGCCCGGGGCTGTTCCAAGCCTGGAGGGATTGATTCAATGCTGCTGTCCCTCACCATGACAGAAAAAAAAGAATGTCCACACATTTAGACTCACCCATGGTTTATTCACAAAGCTGCTCGCTGAGCAGAGACACGCTGTTATTTTGCGGATGAAAGGACAATGATATCTCTTTGGGGTGTGGGGGTTCATCATACCAAGCTCTTGTACTTGACACACTGTCAAAGTGCTTGACACTCCTCTTTCCGTCAGGTTATTGCTATGAATATAAAATCCTGCAGACTAGTGCAGGTGCCACTCTTGGAAAATGTAATGGATGACAGAACAAGTGTTTTTGATATTAAGACAAAGATCAATAGAAGATATAAAGTGGATGCAATTAATAGTTTATATTAACCACACGTCCCCTTGAGTTTCTCACATTTTCTTCTTGAATTAAAAAAAGTGTGGCCAGGCATTACTCTGTTTCACATTTACAGGAGCCAACACCACAGAGACAACATTAACATCTTGAATCATTCGGTGTAAAACTCCCCTAAAAATGACAGTTGTATTTGGTCTACATAATTGAATTGAATCGAATCAAATTGAAGGTCAACATAATCCTTCTGTGAAGCAATGGAGGCAAGTCAAGGGAAGGCAAATTTATTTCAGTGTCACCATTCAGACACAAGAAAATTCACCACGCTTTGCAATGAATAGAAGAAATACATTAAATTAAGGTGAGTAAGAATGTTAATCTTAAATGACTAAGATTATGAAATGCATCGATTTTCAGTAGCAGAAGGGAGCAGCAACTCATCCATCAGATGGGGAATATAGCTTTTTTTTTTTTTTTTTTTTTTAAACAACAACAACTGATATTTACCTTGAACATGTCACCAGTTTGCAAAGACAAAAAGTGCCCTGGAACCTTTCATTATGTGTGCTTGTGTTTGTGCCTGAACTGCCACAGAGACGAGAAGACTAAAGTCAAGCAACAAACAACAACACCATAAAAGCGACGCAGAGGTCTGTCTTCAGTTGACGGACTGTAAACATGGAGGAGGTTTAACTTATTGCTGCTGATGATAATGGCTTATTGGGCAGTAAATGGCTTAATTCTGCCGACTATGAAGAGGAGAAAAGCTTCAGCGGCATGGTGGATCCAAACAACAAACGCTTCAGGCTTCCACTGATTCAAACACAATAGAGAAAGAAAAATGAATGGAAACACTCAGGATTTTTCAGATATGGCGGGTAAAATGTATAAAGCCAGTCGTGATCCAGTCAGGCATCTTCAACAGCAGACCCCACCCCAAAGTTTATAAAAAGCCAGTGAGAGTCACCAGCTAAACGAGCAAGTAGTTGAATAAATGGAGTAAGCCAGAACTCTTTTTGAGAACACACACACACGCACGCACGCATGCGCACACGCACGCACACACACACAAACCGGTGTGTTCTTGCTGTAGGGCAAAAGTGCTAACCACTACCACACTGTTCCAAACAAATTCAGTGAAACCTAAAAATGCAATCTTAGTCTTACTTCTGCTCCCAAAAACTGTTGCTGCTTTAATTTGACGATAATTAATTGTTCACCGGGAGAGCAATGGCTTCAGACATCTGGGTTGCTGTTTACATGTGCTGTTTGAGTAAAAAAAAGAGCTAATAGTTTGATAGAGTGATTTAACTTTCAATAATTTGTAGTTTCTAACTAGGTTTTGATATGTATTTATTTCAGATACCTTAAATTATTCGCAGCAATTTTCACTTTTGACAATAGCAAACCTGTAAGTTCAGCCTTTTTAAAAAAAGACTAAAACAGGACTGATATACAGGCCTGTTCTCAAGTTTTAAACATAATTTTGAAATACTTCAATTATTTAAAACTTGGTGTGCTTTGATGTGTCATCACAACCAAACTTCTTCCTGTATTATCCTCAAAATAAAGACAGTTTGACAGTAAAGGTGACCCGAAGGCTATTGTTCTCCGAGTGAAGTCAGATTAAAGCTTTATGTATATAGGATGGAGGTGACCTCGCCTCGGGCTAAATGATCTGTGCGCGTCCCAAAAGCGATTGTTATCCAGCAGTGGGGGAAACCTGAGGCTGAACTATCATTTCACATGAATTTTCATACCAAGCTCCTGAGCACAGTAGCAGCTAACATGGGACCTACAAATGAACACTGCTCCCTGGTGTTTTTTTTAAGCATCAATCCTGCGCTGCCATGAGCGGCTAATGAGGAGGGTGAAGTGAGAAATAGCTCGCACACACTGCCACGACCGATCTGCCACTCTACCCAGATTGGGAACGGAGCAGGCTGAATCCGTAATGTTGCAGCGCTCTATCGTGGCATGCCATTATGAGCATAAGCACAAATAGAAGTAGCCCGTTGTTCCCGCGCAGCTGTTGTTTGTGAGTGTCTGTCATGGAGACCGTAAGCATAGCAGTATGGTATGAGTTCAATCAGTTTCTCACTTTTTCATGCACACCAGCCCCCAAGGACTGTCAGATGTAGGGAAGCAGGAGGCAAAGACAAAGCGTAGCCTAAAGGCAAAGCCATCCCTGCCTCAGAAAAGAACGATGGGGAGGAAAAAAAAAGAAGCTCCTTCTTATTTTTCTCATGCTTTTAGCTTCCAAGCATACAGTGTGAATTGCCTTGGAAAGGTATGGATGATTTATTAGCTTGGAAGAGGAAGAGGTTGGATCTTTGAAGACCACAGATGTGTGATCTCGCAGCTCCTGAGGCCCCTGATGAATAAATCTACATACTTTGCTGTGTTGCTATATCTTAAATCAGATGCACCTATTGTAGACTCGCACAGTTAAACCTTGATATTTACACATTTTCTTCGCCCCCAACAGTGAGTACTTCAGTAATCTCTTCGGTAATATATTGACTTGATTTGCTAATGGTGCCTAAAATGTTTGAGGTGAGGTTTTTTATCCCTCAAGCGAGCTGTATCAGTGCAATCAGATTTATTTCCGTGGACTGGCAGCATCTAAATTTTTGGTTTGACTGACTAATTTACATTAGTAGCTGGGGGAGTGATGCGATGAAATTTGAGTTGCTGCCTCAAAACCTGACATGCATAAAATCACAGAATATTCTTTTTCCGCCCTTTGCATCGGCTTCTTTCTCTTCCCGAGCTGGGAGGCTGCTGGAGCATGATAAGCAGGCATAAACCAGGAGAGTAATGATTTTTTTCTCCACCTCAGATGTATCTTGTCTTTTATGGCTGACCCTTAAAAATGTCACCGCAGCCCAAGAATCTCTCAGTCATTTCAATGTCGAGCATATAGATTATCTTATGGGAGAGACGTCTTACTTCTTTGTCGTGCCCCATAATGATCTGGGAGGAGCGGATTCCCGTTGAAGGCAGCGGGTGGCACTTCCAGATAACGTACATGTCGGCTCAATCAATGGCTCAAATTAACCCTCTCAAGCCCCTTGTCCTTACTCCATAATAATCCAGTGGAGGTTTTTTTTTTTTTTTTTTTTTTTAAAGAAAATCACATTTGTTCATGATAGACTTCACAAAAGTACTTCCTTCGAATCTGAAAAGCATGATTATGAAATGAAAAACAAGTGATGAACTGTAAGAAGAGGTTTGCGTAAGCCGTGCCAGTGACATTCAAAGTTATTTCAGTATTAACACTTTCGTCACTAGTTGTGTGAACTTAGACACTCATTCTCTACTTGAGAAAAAGTGCAAATAGTCAGGTGAAAAACACTGATTAAACTAGACATAATGATTTAACTCATTAAAAAAATTGAAGAAAATACCACCTGAAAAGTACCTCAATTAAAAATAACTGTGTATGTTGAAGGTGTGATTTAATATTATTTAATATATGAAAAGTAATACTTTAAAAGATATCATAGTAGCACATAAGGGACCTTGTGAGTAGCCTATAAGGCAGGTTACAAAAGGAGTGAATAGGAAAAACAACTAAAATGCACATTTTGGGAAATCGCTCCCAAGAGTTTCCGTGGAAATGGGGTAAAAATGCTCCTGCTGGGCATGCACACCACGGCCGTAGTAAATAGTTCTTCTAAAACTTCTTCTCAAAATAAAAACTGCAGTTTTCAGCCTTTCCCCTAATTTGTATAAACGGACATAGTTTACAGGTTGTTGCTGCATAAATGCAAAACTTTTCTGAAACGAAATTACAAAAACTACTAAATTTATTTAAATTACTAAAACTATTTTCACTTGAAACGTCAACAGAGCCTGAGTGTAATAAATAGAGATTTGTGAGTTAAAAACATCATTATTGATACCATACTCACCAAAGCTCAAATTGAAGAATTGTTAATTGAACACCCAGTTTCATCCGATCATCTATGATGCTATTTTAGCTAATTCATCGTTGAAGGGCTGCTGACTCTGAGGGAGAGCCGGCTACATCCTGGACTGGCAGCTTTGTCCATCACAGAGAGACAATCACTGGAAATTTAGAGTCACAATTAACCTAAAATGCACAGTTTTAGTTTCTGAGAAAACTGTTGAAAGAAGCAATACACAAATATGTATGTGTAAATTTAACAAGTAAGCGTCAAAAGTTGTTGATTCCTGATTTGATTTTTTTCCACCAGAAGTGACCATTTTACTTGTATTTCGTCACTGGCCTTTATCTATGTGAATTCAGACCTTTACTTTGCTCTTCCTACTCGCACAGCTTCTCTACTCAACTGTGATATCATGCCAAATGCAAGAAGCACGGAATGTAAAGCAGCGCGATGACTGACGGGTTGATGTATGGTGGCAAAGAGTTGAATTCTGTGAGAGACACATGAGACAGAATTCTATAAGAAAATATATGATATAAAGTATTCCCTGAAACTCATATATCAAAATGTGAGTGAAACTGTGTTTAAACTTTAACCGACACTTATACCCAAGGCGGCACACGCGAAGAGGTCAACTGTGAGGTCGGTAACGTGTTCTGAGATGCTTGCTCTTGACGCAACACGCTGAAAAGTGAAATATAAAGGGCGACACTAACTAAAAAAAACCAAACTCAAACTTCAAATCTTGTTTATTAAAAGTCTACACAAAGCAAAACAAAACATTTTTTGATTCCTCTGTATTTTGCTTTCAAGTGCTGGAATCTTGAAAGATTTTGTCAGCTTTGGTTTTCGGGCAAGTTGTAACTTTGAAATCAATGTTGCATTTCACAATATTTCATGGTTCCCAAATAACATTTTAATACAATAAACTAAATGTATTTTTTGGCTTTAGAGAAAAAAATCATAATGAAAAGAAATACATGCAGGGTAAAACTGGGAATTATTGAAATGAAACATATTTTTAACAATGAAGTATAGTAGAATTGAATGTACATTAAATAAAAATGTTTTGCAATGCAGGATAGAAAATAAAAACATACATCTGGAGCAAAAACAAAAGTCTTCATCATTTAATTAAGAGCGACTTTTTCGTCATTTATCAAAAAGCTTATTCCAATTTTTCACTTGACTAATTTGTCTGACTTTGAAATGTGTACTATTCCAGTAGAGGCATGAACAGCCACATGATGCGATGGTGCTGAACGGACGGACTCGTCTCACATTGTTCAGAGCTGATAAACCCACTCATACCTCCACGTCGGAGTCAGGCAGGCTTTTCATCACCAAGAACAACGGACACGGAGGAGTATAAACCTGGCTAATTGGTGTCGAGCGGAGGACACTCATACAACACTGTGCTGTCAAAAACATAAAAAAACCCCACCTGCTGCAGTGTGGTGTGGTTGGAAGGAAAAAAAACCAAACAACAACCTACGAACTAAATACTTGAACAGACTCAAGCACAAAAAAAACGGAATTCCAGAAGTTTCAACATTGTGGACCATATTGTCAACACAAGGTACCAAAGGACATGTGAGTGTTGTTGAATTAAATCCATAAATGTTACTTCAGAAAGTCAATTACTAATGATGGCAAGAGGTCACGAACACTGAGCATAAGGTTTTCAAGTTCAAGCTTTGGTCAGGATGATGACACACTCAACCAAGTGCTGCGATTGCACACATCACAAGGACATCACGACTCAGGATCTGTCTATATTTATGGCAATACAAATAATTTTTGCATTGCAAAAAGACACTATATTCAAGTTTATTAGGCTCTTATATATATTTTTAACCATGTCTCAGTCATCTTCCTCAAGATCGTGTTTTGTACATTGACTTTAAAAATGAAGACGTGTTAAAAACATGCATGCTAAATATGTCAACATGTTTGTATACAAATAAAAAAATTATACAACAGAATTAAAGCAACTGACACAAGTCAAGTGAAAAATCTATGTTGTGTTTTTGTGTGTCTTTTTACGCGACAAACGTGCAAGACTTTCTGAAAACAGCTCCCTTGGTGGAACTTTTTGAAAATCTCAGTGTAAACAGGGGAAATCGCTACTTTTTCTAAACACTTTGTCTGTATACTAACGCATTGTTTCCTGTTCACATGCATGTGCGGTTTCATTACAAAAACAAGCATCAACACCCACTAGTGGCACAACAAGAAAGCAACATCGTTTTCAGTGTTTTTTGACAATTCCGTGTAAACAGACCCCATTTTCAAAATGTTGCCATGTAAACATGAATCTTATCTGAAACAAAAATGCAAAAACAATGCGTTCATCTCACAATGTGAGTATCTATCAATGTTTCAGGAACAAGCAGGGGGTTAAATATCAAGCCAGTAAGGTAACTTCAATTTACACCTTTGTCATTTAAAACCAGCTAGCATAATATACAAAAAGCTTATATGTACTATAACTTATTCAAAATGTCATTTATGAGGAATGCTGCAGAAACAAATGTTGTCCTGAAAAACCAGGTCCACTACACGCTTTTGTTCATTTTGTTGCTTTAAATATTTGTTTCCAACTGCAATGATGAAAGAAACTTGAAATTATGGTACCTCACATTTGTCAAAGTTAATGGCTTTGCATCAGTGATTTTGTTTTTCCATCATGTTTTCCTGACACCTCATTACGTGTTTCATATTTTTTATGTTTTGCTGTAGTTGAGAATATACGTATGTGTAATGTGTCTATGGTGTTGCCTGCTTTTTGCACAATGTTCACTTAAATGAGCTCAAGTGACCTTTTGGCCCATCCAGAATTGAGTGGGTGTACAACAAATAGTTACATGTCTTTTCATTTTCTCTGCCTTGACATCCCACATTATCTTTATGTGTACATTCTGGCAATGACGATCTGAAATGCCTTCTCGCACTAACTTCAGCATCATCAAATGTAGGATCTATTCACACTTTAATATCTCTTCATGTTTGGATTATCCTAACATTCTTTTTACGTTTAATCAAATCAACGTTGGTCCGTCTTCAGATGCAAAATTCTGCAGCATAACCTTCAACCGGTTTCATCACTCTGGTCTTGGCTTCACTTCAATGGCATGGTCAATTTTAGAATTCCTTTAAAAGTTGATAGACGAGATGTATTTTATTATGTCTAAATCCTGAAGTCATTTTTTCTATCATGCATTATTGTGAAGGACTTTGGGATTTTCTTTCCTCTGTGAAAAGTTTTATATAAATAAAACTGTCTTAAAAATATTTTGGTTGATAAAACTAACTCTACCGAAATTTTTTAATTGATAATTTATCAGGATAAATTACAATGTCCAGCATTCAATTTAGGATCACTACTTGATAGAGTAAATATCTTTTTTATATTTAAATGTTTTATTTAACCTTTATTTAACCAGAAAATACCTGGTTGAGATTAAAAGGGCCAAGACAGGCTCTTGGATCTGTGTGGGTTGCCTTCCAGTATCTCTGCGTTAGTTTTTGTGATCTCCAGGATGTTTTGTTTTCAGGATTTATTTATTTATCTATTTATTTATTGTTCTCCAGCAAAGTGAACTTTTTTTTTTTTTTACTAAAAAGGCCATGTTTTGTCATAGCACAATTTCAAGGATGTGAATCAGTACTTTAATTTTGGGAGCTTTTGCAGCACAACTTGTAATATCTGTGAAAGCGTCTCCTTCACACTACACCTTGAATCCAATCTTTCATAGTTGGCACTATTGAATAGATTTATTAATTTTTTTGCAGTGCTCAATCATTAAGAGCCCATTTTTAAAGCTCAATAACAAAAACAACTAGACAAAATGAAATGATAAATGTGACTTCTGATAGCTTTCCCAACAAATGACATTCACCTGAGCTTTTCCCACACTTGTCTGGTGATTGGAAGGAAGCAGATAATCTAGGCTCTTGGCAATTGTGCAACCCTCATACCGTCAGTAAGATTTAATATAAAGGAAAACTAAATTCCCAGCTGCCATTCATAGCCGAATCATGGGTTGAAAACTAAAGACAATAACAAAGTCAAAAGTATAATAGTAATAAAGTTTTAGAGACAATAGAAAGATCATCAGCTTGACCAATATGTTGAAATAAAACCAGCAACAGTAATAACAAGAAATACAACAAAAGGAAAATGACAGTAATCAACATAAAACAACAGTAAAGGAGCCTTTCTGTGTGGAGTTTGCATGTTCGCCGATGTACATATTGGCAGCGGATGTGATCAGAACCCCACAAACTAAGTTGGATGAATCAGACCAGCACTCAGACCACCTGAGTCAAAAGTACTGAGAAGGAGAAGGAACTGTCCCAAAGTGAAACGTGGTGAAGGAGAAAGATTGTTTCCTAACATATAATTGTGCATAATGCAACACTCCTGTCGGTCCCTTGTTAGGACTGGGTTTTACTTTTCTATGCATTGCTCTTAAAAAAAAAAAATCTTTCCCCATTGACAGCCTTTCTGGCCGTTTGTCCTCTGTCACTATTTTCACATTACTTTAAGTCTGTAAATATGCTTTCCTCACTTGGGTGCAAATATGATTATTGCCTTTGAATAAACTGTGCTCTCAGGGACAGCAGCTTTCACTGCAGATCTCTTATCAGCAACATGTGAAAAACAACACTCCACAACAGCTTTCTATTTTTTTTATTTTACTTTGAAGAACAAGCTCCAACTCTGAGGTAGTCCCCACCCCTTCACATTCTCACTTTTTATTCTTTTCTTTTCACAGACAAGAATTCACCCTCACTCTCTATCATGGAGACCCAAGAAGTAATTTGAAAGAATACAGAAATTCACAGGCTGAATCAGAAGTAGATGAGGCAGACTGAGTAAAAATTGTGGCCAAAGCAAGACAGTAAATTTAGAAGACATCTTTACAAAACAAGATCTGGAATAGCGTGGAGATCCCAGATTGATGATAGATTGCAGGTTGAGGGATTCGGGTGGATTCACCTGTGTCCAACATCACCCCATGTATCTAGTCTGCCATAAAGCCCCTGATCTGGTTATACCGATTAGACGATGTGGCAGTGAATGACTGAGGCAGACAGGAATTTTTCATGTTGACAGGCGATGGTCAAACATCTCTCCTGAATACCAGTGTGAGGTATGTTGCACAGCACCAGTGTAATGCCGAGTAAATCTCAGTTCAGCCTTTTTGCTCTTTTCTTTCCGGCCCTGCGTCATTGAAATTGGGTTGTTTTGCAGTTATTCGGAGGAGGAGGAGAAATAGGATGGAGGGAAAGAAGCAGCAGCCTTTGCTGTGAGTGTATCCACATGTTGAATACCATCCGGCTCCACATGCACGCTGTCAGTCACTTCTTTGTGAAGGAATAAGAATATACAACTTGCACAGTGTTGTCCAAAACTCATTAATACAGTGCGCTGTGCATTAGCATTCACACTAACACCACCGGAGTCCTTGGGATTTCTTGTAATGTGGGGTAATTCGGGCCAATTTCCTACAACATCTGTTCTCCTTTTGATCTTGACTCTGACGTTGTACACGGAGCAGTCGGGATGGGGTGAGACGCACACTGTGGGCTTATGGAGGCAGATGTCAAGAATTTCCCATACTGCCAAATGGCCTCAGTCAAACTTCAGTGAGAGTTTCCCATGGTTGCTGATCTCTCTTCAAGAACCAAAGTCAAACAGTAACCAAGCATGCTTTCTGCTCCGTGTCTTTGATTCTCTTACTTTGTACGGGTGGGAATCACTGCAGATCTGAATCACAATGCTTTCCTATCAAGACAGTTATATTCTTCCTCCAAAAAGTCTAAATGGAGCACCGTATTTCTTATATAGGGCAGGGAAAAGCGGATCAAGGTTTACAATGGGAGACTGACCGGATACAACCTGGATAGGTCACCAGTTAATCTCGAGGCTATCACAAGGACAATCACAACTACTGTCAGTTTAGAAAGAAATTACTGGAGAAAACTCCAAAAATCCATACACGCACAGGGAAAACATGCAAACTTCACACAGAAAAACCTGCAAACACAGAATGACACTAATCATGTTCTTGCTATCTGATATGACCCCTAGATATATTCCTCTGAAATTATTCCTCATGTATTCAATGCGCTTCATTTACACTTTTGCCTTTGGGCTACTAAGTTACCAAAGAAGAATTGTTAAACCTCTTGAACCTTCTACTCTGACTTGACCACTTTTATGTTTAACACTTGCATCCACTGACTAAAAAAAAAAGGCAAATTAAATCAATTGAGCAGCATTTTATGAGATCAAGATTGCACAGCAGAAGCCAAAAGTTCAAGGAAGAGTCACGAAGACAATGGAAAGGCAACGTTCTTACACGGGTACTTATCGGGCAGAAAAGCCCAGCATCCGATTTTAACAGGAGATACAACAGTCAACTGAAGGATTGTGTGCACACTGAAATGTCTGCATGACTACAAAAACCCCCCCCAAAAACTGCAACAGTGTGTGAAATAGTCCTATTTAAATGAGTTCTGCAATGTGCTTTGAAATTCTTTGCTGTTTTTGAGCCAGCGGAGCATGGCAACACTGACAGACGGAATCAGTTTAGGACTCCACAAACACCACATCACGACGCGATTGTGGTCGGCAACTACCTATTCAAAGTGAGCGCATGTTTACATTCACACCCACTCGTGGATCTGCTCACCGGATAGAATGCGAAACTCCTGCAGTTTGAAGGAGACAATGCAGCATTAATGGTACCTTAAATTGAAGCCTGCAGACAAGAGTGTGTCCCGAATCAGTTAGAAAAGAGTGTGTCCAACATGTTCTAGTATTGTTATTTCCTTGTTGAGGTGCTTTTTTTTTTTTTGCTGCTTGGTATTCTTGTCTATTTTGTGTCTCCCCCTTGCCTGAATTTCTTTTGTAAACCATAGTTTGCTGCTATAGCACACGTGAATGCAAAGCAGTTCTCTAAAACCAGTCGTACCTTGTTTTTCCCACAATACAATATAATAAATTGCTCACCTTGGAGCTGAATGTTGTTCACGACACAAATGTACATATATTAGTGTCATAAGGCAGGTATGTGTTTGTGTTCACTATGTGAGTGGAGCTGTTATAAATGTGTTCAAATAAAACACTGTATTTATTTTGTTGTCATGTGAAAATTTTAAGACTATTATTTGAGCCCATAAACTTTGGGAGCATTAGTTTAATTTATTACCAGCGCTTCCTTGAATATATTAAAAACAGCCATCAAGTACAGGCATTCAGATATTTCTGCTGTATTCTCAGCACAAAAGGTCAGCCTTGTATTTTGAAATTGTAGGGGGGTAAAAAAAAAAAAAGACCCCAGCAGCTTTAAGTATGCAATGACCCTGGCTGTCACAACATTTAATCAGGTTGGAGATTTTACACAAGAGGTCAGTAGAATCTGTGTATTTGTGGTTTTTGAAGGGGGGGCTACTACTGTCTGGTTGGGCCTGGGAGCAGAGAAAGTACATTTCAGAAGTTTCCGTATCTCAGTATGTGGGAGGAGCAGACTGAAGACCGCAGGCTGGAGAGCGAATGCGGCACCAAAGGGACACATCACTGTACCGGCGTGCGCTTTGACAGCCCAGAATATAGATGAGAAAAATGCCACAAGACTGAAATATACACCTACTATGGCGGTGTCTAATTAGAGACTGTACTGCAGCCCCTGTAATGCTCCAAAGTCCAACTTTACAAGGTTTAAACTTATATCAGTTGTTGGTTTAAAGCTACTACATTCAGAATAAGACACATTAGTTACTTTATATTATTGCTCTATATCGAGTTTTCTGACCTTAAGTTTTGCTGCTTTGACTGCGAATGACTCATCACTGTGGGTCCATAACTCACCACAATTTTCGTAGCGTTGTAAGTCGTCAAAAATGGATTCGAAAGCACTGCTCTTCGTCTTCGTGTAAAGAGGGAGAACTCACAGTACTGCACATGCACATGATGGTCGTAATCAGTATTTTTTCTGCACAGTTGTCAGTAGATCGACAACATTGACAATGGATGATGAGTGTTTTTACTACTCACTCTTTCGTGTACATTGATTACAACATAATTTGGATCACATGCTGACACACAAATTCTTTACTGAGTGGGACTGTACAACAAATAAAACCCATTCTGAACGGAATGTAGACTTTTGGCTGACAAGATCTGTCAAGAGTTGCGCTTATAAATATGAAAGTGGGGAGTTTGTGAAAATTGTGCAACAATGAAATCAAATGCAGCACACTGGATTCAGACTCCATGTGACTTCTCAGTGAAATATGTATCAGTTGGCAGTAATGAAAGAGAGACAACAAAAATTTTTCCAAGAATCTGATCTGAAACAATAGAGAAATAATCATCTTTTCAATAACTATTGCATAGTTTTAACTTGTCGTCACTTTACGGTACCGACTGAAATCAAACATGGTATTCTGCAATATTCCAGTGTCTGAATGCAAATAACATGTGGGATCTGCCTGGCTACATCTCATGGATTTAAAAGCTCCAGGCTGTGGATGGAGGTGAGTGGATTGGTCGGGGTGATGGGGTGGGATCAGTTTGGCTATAGGAGATTCCACCAGGAGCAAATTGGACTGCATCGCTGCAACTCCAGTTGGAAGGGTATTTTCTGTTTCAATCTTGTCCCAATGCCAATATGAATGATGAGAGTTGTGTAAAAGCATTCGGCATAAAACCCTGTGCCAAATCAAGCCTGTGCATCACATATTTGGCTGTGGCAACCTTGTCAAGTGCATCTTCAACCTAAAACATGTTTCCTTGCTGGTACTGGATGGGGAATGATAGTATTTCTTTCAGGCGTTCATAAAACTTTGGCACAGAACTGGCATATTTTAAACTACTGGCACAAGTTTATGGGGGTGAATTGGAGGAAACTTCATATATACACTCACTCAATTCTGTTGTAATTATATTAAATAAGCCATGAGATGAATGTAAAATTAGGCCAGGAAATGGCAAAAAGAGCAGCAATGAACTAACTCCTACAGAGAGTTGAGTTGTCCTCAAATCAACCATGTGGGCGTTAGACTCACTGGTTGTTTTATCATGTGGGATTTTTATTTTTTAAATTTTTTTTTTTAAATGTGCGTTACTCCCCGACATCAAAGTATAAGAGAACCTCCACTGGCCTCATCATGTTGGTTGGGGTGTCAACAAATGCTTTGGTACAACTGAGAGCTTGTTTCGGGCTGTTATTCTGTATGTATCCGGTGCCGCATGATGCCTTTTGAACTCTGCTCCCTGCCTCGCATGGTTATTGTACTGAGTTATTTAAGTACCTGTTGGAATCTTAATAACAGGAGCTGTCCACTCAAATTGTTATCACTCAGCTCTAGCTAATGGTTTTTCACTGGCAGACTGAATTTGATGGCGCTCCGGATCAAGAGGATTCACTACACTGCGCTGCAGGCGTGCGGCGAATACTAAACACTCATGTTTATTAGGGATAGTGGGTGAGACGTGCGAGAATAGTTCAAATAGCCTCGATATTCACTTTGTTCAGCTCGTCCAAATGGAAATTAAAACTGTGGACAAGTGCTTTCTGTGGGGGAGAGAGGACACAGGGAGATAGAGTGTTTCCTCACACACTCCTGACAGCTTATAGAGCTGGCGGAGGAAAGTGGCGTCAACAGGCCCCATGCCTGATTGGCACATTCTGGCTGAAAGTTAAAGCATTGAAAGATTTTGGGGGTAATGTATGTACTTTGGAAATATTAGCACAGAATGCCATCAGTTCATTCAATCCATGCTTAATACTGAAGGGGAGAAGTTGCACCGATGCATTTACTGAAATCAAAATGAGACCCGATCGCATTGATCTACAGCAAAGCAACAAGCAAGCTTGGGAAGATAATGTGTTTCCACATGAATTTGAATCAGAAAAACTGAAAAATTCAGCAGGATCCACTTATAAACACAACATTTTATTAAACACTTTTATCTTAGAAAGGTGGTTATTGCAACTAGTTTTTGTTTTTAATGTTTCGTTTAGGTTACTCTGAGTTAACACATTTTTAGAGGGCTGTTCTAGACAGGTTAACCACCTCCATCATGACTGAAAAGAAATGGTTGTTTGATTGAATGGCAGTTCCGGTGTAAATGTATAATTATAGTTTAGTAATGCAATAAGTGGGTTTCCAGATAATGTCTATTGTCCTAAACCACAGCAAAAAATTACATATATTCTTATTACATCACAGTGAATGTAAACGTGTAACCTCTTCAACTCAAGACTAGTATTTTAGACTAATGAGGGCTTTGGACCAGTGCCGAGGTTCTAGAAGGGTACAGTGAAATAAGAGTGAGTGGAGAATTAAATGACTGAAGGCAGGAGATGATTTCCCATGTTAAGAACATTTAGTTGTGTTGCTGGCTGCTTGCTTGCTTTCTTTCTTTCTTTCTTTCTTTCTTTCTTTCTTTCTTTCTTTCTTTCTTTCTTTCTTTCTTTCTTTCTTTCTTTCTTTCTTTCTTTCTTTCATTGTGTACCTATTTCTTCAATCATTTTCCATCTCGCTTCCTCCAGCTGTGTGATTTCACATCTGCTGAATGCTATTCAGACGTGTCCATGAACCACGGCACAGAAATAGATTGTCTCATTGCGTATTTAAATGTTTCAGAATCCCATTAATCCATTAACTCTTCTGCATCACCCTCATCATATTTCATTGTGTATGTTGGACAAATCTCAGCACTAATCTACTTTTTTTGAGCTCTCTACCCCACAGTTCATGGCTAAAGGGCATCCCCAGTCACCAAATCCAAACTTGGCTTTCGTTTTAGTGAATATTTTAGTTAATTACAAACAGACTGGTGGAGTAAATTAGATGTATGTAAATGTATGTTGAATATTTATCAAAGCTGCATTAAATAAGTGCTTCTGTCGCAACAGGTGGAGTGATGTTGAAAGTTCTTTGTGCGTGTCTTCTGATGGTATTGACCCAGAAAAGAGCAACAATAATAATTAAATGCACAGTATATAAGCATTAACTTGTGAGTTCCTCTGTAGCACCAGCTTCCAATACAAGATTGTGATTGTGAAAGAACAAAGCAAAACGATGAATGAAATTGATCATATATGATACATGAAAGAAAACTGGTTTGCTTTTTTCCTGACGGTGCCAGCCTTATGTTTGTAGACAGAATACACATTTTGACTGATGCAGCAGAGCCATGTGACATTGTACTATACACAATCTACTTTCACATGGTGAGACATTTGACAGCAAATGATAATAGCTGATTGGCACATTTTTATTTTTTGACAATTTACTGGCCCAGCCAATGTAACAAATGAGTGGATGACTGGTGTGTGAATGTAGCTGTTTGTGCACGTTCACTTTTCCTGATTAGTCAGTGACAGAGCCATAACATTCAAACAAAGACATTTAAGATCTGGATGACGGGTTGCTTCCTGGAGTGGTATAATTAGCACATGCTCAGAAACAGGTCTGTGATGATCTTTTCAGCAACAAGTGTCTGTAAGAGATGCTCTTCTTTTATGTTGTCAGGCTCTACCTTCAGTCAATTAGAAGGGAACAATATCAGGCATCCTTTTAATTAAGAGAGAAATGAATCTGGATATGGCTTTCTTCCTGCAAATGGAACAGTATTTGCATTGCAGCCATCCAAATTTGCATTTATAGTGTTCCAGTAAGCTTGTTTAGCTGTGTATTTAATCATCAGGGATATTTCTTGGAGAGAAGAGGCTCATTAAACTCACGTAAAGCCTCGTACCAAGAAAAGAAGAAAAACATCTCTGGACTTGAAAAGTTTTGACGAGGTTAAATCCGTGCTGGTCTGTCACTTATCCAGAGTGGAGGGACTTCTGGTTTAGTGAGATTTATGACAAAAATTTGGCTGATACAACAGTGGACAAACGGGATGTAAATAACAGCTGGGATGATTAATTTACTCCAAAAAGTGACACACTGAGCAGAGCGTGCAAAGAATGACGAGCAGAGGGGGTGAATACTTTGAGTCAGATTTCATTATCAATAGAATTACTCTCTCCTTCATTATTATGAGTGTGATGAAGACCAGCCACAAGGTTGTTGAACTCATCCACTACTCTTCTGCAAAGCAATACTGTGTAATCTGATGGTTAAATTACATTAGTGCAGACAATTGCACTATGTATACTATTTGAGAAAGAAAGACATGAGAAAATGTGAGCTGAGAGGACTTTCTTTTTTTTTTTTATTAGAATAATCCACATCTGAGATGACAAATCGCATCACTTGAATGGCTAAGTTGTGTTTAGCTTTACAATGTGAAATAATAATGTATCAAAAGAGGCTTGATTTGTGAAGCCCCTGGCAGAATCGTACTATTCTATCACAAATCCAGAATTTTTTAAGCCACTTATTCACTTCATGTAGGAGCCAGATTTTAATTACAGTGATTCTCCAACACTGCAGCTCCATCTGCATGTTTCAGTTTACTGGTCCAACTAACGATCTGATCGGCACAGTTCATAATTAAGTCCGATATCCAGAAATGTGTCATTTTGAATTTTTAAATAAATTGCACTGAATCCAAAGTAAAAAAAAAAATAGATGCAATCTCACTTTGTAATAGTGTATATTGTCTAAAGTGCCAATGTGCCACAATTCAATCACTTCAAAGAGTATTTAGTCTAAATTCACAATTTCAGCTCCAGACAGCCTTTGTCCCAGTTTCACGAACGTTTTCTTTCACTATCCTTTTTGTCAGAGAGCAGAAGAATCTCAGAATCTGTCTGTCAGCTATTTTGAAGTTGAAGCAGTTTTTTTTTCCAACAAACTAAACTAAAGTATTTTTTTTCTGAGTGAAGAGCTGTTTTTCTTTCAGTCCTTCTCTAATTTCTTTTCACGGTGTTATCTTGCAGTTCTTATCAGGATACAGTTTATCATTTTACTAAGTAATTTTACTCATTTATTTCATTCGATGATGACTCAAAATTTACATGAAAATTAAGATATGCACCCATAAATTATTGTATAGAACACAATTTGCGTTATTTACAATGAAAATGATAACTTTCCACCTTCCCCAGGTGGAGAAGTTTAATTATCTTGAGGTCTTATTCACAAGGCAGCTGCAGGAATGCAGCCACTGTACTGAATTGTTGACGGAGTTAAGCTGTAAAGCAGACCTCTGTTTACCAGTCAATCTTCGTCCTCACCCTCACCTATGGTCATGAGCGTTGGCTGGAATGTGTTCGCTTTGCAGCGTGGCGGGCGTCACTCTTCCTGATAGAATGAAGAGCTCATCCATCTGGGGAGGGACTCAAAGTCAAGCTACCACTCCTCTACATTGAGAGGAGCCAGTTGAGAGGGTTCATCTGATTACGATGCCCTCTGGTCGCCTCCCTTTAGAGGTATAACCGGGCACAACTGACTGGGAGGAGTCCCCAAGGTCGACCCAGGACTCACAGGAGTGATTAAATCTCTAGTTTGGTCACAGAGCGGCTTGACGTCCCCCGAGAAGAGCTGGAGGAATTTGTTGGGCACAGAGATGTCAAGGCTTCTCTGTACTGCCACTGCAGCCCGATATGGACGAAACAGGACTGACGATAACTGGATGGTTGGATGGATGGATTGCAATGAACAGGGACATTGTTAAAGAGCAGCTGGCGGGGAGAATCAGACAAATTATAGGATTGCTAAGATTTTAGTAAAAGTTTATAATATAGTAAAGAGTTAATGTGCTTATTTTGTCAAGCATTTATTAACAAGGACACATTTCGGAGCAGTAAAGACGTTTACAGACCAATTGAGTGGTTCATTTGATGGTCTGTCATAATAACGTCATAGTAAGTCAAAACCATTATAGGTTGTAATTTTCTGTCTAGTATGCTCATTCTCTAAATTATTGTAAGTGTGGAAAAATAAAAATCTATCTTTCTGTCAGTGTAATTTAAAGCCACTTAAAAAATGAGGTGATACACTTTCTTGTTCACCCACATGTGAAGTCATGCAAATCTTACATATAAATCAGGTATATCTGTACACTCCAGTTCATCACGAGAATATTTTATGGATTTATACAAGCCCCCAGAATGATCAGAGATTAGATTTTACATCCAGTCAGACATTAGGTGGGGACACTGGGCCAGGCACATCTAATTTCTCCAGAGCACAAGTAGACTGTTTAATTGGTGCTACTGTAATACTTATGATGCCGTTTCTTATTTTTAATCCCCTTCCAAGTAATTGTGTTGTAATCTCTTTAGTTGTTTTGTTTTCATTAAACTAGTATTTATTTAGCGTCAATTCCCTCTTGCCTCTGAGCGCCCTTGAAAGTGGTCCAATAAGCCCATCCTGTCCACAAAGGGTACTCTGGGGCTTCATTTCATTTGCAGGTGATTTGAGTGTCAATCAAACGACAAAATTTCTTGATCGGCAAAGAGCATCTTGTCTCCAAGAGTGAAGACAGATTGGCATTAAAGCTGTTGAGCAGTCACTTTCTGATTTAACTGCATGGACACTATGGCGAGCTATACCCCACCGCATCCCAGGAGCCATTAAAGTGAAGGTGAGCATAAAGTCCTTCAGGATGGAGGAAGATCCCGCAAGTTGCTGTGCTGGGCCTCAATGAATGTGCAGGATATAGACATTTTATTATTTACGGATCACTCGTGTTTCCACCAAGAGGCAATGCTGTTCTGCCTCTTCAAATTCAGCAAATACACGCTTTTAATATTTCATACTCATTCTCAGTATTATATTTTGAAGATATATAATACATGCATATCATTTTTCAAATTGAAGTGAGTGAAGAGTAAAGGACTCCCAAGGTGGAACTTTTCTGAAAAGGTGCTCATGCACATGTGTAGATTGACCGTAATAAATAGTTGTTCTGCACATGCTCAGTCGATGAGCAATAACAAGGAAGCAAAAATAAGGCATTTTCATTTGAAATGTGGGGCCTTCGAGTACTCGGAGGAGGGAAAAGTTGCTGCCACCTCCAAGTGGACGACAGGAGGAGCAGCACATCATAAAATTATTACTTTCAATAAACCTTTGTGTTATGTCATACAGGAACTGTTTTAAACTTCTTCGTGAAGCACATC
Organism: Blennius ocellaris; assembly: GCF_963422515.1. Classification (NCBI taxonomy): domain Eukaryota; kingdom Metazoa; phylum Chordata; class Actinopteri; order Blenniiformes; family Blenniidae; genus Blennius; species Blennius ocellaris. Next base: position 21,164,323 of record NC_137668.1, on the reverse strand, counting down.
TGGGAGGCAGAGCTGCCGTCTCTCTCTGTCCAGTCTAGTGATTAGTTGTTAGCCTTCCTCCACATTGCTGAAGATGTATTTCATAGCCCCTGAAAAAACTTTAGCTCACGACGTGTGCATCTCGGTAGTTAATCTGAGATGTTTGGTTGCTGTTCTGTTTGTCGTCATTCCTTCATTAATCCGTTTCAAAGACAGATGTTCTCCAAGTTCTGCATGACTGCCAAAAACTGTTTCCCCCCTTGTGGGAGTGTGTGGAGTGGAGCGCCTGCAGCTGAAAATACCATTTATGAAGACTGAGTAACTCAAACAAACCAAAATTATATGTTTTTCACCACTAATACTGACACACACAGTGCTTACTCACATAATATGTCACAGGAATATAAATATGTGCATAACATTAAGACATTAATGAGAAATAATTAGTAACACATAACTTTTTCAAGTCTGTGCTGCTTTTTAAAGAAGTAGCTGGTATTCAAGTGCTAATTTTGAACAATTTTACCAAAATGATCTTGTAAATGACAAAGCTGTGACTAACCTATGAAAAGCCTCGCAGACAAAAATTACACATGCAAAGAAAATCCACACCACTGAATGTATCAGACTGAAACCTTTCATCGCCCCATCGCCAGCTTTCCCTTGTAATTCTGATGCGGCTCCACAGATGAAGGTTCAACTCTGTGACAGACAAAGTTAAGCTACACTAAGTGGCACTGACATTGACTGCAGGCTCACCCTCCCATAGATCCGACAGAAGTGAAGGTAACAAAAGCGGAGCCGTAGCTGAGACAGCAGAGTCAGAAGAACTCCAATGAGGATGCCTCTATACGAAGCATATTGATGTGCTGTAGTTAATCTCTGGCAGCATGCCACCAAGAAATACAGGCCCTGAAACTAATGCACACCTGTGGGAATAAATCAATGTTGGCAATGACAGTCGCTCATTTTTTATGCGATTGAATTGTGGGAAAATAATACCAAGACTGTTGAATCCCTGGCTACGTCTCATTAAGCCCTGTCTTCTTTTAAATTTCTTTAAGCAGTGCCCTAACTGATTCGCTTCTTCTGTTTCAACGTAGGCGCTCGACTGGCTTTGTGTTGTTTAGCAATTCACTCTGCATCCCGTACCAATTTCTTTGATGCACACTGTTAAATTGACAGTGTCACGCGTAGATAGGGAAGAGCAGAACTTCACACAATCTACTATATAGATCTAGTTACTCTATCTGCTCTTTAAATAAGATAAACTGTTAAAAAAGCAAATGAAGAGGCTGCCATGAATCTCTAGAGTGGACACTGCACGTGCTGACAGTGATTTGTAACCGTGGCTGTTTTTGTTAATTAATTTCCCTCCTTTGGCTCTGGCGAGATGAACATCCCATCATCTGCGACATATCCTGCTGTGCCACTAACCTGATATGAAAGCCATTAATCACCTGATTGGAGGGCGGGGTGGGGGGGCAACGGCTAATAAAATAGAATGCTGATTATGTGGATTGTGGATTAGAAGGGTAACCCCATGTGTCAACCATAGGATTATGAATTATAAATCTTATTATTTTGGACAGCTGGATTAGTATGTCATTCAATACACTAAGGAAAATTAAGGCAAAAAAACAAAAAAAAACAAGGATTCAGAGGTTGATGCAATGAAGGTGCAATTTGTGGAGTTGCTCTGCAGAATGAATTATGAAAGAACACACGGTTATTTTCTGAAGAGTAAAGAAAAACATCAATGAGAACAAAACCCACTTTGATAACATCATTCTGTTCAAGAGCAGTTAAAGATATCATAAAATTTCATGCCAAAGACGGTGATTCTAATAAAGGTTAGATTAGTAGAATTAGTCGGATGGATGTTATATAGCTTGATGACAACATATGGACCAGCATATCTTGAAATTAACAGAATTAGCACCAGAGTTTCGTGGAAGGGGTAAAATAACAATCCTTTGCCCGAGACGAGTTGGCCAGCCTGTTAAATTGCATTGGTCTCCATGGAAACAAAAAAAGATTTGTGATTGTCTCACTGTATTATATTAAAACACAATGCATTAGTTTAGAAATGTCATGTTGCAAACACCCTTTGTTAATTAAGTGGTGGCAACAGTTTATGTTAGTATACAAAAATCCTCCATGGAAAAGGGGGAAAAAGCAACTTCCCTGAAACGTTGCTACTGTGAATGTGAACCACAGGTGTCGTAAGTACCTCTTCTGTACATGCGGGAGTAGATGGAGAGTCACCAGGAATATCAATCCAACTTAGTTGTCTGTTCATAAGAATGCACATGTGCTCGCCATTGTCAATAGTCATCATGTATATTTCTCTGTTTTTGCAATGAAACCACACTCGTACAGAGCAACACCAACTAGTGGCCTAGCATGCTGACGACATAGTTTTCAGCGTTTCTGGCATCGTTTTCAATACGTTGAAGTATAAACGAGAAAACTTTCTGAATCTAAACTGTTAAAACGATGCATTTTCACTTGTAACGTTATTGAGCAAATAACACCTATGTGTAGATGCGCCACATTTTGTCTCTCTGTAGCTTTTTCAAAATATTTCTTTTGCTATCGCACCTGAAACAGTCCAGAATTCTTAATCACACCTCCCTGGTATACTTCCTGCATATCTATAGCTGTGGTGAAGGTATATGATAAAACTGTAATTGTCAGTCCAGGCAAATGTTATTGTTTTGTAGGGGGCAGAAATTAATCTTTTGTTTTAAAAGGTAAAAGTGGATAGAAATACAGCAACGACTACGATTTGCAACATTTTTAAAGTTTTAATGCAATGCTCTCTGAGTTTATACACCAGCAGTAAAACACTTGTCTGTGTATCTCAGCCACAAAACAGCAAACAAGTGAGCGTACACATTAACAGAGCTGAACTGGTCCAAGGATTAGGAGACAGGCCATCAGAGCCCCTGTTGTCTTTTCAGTTTGAAGACTTCTAAAGCTCTCATACCTTTTTAATAAACACCAGAACTCACTTTGACATCTGCATAATGAGAGTGATGACATTGGAACGGTATTCAAAACAGCAGACGTTTCTCCTTTGCGTTTATAAAGACGAGCACGGAGCTCTTGTCTATTCGTCCTGCTAGCTTTTCAGTTGGCAACTCTTCAGCAAGTTGTTTACACCACTTAGCGTAGTCGAGCATCATGAAAGACAGCTTAATTTTTTTTCCAGAGCCTTATTAAAAATCATTCTATGTCCAACTCCTCCTTGGGGAAACATTTAATTCAAGTTACTCCCACAGGTTAATGAAACTCTCTGAGCTTTCATGACACTCGTCTCTCTCGCGCTCTCTCTCTCTCTCTCTCTCTCTCTCGCTCTCTCTCTCATTCTGCACAGAGAGCATCACTTCACAGAAGCAAGTTCAACCCTCTCAGTACACTACATGTGCAAAAGAAGATACACTCTGCGGCGGCAATCCATAAAGGCTTTCTCGATGATTTATACGGAAAGCAACACCAGATCTGGACTTTGCAACATGAAATGAAAATGGAACCTCCTGCGCTGATATGAGGTTTCAATTACTTTTGTTTTTGCTGTGGCGAAGCTAAATGACACTGCCTTGTCATAGCAGGGATAAGAAAATAATAAAAGGCAGAAGCATGTCCCTCCTTGTTGTGTTCTTTTTTCAGTCATGTCACTGCAAAGGGTCCTAATAGCACACAACTCACTGCTTTTCAAACAGATGTGGCTTTTTTCTTTCTTTCATTTTTACTGTTTTCAAAGACTTCACTTCCTTGAAAGGAGAAATACATTTATTTTCTCTTTTCTTTCTTTTGTATTTTTCTACATTGAGGGAGCTTTTTAAATGGCACTTGGCATCCAGAACCAAATGTGCCTGGAAGATTAATGGCAGTCAGCTAAACTTGGCTATTGTGACTTCAAAACAAGCTTGTTTATTTAATCTTCAGAGCAAAAGATAATAGAATAAAAGTCAACTGAATCATCTCCCACAACCTTGTGTCTATAGTTTCAAGGCCGACATAAACTTTGATCTGCCCTTTTATAGATAATTTGTCATTCTCAAAGGATTGCTTCATTAGATCATGAGAGGGTTTTAATATGTTGATTTTAGAAGGCAAATTTTGAGATGGTGGAGAAGCTTGCGTCATTGCTAAGGTGATAGCTCCAAAGTCCTTGTTCTTATGTCTATCATTGCAGTCACACTAGAAACAGAATGATTGTGAGCCACACAAACAAACAGAAATAGACATGACACAGTCATACAAAGGGAATCCTGAATGGACATATGACAGAACTCTGTTCTACAGAGGCACTGCGTATTTTGTCATTAAAGTTGCATGCTGGAAGACAAACAAAAAAAAAACAAAGCAAAGAACTGCCATGCTTCAGTAGAAATCTTCACACTTATTTGCATGTTAGGCCGACTGAATTATGCCCCCCATTATTCCAGTCACACATGCTCATGATAACTTCACTCCTCCAGTTGGGATTTGTAATGTTGACAAAGTTAAACATTTGAAATACGTCCCCCCCCCCAAACTCTCTCAGCAGCTGGTACTTAGCCAACCAGGCCACCTTATTTTCACAGAACAAAACAAGAATAAAATGTAAAGAATTGATAAAAACCATGTGTTTCTTTGCTTTATTATACCCAGATTGCACAACAATATATATCAATATATAGCTACTTCCAAACATACTTGTTGTTTGTGTAAACACTTTATGAGGGTGATGCACTTTTGTGCTTGCTGCGAGAGTTTCAGTGACTCTCCGTGGAATTAATGTAGTAAAGTTTATTGTGTATGATTTCCTGTTGTCTGCCAGAGACCATAGTGCCACGCTGCAGTTAATCGGTGGATGAAGTTAGGGACAATGGGTGAGCACTATGGGCCCGCTTACATGTTTAAGTGAAAGCAAAAGACCAAACCTTGGTTGTGTTTTGGGTGTCCGTCTACATGACAACGGTGCTCGGAGCCACTGAAAACAGCTGTAAAGGTAGAACTTTTAGACAAACACAACGACTCCATCTCCGTGCAGATGCCGGAAATGCTGCATGAGTAGTTGGATAGTAACAACAATGGCGGCCTCTAGAGTATCATGACTCTCAGTCCATATTCTCCTTGGATGTGGTCGTTTAAAAGTTGAGTCACCCGGAATAGCGATCCAGTTTTGCCGTCATATCGGTGTACTCACCATGGTTAATGTTCATAGCGTATTCTTTTCTGCGCGCATGTGTGTGTGAGGTTTCATTGTAATAATGACCAAAAGCACCCACTAGTGGCCCAGCATAGTAACAGCATCATTTTCAGCATATCTGCCATTTCTGTGTGAAAACAATGTCTTTTCACTTGGTTTGTGCTTAGCTTGGAAGTACTTGTAGCTCCAGCTGGTTGTTGATTGTGTAAGCAATAATAATCATACTAATGAAACAAAATATATACATTTAATCAAATCTACTAATGTGCATTTATATAAATGTTATATTTGTGTGTGTTAAAATTACTTTTTTTTTTTTTTTAAAGGACTCCGTGAAACAAACATCTTTTGGACAGCAAGTTGGGGAAACCATTTTCATAAAGGCGGAGGGTTATTGCCAATGTAATATAGCAATTTGACCCACTTTTCCAATCTAGCTCTCAGCCCTCTGTAGGTGATATATAATATTCTTGATCCATGAAACAGGAAGTCCTGCTGTGCCATGTTAAATGGCACAATTTCTGGGGCAGCCTGACAATCATCTACCAGAGCAACCGGTATAGTCAGGAGGTCATTATTTCCATGGCGGGTAATTCTCCCTCCTTTTTCATGCTAATGAAGCCGACACAATGGAGAGCCAGAACTGTAGAGACGGAAGCAATCCATATTACAAAAATTAGCATTTGATTTCCAATGCTCCGTGGTATCAAAACTCTCACTTCTCTGAAGTAGTTGTGGATGCCTCTCATGAAACGTATATTACATTAGGCCTTCTGGGAGACCAAGGGAGGGATTTTGCAGTACAAATACAATTAATCAAAGAAAGTTTGGTCTCTTCTGTTTGATGTGTCAGCTAAGACAGAGATTACGTTTTGTTTTGCAAAGGTAAACTGGTTGTGTCGGGAGTTTTCACATACTGATTCTACCTTCTCAGTGACAAAGATAATTGGCATACTTCATCAGGCCCTGAGCAGTTAGATATGGAAAGATTACACAGGAAACAAGGTAATGCAAAGAAAGACTAAAAAGCTTGAAGTTTCTTGGTGGACGCCCTCAAGGGAAAACCTGACAAGGATTTTAGGGTCTAAGTTTTAAGTCACCCTGGTTTAAAGGCCTAATCTGTGATAAGTTGAATTTGAAATCAATTTTGAGCTCAGTAGGATTATTGACAGAAAACCAGCTAGTCATTACAGTATGTGAGGAAAATTACTTTGCTTTGGGACTTCCATTAATCCAGGTGAAATGGAACAGTGTGCAGCTTCACATAGCCGGACCTGGATCAATGAAAAGGAACAACAGAAAAGCCAATCGAAACTCTCTGCTGAACTAAAACCAAGAAAAGGTAAAGTGCAGAATGTGTTCGACTCTTTGTGTCGAACACATTTGACACAAAGCTTTATTTCTGAGCTAGAAATAGAGAGCATAAATGCCTTCACATGACAAAAGTAAGACCAGTTTGGCATTTCTGGAAGAAGAAACCCTTGTTGAGGAAGAAAATGTGGTACTATGGTATGTTGAAAGAAATCACTATCTACATTTTCTTACTTTATTCTTAGTTAAATGTGGCTTAAAGGTATAGTAGAGGATTTTCTTCTTCCGGGTGGATCATCAAAATAACTGGTCCTCCCAATTGTCAATCATTCTGGTGATATATGACGTAAGCCCGTCGTACGTGCCCGTCCCTGCGCGCAGCTCACTCCACACGGTCCTCATCAAGCCGGTGGCCGACCCGACGCATTATTCTCGGACATTTTTACACAGTTTCACCCCCTCTGGTGCAAATCTTCTTGTAAAGTGAGCTTATGTGAGCGATGCCGACTTATGACTTGTAAACAGAGCGTGCACGAGGAGAACTGGGCTCGTGCATGTCTCTCGCACGCGTTTTAGTAGGCGTTCCGTCTCGGGAGCAGGTACAGCGTTGTGCATGCGCACTTTTTTCAAATGGTGGAGAGGGCGGTTCTTTCCTAAAATTCCTAAAAATCCTCCTGTATACCTTTAATATATTTAGGTTTTTTGTTTGCATGGTTGTGATTTATGGAGCAACAAAATCTAAGTCTGGAGGCACTTGGGAAATCACACATTGAGCACAGGACAGACATAACTACTTTGACTGTCCAGTTGAAAAATATCTAGTTTTTTTTCTTCATTAGACGGACGAGGTGCTGTGACGCAATTAGAGAGCAACACTACCCATGTGGGGAGGAAGCTGGAGGAGTTTTGGTGACTCAACAAAGCACTGGCCTTTAGTGTGGGAGGCCAGAGATCCTTTCATGATCAAAATCGAACATGTTTTAATTGCAACCATGACAACAGATATGCACACACAAAAAAAGAAACCTTCCCAGTTGGTCACTGCAAATGAGTGAGATATACAAAGAATTTTGGGCTCCAAATTGAGAGACTGTACGTCATAGTACTCGTGTTATACTTCATATGTTGGCCACAGGGGGTTGTGCTTCATGTGGCTAAGAGTTAAGAGCTACAACTGACAGCTTTTATATGGCCCAGCTCGGAATAGAGCATATTCAATTCCACCATTATATTCCAGAATTTAATCGTTTACTTGGCAGAAATCCATAATTTTCAATGTTTTGATAAATGAAGGAACAAACCGTAATATCCAGTTGAATGGTTTTTTTTTTCTCTTGCTCGGTTTTCCACAGCTCCTCTGTGCATATTTCTGGTTGTGAAGCTGGAATAATAAATAAAAAAAGCCCCCCAAAAACCCCAACTACAGGTCAGTCCAGTAATCTGAAACGAATGCAGGCCTGTCCTGATACAGTCTGGTAATGCAACCATTGGTGTGCATCCGGGCAGTGCCGTGTGTGTGTGTGTGTGTGTGCGTGCATGTCTACTGTGACAGCCGCTGAGCACAGATAAAGATGTGTGTGGTGAAACATACAGAGTTTGTTCTGATGCTCTTGCCTTCATGAATAAGCTGCTCTGCATCCAAACAGCCACATGCTTCATACAGCGAAGAGGAGTGGGTCGATCAATGCTAACCGATTTCCCTGCATAAGTCATTTTTGATTCAATCAAGACCTGCTGATGGGGTGGGGTGGTGGTGGTGGTGGACTTTATCTTTTTCGTCATTGTTCTTTTCAGAGTTGGAGATCTGTAGGATTGTCTGTGCCTTTACTGAGTGGCACTTGAAGCTCCAGTCCACTTAGATGAAGAATAAATAAATGAAGGAAGGTCCTCCAATCACATTGTCATGTAATAAAATTAAATCTATAAATTGAAAGCTATTTATAGTAAGTCACAAACTATATATATATATTCATATAATGTGTCTGTGCTCTCTATTGATAGTAGAATTTCTACGTCTTGCTTTTCAGGTTTGACGTCCACTTTCAAGTCAAAACTGCAAACTGTAAAGCAGCGTATTTATAGTCTACTCCACCATGATGATGTATTACCTTTACACATTATTTGAACCTGTTTTGTAATTGCTTTTGTGTCGAAAATCAAAGGCTGTTAAAGGTAGTGTAGACGCCAATCAGCAGATTAGTATTCTCTGTGATCGCTGATGGACGTTGTTGAGATTAGCACATTACAGTCCAGCTCTGGAGCATGTGTCTGCATTTGCTTATGAGCATGCATGCAAATGTACTTTCCCTCAGGCGTGGTTCTTTATATGTTGGTGAGAACGTGAGTGTGTTTACCCATGAACAAGATTGGCCGAGCTGTGACACATTCAAAACTCTCCATCAGGGACCATAAAGTAAGCATTTGTTGTTATTATTATTGAAGAAAGAGATACGATTGTGAGGAAGGAGGGAATGAGAGTGAACAGCTCTTTGCTACTTTATGCTGATTGAAATGCCAAAGGATACGTCTCCAGCCATTAAAGGACCTCATGTTGAGTGCATAGAAATCCCTCCATCCATTTGTGAGACGCTGCCCTCCACACCATTATCATATCTATTCATCTTTGCTTCTATTATCACAAATAGAAGGATGGGGTCTTTTTTATGTATATATTACAGGGCCCTTGTTTCCTTTCCTGACTGGTATGTACAGCTTCCATTCATACCGTCCACTTAAACCTTCAGGAAATATTGTTTGTTTTGTTTTTTTCTGATCACGTTGTGGGAATTTGCATATAAAAGAATTATGTGATTTATAATATTTTTATCTACAAAGATATGCGAGGACAACCTGATGAAGTGAGTAAATTGGACAACTATTTGTCATGTAAAATATTAAGCGTATTCACAGCCTTTAAGGAATCATCAACTTATCTTTAAATGAGTTGTCTCTGCCTCCATGTTGTTTAACCAAACATTTTTTTTTGATTAATCTAAATGTACTTCAACCAAAAACAGGTGTTATGCTGAGTTCTGTATTATGCTTAGTACTGCTTCTGTCTTGTGGGAGTGTGTGCAGTGAGATTCTTTGTGAAAAATATTGGACATTAATAAAAACTGAATAAACAGCTGTAGATAACAGGTGTGCATCATTTACTTTCAACGAACTGAGCTTAATGTAATGAATGAAACTTAAACTGATGAGAACTGATTGTGGCTAAGCTGGTGGAGCGAGTTGTCTTCAGACCCCAGGTTGACCATTTGATCCCCATCTCACTCTGTCCATGTCTCAAAGTGAAGCCACCTTGCAAGGCAGCGCCACTATTGGTGCGTATGTGAATGGATGGTTGTGACTAATGGTGTAAAGCTTTGCAACTACATAAGTGATGTTTATTTACCCTAAAACTGCCAATAAAACTAAGAAAAGTATATAAAATGCAAATAATATCTTTACTTTGGGGTCATTGTTGGTTTAAGCAAGTGGTAAAGTGTTTACATTTAATTTCCAAATACCCAGTTCAACATATTTCAATGCACTCAATCTGCTTCAAACCACAAACTCATTTTGTGCCGGTGGCACTCATGTGTAATTTCCTTTTTTAAATATTCAATAATGAGGGCTCAGTGTTAACATTAGCCAAAAGTTGCTTATGTAATTCACATACTGTATGTCTGAAACAGCAAAAGGGAGTAACAAACTGTCAGAGTTGGATTAATTACCATCAATACAAGCTGAAATTATCTTCATCAGGTGATACATTTTCATTTTACCAGTCAAGACAATTTTCATGAAATTTACAATATTTATTTTTAATGAAATTGCACATAGTCCGTCATAGTTTTGTTTTATAAAAAATACAAATGTTGTTCTTCCACAGAGACACATGACATGGAAATGTCTTACAGCGCCGTCCTTAAAAGAAGGTCTTCTCTATTTTATAATCAGTTAGCTTTTGGTCGCAAATATGCAGTAGTTTAAATACCTTTAAATACACATTAAAATAGACAATGAAAGCAAACACTGTGAGTAGGGAACAGATTTGCAACAAAAACACAGCGGTACACGGTTATAGCAGGTCACTGCAGACAAAGTGTCAACATTCATGCAAAAGCTGTCATGAATCTTCATCTGGCAAATCCCACAATTAGCAAATAAGGCAGACCTGTCTGATCAGCAGTGATGGGAGATCGTTAAAAAAAAAAAAAATTAAGACATGTTTTTCAGTAAAGTACTGAGTCATTGGTCTCCATGCTGAAATTAGCCAAGAATCCAGACCCACACATTAGAAAAGTTCAAGTAATGACAAGTCAAGATCATCGCAGTCCATTTCTGCTCAAACAAAGTGTGGTTTAATTTGTATGTCCTCGTATCACAAATGATGGTGCTTCAGCTTGAAAAAAAGGATCACGTTTAGGAGTCGTCATCGGTCTTTATGACGTGAAAGAGGGTGACGTTAAATATTACCTGGTGTCCGTTGTTCCAGGCGTACAGCGCTCGCTCTCGAGCGTTGTAGTCAAGCATGGAGATGTGAAAGTATTGATTGTGAAAAGGGATGTCTATGTATTCGTAGCTTGAAGTCTTGGTAGAGTAGGCGTAGTAAACCTTGGCCCCCGACAGGTGGGAGTTGGTGATGTAGAGTGTCCCGCAGATCATGAACGACTCGCCCGCGTTTCTCTTGGAGTATTCAGTGGTCCAGGTCTTCAGGACATGCAGTGTGTCGGGGTCGATCTGAGAGATAACGACATTCCCAGCATTCTGGTTAGTTGCGTAAACGACCCACATTCCAAGTTCATCGGCCATGACATCGATGTCGGAGTAACCCCCCCACGTGTACGGGTACATGTTGTGAAAGCCGGCAAACTCCAGAGCTCTCTGCGCCAGAACGCTGCCTGTCTCGAAGCTGTACTTGACTATGATGTTGCTCTGGTACTTGTTGTAGTAGAGCGATCCATTGTAGACGATGTGGTTGGTTCCCTCCCATTTGAACGGGAGGCTGTAGGTTCGAGACACGACCCCCGTCACAAATTCTTCCATTGATTTGTACTCGCGTACAATCTTGCTGTTGGTGTAACTGTCCATATACCATACCTGAAGCAGAAAGAATGAGGGCAATCAGAATAAGATCGACAATGCACTTACACCTACTTAACATTAAAACTTTTGCTATTTCTATTATTATTATTGATTAAAAAATAAAAACACACACGAATGTTGAAACTTAGACGTGGGAACAACTTTGCTAAGATCAAAACCGACTCCCTGAAAATCAGTGCTTCCTGGAGCAGCTGTGATCATCTGAGCTATCCCAGAGCACAACACAGATATTTATGTACAGCGCACAACACTTGCACAACCCGCCTGCTCTCATAACTCACCCTGTTGTTTCTGGTAGATGCTAGAGGATCAGTCATCCATGCCCCGAACCGGGTTCCAGATGTCTTTATTGTAACGGGTCCAGTGATTTTCATTAATTTCCCACACGCTGTTAATAAAGAAATGCAGCGATAAGATGTGCTGTGGTGGTTTTTTGTCTCTAACTAGATTCCTCAAGCCAATTTCATGCCTGTGCCACCAGAGAGTGTGCCCTCTGTGCATACTAAGATCGCACTGGCAGCGAGGTTGCTGTAATTTAACTTTGAGCATAACGTTGCGTCTGCAGCCCGCGGCAAAAGGCAACTCCACTTTCTCATGGCCACACCATGTTATTGTCTTTGAAGCACTTCACGACGAGAGTTCTGCAATATTCTGTCGATATACAGAACTCGTGGACCATTTGCACTCTTAGCATCAGGCAGTTAGTTGAAATAATTAGTCTTATTCATTACATCAGCATGTTTGAGTTTTCACATTTCACTCGCCAGCTTGTAATTAATATTTTAGCAACTTCCCTGGAGAGCTCGTCCTCTGAATGAGGCAATGAAGGCCACAAGTAGCTTCCTTTTCTGCCCATTAGGAGGCAATTAGGTATGGCATCTTACTCTCAGCTCCCGTCTTTAAAAAGAAAAAAATATATATATATATATGTATATGAGAGCATTTTACTGTTGAAGGCAGTTGATACCTCAAACAGTCCAGAAGAACAGACACAAATTTGCTTCTTTTTTGCTTTGCTGGCATGAAATGTGAAAACACATGCCATTAGCCACGTAATATTTATTTTGGGGAGGAAACAAATGTTGGTGTGGGATGTAATGGCCACCAGCACAGAAAGAAAACCATTAGAGCAACAAAACACAAAGATACAAGTGTAACCTGAGAGGCTTTGTGGAATGAACAAAGTCAGGGCTTTTTGTTATATAATATATAACACATCACACTACTAGAAAGACTGTCAACCCAAAAACTATACCTTGCATTTTACATTTTGCCCATGGTTGTGTTTTTTACTGTTTTATTTATAAAAAAATTTTTTTGCAGTACCCAACAGTACACCATGAGGACAAAAAAAGGATACTATGACAACAACTTCATGAAAATACTATTATATTGCCACTTGCACTCATATCAATTATGCCCTTGTCCCAACTCCCCGCGCTATCTCTGATAAGACTGCAGAAAAAAACAAAAACAAAAACAAAAAAAAGAAACTTGAAAATGTCTTTGCAACACCATATTGGTTTATTCGGATAAGCAGTTTACGTTACTCACTTAGTTTGCCCATGCAGTTGCGGAGTCTGTTGTCCAGACGCAGGACCCGCTGATAAAGCTCGTCGTAGTCGTAGGCCCCGAGTTCCTCCTGAATGCTCGTCAGCACCGCCGACAGGTTCTTGATCTCCTCCTTGAACTGGGAGATGAGTGCAGCATCCATCTTGTATTGCTCCAGCACGGGGATCAACGGCTTCAGCTCGTCCATCTTGTCCTTAAGCTCCTGCAGAAGTGACAGCCGCGGCGGCAGAAATGGGGGAGAGGTGAAAGAACGCAGATAGGTGTGACGGCCAAGGAGGGACGAAAAAGCCGCTTGACAGAGAGTGAAATATTTGTTATAACAAAGTGCAACCATGTGTCTACAAGGGACTGGATGACTGATAACTGATATGAGGAAAATAAAAAAATGTCATCATGTCTAAGAGTAGAAGCCATTTTGTAATTATTCAACATGTCAGAAAAGACTGATCCTTGTATTGTTGTTTCTCTTGTGCAATATTGAAATTCTGCGGTTTCTGCCAAAATCTGTGCAATTATTTTTCCAACTCATCCGGTGTCTAGCAACCTGCTCTACTGGAGATGAGAATACTCCCACACCAGCTGTCCAGTGCGATCCGCACAGGGCAGCAAGAGCAGCTTCTGAGGTTTGCAAAGGACGCAAGTAATTTCTCACAAGAAATTAACACGTCTACAAATCTTTGGATTTGTAATGTGAAAGTCTCGTCCGACAAGAAACAAGACTGGGCTGAAATCAAGTCTGTGATGTGACACTGTAGAAGCGAATACGAATAAATCAAAATCGAAATCCACTGAGCTCGGCGACAGTCACAGGACGCTGTCAAAAACACCTGGAAATTTCTGGCCATGACGGATTTCCTGTCGTCTTCAATCTGTCTGAACTTGGTCCTCAGGCCCTTCATTTGGTTCTCCATCTTCATGACATATTGGAAATCCCTTTGAGTTCGCAGGTTCAGCACCTCGATGGACTGAGACATATTCTGCACCTGGAATCAAACAAGCTGAGCTGAATAATCACCTGAAACAGTTCACGGATTAATCTTTTAGCACAATGCTGTGGTTTGTTCGGCAGGTGAATAGACGATGCTTTTCCTTCTTGCTTTCACTTCTTTCGCTGAAACTAATTGAAAGGCACTTTGATGAGCTTTTCTTTGTGAACCTTTGTGTGCGAATTTGTAACGGGCTATTGTTGAAAAACAAAGAAGCCTTACAGCACTGTTTTTTTTTTTTTTTTTTAAAAAGCACATGATAAAACATCTAACATTAGGCTGAGTGTTTTGTACAGAGGGAAAACGATGAAGGGACACATCTTCGAGCTTTGAATTTTCTTTTGAAGGAGAGTAACAATTGTGTGTGCAGGTGTGCACCGGGGTGGTAAATACTCCCTCCTCACATGTGTTTACCTTCTCCAGGAGCTGGCGGAGCTGTCTGCTTTTGGCGTCTCTGGAGCACAGGCTCTGTTCTGGTGCCACCACTGTGCAGATACAGCGCCCATCAGCATCCTGGGCCGAGCTGTACACCTGCCAGCCCTCCTTCGGGCCGATCGTCTGCAACGAAGCACACAGACACGTCAAGGTTAAATCAATGCAATATGCAAGGTGTTATCATTGATTTCATGTGTATGTGATTATTAGGGGTTCTCAACAGTCCGACACACATTTTGACTTATTTCCTGGGGGAGTTGTTGAAAGGTGGTTCCTTTATTATACACAGCATGGAGACCAGATCCTCACTACACCCGCTGATGAAGCCGTTTGATGAGAAGTAAAATGTCTTTAAAACTGTAAAAGCCAGTCCCATTATCTTTTGGGACGAAATTTGCATATGCCTTAGAACAGGGATGTCAAAAATGTAATCTCGACTGGGCAGGACTGTCAAAATAGTGCCATAATAACCTTTAAATTTAAACTTTAAATTTGTGTCACAGAGTGTACATGATAAAAATGTCTATACTATCACAAAACCAAACAATTACTACTGAAATCTCAACGCAAAGCTAATTTTAATGAAACCTTCCAGTGCAAAATACTGTGAAATGTTAAATAAAAATAAAAATTACTCCTTCTGCTGATGCATTATGCATGTTTTCACAAAGTCACCCTGGCAGCATGGCTTTGAGGCTAATGGGGTTTTGATAGTTTGTTAGCTTTGATGGCAGCATCGCTGATGTCTCAGCTCGGATATCAGTGTTGTGTCCAGTACTCTTAAGACATTTGTTTAAGAAAAATAAAAGTCAATGTTTACTTTGAAATCTTTACAATTTGCTTGGTGGTTTTTTGGGCCAGATTGAAGCATCCAGGCCAGTTTTGGACCTCAGGCCTTATGTTTGACACCTCCGACATAGAATCTTTATTATGTTCCAGTAAAGTATGTAGTTGGTCTGGTAAGTTAGGTAAACCAGACCAACTACTGGTTTTGCATGTGTGAAGGCAGACCACAGAGTTCTGCACTGGTAAGTGATCTTGCATAATTATTTTTAATCAGCTTGCATATTTTGTAATATGAAAAGTTAATAGCAATGTTAATAACAGTAATAGTTAATAACAATGACTTGATTTCTTGTTCAACATTGATAAAATTGGTGTTTTGTTTCCATGGGGGAAAAAAAGATAAAGTCCTTGAGAATCCCCAAATTTCCTTGAAATCATTGTTTACTTAATGGTTGTAAAATGTTTGGCATGTGGTTGCATCCACTTGGCTTTCAGACTTTTAACATGTGATGAACGAGGCCGTTAAGTTGGGAAAAGTCTCTTTTTAAAAGGATCAACATCTATCCTCATTATTGTCGTCATTCTCCAACACTCCCTTGCTAAAGATTAGAGTTCTCTCATTTCAAGGTTGTATTAATTCACAGCTTAATCACAGCTTTCCTCTCTGACATGAATATACAAAGACGGGCTGTTCAAGAGACATGCAGTTATCCATAAACCCAAGGTGACTGAAAGTGTACTAACATTGTCTCTACATTCTAATGTCACAACGGCTTATAAATAAAAACATCAGACTTGGAACCTTGATTTCTGTCAGTAATTAATAAAAGGTGCACACGTGTATTCTCTGGCCATTGATCTGTCTTAGTCAATCAGTTATTAGAACAGATAGACAAGAAAATATCCGAGATGTATGAGGTCCCAGTTAATTATCGGTGTAAAGACGTGGTTTTCAAAGTGAGGGGCGGAGAGGCAAAGCAGCAGGAAAATAATTTTTTCAGCAGCATGTCTTGGAAATAAGCAAGTGCAATATATGTGGATACTGTTTTTAAAAAAAAATGCACATTTTAAGAATGGGTATTGTGATGGAGACAAACATTGATTGTAACACATATAACACTTGTAGACCATATATAAAGATATTTGAACTAAAAATTAAAACTAGCACAAGAAGAATTATACTTGTTATTGCGTATCCAACCCAGCAGCCATTAACAATAACATCTTAAAATAGGAAAAACTTTAGGAAGTCTGGCACAAACATTTGCAACAAGGCTTGAAAAAAGAATGCACAGCCTGTAACAACCAATAACATAATAATGAATAATATGTTAACTTTGTCAATGCAATGAAGCCCATAATGTAATAACTTGGCATTATTTGAGGCATTAACCATAATACCATATAGCTCATATGCAATAAGGTATTACATGATTGAAGTTGTATCACAGCTAATATAAGATTACATATTAGATGTATAACTATAGGAAGCATCTATGTGCTCATTGACAATGTAATAATCACAATGAAAATACTGGGACATAAAAGGAAATTTAGTAATACAACACAAGATGTTCGAGAAATATTTTTCACTGTGCAGAAGTAAAACTCAGCTGGCTGTGAGAAGAAAAAAAAAGAACCTCTGAGGGTTGGACGCCTGCTATGTAACCAATTATTTGACGCTGTGTGTTGCTCGCCTGTCTGATGTCCAGAAAAGAGTGGACTGTCTGGTTTTTAAAGCCTCACCGGCACTGTTTCCGTGTTGGAAAGACATGAAAAATTAATCGATGAATCTTGGTCGTCGTGCCACATGAATAGAAAGGCACACATCTGTCTGTATCTCCACACACACATGAATCCTCACCTAAAAAAGAAAATAGATTTTTGGGATTTTTACACAAACTGGACAATTTTATCTCATGAATCAATTTGGTTGCAGGCTCACCTGGAAAGGTTGAATGTTCAGGGATATTTTTTTTCTGTCTGTTCCAGATGGAAATACTCCACATACATGAAAGGCGTTTTGTTGTCTTTTAGAGGGCTGCATGTGTGTCACTCGAGCTGAAGCCATGCAAACCATGTTCTTTGCATTTTTATTATGTTTCAGGATCAAAGTTTGGTATTGAAGTGTAAAAAAGTCTTATGTTCGGTGTGCTGAGAAAGTCTATTTATACAGTGTAACTTTTTTTTTTTTTTCCCCACTATAAAGGACGGGCTTTGCTGCCTGTTCTTATTTGGCGTGAAGTTTGTTTGAACAGTGCGAGAGCACAAGAGAGACTCTCACAGTGGATGGCTCACACCCTGAGCAAGAGAGTTGGCAAACCTGCGGAATACTACTGTGAACCAAGATTGGTTTTTAACACAAACTGTATACCGACAAAGGACTTTCATTGGAAATCACATTCCTGGTGGCTATCACATATATTTGCAACTTCAGAAAAGACTTCACCTCAGTGGCTGGTTGTATGCATAGTCACAGATACCAAATAAAATATGCTGTCCTGAACCCAATTTATGACCTGAGGGGAGTTGAAAAATAAGAATACTCATTAGTGTATAATGAATACAGTAAAAAAAAAAAAAAAAAAGACAGTAATGTTATAACAGTACCCAGCTAACTTAAAACTGTTGCTGATCTGCTCAATAGTAGCCATAATTAAACATTTACACAAAAGTAGCAACAAATAACTTTCCTCCCACAATTCAAAAACCACAAGTTTGAGATTAAGACCCCGTTTCCATGACAACGGTGCCCAGAGCCACTAACGCTACTTTTTGAAAACCGCTCTCAAGTTGAAGCTTTTTTTGAAAACACTGGGGAAAATGGATCTTTTCTGAAACGCTGTTTCTGCGCATGCACACCATGGCGGAGTAAATACTTCTGCACATGTGCGAGTAGATGGACAACAAAAACCTTTGCCTCCATTTTGTCATGACTCCCAGTTATATATTCTCCTGGGATTTGGTAGTTTACTCACTGTGATAGCAATCCAAGTTCATCATCTGTCCAAACGAATGCGCCATTGTCAGTGTTTAACACGTATTGTTCTCTGTGTGCAGCTGTGTGTAGTTTCATTACAAAAACAAACAACAGCGCCAACTCTTGGACTGACATTCTAAATATATCCTTTTTAGAATTTCTGATCAAAAAACACAAAAACAATGCATTTTCACTTGAAACGTTGCCGTGTGGCCTGGTTGGTGAAAGTATGTGTGTGTGTGCGCGTGTGTGTGTAATCAATTTAGTTTTACCATCACATACATCAGCAGAATGAATTAACGACACAAATATTTGACTATTCATATTTATTTTCTTCCATTCATTTTCTTTCACATTTAGTCAAATAGGCAGTATGGAGAGCAAAGAAGTTGGCACATTCCTGTGCACAAAATGAGCCGCTGCCAGACCAACAGAGAAATGTAACCAGTAAAGAAGACTCTGGTCCAGCCTGGGGGTCTCCTCCCAGTGGGACAAGACTGGTAAACCTGGCCTGGGGGTCTCCTCCCAGTGGGACAGGCCTGGTAAACCTCTGGTGGGAGGAGGCGAGAGGGGGAATCCTAATTTGATGGGCTAAAATGTCTCAACTGGCTCAAGTTTGAGTGTCTCCCAGATGGTTGACCTCCTCACTCGGCGTACATGAGGGTGGCGATTGAGATCGACCAGTAAATAGAGAGCTTTGTTCAATTGTCTGTGAAACCATGTATCCTGCAACTGAAACTATTGATTTCTCTACTTAGGTTTTTTTTGCCCTCTATTTTGGTTACTATGATCCATCGTGCTAGAGTTAAGTAAAAATACCACTTTCACAACCAATTAGTCCGAATCAAGCACTTTCCATCACAGCAACACGTTGCACTTAAAAATGATTGTTGCAAAACTTTGAAAACTGAAGACATGAACTTTGTGCGGCTTCAACTTGAAGTAAGGTGCTCAATTATTCATAGGACCTAAGGCCGTGCGCTCTCTCAACAGAGATATTTAGCTGACTCTTCAGTCAAACAAACACAGACAAACAAGGCCTGAAGATGCTTTTGTATTGATATAAATATTTATGCACTGGTAAACCGTCTTATCGACTGTAATCCTGGTGACATGCTTCTAAGAAGGAGTGGTAAATGTGGAGGAGAAACCAACGGCTGTGAATAGACAACAAAAAACTTGAGGAGGTGGTTGGACAGCTAAGGAACCAAACAATGCTGACACAGTCCGTGTAGGATGATTAAGGATTGTAAATGGGGAAAAACAGAAAATACTATCAATGTCACTGATGCTTACATTGATTCTGCTGTATTGATTAGGGAAACACCATGTTTCCATGTTGAAGGGAATAACATGTCATGTCACAGATACAACTATGTTGCTGATAAAAAGACTAATTTTGCTTTTTTTGTTTTGTCCTCCAACGCATTTGATTGAAGACCATCAGACTCCAAGGCTACAATGGTTTCGCAGTACTGCATGCCATACTGTGGTCATTAATCATCCTCACAAAACAGCATCCAGCAGCTCAAAGCATCTCCCCAGTCGCCCTGCAGAGTTTTGCTCTCTGCACGGGCATCACACACACACACACACACACACACACACACACACACACACACACACACACACACACACACACACACACACACACACACACACACACACACACACACACACACACACACACACACACACACACACACACACACATACAGTGAGCTGCATGCATGGCCACATACAGTATGCACTGCACACACAAGCGCCTGCCAGAGACACATCCATGTTTCCTCTGTTGTGCTCATTCTTGATCTTCCAGTCTTTCTCTGCCAGGGTTTGACTCATGGTTTTTTGAAGACTGATATACAGCAGTCATCAATATTTCTCAGCGAGCGTTGCCAACAGGCACTGTTTCATGCCAGGATTCAGAATATTTACAGTCGAAATGGGAAAACAAGGCCAATGTATACCATCTGCCAATGGCTTAGCATAAAATGGATGAAGACGAAGCACTCTGAACTATTTAGAACAACATTATACATTTGCTGAAATGGACACATCCTATCCAGTGATTAAGCATTACTTAATATTTATTAAATCAATTACCTTTAAACATGTGGTTTGCCTTGTAAGTGGCTTCGCAAGGTCGGCGAATTTACAATAATGGTTTTTCCATAGAGTCCCACACCGATCTTGATTATAAAACTGTAGTAAACACGAGTAACAGTTATGCTAAATGTGCAATAAAGCAGAGATTTGTGATGTTCTGCTCAATGCAGTTTAAACAATACGCCCAGCAATAAAAACCAAACCCTATGAATTATATAGTATCAACTGAGAATTTCCGCTGAGTTGAAGTGCACCACTTCGATGAAAGCAACAGAAAAGGATCTGAGCAAATACTTCCATAAAATAGAGATATTCTTCTCAATAAGAAAGTCACATATCAACAAGGATCTGGGATTTACATGTCTTCCTGTTTTACTCTGACTTCTTTCTCTGTTTTCCAAAATTAATTATCTTATTATCATATTTCTTCATTAAGATTTATTAGATCATTTTCAAACTCAAAAATAATCCCAAACTTCCTGTGAATCTCTGTTAGAGCACCCTTCTTTTTATTCTTCAACTCCAGGGGACTCATTTAAAATCAAGCAGCTTTCTTTAAAATGACGTTGCTCTGATTTCCACAATGCAATAATACTCTCATGCAAACTGCTGCTGATAAAACATATTGTAAAAAAAAAATAAAAAAAGGCAATCTTGCAAATTACAGACCACAAAATCACTAAATTGCCTTTGAATCTCGTCAACTTTATCTTTAAATGCATAACAAATATTTACTTTATGAGTATTTACTTTTAATTTGACATGGAGCTGAACTATCATTACACATGTTTTCATGTTTTGTGTCCATTCACATGTGTCGTAGCTTGTATTTATTCTTGCACATAAACTCACTTATACATGATGTTGAACCGTCATCTGACTTGAATGATTCATTTATTGGCCCTCAAACATTTTATATCTCAGTAACTAAATAGTGCTACACTATATAATTGAAGTGAATCCATCACTGGGCCACTAAAAATCAAAAAGAACATTGTTAAATATATTATAGATATGATTCAAGATTCAAGATTGTCCTAAAGACACATTCATCACATCATAATTTGAACATTGTAAACCTTGAACAACAAGTAAGAACATTTGTGTTGCTATGTTTTATTGTAATAATACTTCTTGAGGAAAAAAATCCTCAAGGTTTGCAAACCTGACTGTGTGTAAATTCTCTTTGGGAAAAAAAAGTATTCTTTGCCATTGCCAAGGCACTTTAGCATATTTACAAAATGTGGCACAATTCCAATTTTATATGATTTAGTTACAAGAAATCAATATCATAATAAAGAAATATTCTAACAATTTTCTACAATTTTTGTGCACAGTTTAGAACTCCATGCACT
This sequence comes from Blennius ocellaris, assembly GCF_963422515.1. NCBI lineage: Eukaryota > Metazoa > Chordata > Actinopteri > Blenniiformes > Blenniidae > Blennius > Blennius ocellaris. Next base: position 21,142,513 of record NC_137668.1, on the reverse strand, counting down.
GCTGTTGAGTTATTTCACACAACATGCAGATTATTTGACTTTCTGTGTCTTGTGGTTTGCTCTCTCACAATTCAAGCACACTTCCTATATGTGAAGTTTGTGTGTCTCTCTCTGTCTCTCTGATGGACAGCATTTTTCCCAGAGTTTGCTGAGCTTGGTTCCACATGCCCTCCAGCTGAAGTTAGATAAAATGGGAAACCAATCGATGGACAGAGAGATGAAGAGAGGAATGGATTGACTCCTAACATGTTAATATTTCCTCCTTCCTCCCACAAAGAAACTATAAGGAAAATAATACAACAAATACATTCACTCTGTTACATTAATTAGCAAATGCTTCATTACTGAGTGGAATATACACTATAGTTTTCACTTCAACTGGATTTATTATTCACTTTACTTTCATGATCATCTTCCACTCAGTTTACATTCTGCAGTCAACTCCAAAGTTGAAATTCTTATCATAATTGACAGAAAATGTATAGTATAGTTGTATTCTTTGATTATTGGAACGCGTGACTACCGGGTTTCTATACATTTCAACATTAGCCCCATTCAACTCCTCATAAGGTCATAAATGTTCCTGTCATTTGTCACCGATGCAAGTCAGAAGTGCATTTCCATTCAAGACCACCGTCTGTCTTATTATATTTATTATACATTGTGGACAAGTTGTTAGCTGACAGCAGGCGTGCGGTGCGAGTGTAGATTTGATTGCCTTGATTATGAATCACTCAGTAAAAACATGAAAAGTCGATGGAGTAAACAATGGTGATAATGAATGTGGAAAATTGGTTCGTCCTCTTCATGGCAGACAGGTATCCCGTCAATTATTCACCTAACTAAATCTCTTTTCTCTTGTCAATCTGTCATCAACATTTACTCAGCCTTGGATAGTGCGCACTTCTTCACAACTGTGTCCCCATCAACCTTTAAGTTTGGCTGTGGTAACGACGCAGGGGGCTGATGGGGGAGTTACAGTAATGGAAAGCTTAATACAGGTAATTCAGTTAAGACTGAGCTAGTAAATGATGTCTGGGGGGAGGTAGCCACAGTCATTAGATCCGTATCGCTTCCTCTGTCCTCACCTGTGGCAGCGAACAATTCACAATTACGCCATTGAAAGCCGCGGGGTATTAGCTTTTGTTGCTTCACGGTTTGCTAGTGCATGCACACTATCCCCTCTCAATTAGATTCATCTCTTTGGTTTCCCTCATTTTGCATTCAGATCATTCTTTTATCAGCGCTTCAGATAAACTATTACCGGTACTTTTATTTTGTACGTATATATTACACTGTGCGTACTTCCATACTCGCAAATCACCGCAGCACCTCAGCATGCAAAAGTGGTTTGACACCAGCAGGAAAATGTTTCTATTCAGCGTTAAGTAGATCACTTTAAGTCACTGCCAAGATTCCCACCAAGTCCATATACCGCAGCTGACTGTCTGCACTGAGCGAATCTTCCACCCCGCTGTGTGGCTTTGGCCTTTTGATATAATTTCTTTAGCTATTATCATGATGGCTGATTCCATTTTCTGAGCCGCAGCAGTATGAGGCAGGTCGTGTGTGAATCTCCTCAGGTGAGCTCTCACAGCTAAATATTAAAAGATTGTCAGAGGTCGGTGGCAGAAATCGATCTGTTATAATCAAAAAAGGTTGTAAACCTAATTGCGAAACATGTAGAATATAATTAAAAACAAAATCAATATGGAGTAATTTACAAATCTGAAGAACTCACAGCAAAATAACATAAGATAAGATCTACCATCTTGAAAGTAAGACATTTTATCATTAAAAAAAATTCAGATGCAACAAAAGGCTGGAAAAGAAAATGGTTCAAAAAAGAAAAACCAATGAGGTAAATTGGCAAAAGATCAGTAACATGACTGTATTGGAAAAAAAGCCTTTTAGAGAGACGAAGTCTCTCTTTAGTCATGATGGACAGAAGAAGGTAAAAAAAACTATAAAAGTGATTATTGTGGATCTGCATAACAGATTGCACGTGAACAGGTAAGGAACAACACCATGAGGAGTATTCAAATGATGGGTTTCTTTAGAGACAATCTGAGGTTGTAAACATTTGTTTACTTCTGATGGGCTCCAGTCTGACAGGGTCGAAATGTCTCTGTTGAGTCGTGCCAGTGGATTGGTGATAGGTTGGAAGTAGCTCTCACAATGACTCAATTTACTATACATATAGTCTGCTATTCTTTACTTACCATATTCTATTTTCCCTAGCCAGTCCTTTAAGTCACATTTGCAGGTAAAAATTGGCATTGTGTCATTGGCAACTCCTAAAAAAACATCCTGTTAATACATTGGAAGACAAATCTAGCTGGCAGCGGTGCCAACAAAGCTAAATCTCAGATCACAATGATGCTGCTGCCCCGAATGCCACAACACAGAGACCTAAACAGATGCTATCTCTCCAGTCATCTATCAACCTGTCCAAACAAAAAGCCACCAGGGTATTGAAGGCAAGTGAAGTGGAGTGCGCATGTCGGTACTGTAACTGATGATCATACTGCTTAAATGAGTTAACATTTTAGCTCTAATGGCAGGGGAAGATGAACTCGCATGTGCAGCCAGCTCTGTAACCAGACTGATGCAGACGTCTTTAGGCAGCAATGACAAATGGTAACGCCCCCAAACACGGGAGCAACAGTAGTCCTGACAGCAATAAGCCCGAGACCAAAAGGGGTTCCGGAGAGAAACTGACAAAGAGCTCCAGGAGAGCAGGAAAAAAGAGACATGGCAAAAAAAGAGAAAGCCATCTTTTCTCTGAGATCCGACTGTGGTGAAAGGCATGTGGGGAGATTAATTTCCTAGAGGCGTGCCACCTTCTTGCCTTTTCTGACCCCGGCAAAGAGAAGATTGAATAGATAATTCCAACGGAGCTCGGCACATTCTGCCCCTCTCTGAATGAGCGGCGGCGTTATCGTGTTCACACCCTTGCGTTTCTTCTCTGGGGTGTGCTTCATTGAGTCTTCACACCGAACAGGGCGACACATCACTCATAAGCACGGCGGAGGACGGTAATGAAACAGTCATCAAACGTTATCGCTGGAGTAAATTCAGTGGGAACCTCCAGGCCACACTGACTGGCACATGTACACCCAAGTGGAATACTAAGCAGGTGTGACAAAGCTGATAAATAAAGTTGTTTTGTTTCAGACTTAAGATAAAAAGCTGTTCCAGGATGTCAACAGTCATGATGGACGTCTCAGTGTTTGTTATCCCTGCCAGCAAAAATAGTCTTCCCACTCAACAGTTATGTTGGCATAAACAAGTTAAGCCTCAATCTCACAGTGGGATTTCCTGAATATACCTTAAATTATCCTATCCTAATATGTTTAAACATTTCTCGAAAGCCCTTTTAAATCCCATATAGAACCATTTACCGGGGTTTTTCCAATTTCCTCATTTGCCTTGCAAACGTGTTGCTTGAATTTGACATGTTATTGGATGTCTTAGACCTCTTTCATATCATTCTCAATTTAGTTTCTATGTTTGGAAAGTGCCAGAAAATGAGTCTTCCTCCTTATTGGTGCAGCATTGTCTGCAAAACTCTGTCTTGCTTGACTTCTATAAGATATATTTGTGACTTGGGCAAAACCCTGTATTTATATGGTCAGCAATTGTTAGTTGGCTCTTGTGTATCTGTTGCAAAAGAGTCGCAAACACCACCACATTTTTAATTTCACCTGGCACACTGTGCAAATCTGGAGCAACTGATACAAATTCACCTGAATTTTGCAAGCAGGCCAACCAGTTTATATGCCATTGAAAGCACCCATTTGATGTGCTTTCAAGTCATAATTCTTAAATATTTTCCATGATTTTTACTTTCTCCAACTAGTTGTGTGTTTTAGCTGCTGAATTAAAAACAGGCTTCAATAAATGTGGTGGATTTATAGGCACACAACATCGCCCTCACATCATTAGTTCCACCCATTGCGATGCTGCAAGTTTTTATTCCAAATCCCATTCCTCCAAATATACATCTTGTGAAGCAGTCTGCGGTAATAATAAGACCCTGTCTTTAATTGCTGCCCAAATCAAATCTGTGTCATCAGCGTGCACATGTCTTGGCAGCTTCTCAGGATGGCTGTTTGAAAAGTGAGAGCATGCTCATTAGTATTGCATAAGAGGACTGAATCTGGGAAAAGGACACCGCTGCCAGAAAAATGTCACCGAATCTGCAGATTTAGACATGGTCACATTTCACAAAATGTTGCAACAAAGGTTGTTCACCTGATTATTTCTTGCTCTTTTGCGTAGTTTGAATTTTTCTCCATCTAATTATGCGTCGGTGTGAAGGGATGCTGGAGCTGCAGCATTTTCAACAATCCTGATGTAACGTGAGAGTGTGTGTACCGCCTCTATATCGAGAGTTAAGCTCTTAAATACCAACACATTAGTATGTTCGGTGCATTTCGGGAGCCTCTTTGAAGTTATATTGCAATTTATTTGCTTTAACTAGTTTCCTTGAACTTACCTCTAACATTTGAGTTAATGATTTCCCGTTTCTTTGAATGCCTTTCAGCAACTTCCCTGGAATGCACTGCACGTGTTGCTTCAAATAAAAACTGAATATACGAGTGTGAACAGACAGTGCTGCACCATACATAAGATATGCAGTGAACTAATTAGTCTGAGGAGTCTTTCAGGTTGTCTGAGGTTACTGAGAATAAAGAAATCGTAAGCATTCCCCTTGTGCATTGATGCAATAGAACTGCGAGCGGTGAACGTGTGGGGGCAAAAAAATTATTCAATGAGAATAAACGGCCTATTCATTGATTGTGAAGAACTTATTCCACAACTTCATGTGTACTATGAAACTTTCACTTATTGCTTTTGCTCAGGGATACAGAAAACTGGAAGGACTGCTTGACACATTTAGAATGAACAGATTTTGACCAGAGTGCAGCATGACACAAGCCAGTCCTTTTAAAAAGATGTCTTGATGACTGGCTGATTTGGCTTCACATATATGTTAATGAACCAAATGGCTCACAATATGAGAAATAAGTACACACTCATTTAGAGCTGCTTTTACCCTCATATCAATTAAATTAGTTTTGGACAAGTGGTTGCCACTTGATGAATACATAGATTTCAAGTAAAGTTGTATTGGCACTTCATAACTGTATTTGAGTATTTATATTTCTGAGAACTTTTTACTTTATCTCATTACTTTGGAGCACAAACATTTGTGCTTTCTTTAAACTGATAACAATGACGGTTCAGTTATCAACACTGAAGCTGCAGAGAGTAATCAGGAGACTTCCTGGTTCCATTTTAAAAACAAAATAAAAGAATCTGGGCCTGATTTAGTAATATCTCGTATAAAGTGTGCAAAATTGAATGTTCACACAAACTGATAACAGGAGTATTCAAATTAAAGTTTTGTGTGCTTCAGGAAATGCTGACAAGACATAGATCTACTGGAAAAAAGTATGGTTTCACATTGGTTTGCTTGAGCCTACACAAGCACAAATTGGAAAGTGATACCAGTCATGCCACACAGTTGGACACATTGGGGATGGAAGCAATAAAACGTTGCGGAGTTAAAGCAAATAAATTTGAATTTGGCAGTAAAAGGAAAAATCACAAAAGGCTGAGTTGGGCTGCATCTCCCCTTCAAAAGCATCAAAAACAGGCATAATCATAAACAACGCAAACTTTTCCAGATCTTTCAAATCACAATTTGCATTGTATATTGGCATATTGTCAATAAACACCCAAAGTGTGTTTATAAGGTTAATGTAAAACAATGTACCGGTAAGTCAAAATGGCCAGCAGGTGTTATTCTGCTTCTGTGTGTGTGTGTGTGTGTGTGTGTGTGTGTGTGTGTGTGTGTGTGTGTGTGTGTGTGTGTGTGTGTGTGTGTGTGTGTGTGTGTGTGTGTGTGTGTGTGTGTGTGTGTGTGTGTGTGTGTGTGTGTATATATATATATGCCCTATATCAGTTTAGTGTACCCATTAAACACACAAAGAAGGCAAAGTAGACCAAGGATGTCTATTGCTCATTCCTTATCTACCAAATAAAAACATCCCCTGACCCTAAACAACCTTTAGAGGAACATATTTTGCTGTTTTTTCGTTGTTTACACTCAGTTTCATGACATTTTTCTTGTTGAAAAAGAAACAGCACATCCAGTAAAACACACACACACACACGCACGCACACACACACGCACGCACGCACGCACGCACGCACGCACGCACGCACGCACGCACGCACGCACGCACGCACGCACGCACACACACACACACACACACACACACACACACACAAAGCTTAGTATCGACTGCTGCAAGGGAGTAATATGTATTTCTGTGTTAGTTGGTCCAGAACTGGGAGAATGGGACTTGTTGCCTCTTTAATATTCTGTTGGGCTTTCAGTTCTACAATCGGACAATGTGAGCACGATCTGAAAGCAGAAAGACTAAATAAAACAACCCCCGAATTAGTATTATTGTGTCTCTATTTTCACACAAGTTGACACTGATTTAACTGTGAAATTTGAATAAAAATGACCTGACTTGCTAATGGGCTTCTAATCTGCTGCTGGGTGAGAAAAGGCATTTCTTCAAGAGTTTTCATCAAATATTGACATGTTGCTTAAACATCTCCAGGCTGGGTAAGAGGGGCACAGACCTTGGGAAAGACGTGTTCCCACTGCGGTCTGCAGTGGTCTTCTAAAACAGATGTTCAAAGCCTTCAGTCTGTGGAATCGCAGCTGCTGTAACGGTAGTAGATGGGCTAATATATCTAGCTGTTCACATCCATTACGAAGAGTCAACATGTTTTCAATTAGTGTCCAAGCACGCTTAAATTTGCAGGTAATTCATAATCTGCTCCATCTGCTGTGAGTGATCTCCTCCGCTTCAGCAAACTTCTCAGCATATAAAAATGTTATGCTCGATTGTGTCTGAGTGGTATAGAGACGGTCTTATACCCACAGCTGTAGATTTTTCAGGTGGGCAGCGACGAGCTGGGGTTGCTTAATGTGGCCTACCATCTCGCACAGTCGAGATCCTTCGCTGGCTTAACAGAGAATCATTCACAAACGTGAGAGCCAGAAAACTTCAAGTTGTCAGGCCTCATTCATTCATAGTCACTTTGCCATATTGCATGCATTGCTCTGCAAGCAACCAAGCAAAGCCTCTGTGGCTTCAAGCTTTAAGTTTTTAAAACCCCAGTTTGAATCAAACTTCAAAACTCTCAGCATCACTGTAAATATGCGTCTGTTTACAACTACTTAATAAGTTACATTAGACTTTACCTCCACTCGTAAGGATTTAAAAAGGCTGTAATAACACCCCGAGTTGCCGGAGTAAAGTGTAAATGAACTGAGATCGCCAATGTCTTCCTGTACTTTCAAGTCTAGCCTTTCAGCTCTTATCCAGTGATACGCATCTGATATGGAGACCGCTCGGGCTGTAATTATAGTAATTATAAGGGGAACACAGAGAGAGCCGTAACTATGCCCCTGGTAGTTTCAACATCATGTCTCAACTCCTGTAATTATACCTTGATTTATTATTAACTGGGCTGCATTCACCCAGAGGACCCAAAGAGAGCGTGTACAAGGAAAAGTCACTTGAAGTGTCATAATGAACGTATATAAAGTGACAGCAATATTGAGCATTTTATAATTTGGCACATTAAAATTGCCTCCGTTGATTAATTTGTTGTGGAGTACACAGTTCAGCAAGGAAAGGAAATTTGTTCAAACGTAACTGATGAGTGTTTGTCATTGTCAGTGTTTGTCGATGCCGTCTGGTTAATAAATAAGATAAAATCATTTGCATGACAAGCAGGCTCGACAGTAAACATCATCGCGACCTCACATAGGCTCAAACTGTCCAAGTCCAAACAAAGTGAGTGATATCTACCCGCAGTTTCCACCACTCACATCCATCATCACCACACTGTCTTTATTTCCAGACCATCAGCACTGACAACCCCCTCCTTCTTTCAGACACGAACCATGCAGAGTCACAATTAATGACTCTGCTGACAGTCCTGTGGCTAAGAGTTTGCTTTGTTTGTCTTGACACATAGTTAGAGGGTGTCATCTTTAATTTAGCCCCTTGCGGAAGTGGCTGTGGGAAATATGAAACCTCCAGCGTTTCTTTATCAATCGCTGAATGATTATGGTATCTTGTGTAGGTGTGTGCCTGGGGCGTCTCTCATCTCGCAATGCAGCATCTGTGCTTGACAAATTTCCCTGAGTGTGCCGTCCACACAAATGCTGATCCAAGAAACTCAAGAAGGATTTCGAACAAATAAGAAATGGCATCACCTCCTGCCAGACAAACCCTTTAGCTCGGCAAAGCAAAAACAACACTAAAAACTGTCTTCTCTCATTTTTCTATGATGAATGATCAGCGGCACGTATTAAAAACAGAATGTTGCACTTTCTCTGCAGGTTGTTCCCAATGCCAGCAGCCTCGATCGTATTTCATTTCATATTTTTGTCTGATTTATGATTTAAAACCCCACAACAGAACATCGGGTTGAAAGCGAAACCTTTGCGGATGTACAAAGCTGTAGTTTAGTAAGTGTGTGTAGGTGTGTGTAGGTGTGGATGCCACTACTCACAATGGCTGACACAAGGGGCAACTGCCCACACAAAACTCCATCCCACCAGTGCAACTAAATCCCCATGAGAAAACTACTCATTATCCACAACATCCACACTATTAACATCTTTTTTCAAGTGCAACCATGCACATTTTTTCTTCTTTATCCACCAGAGTGTAAACATATGAAGACTAATCAGGTTCCATGTTAGACTATGACAAAAAAAAAGGGAGACGTTTCTTGCAAACTGCCTCACCAAATTACTGCATACTCCAGGAGGCAGCATGCCTCTATTGTGCCTCAAAAAATGTCAGGTACATCTGTGGGTTTTACCAAGACATAAAAAGATCTTTCTGAGTTTGGTTATGAGTTGGTTACTAGTTAATTTCATGTTTTGCATTAGATATATAGCTGAATACACATGGGCCTCATGGTGGTGTGCCATTTACTACCCACACAATGACTTTACATTAAATTTTCAGTTGTCCATGAAACAAAGAATTAGGAAACCAAATCTCGAAAATGCAATATTTATTTTCTTTATTGAATTTACATTTAGTCATCAGACATATCTGAACTAATTTGTATATTGTGTATTTTAATCAGAAGGAATATAATTACTCTGACTACTCTCTGTATAATAATTACCATCCATACTTGATTTACTTTGTGTAGTTTATAGACTTAAAAATATTGCTGAACTGTCTGAAGATAGGCTTTTTGTTTTGCATGCCTGTATTGTAACTGTGTTCCAAAACAAAATGGAAACATTTCACTTATGGGAAAACAACAAAATATACATGATGTATAGGAATAATACATATGATGGTAAATATAATATAGAGTGGAGACATCAACTAACTTCACAGGATAGTGCAATTACCCACTATGGGGCTGATTTACTGAGAGAATAATGCCGCCACATGCAGACAGGAGTAATCAAATAGGGGTTTTAGCCTTCGGCACATGTTTACACTAGAACAATCTGCTTGAATCTGTATCACTTCACCGTTCATTTGCTTGTGATCACCATAGTGATTAGATGGAGTGCAAACCAGAGTGAGTTATCAGACATATTAGAGTGATCCGGCAGTATGGGAAATTATTGGTTAAAAAAGTAGAGGTGCCACACAGAAACTTCCTTATCATACGCTGCACAAACAAAACTCATATCGAGCCAGCTGTAGAAATGCCTCTCACCTCAGCAACAGCAGGATCTCAGCCTGTTTGCACCACTTTTGCACAATCGTAAAAGATGCACACATTTTCAGCTATTGCAAACCACATTGATCAATTAGGATCAACTCCAGACAGTATTTTGCATGTTCTCAGAGACATAAATGAAAACATGCTCGATGGATAATGTCTGTCATTTTGTGCATCTGTCAGATGCCTTGGAGTATCCCATTTATAGATCAGTTTCCACACATGTACACAATATCACTTTTGTGCACGTTTTTAAACATGCAAAGTCTGCAGGTTCTCTCTTTGTGTGCACTGGTTTGCGCCAGTTCCCTAATAAACAGTCCAAAGATATGTGTGTAAGATGAATTGGGGGCTCTCAATCTGGTTGATTTGATGGGATTAGGTGCTGAGCAGTGTTTGTGATTGTTTGTCTCTCTCTTTCTCCCCTTGAGCCCCACCCTGAGTGGTATAGAAGATGGATTCTAAACTTTTAGAGGAATTTGTGGACAGACACAACCACTCCGGCGTCAGACTTTTTAAGTTTCTCATTTATTCTTCAACCGATGTGCCCTCCAGGTGCAGAAATAAATGTGTAATCATAAAACGCAAATTCCAGTCATCATTTTGATCATGATGAGAGTAACAATGCCTTTAGTAGCAACAGTGTAATTACCCGGCTGGCGGAGACCTTAAGGGAAAACCACGCTATGCAAATATTTCACTTTATCACAAAGGACCTTTAAGGATCTGTTGTTTACACTGGAGAGGTGATTTGGCAAACATGATCATGGAACATCACAACAAAGAAAATCAATACTGCTAACACTAGCTTTTGCCACCTTATCCGCAACCTGAGCTGTAAAAGTTTATTTCAGAGTTGTTAAACCGAACCTGTGGGGGGTGGAAACAAAAGAAAGCACCAACACATAAACTTAAATGCCAAAAGGTAGTGGCTGCCAAGACTTACTCAAATGAATAAAGGCCCGTGAACAAGGTCTGACGCCCTGTGAGTGACAGCTTAATAATTCCCAGCTTAGCATAATACCATAAAAGGTTTGGCTTTCCAGATAATTTTTTAACACTGAAGCTGAAAGGCCTTTGGGGCCAAGCGAGCAATTTGCATGCAGCCCTTGATCAAGCATGAGATTCCTCAATGGCAGTGCAGAGGTGTAGTCAGTGATTTATCAAAAATGGATAAAAGAGAAGCTGGACTCTGAGATACTCACTGGAGGTAGGAGGAGGTGCATCGTGCAAAATATATAAATATATCTAGATTAGAAGTACTGTGTTTCTGAGATATGCAAGGACACATGTATACAAGTGACTTACAGCTGAGAATATAAAGACCTTTTTCTTGCTGGTCAGACAATAAGTTACTTTTTTCTGACCATTGATTCCTTTTAATAATCAGTTAATCTGTGCCTCTAAAAATCTGGAACTTAACAAAATGGATTACAATAGCATTGTCATTGTTTTAATTGATACACTGCGTGGTAAATTATCAAACAGTAACGATGCCAGGTGAGGATCAATGACTTCGACCCCATGAATACACAGTATTAGCTAATAAATAGACTTATATCAGTATCCTTGGACTTTGGTAGATGGCTTGAAGAGCAGTTCATGAATGGTAAATGAAAGAGACTGCTGGCTTTGTTGTACTGCCAAGCCAGAGAGCGGGAGCAGTGAAGTTTCAGCACCAGAGTGTGGACAGCTCCACACCCACCGCCAAAGCCCCCTGAACCGCCAGCGTCGATGTAACCATTAATCATAAAGGACTTATGATAAGCTTCCATCCATCTCCTTCTTTCTCCCCTTGATCACAAAAACTACCCGTGCATTTATCTCCCCCAACAATTTGCTTCAGATTAAACACAAAGATAAAGCAGAAGTCCTGATGGGGACAGGGACACAGCAATACATTTAGACAAAAGAGAGGCAGTGCTTTGCAGGAGAATGATGATTTCATGATTGGGGCATAAGAGAGTTATGTTGGAGCCTCAAGCATCATAATCTATTAGACAGGGGAAAAAAAGTCAATGCCTCATGATGAAATGCTTGTGCTGGCTCCTGCTCCTGTTCCCACAAATGCATTCTATCCAATTTGACTAACAAACGACAGCCTATCCACAAGTGGGCGAGATAAGGAATAACAAAGGGTGGACGTTCTCCAAAGAAATAGCAGTGTCTCAGCCAGGAAAACCAACATTATTCTGAATAAACTCTATATACTTCTTAAATGCTGTTTGGTGGAGGCGAACGTGGCGAATTCACTAAAACTGATGCAGCAGTCCTGTGGTAGACAAAACTGCATTAACAGGGTGGCAGATTTCAGCCTTTTTCTACTTCGGGGGACTTATTTCATTTAATGAAGGAGCATATGTTTCTTGTATGCATTCTGAATTCATAAAATCCAATCTGTAAATTAGGATTGTCCGGAAAAGCAGCCTGAACAAATACCCGAACTTTCAGTTCGATATCACGTACGCACATGGAGATAATTAAGAATTATTCAGTGAAACCAAGTTTCTTGTCGATAAATGTGGGAATAATTTACAGGACTTTTGAATGAAGTTTGACATACATGCATACCTGCACTCAGGGTTTTCTATATGAAATATAGGCTGCAGGCTGAGTGTTAGTGGTGCGCAACAATTATGTCTGTGCAACGAAACAAGTGGCAAAGAAAGAACAATAAAACACTCACCATGGAGGGGTATAATCCGAAGATGGTGAGAGAAAGGACGGGGTACAGGACGCTCAACAGGAGCCGCATGCTGACGGGCTCCGGGCAGCCACTTTTCTCCGGGGCGCAGTCCTTTAAGAACATGGAGCCGCCGTCCGCACGCGCACCTCGACCGCGTCTGTTCAGTGCTGCGGGACCGCGGACAGAGCGCACTGACAGCGGCGCGGCGCACACACGTCCAGCGGCATCACACCCTGCGAACCCCGCTGTTCCGACTGACGGCTGCGCCGAGGAAGGAGGGGAGGAGGAGGAAAAAAAAGTTTGGAGTGGGGGAGAAAATATTGAAACGTCTCAGGTCCAGCAGACTGCAGGGGAGGCGCACCAAGGATGTGACATCACTTTCTATCTATCTGTCTATCTATCTATCTATCTATCTATCTATCTATCTATCTATCTATCTATCTATCTATCTATCTATCTATCTATCTATCTATCTATCTATCTATCTATCTATCTATCTATCTATCTATCTATCTATCTATCTATCTATCTATCTATGATAATAAATTGAAATGCCACGATGGTGACGATTAGACGTTTCGTTTCTAATAATAAGTTGGTTAAATGTTTAACTAATGGTAATTAAACAGCAGCATTAGTTCCCACATTCCATTATTTAGCCGATGAGTAATGACTGTAGGAGGGGATAAGATTGAGACAGACTAATCAAAAGTGAAATAAAGATAAAGTGTTGAGGATTTAGAGGCAATAGCAAACAAAATATACATGATGAAATTGAGAAAGAAGCATAGACTGAGTGGTTTTAGAGAAGAGTTCAATTGCTTATATGGATGGAAGTTTGGACAATAAAGATTTCAGCAACATACCATGAGAAGGAGTGCCTTAAATATCCAAACGTGTGTGATTATGTGTAAAGAATAAAAAAAAAAATCAATGTCTGTTATTATCTGAAGGGCTCTCTTACTTTTTTTTGCCAATGTCATGTAAAAATGTGGTACACTATTTGCATTAACTTAGAATTTGATGTCAGCCAGACAGCTGTGGCGGTGTTTGGGTTAACACATGGCATCACTTGCATGCATGCCAAATAATAAAGCTGCTAACATGAGGCAAAACAAGAATAGCCAGTTCCAGTTATTTTGTACCCCAAAATATGACATTTTATTACCCTGGGCCTGTATATAAAATCAGACCTTGGGCCATAATTGGCCCTCGGGCCAACCATTCTAATATCAAATCCAACAGCACAACCTTGAGAGTGAGATTGTGGATATTCATCTCCAGGAACACAAAAAGGTTCTGCCACTGAGTGGCAAAGTGGATGCCACTGAACAGTACATAGGGTTTATATTTACAATCATTCAGTCGCATAAATTTTTTTGTACATTGTGATTCCATGAGCAATGAACAAAAAAAACAAAACATGTTTTGTTGTGTTGTGTTAGCCTCTGGCCTGTCTCTGTAGAATGTGCATGTTCTGCCTATGAGTTTGTGAGTTTGCATTTGCCCTGTGATGAACTGGAAACATGTGCAGGGTGCAAGTTGCCTTCATAGAAAGTCAGCTGTTTCAGCGCCCTGCAACCAAAGTCATAAATCTTAAAGAAATCAACATAAAATATATAGATAATGCTCCATGTTGCCAGAGCAGCTTAGATGATCTTTGCATTGACTTCGAAAATCTCTGAAACTGAGAATGCCTTTGTCATTCTATAATGCATTTTCCTCATTCTGTATTTTTGATGGAGAGTGCCGTCTGACATCTCAGTCCAATCTCCCGCAAAAGAAAAATGATTTGAGACGTGATGCTGTAAAGACCAGTGCATATGAGTTGACTCATTTTACCACTCACGACAAAAAAATCCCATTGGGATAGAAATATTTTAACTCTGGGTCATGTTCTACCTCTATCTCTATGACAATAAGAGAAAACAAAGCTTTGGATCCTTCACCGTAGAGATAATTGTATTATGTATTATCTTTATTTATTTTACAGTACATACGGTACATTTTACTATTGAGCAATTGTATTTTTTCCTGTACTTTATCTTGCGTTGTATTACATACACTGTAAACCCAAGCTGGCATATTAAGCCTACAGATTCATTTGTTCTTCAACACCCTGACACATTAGTTTGAAAAATTCCAGCAGCCACTGCAGAGAGCAACACAGACCGAAACATTGAGTCACATTTCAGACTTTCAAAGCAAAGACCGAAGAGGAATTCCAGAGATTACACCCCAGGAGAAAGGGATCAGACACCATTGTGCTCCTGGTAGCTAAAGTAGCTGATAATTCCACTCAAGCATTTCAGAGCCACCCTGAAACCTTGACAGTCCTCAGTTATATCAACCAACCAAAGATCAACAGCATATCACCTGTGCAAAGAACAGCAGGATAATGTGTGAACTCATGGTACCCCTTCAATATCATGTATTTAATGGTCGGCAAAAATACTGTACAGACACTGACACCAACTTAAAAAAGGGAGGAATGGAGTTGACAAAAACAGATATAAGTTGGTGTATTGTGGAGCCAGACACCTGTAAAATCCAGTGAGAGCTGTGTGCCTGTTAAATCAAAATACAATTGAGACAACGTCTTTGTAACAAGCGTTTTGCGATCCAAGACCAGTAATCGTTGCAGCATTGTTGGTAAAAAAAAAAAAATCGCCTTTAAAAGCTTTCATCTATAAGAAATGGCATCTTAAATCAAGTGAATGCCATTTCCTTTGAAGCCAAAAGTATGAATGTCCTCTGATTTCTCCAGCAATTTAAGAAAAATAATAAGTACTTATGTCACACGCAGACACTTTTTATCCCGCCTCAATTTCTAATATTAGCCCATACAGCTCTTCTACTTCCACACGTGAAAACGTATTTGCTGGTTGATTATCAGGTTTATTTTCTCCTGTCACATCTTCCTGCTTGTGAGTATGGAAGGTCACGTGAGAAGAGAGATTGGCTATCACCTGTCCCCTTCTGTCACCGTGACCCACATCTTTCACTGCGCTAAAGTTCAAATTCCTGATGATGGGAATTCTGGGGAGTGGAAGTCAAGTCAGTAGATCTGTTTATTTCCGGCTTACACCACTGAAATATGTCTCTATTAGACGGCCACCAAGAAATACTACACTCCTCCGAGGACAGGGCACGGGGTGCTGCCCTTGCACAACCCAATGAATTCTCGCTATTCCAGCTTTTTCTCTCTCGTCTGTTGAGAGAAGCTCTTTCTTGTTTCATCTGACACCAGTGATAGCACTTTGACACTTTTTGAATTACACCTCCACTGGGCTGCAGCTGAGATGAACAATGGGCTGCGGTCGCAACAAACATGAAAAAATGTGCACGCTGTTGTCTAAGTTGAGCAATATCACATCAGAGCTTTGTCAGGACTCCAGTGTTTTGAATCTATGCTGCAGTGTCTTTTATATTGCCTGCTCATAGGAGGGACAGCAGCCAATCAAAACTGATAGTAGGTGAAAAGATGGGTACAGTGTGCGCAGGCCATCAGTTCATCACAGCAAACAGGTGAAAGAGTTTGAATGTGGCTCTGGGATCGTCTATCGCTGTTGTTGTTTTTTCAGAGAAGAGGATTCAGAGAAGAATGGAGAACAAAATCCAGAATCAAACCAAGTATTATATTGCTGTGAGACGAAGAGTGCGAACCACGAGTCAACCTCAAAAATGTGCATCTCACTTCATTTGCAAATGAACCCTCGTGCGGTTTGTATACATTGTGAAACGCTGGTCGACCAAATACAGGAAATGAAGTGTGTAATCATGGCAACACCGCAGTTTCTAGCTGTCCGCTGTATATTTTTTTTAACAGTGGTGCTTTCTTTTCGTGTTCACGACGACACGATTCGCTGCCTCACCTGGTGGTCATACCGGGCAGTTTCTCCTGTAAAAGTTCATTGGTTTGAATACAAAAATTATGTTAAGAAAAAAAAACCCCTGAAAAAGCAGGAATCTGTTTGCTCTCATTGTTCGTTTTGGTAAAAAAACAACGCATAGGTTGTCATTTCTCGTCCTAGCCCATTGTTGACCTGTCTTAGTTGTGCTTTTTAATGTGTTTAGGGCACATGTTGTAACTGTCTGACCATGTCCCAGCAGTTTGGTCCACATTCAAAAGTAAGTTCACTGTGAAAGCTAAAGTATACAAATTGATGGTGTGAAATTCAATTGGCCATACCCTCTCTTTAGATGTAAAACTAATCAAAAACACAACAAATGATTAAGGCCCATTGAAGCCCAATGCTCAATATGCAGACAGAACCTTCTGCCCATCTGTGCTCATTAAGTACTCATTTATTTTGTATCCAATTAAAGTAATACCACCATTGACCTGTAAGGGCGGTGTTGTACAGCATAGCTCATGTACGACCAGTGAAACCAATTTCAGCATCTGATGTATAATAGAAATGGTGAATCTCTTCGATGAAAGAGTAGATGCAAAGATTTGCCACTTCCCACTGTTGATCTTCTATATTACACTAAAATGAATTGCACTGCCCCCTATTGGATATATTGTTTAACGCCCACACCAACATAAGGCATGACAATATTTGAAGCACACATGCTAATTTATATGTCTGAATGAAGCTTTAATGGACTTTTGGTGGAGTAGGTTAGACATAAATAATACAACTTCCAAACAACTGTGTCACTTCATAACTTTATATCTATGCAGACATTTAAGTTTTATTCGTCGAAACAACATTGAGCTTGTTGACTTTAGTGTCCACATTCGTCATGCACACAGAATCCTATCAAACAAATCTGAATTTGTAAAGGGATTTTGATGAGACCACTGTGTATTATTAGAGATTATAAAAAAGAAAACACAATGTAACTGAACTGAAATAGCTTCCTGTCTTTGGAACTTAAAAAAAAAAAAACATGTAATCAAAATAATTGATAGTGTGAATTGTGTCTCCAGTTGGGTTATTTCTGCAGGCTCTGTAAAAAATGTTTCTACAATATCCTGTTGAGATGGCTTGGCAGCGATTGAGAGATTTCCTTTTTTCTTTTTCTTTTTTGCCTCCAGAATATGAAAATGCATCTCAAAGTGTGTCCCCACTGAAAGCCTTTTTGCAACACATCAAACTTCAAGGTCATCACAGAAAATGGAAAGTGTAAAACAGGTTTAGCGACAACGAAACCCCTTCACTGTGAAAAGAGTTAGGCTGGCTTGCATTTCCTTCAGTGGGGGAAGCAGTGGAGGGAATCTGGTTCTTTATGACGCCTATTCAAAGCCGGAGCTGTGAGGTTTTTATTTACAAGGTTGACGGTTGGGTTCCGCACAGCTTCGTAGTTACATTCATATAGTTTCATGAATATCTCAAGCCTGAGATATTCATGAAACTATTCATCAGTGGAGCAGCGGTGGAGAAATGAGCTGCTGGTGCAGGCTACTGTGACGACGCAGCCTCGAGAAATGCAGCGGTATAATGCCACCATATGCAGGGCTGGCAGATGCCAGGGAGCTCTTGATAATCTCGTCATGTTGATGTGTGACATGTGTTTTGGACGTTGCAGCCGGCCTCAAATTTCACAACAATTTCAACATCTTCATTTCCTTCTTCATGGCTCCTGCTTGTTTGAATTTGTGTCTCATTGCCGGTTAGTCTCGGTTTTTATTTTCTACCCCATTTCCTTAACCTTGTGGGTTTTCAGGCATGATATATAAGATGAGATGTTAAGCACTGCTCAAAGATCAATCCATTCTGACAGAGGTTTGAAAACCTTTGAGCTCCTTTTAAATTACTAGGGATTTTTCTAACTTTCTTTACAACATCTCACTTTCTCTTTAAACTTTGGAACTCAGCAATGCAAATCATTCAAGTCACAGGCCATTAAATGATTGCTCAGATGGCTGCAAATACCCTCATAACATAGAACTCAAACTTAAAATATGAATTCAGTGGGGAAAAAAATAATTCATGCATTTCAGTCATGTGATACATGTTGTTGTTGTTGTTTTTTGTGACTGCTACTTTAAGGACTGTACCACCATCTACCTACTCCCCTACCAGCAGCAGTTGAAGTAGGTTGAAATTAGTCACCCACTTGAACACGAACAGAAACAACGTATTTCAGTTTCCGGAGGCTTTGAGAGCACTGAAGCTTTTCCCGACTCCACTTCCGGATGCATCAGTGAGATAATAAGAAGGGGTTTCTGCAAATATCACAAACAGACAAAAATCACACACCATTAACGAAGAGTTCTGATATTTCAAATAAAAACAAGGAATTAGAGCATTCATTAAGTAGATTGTCTCTGTTTTAAGAGGACTAAATATTTTGCATACATAGATTAACTCATCACATTTCAGCCAGGATTGGCCTACATTTGTGGTGTGCACACATTATTTTGTTCTCTTTGAAATAATTAAAAACATATTGAATGGAGTGAATATACATCCTCTTCTGCCTGGAAATGTCCACTGTTTCTTCTTGTCCAAGGTGTACTGGCTAGTTTTAGAATAGATGAAAATGTCCAGTTTTCAATGTTCTTTAAGGGACTATATTAACCAATATTTAAGTTAGTGTGGCGCTTTTAGAGGACAGCCTCTGATTTAAGTGACCTGTCCCTGTTTAAAGCTGTCCTTGAAAAAGTCCCACATTTTGATATTGTATGAGAGAGCAAAAAAAGTTATGCTGAAATACCAATTATTATGCCAGCCGAAAAAAAAATGTGTTGATGTTGCTATCAGAAAGCAACAGATGCAGCAGTGTACCTGCAACACCTGGGAACATGAGACGGAGGCACATATGGACACAGAATAAAAGACAGAAGACCAGTTTAATTTCCTCTCCTTTCCTTCTTGTGCACTTTCTGATCTGCCCTCATGTGCACCTCTTCCTCCTGGATTAATGTTTTACCGTTTCCAACTGTGTCTCATGGAGCCCTTTCCACCTGACATGCTTAGATAACCTGATGAGTGTAGATTTTTGTAGTGTTTTGAACTATTCTGCTTGGGTTTTGCGTTCTTCTTTTCTCCAGGGTGATTATTGTGTTTTCTTTGGATTATCACCTGCGATCTGCTCCTCTGTCCACACTTCCTGACGATTATGAAGCATTGTAATAGGCAAAGAT
Organism: Blennius ocellaris; assembly: GCF_963422515.1. Lineage (NCBI taxonomy): Eukaryota > Metazoa > Chordata > Actinopteri > Blenniiformes > Blenniidae > Blennius > Blennius ocellaris. The sequence continues at coordinate 21,122,924 of NC_137668.1, read as the reverse complement.
AAAAAGGAGCAGCTCTTAATATAATAAACACAAAAATAAAAAAAAATATTAAAACTACCCTCTTAGAGCTATTCAGTCTATATATATAAAAATCCATATTCATATTTTACTTACTGTTCATTCTTGGTAATGTAAGTTGAACATGTTTAAAACTTTTGTACTGAGACCATTCAAAAGATGGATATATTGAATTTAATTATGACACATATTTCACCATGCCAGTTCAATTATTGTGTTATTACAGTATATTTAAGAACAACTTCTGTCTCTCAAAGAATTGCTCTTGTGAAATATTCTCGCTTATTGCCTGTCTTAATTTGTGCTTTTAGCTGTAAGATATTATTTTGTTATATAACCACAGAGAAGAACCAACTTTGAGAACGTACCATTATTAAAATATATCTTTGAGTAAACTTTACTTCTTTTAAGTGTCTTGAGGCTGAGGCAAGTGTCCTCTTAGCTGGAAATGAAAATATAGTCACCGCGTTATAAAAATGGTCTCTTTCATGCTCTCCCATGAGCGGGGTACATTTTTCCACCAGTCATATGGATGTTGGCACAACAGCTGTTCAAGGAAGTAACAGATTAATGAAGCAGCAAAAAACAGATGAGATTAACTACTGACATGCAGACAGCAATAAACTTAAGAAACGTTCAGATTTTTATAGTTGAATACATCTTCAGTATTCAGGAGGCAGGCTACAGAGAAAAGAGACAGTCGCTCTCCAAATGTTCATCTACGACAAATGATGAGCAGCAAATTCACAGTAACTTCAGCGGCAGTCAGTAAAGGGTGTACGACAGAACAAAGTATCCGAATTGTCTAATTGAATTTTCTCCAAACTGTTTGTTAATAACTGTTCTCTGACGCCAACCACAAGTACTTGTACCAGGTCGAGAATATACTGTTTTTTAAATACTTTATGTTCCTACTTTCATTGCATTTTCCAATTTAACGTCTGGCATCTTTTCTACAGTCTGCTCTGTTTTTGGTGACCTGCTGTGTTCTGACTGCTGCACGGTGTTTCCTCCATGGCAGATAGAAATTTCCTGTCATAGTTTAAAGCAACAGGGAATGAAGCTGCTTTTTCAGCACCCCACTTTGAGCACTGCTTACCAATGAGTTCTACCGAGTCATTTTCAGCCCTATTTTTCAGAAAAGACACATTGACTCTGGTGGGGTAAAAAAAAGCATTTATATCCATGTTTGCATCTTAATTAGACAAGTCTGATCTCTAGTTTTGGATGAAATGGATAAAGGAATTAAATCCTATCTATAAAGTTGATTGGAAAGAAGAAGAAAAAAAAGCACGATCCGAGGAATGATGCAATGCCTATTCACACCAGTATAATGGAGTCTTAATGGAGCAGGTTTTAATGGAGCCAGTTCAGACGGTTAAGTTGGAGTAATTAAAATTAAACAGACCTGCTACTGCTGGGAGACCAATGGGCTTATTTCTATATTCTTTCAGAAGATTGTGTTTGGAAAGTCCAGGCTTTGCTGTTTGTCATGTGTAATGGTGTTAACACATATCTATATATAATGCTTTTGCATTATTCACCAGTCCGTGAAAGGCTGTTTAATGGACAATGCTATTTGTTTAGCTAATTCAAAGAATCTGTCTCTGTCTCTCTCGCTGCTCCATTCGGTGAAATAGCCCAGAGTCTACAGAATGTCCTTCTAACCTTCCTTTTTTCTTTTTTTTTTTCAAGCACACTTTAACACTATCGGTCCTTTCTGGGCTTATCATAAAGTGGTATACAAACCACTTTTTTTTTTTTGCATATGCTGAAACCTGTGTGCATATGTCTGCGTATCAAATTATCACTTGTGAACAGGCAGTTAAAGGTTAATGCATTACTGAGGCTGCGGGGGTGAATTACTTTGTGTGGGTGTACACAGGCATACGTGTGAGGTACTCGCATGTTCATCTGCATTAATTTATCTCGAGGGCATCTAATGAGCAGTCTGGGGAGAGGAAAGTGTCACAAGGTGGTCAAGTAGGAGTCTTGGTAAACAAAACGTACAAATACTGGCCAGAGTCTCCCAATGACTTGAGCGCAAAGTTAAACCCCTGTCGCTTCTGCAACGTGTTCCTCAAAGTTCAACGTGAGTGTTTGATTGTCTTTCTGAAACAATGAAATCTGATTCTGATGAGGAGTAATCCAAGTATGAACGCTCTCAACACTTGGATTTACATTTCAGACTTTCCATCTACATGGCAATTTGAAAAATCTTTCCATCTCTCCTGGGGCAGCTGGTATGCGTACAGCCTCCAGAGATTTAGAGGAAGCTGACCGTAAACATGACCAGCAAACAAATACGGATATTTTCTGTGCGTTTTGAACCATTTCGATCCATACTTACATTTGAGGTAAGACTGCTGACCTCACCTACACATAGTGGAAAGGAAGGCACATTTACCAAAAATGTGAGGATAATGTTTAATATTTCACATAGAAAAATGGACCAACAAACAATTTTTGTATTCTATATGTGGTTATTTGGTGGGAAAAGTGCTGCAACACCACACTGAAGGAAGGCAAAAGTTGTCTTAAAGGTGGGTTAGATGCTCGTCATGTTTTATTGCAGAAAGTCTTGGAGAAAGCACACAGAAATGATTTCTCCTACCTTTGCTTTGGAATCACAGCATTCGGCTTGCATATTGTATGAAAGGCTTGTGACCAATAAAAATGTACATCATATAGAATAGTTTTCTACATAAAAATAACTCTAAAGTTTCAGATTGATTATCAGAAATAATCAGTCTGATAATAACTGACATTTAAGTAGCTATTTTGCATCTGAAAACCAAGCTATAATTATTAGAGTATAGGTTTCAGCTCTAATTAATTTGATTGAGTCTATATCAATTTTATTTTCAGACTTTGTTGGCACCCAAATGTCATAGTCTGTACTTCTATTCTTATTTCAAGGAGACACCAGACTACAGAACATCTGACTATGACGAATGGAGATGAGATATAATATAGAATAATAGGAGGCATCACACAGAGGCATGTATATACTGTGTGAAACTCATGGCAAGCACAACGGAAAGAAACAATAAGTCACGATCCCAACAGAGCACAATCAAATCACTCCTTATCCAAGATTATCAAGATACAGCCTCCTTCACTGCAAGTCATGTAACAAATATTGTTAAATGAAATAAAAACTCACTGGACCGGGACAGTGAGGAAAATATTTGAAGCACATTTCATCTAATAGCATGAAAGCAAAGGACCTGCTGGGATTTCTTCAAGCCAGTTTCAAAAACATTGAGCCACCACAGGCAGAACGAACACTTTCATGAGAATCCAAAGAAGAAACAGCTTGATGATATCAAGAGTGAAAAAGTGTTAATAAAGTTTAAGACATAAGACTTAAACACAAGCAGAAAGGCAAAATCCCCATACTTAGAGCTGCATAAGAATACATTTGCTTTCTCAGGAAAATTCTGCTTGTCAAGACTTGACAAGTTTTAGAGTTCATTCAGTTTGAATAAAAATCTTGCTTTTACAAAGCTGCAACGAAGCAGCAGCTCTTGTGCAAAGCGGAGGGATATTTGAGCCAGCTGAGGGGCACTTGGGCTTTGAGGTGATTAAATTAGAGGTTTGTACTTGTACTACTCAAGTGCTCTTCTCTGACATGAAGCATGATCATATCAATATCTCCTGTATCCAAGGTATGTGCAATCTTTAGTATCTGAACATATGAACATGTCACACGACATTCTGAAATGAATGTATTCACCACACACAGTACATTTGTAGATTATTAACGGTTAGTAGAAATAAATATAGATAGATAGATAGAGTTTTGAACAGGCTAAATGGCCACGTGGTTGCTGTGAAGTAAATCAAGGAACAATGTCTTAAAATTGTATTTATTTTAAAACTTGGAATTGATTTGAAGTTGAAAAATTGAAAAGTTTTGAAGATATTGTTTTCAAATTGTGATTTTTTTAACATTGTTAATTTTTATGAGCGCTGCCCTCATCAGGCTCCATTTATCTTGTGTTGAAACTTTACAGGAGAACCAGGCAGTGATTGGTGTGGCCATTGACTCCCTTCTTAAACCGTGTCAGTGGTTCGGTTGCAGAGGTGTTTGTAGCTGAAACTAGTGATAGTTGTGCCGTATCTTTGAAGTAGAAGAGTAAATACATTGTGAACCTATTGCATTTGTAACTCTCTCCTTTCCAGTTGATTGCCTCCTGATTAGTTTCCTTCCATTTGTTTGCTGACGATGCACCTTCTTTCTTAGCTCTTTTAAATCTTTAACCGTAGCACTCAGTAGTTGCTTTTTGTGTTTATTGGAAGCTGCTTATCTTTGTTATCATATTTTGTTTCTTTTGAGGCAGTTTTTCATCATATTATTTGTAAATTTTTAAAAAACAAACACATTTTTGATGTTCAGAAGAGAAGAAAACATGTAAGTTTCTGTTAAAATAATTTCAATCTGGTTGTTTTGTTGCATATTCTTTTCCCACACTGAGCCAGGGTCATAACATTAATAGAAAAAAAAAAAAAAACTAGAAGTCTGACCATGTAAATGCCAGCGTGCAGTGTGGTAACCTTTTCATGAATATTTATGTTTTAACATGTGAGTTCACATATTCAATGCATTGGACAGCATGTTGAACAAATAGAGTCTGGTTAATTTGGAAGATGTGGCTAAAAGACCGAAGACACTGGCACAAAGTCTGGAAAAGGGCGATTTTTAATGAAGATGAGCAATTTCAATAAACACAAAGGCAACTTCGCAAAAGGAGAAAACAAAACCCAAGTCGAAACTTCAATGAAGAACCAACAAAATCCAGGGGGAAAAACAAACAAACAAGCAAAGATAAACAAGCCTGTGAATGCACAGTGATACACAGTGGGAGTACAGAGACAATAAGGCACAGCTGACAACACTGATGGTAGGCAGAATAGCCGAAGGAGGACAGAAGAGGACATGAAAGCAGAGCAATAAGACACAGAAACAAAACATAAACATTAAAGAGAAACTAAAACCATAACAATATGATTCACAAAGAAAACAGAAACTGTAAGAGTAAACCGGAGAAAGCATGAGGTACAATGCACAACATTTAAATACTTCAACTAAAGACTGGTAAACAAAAAATAATGAAAACTTTAGAAAAACCTCTGGACCATTTAAATGTAAAGAACATATTACTTTTTTGGGCTCTACATGAGAAATTGTCTGCAGGTGCAATAATGCGATTTATACAATTTCATCAATAAAAACTTTTGATTTCTAATGCACTCTGATGTCTCAGACTTCCCTCCCTCTTCTCCTTACTCTATCAAATGCAGGCTGACAGGCCATTGATGGACATTAGTTTTCCATCCCCACTGGGAAAAAAAATATACATGTGGCTCATGTTTTTCACGTCAGCCCTTGACACCGCTGACAGACCAATATCCAATTTTTATTAAAATCGTTCCATTACTCCTTGCTCCATTTTCCTTTTATTCCCGTCTTGGTTTCCTTAGAATTTGCTTCCAAAATTGCATTCCTGCCCTTTTGCTGTACTCGTCTGAAAACCTTATCCGCGACGCCTGTGCTGTCCTTCCACTGTCATTCCCTCTCCTATGTTATTCCCTTTTTCGTTGCCTTGGTTGCTTCACTTTTCTTTTTCTTAGTTGCTCAGCAACATCATTTGTTGGTACTAACAAAATAAAAAAAAAAACCCCAAGTAGAATAAGAAACAGATTCAGCCCGAGGTGTCTTTTGTCATTCTACAAAGCTGGTGGTTCTGAAAAGTACAGGACGCTTTGATTGGAGCTCCACTCAGCCTGTCATTTAGCGATTGAACACTTTGCCAGTTAATTTCAAAATACAACATCTTGAAATAAATGACTAATTAACGACACCCCGTTGAGTTTTCTTGGACCATTTGTGGCGTACCGGGGCTGATGTTTTGACGGGCAGTATTCCTGCATCGCTTTGATTCCATTGTGTATGGACTTCAAGGCACACAATGAGCACCTTTCTTTGAACTGCTGACGTCAGTAATGGGTACCAGTCTGTGGCAGCAATCCACTGTAAAAAAAAAAAAGAAATATAGGAAGGCCAGAGATACTGTTTCATGAAATACTTTCTCTGCACACAACATGTCTATAAGAAATAGTTAAAGAGGAAAGCACTTATGAGGGAGACATGTGTACATGACCCCTGTATGTTATGTCCTGTCTCAATTTGAAGGTGCAACTAGGAATATGCAGCAATTGTTTGATGCCTTCTAAACAATCTAAAGTCTGTGTGTGGTTTGTTGCACCGACAAGCATTCATCACTTCCTCTGTGCAGCCAGAACACCTCTCATCCAGGTTCATTAACAACACGGACTAATAGACACATGGCGCATAAAAACCCACACAGGAAATGTACTGGTCCGTCTCTGTTTGAAGAAACATCTGCTGCCGTTAGCGCATCAGTTCATATCAATTCAGCGTTTTCATGTAAGTGTGGAGAGATGGCAGAATCGGGGGAACATCAACCGAGATCTGCCTGGAAAAGAGGTGTAATCATTCAAAATAGTCTAACCCACCTGTGTGGGTTTACCGTGGGGATGCATGTCCTTCAGTGATAAATACGGGGAGGCTTTTCACATAAAAATGTCTTCACATGTCACGGGTGGAAAAAAGTACAGGTGCAACAATACATTATTGCTGAATCCAAACCTGCTGCCATGGATTCAGTCTCATTATTGTGCATGCTTGTGATGCAGAGCCATTCATTTTATGTACGATACTGTGAATGGAGGAACATTTGTCACAGCAGAAAAAAGATGATCACAAAGCAGTTTCATTACAAATTATACATTATAGACCACATGTATACATAAATACAATATAAATATACTTCTGTACCTGTGGCGGATTATTCCCATATTGGATATTGTACTGTGATTTGCAATCTTGGCGTCAGATGAGCTAGAATTTCTGAAGAAGTAAAATGAAATTCTACACACAGAGTTATTTCTTCAAATGAAATTAGGGAACTTCCAAAAGCAGCCCATTGATCCCAGGGTGCTGGTCTAATTACAATGTACAGCGCACCAATTAGCTTATGCTTATATAATTGGGTCTTGATTACTGAAAGCTGAGTGGCCTCTTGTGTATGACTCCTCCTTTGTTTGAACCAAATATAGATCTCTTTATTATCCTCAATAATAAAATAAGCCTTTGCTTATTAGTCACATTTGATGTTCAAGAAAGTTAAGATCTGAATAGGAAGTAGAATGCATCCTGCTTTTTGGATCTGGCACTTCCAAGATTATACTACTTCAGAAGAAAGATTAGAGCAATTAACTGAGAATCAATTCAGAAAGAAATATTTAATACTCATCCTTTTTCTTGATGGTACTGTAATGACCTTCTCTGCATATATGTTTTGAGGGAATGCAAAATACTCTTTCTGCTGTGAAAAGAGATCTTCACAAGAAAGTAATTAACATGAATTAGTGTCATATGCATGTTAAAAGGCGTGCTCTCAAAACCTCCAATAATTAATTACTTGTTTTGTGATCTGCTGCTGAGATACGGTTTTGGCGTATAGCCACATTCCGAAAGAATGCATCCGGTATTTTTATTTTTTATTTTTTCAATTTTGAGAATAGAAGTGGACTATTTTAATGATTTAAACCTGTTTCCCCAATGTGCATTATGACAATCTTTGCCTAAGGTTGAAATCAGTCAGACCAACAGGAACACTTCCACACCATTTGCTTTTAACACCAAGCTCTCGGAATATATGTATTTAATTTCCTTGCAAAAGTGAAAGACTCAAAATCAAATATAATGTCACCACCGAACAGAACCTATAAGGAGTTGATTCAAAGTTGGTTATGGTTATTTCAGAATGAGGAATGTTGCTCATAGTTTGAATCAAATCCATTGTCGCCAACACTCATGCTTTAATTTCAGTGTTAATAAAAGGCTCTCTAAATATTTTCACATTATAGAACACAGTAAATCATTTCAGCAGTTTTCTGACTGCAACCCCAAAGATATTCTCACAATATCACCATGTATTTCATGTTAATGGCTGTTGAGATCCAGAGGCAGTAAAAAATGAAACTGTTTTCTTGCTCGATGCTGTGGATTTAGAATATCTGGTAAATCTTTGTATATAATCTGCTAATAAACTGATGTAAATTAACTGTTGTAACTGTTACACATATGGCTTTATAATAAAGACTTTTGTATATTTTTAAGTAATGTGTGTTCAAATAACATTATTCAGAAATTTATTGTCCACCTTTTTTCCCTAATTCTTGAGAAGAAATCATGAAAATTTGAAGAGTCTTGTGGGTGAAGTCATGACCCCCGGATTTCTCTGGCTCTCTGAGGGTCAGCCAGCGCCACGCTAAGATAACTAGACTCCTGCCTTTTTGCTGTCTACTCTATCAGGATAATTAGGACCTTCTGCTTTCCTATCACGCCTGTGAAGGACCACATTAACTGTGACTCACTCATTTTCCCGCAGACTGACTCAATAGTGGTTCAACGTGATTCATAACAGTCTGCAAAAATACTGCAACAAGTATAAAGGGCTTGTAACCCTTGTAATCTCTCCACTGCTGCCCACCGTTATCTCATTGATGCACGATTTTCTTATGTTGGACACGAAACCTCAGAAGAAGAAGAAGGGGAAAAAAAAAAAAAAACCAACGTCTCCCGAGGTGCCCAGACAAGCAATCTCGCTACCTTCTTGCATGACTTTGCAAGTCTTAGGGAAATGTCAGCTCACTCATGCTGAACCAAAGCAGAGTCAGAGGGCCTGTGCATAATAAAATCCAGTGAAAGTTCACATTTTTGTGTTGGAGCTACCGTTTTTCTTTAGCGTCACTGGGAGCAGTTAATAGTCATTTCATATTAGTCTGACACTCAACTTCTGGTGTCGATGCAGCTCTTAACTGACATGCAAACTATATGCAAACATTTTGCTGCTTCCTCCCTATCACGCTCGTCCTAGCACACCCATACATGCTCCTGCAGCTTCACTTGAATCGGGGGCTGTTTGCAACTGATTGAGTCCGGTTCTCAGGGGGTTGTTGGAAGTCCTTCTGGGAAAACATAGGGAATTATTAACTGAAGAATTAAATGGAGGCTTATAACAGCTGAATAAATGTGATGAATGTGATTTTTTTTCCTTCAGCATTATACAATTTCTTTTGCAGATTCACTTCCAACACTGTTTTTAACAGCTTGTTATGTTAATCACGGCTGCCATTGAATAACAATTCTTGGAGTTTTGTGTGTGTGTGTGTGTGTGTGTGTGTGTGTGTGTGTGTGTGTGTGTGTGTGTGTGTGTGTGTGTGTGTGTGTGTGTGTGTGTGTGTGACCTCTTTGTATTTTGACCAATTTTACAATACATTTCAAAAGATTTTTATCTTATGTTGGCAATTTAGAACAAGTATGAATTTCAACAACAAATCAACAAATCATTTCAACAACTTCTATAGGGTTAACACTGGTTAACCATTCAAAGCATTGTTTATAATGTATTATAGAAGACATGACTATTCCCCACACATGAAGCTAAAATATCTTGATTTCTTATTCGTGGCTTAGAGAGCCACCAATGGTGAATGGAGTTATTTTTTATGTCACATCTTATTGCTTGAGCAGTCTCAGTGCCATTTACATGATCCGTCACCCATTCACCCACATATTCATGCGCCAATCTGCAGGGCTTGTGCGTGCAACACGTGGTCAGGACAAGACGGGAGATCGAACCGTCCACATTTAGAGCGCAAGACAACCACTGCCTCGGTAAAAGCAGTTTAGAAAATTAATATCTGGATGGATGAATGGGTTCTGCCATCTCCCCTAGTTCTTACATTACCAATGTTTGTTCAACAGCTCATTTTTTTCCCAAGAGGCATTTAATGTAGTATGGCGTTATGAATAAATGGTGCTCTGGGTAAAGTGACACTCCTCAATGGGTGAGGCTGATGTATGGGCAAGACCTTGTGGCTCTCCTCCTCTGTCACTACTGCTCGGGCTCCGGTTGTACATATGGAGTGAATAACAGCAATTTTCAGTGAAAATGAATATCGTTTCGTTGTGCAGTCGAGATTCTGTTGGCCCTCCCCTCCTCTCAATGTCCTGCCCTTCACTGCAAGTCACTGACTCGTTATCGTCACTCCTTCATATCTCTTCTCATTTGAACCTGCACCAGCATGCATGATATCAAAACTCAGTTTCAGAGAATGAGCTCTCCAGCTTTCTAATTGTCTCTCCTAATGAGGATGTCATTGTAGTGTATGCAGAGCTGTATTGTTGTACTGTTGCAATGACACATTAACTTAGCTGTCAGCACGGTGTGGCTCACACTCATTAGGTTTGGCTTGGAGAACAAAAGTCTAGCACACATTATTTTGGTCTGTTGGTGTACATTGGTGAAGAATGTTTAACTAGAAGCACTTGGTTAAAAGGCTTGCAAAATAATGCAGAACACAGCAAATATGCTTTCTTGCCAGAAACAGAGGAAAGTCCATTTAAGGCTGGGGATATAACTATGAGGTTGTCTGTCTTATTTAGTTTTTTAATTATCTTTAGTTTATTTAAAGCATAATAATCCGTGTTGTGTAACCTCTGAGGATCTGAGTTTATGTCTTTGGTTTCACAGATATAATCTTTAGTCATAGAATGGATTTTTATATCCATACAGTGCGGGCGTCTTTATTATATGTTATTTCCTACAGTGTGTGTATAGAGTGAGGTTCAGTTTATGCCATGAGAAGAACTGTGCTGTGACTACTTGCATGACAAAACTAAACAGATGTAAAGTTACCCCAGAATGTGTCATTAAAATGTCAGTCTGGCTGGCTCACACTCAAATTCTTCATAATAGTCCATTTATCTCTCTGCAATTCAAGCTTTCTGCTCACCACAGTCCCTGAGTGTTTTAATTTTGAGTCTCAGTGGGAAATATTGCAGATTTTAATTCAGAAATGTTCCCTTCTCATTCCCTCCTCATTCGTACTGGAATTTATCATCAATAAATGCAGGCATAGTCGTTGGGAGAAGCCTCTGCCTCTTTACAACCGCCTTTAATCAACATAAGCAGAGCTGATGAGACTGTTAACTGAAATTCACAATGTGTGAGGAGGGTTGATGTCCTCACTTCTGAACTCGAGGTGGATCTTAAATGCGAAAGGTTTCTGCAGGAACCAGAAAAATGTTTTATATCCGAGAACATACATGCATGCCCTACATTACTGCTGGATGTGAGAAACACTGAGTCTGAATAGGGATAACGGATTAGATTATTTCGTGCCATTTAATTATGTTCTGTGGGCTTTTCAAACCACAGAAGCAGCCACTGAGAGCAATTGTATTACGCTGCAGGAGCTTAAACTGGAAAACAACCAACAACTAAATGTTTAAAAAGTACACATACTGTGTGTATTTTGCAGTGAAACCACAAAGCTTAAGATACAATGCACATTGTCCTGCTTTGCAGGGCTTTATTTCACCCCCACGGATTAGACCAATGCTGTGAGACGTCATCAGTTTTCATTTCAAACAACAGATTCTGCTGAAATAAGAACTGAAATGCCTGGTCAAGTAGAAGCGCACAAAAGATGCCTCTGTGTGATGTCACCTCTGTCTTATGTAAATTTATGGATTTAAAATGCATTTTTAATAAGAGGCAGTGTGAGACGGGCTATCCTGAAGCCACTGTTTTGTTATGTTATTTATTCTGAATTTGATTTGAAGGTCACCTATTCAACAAACACACACAATTTCAGGGGCAATGAAAAATAGTAATAGGACCCAGAAATGCTAATAATTTCCACTAGTGTTGAAGATTAAAAAAAAAAAGGAGCCGGCTCTAAAAGCTCAAAAAGGACGACGGCACTTTGGTGCCATGCTGTTTATTTCTCGATGAAAATGTCAATCTTGCTGGCCGACTATTCTGTGTGACATGACTTCCAATAGTCAGGCTGCGGAGGAGAGCTGTGTTAGATATCAAACTCATCAGAAGTAGGTGGATATGAGTGTGACCTTGTCGAGTAGAGTCTTATCTGTGAAGGGTTAGGAGGAGGAAACTAACGACTTTTACACCTTTAACCAGGGTGATATTTGACAGGGAGGAGGGACACCAGCTTGTGCTCGACGCATCTCCTCTTCTGATGAATTATTCACATCGAGAGGAGATAAAATCTATCTGCTACTCACAGTGATTAAAGCTACCATCAGACTGGAAAAAAAACATGTGAAATCATTGTGGATTATAATTGTAGTGAAGTACAACTGCCGATTCCAAAGTGAAAAATCACATATTTATTTTTAAGACTCACTCCATGCAGAACATTTTAAGTTGGTGTCAGTCTTACTACATTCACTGGAAGCACAGGATGTGTGTGGGTTCAAGGTCATTATATACAGACCTGTAACTGTCAGTTTTTATCAATCAGATCTATCTTTATTACAATAATACAAGAGAAATGTACCTTTTAACCAAATACATATTAGTTTTCAACTATATACTGTCATGATCTTGTCATAATTAAAAAAACAAACAAACACTCATTGGTTCGTTCACAAATGACACCGTCCCTTCAAATCACCACTAACATGATGTGAACACTCCTCAATACTCCTTGCAGCAGCTCAACAATATTAGAAAGTAAAAGTAGTGGAAGTAAAAGTAAACGTTTAAGGGTTGTTTTCTGGCCTTGAGTGTGATTACAGAAACAAAGACATGATTACATACCTACATAACTACTGCTGGAATAAATACTTTCAAGTCAATGTTTCAACAGAACGCTTAATTTCATTTTTTTTTTTTTTGGTATAACAACATTTGGAAAGCCTTGGACTGACTGGCTGGCATTCACTGTGGTTTTCAACGTGCAGGGTGGGATTCTTCTTTGGGGGTGCTATGAAGCTTCAAGGAGCCTGTTCCCATCACCTTTTTGCCAAAAATTTTGAACTGGATTAATTCCAAGCATACTTGTTATTAAATTCGTTAAAATGTGATTGAGTATCAAACCGAAGAAGGACAAACTCCAAATAAAGACTTACCAGAACTACAAAATTAGAGTTATGCTTTTTATTGCCTACAGATCCCAAAGCTGTTGAGAACATTCGGAAGTCAGGCATTGAATCAAAAATTACTACTTGGACTGATAAACTCTAACAAACGTCTATTTACATTTAAGAGGAATTTTAACATGAAAATAACATTTTATTTCTTTCTTACACTAATTCACAAAAGAATAGGTTTTCTACAATACATTTCATATTTTTCGCTTTGACTTTTGTCTGATTTTCACTGGTAGGATTATTCAATAGTCTCTTTTTTCCTCTTTTTTGCAACAAAATCAGTTTGTGCACTGACTGGTGTAAAATGTTATGGTTGAAGATTCAGACAATGTGTGTCAGAAGGGAGACTTCTATAAAACTCAGTTCAGTTTTATGCATAAATCCTGATTATCAGCTTACTTTTTCTTCCATTCATCACCCATAACTATAGCCATAATTGGTACTGAGCACTTTTAAAACACAGGTGATTTATGCTGATCGTTGCACCTGATTGTAGGAGGAATCGTAGATTGCTAATGTCATTTGTCTGGCAAAACTCCACAGAGAAGCCTGCGGCTGAACAGTGGATTATCTTGCTGTGACATGAAAGTATACACACACACACACACACACACACACACACAAACACACACACACACCGTTGGTGTTGCAAAGAGTGTGTTAACTCATCATCTAGCCACAACATTTTCAGAAAATTAATAATTTATTGGATCAATTGTGCAGTTACTCATGTGGAGACAAAGTCCTTTGATTGACTCACATTATTAAATTATTATTAAGACATGAAGCATTGCTTTAAGATGCAATTGGTCTACAGAGATTTGTTCTATTTTGACAGTATTAATTATATATACATACCGAAACCCATCCCTGCACTGCACTGCCCCTTCATCTTCCCTTACTTTCATTTCCCTCCAGCATGCACTCCTCCTTTCAAGTAAAGAAATGCCTTTTGAAAAGTCTACCTGTTAAATGTTTTAACAGGTGCTGCCAAGATCTATTCTGCCCTGTCTTCCCCGCCCAGGGAGATTTGCTTCCCTTGTCCTTGGCTGGTAAACACAATCTTCACGCTTGTCCCTTACCTGCTATTTAAGAGCGCATCGGCTCACTACTTCCCAGGAGATGCACTAAAATTTATTGATAGCGAGGTCAGAGAGCCTGTTGTCCTGTTCGAGATTCATGGCCATACCCAGGCACAATACCCTGTGCACAGGCTGAGAGAGAGCGCGGAGCAGGGCTCATCTGAACTTATTCAAATGAGATTGTGTCTTTGAAGCGCTGCATGGGGTGAGCTTTGTTATAGGTCCCACAGGACCCGCTGTTGACAGTCTCTCAGGTTTTCCAACAAGGCTAGCCTTGGCATGTGCCTTCGGGCTTAGTCACAATCACTTGGTGCACTTCTCTGATCACTCCCTTCACTTCTGTATCTCGCCTTTTAATTGTGACCTTGAAGTTCACTTGAGGATTTTAAAAAGGCAATAATGGAACAAGACCAAATACAGTAGCTCCTGGTCCTGTGCTGTCTGAGGAGCGTCATTTTGTCCACTGAATAATTAAAAGCAGTCTGAGGTTCTTTTTTTTCTTTTTTTTTTCTCGAAGAAGTTGCTGATACCTGGAGTCCACCCTGACCGCTGCAACGGATTCAGAAAACTCCAATACACCTCCCTCTTGTCAGTTGCTATCTATCACACGATTACAATTTCTCAACCCCCCCAAGGTATAAATAAACCACCTGATGATGTTTCTACCTGATAACAAGTACGCCAGTGGCTTTCCTTCGAAAGGAGAAGTACAATGCCTTGAGAAATACACACATTTGTTTCCTTGCCAAATGTCAGATGAGCCAATCAATACCACTCTCATTCATTGGTTAGATGGCTCCTATGCAGCTCCAGCCAAAAGACTGGAAGCAGGAAAACTTGGCCCAAGGAAGCTAAATCCTCCCAACAGACACTGTAAAGATCATCAAATGCCTCCCCGTAGCTCAGTGGTTTGTTAAAAACAATTATAAAGAAAAAAGTCTTAAGATGGTGAAATTAGCCTGACAGAGGTCACATGATAAAACACAAAGACAGACAACCACACACATACTCACATTCAAGCGTACAAGGACTGTTTAAAATCACCTGTTAAACTAAAATGCATGTTTGACTAATGCAGGGAACTGAAAAGATTGACATTTTTGATTTTTCCACTGTAATGGTATCGAGCGCGAAATACAGCTTCAGCACAGAATAATTTCCAGGCTAACTCACAAACAAATCTTCAAGAGACACCTTTATTTTTCTACATTCAAATTAATTAAATGTCTGAGTGAAGTCAATGGACGTGGGAATCAAATATTTTCTAATATAATCATCTAGATCATGGGTGCCAAACATAAGGCTTGTCGGCCAAAACCGACCTACACAAGGCTCCAATCTGGCCAAACCACTAAGAAAATGGTAGAAATTTCAAAGATGGGACTGACTTTTTAAAAACAAATTTCTAAATTGTAGTAGACGTGACAGAACACTGAGCTCAGTGTGAGCAAAATCAGGGTGAGTTTGAAAAAAACATGCATAATGCCACAGTCGCGTATCATCATGTATGCTCTGCCAACTGAAAAGGTTTTATGGGACTATTTTACTGAAAGATGAAAATAGACTGTTTCATCCACCTGCTCAAGATCAGAAAATGAGTTAATTTCTCAAACATTATCTGTCATATTTTGTGTCTTGTGTTAGTTTGAGATTCTGACTCTGTCTCTGGTTTCAGACTCCAGGACTCCCCCTCCCCTTGCGGCTCTCTGATGTCTTTCACCTGTGCCTGACTGTGTGATCGTCTTCACCTGGCGGCTGTGGTATATTTTGGGCGTCGTCTGTGTGTTCTGGTTGTTTGTTTGTCTGGGTTCTTGTGAGCTGTGTGGGTTGCTTTCCAGTGTCTCAGGGTTAGCTTCTATGATCTGTAGGACTTTGTTTTGAGAGTTTTGGTCTTTTAGATCTTTGGGTTGTTCTTTGTTTGTTTTTTTATACTCCAATGAAATGAGCTCCAGTTCCATCGATCAAGACGCACCTGGCATCTTGAGCCCACCTTCCAACTAACTATGACAATTATCATCATTTTATAGAACAAGAAGAATGGGACTGATTTTATTCAAACTTTTAAAGTTTATGTGAATGTATTCAATGTTATAAGTCAAACTCAAATGCAAAGTATTTTCATTTGAAACTTCAGAAATTTGTGTATTCAATCAACAACAACAACAAATATTTGCTTGGTGTGTGGCCACAGTAAAAGGGCAGAATTATGATTGGTTGGCAATTCTAAAGTTGCGTTAAGTGTGTCTCTTCGTTTCTTTGCCCACAATCAGCTGGGATTGACTTTGTTCCCATCAACCACAGACTGAATACAGTAGAACAGAGACTGGCTTGATGGATTTCTCATTAATTTTTCTCATTGAGAAAAATGCCTCCAATCCAAAGATAATTCAGCACCAAGGGTCATTTAATTAGGATATGATGACATTCGTCTGTGTACAACTGTCATCCTAAAAGAGTTGATTAGTATTTTAAATTGGAGTTATGTGCTGGAGCATATCCTAGTTTGGATCAAGTAGTATATGCATACTTTATATTCTGGAAACATTCACTGTTTTAAGTAATTCAAAGTCAATGGTTGTCGATAAATGTTGTCACCTCCTTGCTGCTTTCTCCCATTCTGCACAAGATTCTTAAAACACCAGAGAGAATAAATGTCTGACAAGAGTACAAACTTAAAAATGCAATTTAATGTCTTGAAACAGCTCATTGTAATACAACTGTGTTCATGTTGCACCCCCCCTTTTTCGTTTGTATGAAGTTTCATGGAGAACAAATACTACTAATTAGTATTCTGTGCTCCTGTTCGCCGCTCAAACAACTGTTTGAAACGGCCTGTGTCACTTCAAAAGGACTGACCACGACCAAGTCTTTTTATTTTCTCCTTGAAAGGTGCACAAGAAATCCACATAATAACAACTGACATGTCTGTGTAGAGTGGCAAAAGAAATGGACTTTGTATTTTCTTTTATCATTCTCTCGTTTGAGTGGGGGTCTTTGTAGAGTATCAACCAAAGAGAATACTCATGTGGAACCACACAGACACAAGGAAAAAAACAATCAAGAAACGCACCCCATGCCTCCAGAAGAGAATTCCGCTTCACAATGCACGCTTTCAACGTGGCTTTTGCGCCCATTAAAAAAATACCATGTTTGTCTCGGGAGATTACTTGCATTCTTAATAGGTCTTTTAACATATTCAGGACACACTGTTTATTGAAATGAAGCAATCAAACTTCCCCGAGCTGTTGTGAGAGATCATAGTAATAATCTCCTACATTGTCATACAAATGTCACTTTTGCTACATTCGTGAATTCCTTTTGGATGATTGATGAGGGAAAACGGTGAGCACAACCTACAGACCGCCACTCTTTATTAACAGGAAACAGATGAAAGAAAAATATAAATAGATGCCAAGTGAGAGCACAGAAATATGATAGTAAAACAGAAGATACAGTTTTCCACTTGAAAAAAAATGTCTTGTATCCTTGTCACTCTTTTAATAAGTTACAATAAACGTGTCAAGTCGAAACCTGCTTTGACTTCAATGGAAGCCCCAGTTCATGACTGTCCTTGAGAGCAGTCACATGCAGGTGCAGTGGTTAGCGCAGCAAGGGTTTGGTTTCTCAATGTAGAGATATCCCGTCCTCCCCAAGTTTTCTTCATGTCTATGAATGTACATTTCAGCTCAACTGGTGAGCCTTGAGCAGTGGTGTCAAACTCATTATATTTCAGGCACCATATACAGTCTAAAATCATCTCAAGTGGGCCGGAAAAGTAAAATAATCCTATAATAACTTTAAATTTAAACCAAGTTTTTTCTGAGTTGTGGTGCCGAGTATGTTTTGAAAATGTGTGGGTTTTGTCAAAAGTCGTACCGAAAATAACCGCAAACTCAACATAAAGCAAATGTCAATGTTTACTTTCTAGTGCAACATACAGTGAAATACCCAGAAGCAATTACTCAAATGGTTGTTGCATTTTGCAGCCTATGACATGCATGTTTTTACAAACTTGTTGTCCTTTAACAACATGTGTCTTTTGAATAGTTTGATCCCCAATATCTATAAATACTGGAAATGCATATACCGGTAAGCAGTTGCTGCTCAGTTTAGTTCTCAGGCTCTTTCACAGAAAAGCTTGTCTATACTGACAGTGTTTCTGTGAGGTTTACACATAAGGTCTCTCTCTCAGGGGTCATTTCGTCTTGCAGTGTCCCAACATTTGAGGGGAGAAAAGAAAGAAAGAAAGAAAGAAAGAAAGAAAAAACATGACCGGCTGTCCAAATTGCACCTCCAGTCCTCGGGATCAGTGGATGTGAACAGATTACGCAGCAATCGGAGGATCACACAGGGACCTCAGAGTCACAGCGGGCTTTAAGTGGAGCTGAAATACTCATTTGAGACAAGAGAGCAGCAATGAAACTCACCTCACATTCTCCTGGGCTGTAGTTTTCTTCATCTTCGTCTTCTTTCTGTGAAAAGCCTACGGCTCAATGTTCATTTTTTTTACGGGCCAAAATAACAGGCCTCTTCTTATGTAGACTACATGAAATCTTGTCACGCATGTATTTAAAGTCAGATATTCGCAGGTGTTATTTTTGGTGTGTATCTTCAGAGCTGTTTGATGCTTTTCTTGCAAACATATTTTAAAACTGAGTCTGATTGTACTGGCAGTACACCATCTGATTGCAGGAAAATACTTTTTGACCACGTTTGACTAACTGTGACTCGACTCAAACTATATTCTCCTATTATGGTATCATCATTTTTGTATTCTAATGTCACCTATATGAGAGGTAATTTTTGGTTATTTGCAATTAGCGATAAAGAGCAGGTGGAAAACAAAGCCTAAATGTCAGCAACACACACACACACACACACACACACACACACACACACACACACACACACACACACACACACACACACACACACACACACACACACACACACACACACACACACACACTGCAAGGGTTTAAAGTTAGTGGTTGATGGCCGACTGAGTCACACCATGTTTTGTATTACTCAATTATCATAATTTTGTTTTCAAGTATAACAAGACTAATGTTCTCCATGATGTCCCGCAAATAAATGCAATTTAGTTGAAAGGGATTTAATTGAAAACATTTCCAAGTCTGGGAGTTATCAGCGTCTCAATGGTGGACTCGGATTTGCCCCCCCGGCAGCAGCAGCAGCTCCTCTGGTTTAAATGAGGTAAACAAGCACACTGGAAGTTCTTCACATTTAATACCGACAAATTTCTCCAGATCCAACTAAATTCGCTGCGATCTTAGCAATTTCGCTGATTGGATGTTCGCAAAAATGAACAGTTAATATGCAATCAAGTAATAGTGATGTGGTGGTTAAATGTCCCTAGTTCAAGTATGAAGGGGAGTTTGCATGTTCTGAATATGTAAAAGTTGCCTTTTCTTAAACTGTACAAAAAGAAAGATAAATCCCAACCCCCACCTCTCTCTTCAAACTAAAAATAAACTCTGAGCTCTGATTTACAATTTGTGTATTTCCCAAATCGCAAATAGTCCGTATAAGCTTCAAAGATTGATGCCTCCACAAATTTTCCACGCAGCATATACAGTTGGGAGCATCTCTATATGACAGATGGGTTATCGCCAGATGTACACTTCATTTTTACTATTCCTCAATGCCGCACCAACCCAAAGCAGAGCATTAAGCATGCAGGCAGTGTGCTCGGTCAGCACAACCAGGAACTGAGTGGCAATCATTTTAAAGAGCAAACCTGACTATCCGCTGTAAGCAATCCTCAGGAAAAGATGTGGAAATCTCAACGCGTCAACCGGCTGGGAAGCACATCAGGCTTTTTTTTTTGACACCTTCCAATCACCTATTTTGGTGATTCAGTTAGTTAACAGCCTCTGTGGTGCTCATGGTACCGTGTTGCCTCGAGAATAACTGAAAGATGATCCGACTATAAGCAGAGGGAGGCAGTTAAAATAACTTTTATTCAAGCTGCAAGTGTGTGTTCGGTGAGATTCAAAGCCGTCATTTTAGATTTGCCTAAGAGCTTGACTTTAATTCAGCAACTCAAACACAAATACATCAAATTTCACAGCTAAAAAGTTTAAAGTAAATGAAAATGTCCAAATAAGTGAAATAGAGACAAGAGACAAAAATACATTTCAACGTCAGAAACAGTCTGGATGCGTTATTATTCATATCGCATTGGGGAGATATTGGCAGCAAAAACACTGGATAAATGTCTGCAAAACTCAAAGATATTTAGGATTTTCAAGGTTTTAAGTGGATCTCTGTTTTCTGTTCAAAGCATTTTTTCGATTTGATAAACCAGACTCCCGATTTGTAGTATGGCGAGGTTCAATTTTATACGACAAAAGTCTTTAGAAGAAAATACAATGAGGCTTTGATTCAGCGTGCGTGAACCGGCTTTCTATCAGAAAATAGATTTATGAACTTTTGTGTTTATTAGAATAATTTACTAACCATGATTATGGTGTTAAGTTGCAACGACCTGCTGTGATGGCGTCCTGCTTTGAAATACAGCTTAAAATCCTTGACATACAGCTTTCGATGTGGTGTTACGAGTTAAAAGTACTTCTTAGCTTTTTCCTTCACATGCAACTCTGTGTCACATAAGCTAAGATAATGATGTGATCTCACATCCCACTCGCTCCAGCTTTTACATCTTTTGTGTATAATGAGCCTTGATGTTTTTCCCCCGTCTGAATGTGGGGAAAAAAAAGTGTATTTAGTGAAGTGATTCTGTGAGAGTAAGTGGTTCTTAAATAGTTAGATGCTTTCTCGTCAGGTACATGGCTCACAGTGCACCCTTCTCTTAAGCGGAGGTAACTAAGCATGAGATAGAGGCACATTTAAATATGAAGGTATGTAAGGTTATTTCCCCATCCATCCTATGCCAAAAAAAAGAAAAAAGAAAGATGTCTTATTCAAGTTTGTATTCATGTACTCAGAATAAAAGGAAATTACTGTAAAATGGTACTTTATTGCTTTCAAAAGAGATGGAATTGCACCAGCCCAGAATCTTTGAACATATCCTTGATTTAAAGCATTTGACATGTACAGTAGGTAGAGCCACTCGACAACTATCTTACACAAACCATTGAGACATTCAGCCCACCGTTGTTTAGAATCCAGTTTTTAATATTTAAAGGAACTATAAAAAGCACATTAAAACATTTTCTCATTTTAGTTACAAAAATGGGTCACCGCACGGGCTTCTCATTGCATTCACAGAAGGATTTTGAACAGTGGATGTCTAACAGTTAACATATTTCTCTTTAAAAAAAAAAAAGAAGAATTTCCCCACCCAAAATATATAAACTTAATTGCTTAACCAAGGTATATACAGGGCAAAGCATCCTTGCATCTTAAAGGTTATCAAGAAAGTTTGAGGTATACAACCAAAAAAAAAAAAGCCTGTCAGAAAAGGAAACAGAAAAAAAAAAAAAAACAACAAATAGAATTAAATAAAGGAAAAAAAATGAATGCCATGATTGTGTCCTAGTAGCACAGGATCACAACATTAGTGGGAGATGTTTCCATATTCGTGCTGATGTGATTCTTCCAGCTGTTTCTTCTGTGGTCACAAGGGAAACACAGCAAATAACCTCAAGCTTTGGACTGTCAATATATACAAAGGGCATACAGTCTAATTTAGCAAAAGATAATTGTTTGAACGTTCACTTTTATTTGCTTCATGACATGTACACAGTATGTGTTGAAGAAATACCAGGATTGTTTTGGGTTTTTTTTGTTGTTAGATTTAATAATGCATTTTTTTTACACTGCAAATCTCTTTGAACCAACATTAAAAATTAAAGAGCCAAAAGCAGAATCTGATACACATGCAAGTTTTGAAAGTGGATTCAGAAATAACAGTATTGTACAAAATAATAATTACAGTTTTTTTTTTCTTAATAATTATCAAAATACACCTTCTTTCTTAGCACCTCTTTATACTTTTGTGTGTGTTTTGAACAAGCACCATTGTAGTTGTTGTCATACAGCACCTGGAGAATCCAGAGAGGAGATTTGTGCCCCCTTATGTCGCCCTCCCCCCCTCCCCCCCCCCCCTTGGTTACCTCCAATTCCCCCTCCTCTGCCACGCATTCGAATGTCCTTCACCTTTGCTCCATAACGTGGTTAAGTCATGTGGTTCGAGCCCTACAAGGGCAACAAGTATTTTCCTGGGTTACACGTACATACATGAAAAGACATGTTTGCTACACCATCTCTTATTCAAAACTTGCATGTGGCATAGAAAAGGGTGGGGGGCTATAAACGGGGCTTGGTGGTAAACAGAACGTCTGAACTTGACTTTCTTTGCTTGGCCCCATAGAGTCCTTTAAAAAAAACAAACAAAAAAAACAAACAAAAAAAAGATCTTTTTCATTTTTAATTTAGCCGAGGAAGCAGACGGGCCCCACTTCGAATCCAAACTTCTGGTTCGGGTCTCCAAAGTCAGTCAACATGACGTCAACAATTGGAACCTGATCGATTTTCGGAGTATTAATCTCCATCACAGTCTTTCCGTAGCCCTTCCTTGTCTGCAAGAGGAAACAAGAAAATGAAGATTAACACAAAAATGAAGTTAATTTGATTTCTCGCAGCTCAAAATGTTCTGGTATGTGCTCACAGTGCAATCAAGTGGCTCCTGGTGAATATTTGGTGACAAGTGGCTGAGAGAAATTGAGCTTTTCACAGTTATCTGAAATCAGTTGCAATCACTGCTGCCCATTAATTCCAGTTTCATTCCAGATATTTCATTTGAGGAGTAAAAGCCCTATTCAGAGTGCAGACTAATGAAGTACAGGGTGCACGTTTCTTATGTGTTGTGCGTGGGATTGAAAAATAAAATGTTAGTGTCATAAAATTAAATTAAAATGATATAATGAGTTATAGTTATAAATTTATTAGGTGTGACATTTGCAGAAACTCCTCACATCTTGAACCAGCAATCTGATTAAATTGCTAATCTGATTAAAATGTAGTCATGGAAAGACTTTCTGATTATATTAAATCAGTATTATAATTCAAACGACACTGAACACATTTCTTTTATTTTTGTCTTGCGTTTATAATTACATTTACACATATAAGGCATCCAACTAAGAAGAAGCTGAATGTTCTGTTTTATTTTCAACCAGATAAATCTTCACGTTCAGGGTCTGATACATTCCCTGTATCTACATTATGTCGTCAAGCCGAACCTGCCAGGTTCTGCGTTGTTATTCAGCGACGGTGGTTTTCAGTAAAACTGCTGCATCTCCGCTTCAGAAATGTGACAATGATGGCTTCAGCTTAAGCTCATGAATAACCTCACTATATTGACTTTCACACACTTAGTGAATCTAATCTCGGAAGCTGCTATCGCCTGCACTGTTTCATTTTTTCATTTCATTGACAGATGGCTGTTTTTGTGAATACATGTTTTTTTAGTTTCTATCATCCATACTTTTTTCCGGCAGTTTTGAATACTGCAAGTGAAATCACTCAAAAATAAATCAATCTTACACTAATACTATTAAAGACCAAAAAAAAATACATTTACAAAAAAACAAATCTGTTTTTTTTTTTTAAACTGATCAAAACTCTCTGAATGAAACCTAAATCCTTATTACCTAACTAGATTGGCGAAAAGGGATCGATGAAGCTGTCTGAACTAACTTAGAATATTCCTATTTGTGGTCAAATTCCATAAGCAACTTGAATTTTAATCAGCACAGGATTGAATCTGCCAATAACCACAGCGAAATAAAATTCTAATGAATTATTCGATAGTTCAGTTATTTGCATTGCTTTTACTGCCACATTTTTAAATGATGCCCGCCTGAATCAATCCTCTCTCGGCTCATTTAATCGTATTGATCGGCGGTGCTCACCGCGCATCCGTCCGAGATGGCCACGATGTACGGGTTATTGTCGTATGACATCTCCTCGTCGTTGGCTCCCAGGAAGCGCAGGGCCTTGTCGTAGCTGTTGCTGGAGGCGTCGTGCCACGCCACAGACTGGTGGCAGCTGTAGGTGAAGTTTTGCCTGGCCGAGGCCGTCAGTAGTCTGAGGAAGGTCATCTGAACCATGTTTATCGAGTTTCCATCGGCGTCAACGTAGGAAAACTGCGAAGGACACACACACAAACACACACACACAGAGGTGTCTTTTTAGTTTTTTACTAATGAGATAGAATAACCACTTTTTATTCAGACACGACATGCTGACATGAATCAAATGAGCGAGACAAACAAAATATGGCCAAGTGAATTTTGATTATAACACACAAAGTCTTTCATAGTTACTTTAAAATATACTGTCTGTATATTCAGCTCTCAAAAGGAGCATTTGCCTCACTTATAGTTTTAATTTACATTATTATTCCTATAACTATTATCATTGTTATATTTGTAGAAGAAATGGTGTATTTCTCAATTATTGATAATGATTTCTTCTCAAGCAATAAAACCTATGACTAGAAAAAAAGGCATCCTCGAACTTTTTTCAATTTCGTTATCCAACTGAAGTCACAACAAATGACAACTAATGTGCAGTATGTTGTTTAAGCGGACCAGTGCAATGGAATATGTGTGCTTGTGTGGGAATGAGCTATGAGTATCTGTTTGTTTTTATGTTTGTATTTATATATTTTTAACAGTTCTCATTTGTACATTTTATTGATTGATTTTACGGTGCACAGATCGGTTGGAGCTTTTTTAATTTCATTGTCTATTCTATTCTATTCTGGTCTAAATATACTACTATACATACTACAATCTGACAAATGGCTCAGGTAGTTTTGCAGTTCTTTGCCAATATTGTACTACAACAACGTATTAATGGACTAATCCGAAAAAGGCATGAAATACTTGAATTCATGTAAAATAAGGTATTGAGGGAAGTTTTCAGTATAAGGGAACTGATTTATGATATTGTTTATATTAAGCCGGCAGTGATTGGTAGTTCAAAGACGTAACTTTAAACTAAAGAAGTTGCTAATGGATCTCCTCCATGAGAGGCCGCCCTTTCCTATTGTGTACAGATTACTGAAACACCTACACACCACACGGCACTCTGGAGGGAACATTAACTTTGTGTGAACCCGGTCTGAACATGGGCATTAAAGGCCGTCTTAGCTCAGAGCCGGGAGATATACACTGTACTTCTAATCCCTGGTAGCGGTCTGTCACAGTCGCTTCTTTGAAGACGCATCCCCCGTGAAAACTTATACAGCGTGACACCTTTTTCATGGAGCAGGACAAACTTGTTCCTTATTCTACAAGACCTATCTGATGTTTACGGGGAGGTTTCAACTGTTCAAGGGCAGAGCGAGAACAAGTGGAATGCTAAAACTCTGAGGAAGTCTGCTTGAACGCTCTGTGATCTTTTATTGATACCTTTTTATATATATATGTCACTTGAAGGATTTTAAAGTTTGAACAAAAGCCGAAAATGAGGCACTAATTCAGAATCATGAATATATTGTCCCCAAAAGCCATTCTCTGTTTGGGATTTGTGTCTAAAATATGAATATGACTTTTGGGTCTATTTAGATTTCTTCATGGAGAGCAACTTTGGCTCACTCCTTCACTATTTCATGGGAAGTGCAGTCATTTCACAGATCCTGAACGGGTACATAGGACATGCAGGAGAAATGATAGAAGTAAAAAGAAAAACATCAGACTTACTATTTTACCACGCTTAAATTCACTAAACCATGAACCCGGGACGTCTTTGGGCCACGAAGATATTCTGACCTGCGGAAAACAAAACAAGACACTGCATATTAGTAGCAGCTATTTTCTTCTGATTCATGCACAGCACATGGAAAAAGAGTTTGTTGTGTGAAGCCGGGCCTCAAGGGTCGCCTCAAACTTTAGCATCCGCGAGCAGCAGATAAACCTGTTTGTGATTTTTTAATATCTTTGAAATATCATTTCCACAAACTTCATAGAGTTAAACCGTTCTGCAATATTTGCCTTTCGGTGGTATTTCAGCTGTCTGCCGAAAAAGTGGATATCAGATGTGTACAAGTTTAGTCCTGAGGCAAATCTAGAAGCTTCCTTTAACAACTGCAGCGTTGAGCTGTGCTCTCTGTCGATGTGCCACTAAAACATGATGGCTTCATTTTCGACAAGAAGCCATGATTAGAAATGCGGAGGGATGTATCTGTAGGGTATAAATCCAAAGTCACTTACTCCATTGGACTTCTTATCGGGATAGATGCAGGTTTCACCCCCAGCAGTGAAGTTACAGTAGACTTTGAAAGAATCCCCCGAGCAGCCTTGGTTCGGATCAATCCAGTACTCGCCTGGGGAAAACAAAGAAGACTCAAACATCCTGTTCAAGCGATGTCCGTGGAAAATGACACAAAGCTCTGTTGCTAATTTCAATGCGCAGGCTTTCCTGATGAAATTCTGCCGCTCATTTCCACGGCTTTCGCATACCAGGATAAAGAAGCGTTAATAGGCCTGAAGGAAGGTACAATTTGTTTCCTCAACGGGAGAAAAATGCAGCAATTATGAACGCAAAGCAATTCTTTCTTCACAGACAACTTAGTCTGTCTGATTAATTAGCGCACTTTGCATGATGATAATAAGACATAAGGCCCACGAGTCATGTCTTCGTTATGCTTTGGAGGAGTGGTTAGGGAGCATGTTTAGTCTAAAAGAATTTAAAGGGAACAGAAGGGAACATGGCTGAATCAGAATAATTGGTTTTAAGCTGGTTTGTTTTGCGTCTGAAGAATGAGTTTGTCAGAACCACTGGTGTTCAGTAAGTCCACGGAGCATCTTCAATCTGATGATCGCATTCAGTTCAACCGAGCAGCTGAGTTTCATCGTACCATCGGGGAACTCGGGGTGGCAGAGCTGGAGATCCTTGCATGTCCTGGCGGGGTTGTTTTGCGTGCCCATTGGGTATTTCATGCGTTCAATGTCCTGCTTGAGGTTGTTGAGCGAGCCAAAGATGTCCTCCATGCCCTCGCCGTAATCCATGATGGTGCCGGCTGCGTCGGACTGCATGTCGCTGGAGCGCTTGGTCTTCTTGGGGGATTGGATGGGCAGTGGCTGGATAACTTCACCTGGTGGGCCCTGTGGGATGTGATAGGAACAACAGTTATAGTTTTCTATATCGAAAAACACTCACAGTTACCATGAAATCGTTCCCTTTGTACTCACAGGAGGACCTGGAGGACCGATGGAACCCGTGTCTCCTTTAGGACCAGCAGGACCCTGGAAAACAAAAAGAAAGATATAGATTATCCAAGCTGGACTTGCGGAGGATCATTAATATATCCATAAATGTTCAGAGAACTGAGACATTACTTACACTTGAACCCTTAGTTCCTTTAGGGCCTTGAGGACCCTGAGAAGCACAGGACACAGCAAAACAAAATCACTATGTAATCAGAGTAGAATACTAAAGTAATCTCTGAGCAATCTAAGCTCCAGGCAATTAATTTAATCCCCCAAAAATGATTTAATAAATAAAATACTTACAGGCAGACCGGGAGGTCCTGGAGGACCAAGTGGACCTGAAGATCCACCAACCCCCTGAAAAACATTTAAAAAAAAAATATTTTGAACTGAAAGTTTAAAGAAAAACAACACAGCTATCATTAGGGGCTGTAATTAATCAATGGGAAAAAAGCTGGACTATTATGAATACTTATGAGTGTCAGATGAGGCTACTTCTTCAAATCAACATTTCTTTTTTTCATCTTTTCGCAAAATCCTAATGGACATCATAGGACCAGAGGAAACTTTTTGAAGTCCTTGTGCTCTGACAAAAGGGGGCCATTATGATTTGATTAAGCCAAATCTCCATCAAAAACATTGCCTTAAATCACTGGCCAGGGCAGGATGAAGGCTACAGCAGGACAGGCTACTCAGTCATTCTGAAATGTTTATTTAAAAATGGATGGAGGCTGTCGGCAGTCCTTTATCAAGAGCTGAGCTGGGACCTTCTTTCAGTACTGCGACTCATTTAAAAGGAAAGATTGTGAAGGAGAAAAAAAATGCCGGGGCTTCAAGTGAAATGGTATCTGCTGACATTATCACGATTGGCATTAAATATACAGGAAGAATCCCTCGTACAAAAGAAAATATATATATATATGCTTGGCACATAGTATTGAAGGTGAAAATTGTATTTTCACAAAAACCAAACAATTAAGATCGAAAATGACTACAATTTCAACATAGAGCCAATTTTAATGAAAACGTCATATGCGAAATACAGTGAAATCTCCCAAAAAACTATAGCTGTTTGCTTTAGCCGGTTTAGACCCTCTGACCCAAGAGCTATGTTTAATCTGCTTTGCACATTTTAAGCAATATCAGTAATCTAATGCTTAAAAACCAAGACTCTGCCACTGTTCGATATAGTAGTTATGAGCATGGCAAAGCTAATGTTAATGTCACTGACTCTGGAAAGGCAGACAACCGTATATACATATCCAGTAACGCAGCTCTTTCTGAGTTGAGATATAAATGTTCCATCACATTGTGTAACATTGCAGCGTAACTTTATCTTCACAGGGTCTACTGTAGCGGCGCTACATACACTAGTCTTTAAAAGAGGTGAAAGGCTTCCACGTGCTGTAAAAGCAACTTTACGACACTGCTTATTCTAATGCAGCCATCTTGAAATTGAAATTCTGTCCTCTGTGACTTTGCTATCTGAGTCCTGACTGGGAGTTACGAGCCTCGAGGCAGTGGAGGCTGCACAGTAATGCAACGTCGTTCTCAATTCAGACTCGTCAACAACAAGCGACTGTAGCGAGACCCGCGGCCACGTCGGAAGGGCAAATGAGCTGAAAATGGCAGGAGGTGGAGGGAAAGGGGCCTGTCGGCCAGTGTGGGAATGGAGTCATCGATCACTTACGCCGTCGCCCTTGGTACCATGAGAACCCTGTGGCCCGGGCAAACCGCGGTCTCCCTTTTCTCCTTGCTCACCAGGGGGCCCAATCAGACCGATCAAACCGGGGTGACCCTGCGGGATGAAACGGACAACACACAGCAATGACTCTTTGTGCACTCAAATGATGAAGGCGGCACGCGTTTCTGTCAAAGGCAAAAAATATCTTCTTGCTCAAAAGCAGAAACACACACGACTGGCTAAAGTTTCGCCACAGATCAAATCCTCCGGGATTATAATTGAAATGTCTCTCGTTAAAAAGCCACAACATGCGTCGCGGTGAATTCATTGTGTGCTTTTCAAACCGTCCTCTCTCTCTCGAGCCATCATGCTAATGTGGGTTGGAAGTAATTCAGATAGAGTAATGTGCGCTGCCTGAATATCCCGTGCAAATATATTTCACCAGCAAATTTGACAATGGCAACAAAAGAACGTGATAGATTACAGTAATACATCAAATCCAGCAGCTCATTCAATCCTGTTAACATGTTTTCTCTTACAGCAGCTATGACTAAAAGTCATGAGTTATATCGTTGGAA
This sequence comes from Blennius ocellaris, assembly GCF_963422515.1. Taxonomy (NCBI): domain Eukaryota; kingdom Metazoa; phylum Chordata; class Actinopteri; order Blenniiformes; family Blenniidae; genus Blennius; species Blennius ocellaris. The sequence goes on along the minus strand of NC_137668.1, from coordinate 21,093,297 downwards.
AGTCTAAAGTTAAAACCAAATCTTTCTGCACAGTTATTTTTCTTTTTCAGTTTCGTCCCTTCAATTTCAAACTTGAGGAATTAATCCAGCTTGCAATCACACAGAAGACAACTACTCACCTTTTCACCCTTCGACCCTGGGTCACCTTTCAGACCAGGCAGACCGGGAGGACCCTGAACAACACAGATGAAGTTAAAAAATCTATGATGACTATTATCAGAAAGTTTAATGGAAGTGAAAAAAGTAGTGTGAAGAAACAATCAAACAACATTTACCAATCAGGCATTTTATTACAGAAAAAAAAATTATAAAAATCTTCCGAGAATGTTTTGACCTAAAAACTAAACTGTGATCTCGAGTTTCAAGGGGAAAAACAGAAAGGAATGACATGTTTAATCACATTTAATCTATATGCCGGACTGAATCAGTCGAACTTAACTTTGAAAAATATAATTTTCAATATTAGCTCTTTCAGAAAAAGAATTAAAAAAAAAAAAAAACTGCTTCAATGAACTCCCAACCGATTTAGATAGAAAAATGGTGATGGTTGGAGTTAGTGAGAAGGAGCAGGAGATATGCTGCATACTAACCATGGGGCCTGGTGGACCGTCTTGTCCAGAGGACCCGGGCAGTCCTTGTTCACCCTGTGAAGAGCCGTTCAATTGTTGTGAGCATTATAGGCTGCTGTATTTTCTCTGGTCTGTCATTGATTTTCTGTGCCCAGCATGATGATTAATAGCCCAAACAGGGAAGAAAAGTGTGCTGGAATAAACAAGAGAAACTAAAGTATAAGCTAAATGGGAGTATTGATTATCCCATGAAGTCAATCATCATGCCTTGGCCGTACTTTTCTTTAATGTGTGTGTGTGTGTGTGTGTGGCTTCCTTTTAGCATGCATGTCTCTCTCGGAGTAATGTTGAATACCTATGCACGGCCAGGGGGGTGTAATTGTTTAGGGTCAAATAACTTACAACAGGGCCAGGGATTCCACGCAGACCCTCGGGACCAGGCTTTCCTGAAGGTCCTTGTGGGCCGACAGGTCCAGTTTTACCTGATGGGCCCTCGGCACCTGCCTCACCCTGCAGGAGGAGAGAGAGACGATATCAATGCATTGCTTGAACTGCATACAAAAATGCATCATTTACTACCTGTTAATAATGCTAAATTTTTAGATTATCAGGTTGTGTGTTGGGTTCCGGTACTGTAAAAGAGGATTTTAATAAAGAATAAAAAAAAAAACCCTGTCCTGCCACAGAGAGCTTTCACTCCACTCGTATGACTCCCAACCACCCCCCGTATCCCAATTGGTTGAAAGCCTGACTTGAAAACATTTCTCACAATAACAGATATTAAAAATGGCTATTTAAATGCATAGTGATGTGAAATTTAATATGAAATATCTGAAGCTTTCACAAATCATCTGTAGGATTTGCACTTTGATGTCGTCTCCATGACACATAGTGAATTTTGTTGTGAAAATATGTGATTTAATATAACAATCATTAGTTTTATGCCTCATCTATTTCTTTGTCAGCATTATTTCGACCAAAGAAATTAAAAAAATTAAAACAGAAATATTGGACATTGACTTGCGAACTACAGAATATGTGGATAGAGCCTTGATTTCTCATCTGAAACCAAATGAAATAATCTACTGTATGTAAAAGAATCAAATTATATAACAGCTTCTGAATTCTGTGCCATGTGAATAACCTTCTATATGAGAAGTTGGCTGCAGACTGCTTTACATTTTAATATATGCTGCAATGGGATGGAGTGTATGGATATGGACTGATAGTCTGTTTTATTGAGCGTTCCCGATCCTTATAAATAAGGTTCAAGAAAGTACAAGGAATGTATGACAGTAAATCCTGAAACACTTCAACTCCTCCAGATAATCAGGATCGCTACGAAGTCGCCTTATTCGACAGCTGCACCCTGGCCGAATTTTTATCTGAATCGCATCAGGATGCAAAGCGACGACAGAAATAAGACATCAACTCCGAGCTGTGAGGTACTTCCAGATTACAGGCTTATTGCAAACCTGTAAGAACTACTTACCCAGATTTATCATAACCACTGTGTATTCCAGTTGCAACGCTTTCTATCTGACGCTTCAGACTTGAATTCCTCCTCGACTCGGTGTGTTATCCTGTTCCTTTAATGTCTGAGTTCCAGCGTGCAGAATGATGTATGCTCAGCGTTCGACACTACAAGGCCTTCTTAATATTTATCTACTGAAGGGGAAAGTTTCTCTCACTGGTCGCTTGCAAATCAAATTTCCAGGGTGAGGGGCGGGGTACGAGCATGATTTGTGACATCACGGTTTATGACGTGACCTTGATCCGATGATCAACTTGTACAAATGTATTGAAGGAACCTGAAAGCTCCAATGCAAGAACATCAGCTATGTGAGTTATGGTCAAGTCGTGTCACATCATTGTTCTAAGCGGAGAATTCAATGTCCCAATAAAAGGGGTTTTCACGCTGCATTAGTTAGATGCAATCGATGAATATAATATGTGAAGATAAATAGTTTTGCTGTCCACTTGTTTCTTCTAAACATTAAAAGAAAATAACAATGCCCTTGACCTCCGGATCTTTCCTGCTTCTGCCCTCATCTACGCTCCATGGTGCCCCCTACAGGAGGCTTGCCCCAGACTTTGACATACAATATTAAGTAACAATGGTTTTCAAACATTTCCCATAGCCAAAACAATTACAATTGTACATTTGAAACTGAAAAAAAACTACCTTCAGTTAGAACTCTAATATTTGTTATTCTGATTATATTAGTATATCATTATTATTATACTATCCCGTCTGTCTGTCTGTCACATTGAATAGATAAGGAAACATTAACTCAATAATTTTAAAACACATTCTTCTAATGGTGGTTGATGTTAAAACATCAAAACATCTGTACTCATTATAATTAGAAGAAAAACATATAATAATTCAAGAAAAACTGCAATGAGGTTTAATTTTTCCAAAAAAACCCCAACAACCTGAAATTAAAAATATGGTCATTTGAATACCTGAAGGCTGGACATAAATAACACTGACTTCTTCATCAGCCTTGAAATAAAGCCTCAGAACAATGCACGGAACAACTGAAGCTTAATTTTACTGAAATCAGCTGTGTCCATAAATTTCCATCTAATTTGCGATGGAAACTAAATTACGTCTGTGTTTTTGTACTTTTAATTCCACAATGTGGGTGCAGATGAGGAGGGGGGCCGTTGAATGGACTTGCTGAGATGGCTCCATGGCTCTACTGTGCGAAGGATGAATCGATTTCCTTACCTTAGCGCCCTTCTCTCCTTGCCTGCCCTCTGAACCTGCAGTGCCCGGAGGTCCCTGAGGAGGACAAAGTGCAGCTTTAGCATTCAAACGTAACATCATCACACATAAAATGTACCAAAAATATCGCGAGAAACCTAAAGGAAGCAAAGTTGGCCATCGACAAGAGAGTAGATGTTTGGATTTCAAACAAGAAAAGATCATCTTCCCGAGAGGGTTTGACGGATCATCTGCTGGCCTTAATGGTATTTTATTCAATTCCATATTGAAGAAGTGCCCCGCTTGATAAATACTTGGTGCCTTTGAACATAGAAGACAATCCAATGTCATCAGATGTGCAATACTTCAATAATGTCAAGATCTGTTTGAGAGACTTGCTTCAGCCTGACCATAAAAGCATACATCCATGTACACCTACACACACACACACACACACACACACACACACACACACACACACACACACACACACACTGGTAGGTCGTCCTTTCACTCTGGTCAGGCTATCCAAGACCCACAACAATTTCTTTCAACTCCACCTCCAGTCGCCCTCTTCAAAACCACTCTCCGTCCAAATTCCTCTCTGATCTGGCCGCCTCCAACCTGAGTGCTATTGACTGAGAGCCCATAATGTGAGCTCGCCTCCTGTCTGGCAGCTTTCATCTTTTCCTCTTACTGGTGGTGAAGAGGCCGGCTCTTGATCAGCACAAAGAACCAATTCAGCTATATCTCGATACACAGCAGCCAGAGTCAATGGGTTGGGGGGATGGTTCTTCATGTCAAGGTTGCTGCTGGAGCACCTTTTAGTAATTTAGTCGGATCTGCGATGCAATTCCGCATCCTGATTGTTACCGTTTCTAATTGCACAAGACTGCTGGGAGAAAAGGTTAAAATAATTAGGTTGTGACCTGAACTTAATAATTATAATGACAAAAAAAACAACCAAAAACAACACAGCCAGATGAGGTTAATGGCCTTTTTCCCATAAAGCAAAGTTGAATTCATTGGCACTACTAAGACAGAACTGCTCAGGCGGAACTTAATTTGTTGCATTGCTTTGTGGATTTATTCAGAATATCAGGATGGCTGAAAATTCCAACAGGAGGAATGCAGAGAGGACATAAAAAGGGTGTCCTAAATGACTATAGCTGTGGCGTTATGTATTCAGAGGAGCGGCTTGTTGGAGACTACCTGCGATCATCGTTTTTTTTTTTTCCCCCAAGCAGTGAAAGACCTCAGTGTGATAAAATAGCCTTTTCCCTTACGCTAATCCCTGGGCCATTTGGGTTCAGCATATGCTGATACCATACTAAATACTCAGAATATAAATTTCATTGGGCACATTAGAAAAGCAATCAACCCTGGTTTGAAAATGCATGACATGTCTTCCTCTCCCATTAGACTGAGCCCGGGTGACTTCTGTTAAAATGCAATACGCCACTCGCAATTGTGACTTTTCTCTCAAATTTAGGATATTTGTGGTTCCATTTTCACTGGATTATGGTTGTTGCACAACCACATTGAAAAATATGTTGATATTCATTAACTGCATTGTTTATAAAAAAGCAACTTACCCAAGGAGAGGTTAAGTTTGAATGCAGTAGATTTAATATCATTTTCGAAATAACCACATTCAAGGATTAAAGGGTTTTATCTCCTTCATTTTTCTTTGATGTACACCTCTGAAAATCAATCCCTTGTTTTCCTCATAACCTCTTAACAACTTTACCACGTTCATGTTATGTTTTTGTTTTGTTCTGGCTGTCAGTCAAGCACTCGTGGATCAATAATGTGTCAGACTTGCTATAAATCTCTGGCTCCTTCCCAAAGCCGCGAGGACGTAAATGAGTTTGATACCCGCAGCTTCTTTTTCCTCGCATTTTTATTTATTTATTTATTTTTGGAGTAAGCGTTTTTCAATTTCTTGCAAAGAAAGAAAAAAGTATTCATAATTTTAACATCCTGATGTTCATCTCTCAGTAGGCTTTTCTTCACAGAAATAAAAATGTCTTGACCTCTTAAATCCCCCGACTGGGAAAATTGTGTTGTTGAGGAATACTGGTCACTTGGTGAACAGATACACCGCCTCTTCTCATTTAAAAAAAAATAATATTGCAGAAATGTTTAACTAGAAATTATTGAGTCATTGTGAAAAAAAAGAGAAAGCTTTAAGCACTTAGAAGTTTAGCAACTCACACCAACAATGAGCCTATCAGACTGATCAATACTGAATTAGAGCTGGAAGGACACCAAGGATGCACGCACGCACGCACGCACGCACGCACGCACGCACGCACACACACACACACACACACACACACGCTAAAAAAGAACCCCCATGTTGGTAAATGGACGACTCACTCTCTTGCCAGGTGGTCCAGGTGGGCCGGCTTCTCCCGATGGGCCTGGAGGTCCCTGAAAACAATCAATGACGTTACAAAAAAGCACAACTGTTTATATTAACCCATGAAAATCTGATAAAAGGAACAGTAATATCCATATTTGGGCATCAGACTCAGAACCCTTATAAATGGCCAATAATGTAAACATTTACCAATAATGTGATAAAATAAATAAAACAAAAACTTATTTGAGAGCTGCTTACTATGTATCTTATCCACCATACCCATTTTCGATATGAAAAATACCCCAAACCTGCAAAAAATATATTTTATTTTCTAAAATATGTATGTATTCTTACATTAGCTGCAGTTATAACATTTTGAAAATATATTTTAAATGCTACATCAGACATGTAATGACTTATTACATCATTGGCAAAATGTTATTGTGATAATGGATCAAACATGTGATTACAATTATTTATATATGGGCTTTATTGCGCAATTTTTACCTTATTGGTTGTTGCACACTGCAATCATCTTTGAGTTAAATGCAAAGAATCAACAGCATTTTTTATAGTTTGCAATGGTAATTGAACACAGCAATAAGAAATTATTTATTATTCTGGATGACTGTTTAGTGATGATAAGTGCAAATAATAAGATATATGCAGGATGTGTTTTTGCGGTGGCGACTCCCACGGGGGTATACAATCTATATTCCTCGACAACACTCCAACCACTGTAGTTGAATAAATATTGAAATGTCAAAACGTTAACTTACAAATTCAATCTGTTGCAATGTCAGGAAATATATTCAAACCATGGAAAGCTATAATAAAGGAGGGATGAGAGAGGTCATCCCTCTTCAGTGATCAAAGCGACTTAACCAGCAGAGTGGATGAAACCCAGCCAATACTTGCATTGTTTTAAGCATGCAAGGTGTGTAATGTATCAAGGATAAAAGTCACGTTATCGACCGTAAAATACAATGCAATATGTACTGTATCTCAGGCGAAGTAGCAAACTGGTAAATGTCAGACTTTAAGATCAAATTCATTTAAAAATACTTAGTGGTATTTAGCTGTTGGGATTCATCGGCGATAAAAGAAAGTGGAAGTCAGACAAGTAGATCTTATCAGTGTAAAGTCAGAAGTATGATTATGTGTCTTTTTGAGTAATTTTGTACTTTTCACTCGTACTTTGTTTAAAGTACAACCCAGTTGAAATGAAAATATACCCTTTTGATATGAACATTTGCAGCCAGCAGCATTATTCTATAAAAGAAAATGCTAATCATATTTCCATTTATTTGTCACAATGTATTCTTATATTTTCTGTCTGAATTATGTGCTTTGAATGTAGATAAGATAAGAGTATTTTTCATGATAATTTCATTTACTGTATAAACAGGCCTGTAACTGTCATACCTGTTACCCCAATGGTTTTACTTTATAAGCTACTTTATAATTATAATTATTTTTTTGATAACACTGAAAATATATATTCAATGAGTGGGTATATATGTTGTTTCTGATCACAAATCTAACCACATTTATACTGTAGACTACTTTGCATGTACTTTGTAATACTTTGTATTCCGGTTTAGGAAAAAAAATGTCCATGGAGAGAATGAAAAATGTAAATAAGTGCCTTTCAATGGCGTTTCACACGGGCTGAGTTGATTACGGTTTGGCTTTTAAGTCTAATCATATTAAACGAATCTCTAAAGCAGCCAAGTCCGTTTGCCCGACACCCAAGAGTAAAATCAATTAAAACGCTGCCTTGTAAATTATTTACTCAAATGAAATTATAGCTTTTACCAGAGGCGAACTTGTGGTCGACTGTTACATTATGAAATAAACATAAACAACACTCGTGAAGATCGTCTGATTACATTACGAGCTCGTAACCTTCATGCGTAAAAGACTCACCGGTTGTCCGGATTCACCATCCTCTCCCTTCTCTCCTGCTTCTCCGTCAGTGCCCTGCCAAATCAACATGCTCAGTAAATACACTTTTAATCTACAAAATGTTCTATTCTCCCGTGGCTTATATTAAGGTTTCATACTCACAGCAACACCTGGCTCTCCGGGAGGGCCGGGGTCTCCTGGGAATCCAACAGGACCCTTTGGGAGAGAGAGCATTATGACCATCAGTGGAAAAAAAATTATAATGTACTCACACTAAAAAGTTCCCTGAGCAGAAGTATCGGGGACGGGACTCGTCATTTAGGTCGTGATTTAGCCCTGATGTACCTGCACGCAAACCTCACAGTAATTTGATGGACTTGATGATGATGCAATTTCCCAAGAAAAGGCCTCAATGCATCCCATTACCATGCCGGCATAAAATATAATCTTCACCAATAAAAAGGCTTTTTAGCACTTGAATATGTTCTCAGATAAAACCTTCCCGCCTCGGGGGCTGCGGCAGATATTTCCTTTTGAAGTAAGGACATTGGAGCGTGAACAATGAAGAAGTTGAAACCCTCCTTGAAGATTTGGAAAATGTTCATTGGACTCACGGGGTTGCCCTTTGGACCGTCATCTCCAGGGGGTCCTTTGGCACCAGCAGGACCTGCAGCTCCCGGTGGGCCGGCTTCTCCTTTCTCTCCTCGCTCACCTTTGGGCCCCTGCAGTGATAGAAAATGGGAGGGGGGGGGGGGGGGGGGGGGGGGGGGGGGGTGTGTATTCAATACATCAGGTACCACAAAGGGCAGTATTTATTTCTTTATTTTTTTTTTTCAAGGGTATACACTGAGCTGAATGGGGAGCTGGAACCAGACATACAATGAGGGGGCGGCTGAAAGAAATAGGACCTGAAGATAATCCTGATGAGGACAGTGACCCCACTACCAAGCATAGATTGTAAACACTGCCAGAAAAAAAAAAAGTGTGTTTTTAAACCTTCAGATATGATTTTACTGTCCCTTCACAGTTCACACAAGGAGAGAAACAAGTCAAAGTGTCTTGTCATTTTTAAAATGACTCAACATTAATGATAAACTACACCCCACTTGTGAAAAAGAATATGCAGGGCATGATTTTCTTTTTCTTCCAGAAAACTGAAAACCCCCAGTATCTGGTATTCTATCATACAACTTGAATGAGCGACTCGTTCTTTATCTTTGCAGCATAAAAGAAATCCTGCCATCTGATGAGAAAATGCACTCCAGATTTGAATCAAGGCCCCGTCCTCCATGTCCTCGATTTTTTTTGGGGGGGGATTTTTAGCTCGTCAGCTATTTCTGCTACAAAACACTGTTCAGCGGGGATCAATTACTTTTATCTGCCGTATCGCTTTAACATCATATCCGACATTCAGCTAAAGGCAACATTTTACAGCACCACTCAGGGTGCAATTTGTCGGTTCGGATGGAGGGACACCCTCCCTGTCTGCTCGATGCAGCCACCCCCACCCCCCTGCTTAATTACCTTTTACAGGGGGATCAAATGTGTCTCGCCTGCATGACGGTTAAAGCTACTTCGCCAGCACGCTGGACAAAACGCAGAAAAAAGACTGGCATAGTGTGAAAACTACTGTAACTATAATCTAACAGGCATTTTACACACTACAATTTGCTTCTTCTTTTTTTTTTTCCCAAAAAAATTTAACACATTACTATTAACAGCTGATATGTGTGGGGCGTCCAACATAAGGCCTGTGGGCCAAAACTTCAAGCCAAAACTTGAAATTGGCTTTATGTTGAGATTGCTGTAATTTGTATCATGAATTGCTTGGTTTTATGAAAATATAGAGATGTTCGTCATGTATACTCTGCGCCACCACAAACAAGTTTAAATTTGAAGGTTCTTATGGCAGGTTTCGCTCCCACTGTGACATGGAGGGTGTGTTCTTTTGTGCGAACACAAGAGATTTGTTGAAACGTACAATCGAGTCAGTTTTTTTTCTTCTTTTCTGCATACCTCAACAACTATGGAATGACCAGAAGCTTCCCTGTAATAACATTCCAATATTTTATCAATGTTATGATCCAGCTGATTTGCATTGTCTTTTCTACATTCACAGTTTGTTTCACTTTTTTTTTGGTTTCATGCCATTTCATGTTGCTTTCTTGTAAAGTGTCATAGGTTTTATCAATGTCTTATTCAAAGATCAACTTTGATAGTTTGACTTTGCAGTCCATATTAAAGTCTTACAGGTTTTTATGTAACATGGCTGTCTTGTGTTGCACAAAGAGCTCATAAGTTTGATTAACAAGTAATATCTTACAATTCTATACAGTTGTATTACAACACACTCCCTCCAGAGTGAATGACAACCATTTATTGTGCAATCCCACCTGATTAATATTTGTCATTTGAAATTGAAACCAACTATGATAAGGGGTGACACTGTATTCACACAAACTGGGACGTGTTTAGCAACTTTTTATGCAAATAAGAGATTAAATTGTAGGAGAGTAGAACTGGATGAGATGTATCAACAGGATTTCATAAGCTCTCGCTGAAATACAACCGATTCAGACACATTTCAAAACTAAATATCCTCCAGTATTCCTTTTATTTATTGCTGTATTTCATATTTATGTTTTATATTCATAACGGAGCGCAAAACCTATCTTGTTAGGTTGTGTGGAAATGCAAATTACAAATACATTTTTGGCTCAACTTTGACTGGTCTCCTCCTATTCCTCCTAACTCCATGTTTCATGTGGTCTGAAATCACTGTCAGATTACTTATCATAGTATTTGGTATCATTGTATGTATACATATTTATGTATGTGGACATATATTATGTTTAATATTCAATGTTGTCTCACATTAAATGATTGATATGTAGTTGAGCATGCCGACCTTACAAACGTCAATAATATCAGCGCTTAAATGGGAGACTACTGCAAGATAATATAAAAAGTTTCTAATCATGCTCATGTATCTGTCCCACTGGAAATAGGCCATCTTTTCAATCTCTTGTATCTCAATCATGATAAATGGTGCAGCAGAGATAATAGAGTCATCAGTGGTGGCTTTAAAAAAGAAAACAAACAAAAAAGCAGCTTGCAACATCTTTAAATCTTCTGAGATGAACTCTAATGTTTGTTAAAATAAAGTTTCACTGAGGAAACAGCTACACGTGAACATATTGTTGCTAAAAACATGTCTTATATCTTATGCTGCTGCCTCCTAAAAAAACCCCAAAAGAAAAGAAACCCCCCAAAAAATGGACCACCTCCGTTGAAGCCCTGCTCAGCAAAGTGCTTGCTGTTTTCATGCCAAGTTGCTTCACGGTGGCTGCGATCATTGTTCTTTAGGGCAGAATCACCAGGCATATCCTCCTGGTAATTACGCCTTAAGAGTCTGGAAAGAGACTCAATTTGGCAGGCCATGTGGACAACGGGGTGCAAAGGAAAAGAGCCATGCTGAGATCAACAACAAGCCTAAATGTGAGGAGCAATTACTTTCCCTGTGATGAATACACGTTGTCACTCTGAAAACAACCTTGTCCCTAGATTGGATTTCGTTATGTATTCACCTAAGGCGATCAGCTAATGCCGCTATTTACCCAGGGATGACCTACAAATACACGCTGCTGATGCCGTTACCTCTCTAAAACATAGAACTTTCACCAGCTGCGGCAGTAATACAGAAAAAAAAAAAAGAAAAAAAGTTTGAGGTTATATTTTTGGATTGTCCTCAGGTCCAGTGCTGGGAACACTCATGCTGAATAAAGATGGGTGATATGTTAAGATCACACCTACACATTAAAAAAAAAAAAAACGGAAACAGAGCTCACTTACCCCAGTGCCAGACTCTCCAGGCGGTCCCGGGTTCCCAGCTTCACCTTGCTCGCCCTGCGGTGAGAGAAATGTCAGTGTCTGTACACATAAACCTTCAATCTGACACATGGAGAGTCTCCTCAGTCAGACTAAAGACAAAAAAAAAAAAAAAAACCCACGGCAACAATGATAATGTGATACAATTGACGACTTCTATTTGATCATTTGTCTCAATGAAATCTGAAAGTGTGCTTGATTACCGGAATGTTAAAACGACTGAATCCCAAGTGTTCGGAGCCCTTCAATGTTTTATATTCCAGGGTAATTTTTAACAACCGTGGTAAAGCAGGAAGTATTTATAGTGCGGTCGTCTGCCAAATGACAGTAAAATGGACCAGTCTTGTTGGAAACGTTGTAAAACAGACACTAATAGTGTCAGAGCACTAACTCAGACAAAAAGGGCCCGGCGATATGAAACCAACTGACTTCAGCTGATAACAAAAGGCGGCAGCTTGGTAGTTTAGAGTGAGGCTGGATGGTGTGAGGGAGCAGTGTTTGTCTCCCATTACCCGACACTCTGGGGCACCGAGTTCCCACTCTTACCTTCTCACCCACAGACCCCATGGGGCCCACCCCACCAGGAGGACCTTGTGGACCCTGTGGCAGGACACAAAGAAAGCGATGAGTCATCGTTCATCACCCTGGGAGAGTCCAGGCTTCGCAGTGCAACATACAGAAAGGCTATGACGGCGTTAACATATCACACACATACGTGGCGTCCTTTAATTTTATTTTCTTTGTGAACAGGTAAGATATACATACATCAGCTCCGCTTGGACCCTGAGGACCTCTGGGGCCAGGTGGACCAGGAGGGCCCTGTGAAAATAAGTTAAAGTGTTAAAAATGTGCCCTACTGTTAAAAAAGAAGTAGGAAATAAGCAGGTGTGTCTCTCACCATCGGTCCGACGTCTCCATTCTCCCCCTTTTCACCTGGAGGTCCAGGAAGCCCCTTTAGACAGATGAGAAAAGCTCATTTAATTCTCTTTATTCAATTAAAAGAAAATAACACAATTATATTAGTGACTGTCTTGCATGGAAGTTGGTAAAGTGTTCGGTTGCAATTGAGGCAATCACAGAATCCACTGCTGTGCACCCTGGATCTATGTTTTGGTTTGTGTTTTTCTGTCTTATGGCGTGTGCCATGCTGGATGGCGTCGACTCCGGCATCCCTCCTCTGCCAAACACTTGCAGACAATCAGCAGTGATTGCCGCCTCCACCTGCTCCAGCAGAAGGACTCTTCCACTCTTCACCAATACATTGTTGACCTTACAATTGTAACTCATCCAGCTAATTTGTCATTAGATTGATTTTTTTGCCTCTTTTTTTATCCTCCCACCTTGCCTTCACCTCCTTCCAGCCACTTCGCGCAGGTGTTAATAGCTGTTTCTACTTTGAACCAAACCTCCACTCCCCCAAGGGAAGAAAACAACTAAAACCCAAGACATGGATTTATTTGATGAATCCTGGTTTCTGCATTTTGAATGTTGATAAATTGCTTAATAATCGCTTGCTGTCATTTGGTCCACACGCACCCTACATCTAAATGTGCATGCCCGCAAGTGCTTTCACTGTGTTAAAAATCGAGACGATGTGCGCCGCTTCCATCCATGCTGAGAAATATCATCTGCATAAAGGTCTCCTCTCCTTGGAGATCGTTAGCCGTGCTGCTAAATATGCAGCGCAGTGAATGTGCTTGACGAGGAACGGATATTGAAGCGGGTCATTCTGTGCAATTAATGGAATCACGATGGGAAGTGAATTACTCCCAATTAAAAGTCCATTGAATAAAATCCCGTGGAGATGGGATGGCACCTTGCAATGACGAGCATTACTCCGTGTAATTTCATCAAGAAAATGACCCCGGTCTCCGCATAATCTCCCAACACAGTGAGTTTAGGAAGTTGATTACTAATAAATAGATGATTATGAACCAATGGGCCTCTGCTGCAGTGGAGATCCCACGTTGTTAGATTGTTCACATCATTAGAGTTGGCTGTAGCCTCATTTTGTCAATGCGTACATGCATACATGTTTATTTTTGAGCTTCCTGCCTCAGTGCTGTAAGTCTGTGTTATATTTGGAGCTTATTGCATATATGCATGCTGGAGGTACAAAAAGGGATAGAATAAGTGACTACTAGTAAAACATCCGTGCTCCACACACAGTTTTGTGTCGAATGTCAGGAGATTTGCACGAAATACTTACTTCAGGATAATGAGACAGATGGACGGCGGGGAAAAAAACAAAGAAATCCTGCCCTCAGACATGGTTGTCACTGTCTCTGACGGAGGCAATAAAACGTAGCTCAAATGATGATTCTCTTTGCTGCTTACACACTTGACAAAACCACGCTGGTGTTTATGAATTCAGCGAAGATGGCTCAGACGACCCCGGAGGTGATGAAAGAGGAACGAGCGTTGCCAGCGAGCAGACGCGAAGAAGTGTAATCATCGCAGGTCAGAGCTCGGTCACCACGCCGCGCACCACAGAGCCAATTAAAACGGCGTGTCACAAACACTGGACACATGAGCGAGCGAAACTATTGTCTCGACCGGGGAAGGGACTGCAATGAAGAGCGAAACTAAAAACAGAACTGAAAGATGTTTTTTCTCCATGTCATCGCTACTGCAGAGACAGGCTCTAAAGATGCTCAAGACGGGAAGAAATTGATATTTCAAAGTATCCCAGTGCAATAAGTTACCTACTTTTTGAGGATTTTTTTGGAGCATTTAATATCCCACTGTTTTTTGAATATAAATAGCAAGTTTTATGTTCCTTTTTAAAAAAAAATTTAAATCATTGTTACCGTACTAAAAGTGAAAGGAAATCTCGTTAACATTTCAGATATTTAGAGAAATTTTCACTGTATGTGAAATTAATCAAAGATAGTTTGCAGTTTCATTGTTTGAATGAACTGATAGAAAGATCTTCTATGGTTAATTATTTTTTTATTAGATCCACTTGGACATAAATAGAAAGATGAATAAATTAATAAAAAATAAATTATATGTAAACAATTTAAATTGCATCTTTTGGGGCAAAAACATACTTCCGAAAAGGGAAGATGAGCAAAAACTATAGTACAAAAACATAATTTAAACAACTAACTGCAATCCATTAATAGGTCACGACATCAACCGTGTTTCATTTTAGAACTTTAAAAGTTACAGTGAGTGGTCACCATTGTGTTATACTCTGCTCGGGGATATGGTGCAATAATTCAAGAATATAGTTTCTCAATAGAAAACTGCCAAAACATTTTATTATGTACAGTGCATGGTGTATTAAAAACTCCAGGAAAAGAAAGGCTCTGAGCTAGCATTGACCTTCACTTCCTCAAGCAGCTTTGCATTAAAAGCTGAGACAAATCTTCAGTGAAAAAGAAAATCAGTATGGACTCCAGATCAATTTCAAAACCACTCTGTGAACACAGTTTGTCAGCACTTCCTAAAATCTTACTTAAAGACATTTATAAACAAGACAAAGGAAAGCATTTGTATTTATTTTGGCATATTTAAAATGAACAGACTGATCTGAGGAGCAAAAATGTAATTAATTTTGGGGAAGTCCTTATTATTCTTGATGCAATGCAGGAATCGTTGCCTCTGTCAGTGGCTCCTCTCCTCTGACGGCACCATTGTTGCTGATCAGTGTTTACAGGCTTTGCAGAAACTTTTGCTGCTGCCGTCTGGATTACTTTGTCTCAGAAAAGCAGATTTTATTGCAGCGAGGCTACAACAGACCATTTGCTGCACTTTGTGGAACAAAACCTGAACCGCCGAGCATCTGAAATCCTTTATCGAGCAAAAATGACAAAAGTGATTCACATTTAAACGTCCCACCTGTCTCCTAAGACTATATTACATTTCTTACACAGTCTTTGTACTACTTTCAGATAAATGTAGGGTTTAAAAGATGAATGAATCTGTACACTCTACACACTATTAGACCTTTTTCAGGACTCTTTAGGTGTCTGTGCTCTTCTTGAGGTTTCAATTTACTGATGACTTTTTATATGCTTCAAAATGGCTCATTACTTTCTGAACCTCTATTCAGGCGAGTCGGTGAAATTACAGGGTATTTGAGTTGCATCATTGAAGGTTGATCACCAAGAGATGTAGTTTCTGTTTCAAAAATAAAACTTTATATGAGATTCTTTGTTTTTCTTTGAAGTCCGCTCAACTACTTAACTGTTACTTTTTGTAGTAATTCATCTTTCTGACTCAAAAGATCGATGCAAGTTGAATCATTGTTATTGCTAATGATTAGCATCCAATATAGGGTCACAATATTTGTGTGTAAATGTAAATTAAAGCACGTAACCTCTTCTCAAAACCACCAACAACAAAGTTTAACAAGTCTTTAAAACAAGACAATAAAGTTATATTATATTTTTGTACTTGAATATAAAGCAGACTTTCTTTTTTTTTTTTTTACTTTTACTGAAGTAGTTAAATTGTACTTTTACTCAGTCTTTCAGCAACACTGCCAAAAGCAAGATTTACCACATATTAAGGGCCCAAATACCCCAGCAGCAAAGTCGCACACTCTTTATGGCTCGTTCATCAAATGCAATGCTTGGCATGTTGACGGCACACAACAAAGCATGATCCACAATATAAAATGAAGCACACGTTTTCATTGGAATGCAAGTTTACTACACTGAACTGTCAGGGTTACTTCTCAATTTCTCTAGCTATATATAGTTTAAAAATAAAAAGAAGAAGAATTTTCTCAATCTCATTTTCATGAAACCAGGACTATGGCTCATCTTGGACCGGGTATTTTTACAACACCAATGCACGAAAGAAATGCCACCACCAAACAGGTAAAACGGGCAAGGAGCAGTGGCAGTACTGAGAACACAAACTTGAGAAAAAAAAACACAGAACCTGACATTTCATTAAGCCAGCTCCAAAATTAGACGGTAGCTTGAAGGCATAGGTCCGTCAAGGACGATGAGAACCTCGTCAGTATCTTCAACAAATGTACAAAACGGTCAGGATGTCTGTATGGACGCATGTCTCTTATCAGAGATATCAAATATTGCCGAGGAAATCAAATCTCATTCATTTCAAACGAGCCGTTGCACAGATACGACTATCAAAAACAGTGGGAATTGGTGATCCTTGAGACAGGATGTCATCAGCACAGAACAGCTTGAGAGTGAAATATGGGACATTTCTACTTGATTCCTTTCTGAGCACAGTGAAAGTGGTGTCTGTTGTGAGACGGCTTTGAGGAGGTCGGCTCGGCCAGAAGAAGCTAACTTTAATATGGTCCATGACACAAACTACAGGTTTTATGTTTTCCACACCTGCTCACTGAAACATCATCCACCCTATGAAACGCATAACCATTTATCAAAAAGCGGCGAGAGGTAGGATACTGACCTGCAGACCGATAGGACCAGGGGGTCCAGGAAAACCTCGGGAACCTTCATCTCCCTTTTGTCCAAACATACCCTGCTGACCTCGGGGACCCGGCTCTCCATCAGCTCCCTGAAGAACAACACACACACTTTTTCAATGAAATCCTCGTTCGGAGGTTTTTTTTTTGTTTTTTTTTTGCATGAGGATGGTGAAGCATGACAATTCTTTCATCGCAGGCACTGAAACCTTCATAAATATAAATGATGCTTGCTCAGATGACACAAAGTAGGTTTTAAAGGTTCTGGTTGAAGGCAGAAAAGCCTTTTCAATTTTCTGATAGAAGATCTTGAGCTCGGTACTTCATGTATTTATCAGGAGAGGTCGTCTGACTCGGAGGGAACACGATGCATCTTGATAACTTTGAGAAAACACTCCACACTTCCTAGCCTGCGTGGGGGGCGACCAATTTCCCTGTCAGCTACAACAGTGGCACTCACAGCAGGACCCGGAGCACCGATGGGACCCTGGAGGCCGGCAGGACCGGGAGGTCCCTGAAAACAAACACGTGGAAGAAAAAAAGAGAAATAAATTAGAAGATTGTGGACAAAGTATCAAAGCATGCAGGTGTTATGTATGCATGCGGTGTACAGGTGGGACTCTTTTTGAGAATACTGTGGAAAACATCTGATGTGTGCAGGTTTAATAACCCACCTGCTCTCCTTTGTCAGCTTTGCTTCCTTTCTGACCGGGCTCTCCGACTTCTCCCTGAAAAATAGACACGCTCAGCGTCTCACATCGGCTTTACTCGCTCCATTACTGTCAACAACTAAAAAAAAATCCATTGAAAATCCGGATCTTTATACAAACAGCCATCATCTGCAGCTCTAATCCCGACAGCATTTTATGTGCAGATGTACATGTTTTCCTCGGGTTCACCTCAGACCTTTGCAGAACGTCTCATAGCCACTATAAGGCTCGTAATAATTGCAGGAGATTAAATGAGCGACGGCGTTTCATGTTTACGTCTCGTCTAATTGCATTTCCCCGGCTCGTCAGGGTTACGAAGACTAGTAGAACGCAGGGTTCTACAACTTTGAGGCAGATGTCTTGAGCGTGAACACGGGGATGAAGATGAATTGGCGCTCTTGCTCGCTCACCAAAGTGTCACAAATTAGAAACGGAGAGTACTTGCAGCCGGCACAGCAGACTGGGGGGGGGGGGGAACCTGAGTGTTCTTGACTGACCTTGTCACCGTCCTCTCCGGGTGGTCCCTGGGGTCCAGCAGGTCCGGGCAGACCAACGGGACCTTGGACACCGTCACGACCAGCTGGACCTTGAGGCCCTTTCTCACCCTGGAAGACATTAGTTTTAATTATATTTTGAAGCCTGGAGGTCGGAGGAAAGGACACAGATAAGGAAGTAATACGTACGGGGGCTCCTTTCTCTCCGGCGGGGCCCGGAGGACCCTGTGGGCCGGGTCTGCCCGACAGGCCAATCGGACCAGCTGGACCTGCAGGACCTCTTTCACCCGGAGAACCCTGCATGCATAAGACGTGTTAAAGAAAAAAAAAAAACATGAAGCCCACACAAACAAGTCACTGTCTTTCTTCTGGATGATTATACAGTTCTGCTGGTCCATAAATCCAGCCTCTGTGTACACTCAACATTAATAAATAAATATATAAACATTAAGACATCGACAAAGCAACACTCAGCTGAGTTCTGCACTAATGGATCAATAGAGACGCAGACGCACAAAGCTACACTCTCAAAGCCTTTTTAGGGGGGGGGGAAGTGAGAAAACGGAGCGGCGCAGTGTAACAGGTGGCTTTTAAGTTCTAATAAGGCGCCGCTGCGTCTTGAAAGCAGTCAGCATTATCTGCTGTCAGGGAGCTGACGTGTTTCCCGAGCGCAGAGCGGCTCGCTCTCCCTCGGCTGAAAAGACATGTCCCAGTGATCCAGGCTGCTGCCGTGCGTTGGGTAGAAGGAACAGGAATTCGGCGTTCACCTGAATCCTTAACATTATGGTGAAAGACCCGGACACATAATGTGGACCTTTCTCATAAGATTTTTAAAACAACAATCAGGGAGAATTAATTATGATATCATCCTACGATCAATCATGTTTAAGTACTCTATAAACAACTACATTTTACACAAAAAAAAGGCCCATGAAAACAAAATAGATGGACTCCACTCTCAATACCTGAGTGCTTTCTGCTGTGCAGCATAAAGCAACCGTAAACACCTTCTCAATTCTGAAACACTTACAAATAAAATCCATTCTTCCTGAACCAAAACATGGAAAGTAATTACTGTTCAGAAACAATCATTTATAAACACTAATGGAGTAAAAAGCTGGTCAAAAAAGCAAACATGATTTTTTTTTTAAATGGGACTGTATTTTAATGAAAGTTCTTTTTTTTTTTTTTTACTTTAATTATTTTGAAATCATTGCAAACACTTTTCGGCCTGACTAGTTCACAAAATGTGTAAAAAACACTTATAATAGTGTGTCCATCCAAGCTCTCAAATCTGTTATCATTTAGGTGTGCTGTTGTATGAAGTATAATAATTGCAAAGTTATTATTAATATTGCATTGCAAATGTGGTCCATTAAATGTATTTACTTTATAATCTATTTAGGGAATACAAAATTCAGAAACTTTTAGCTGCTGAGTACATTTGTATTCATATCAATGCATAAAATGCAGCATACAGCTACTTTTACTGTGGTCATTTGACTAGTGATCATTACTATCAATGGTCTGTTGGGGATTTATTGCAGATTTCACTTTTTCACCACATACAAACATATGAATACAATTGAAAATATGATGTTTACCATTCACTGTAGATTTTTAAAAATATATTGCAACTCCAGTGCAATGTATTTCTTTATAAAGAGTGTTAGAAGAAAGTTTTTTACAACCTTGCATTTTGTGTCTGTGGTTAACAAAATGCATATTTGGAGGACGTGTAAAATTAATAATAATAAAAAATAATAATATCAGGATAAAGAAAAATCCTAAAACCTCTTGGGGATAGTGTTATGACTTTATTCTGAATGTGCCGCATAGTTTATAAATAAACGTTAGACATGGACATTGTGTGAACATAACACATGAACACATGTAGTGTTAGATCAGTTCCCCAGGTAGCATCATATCATGTGTAGAAGAAGACGAGACGGTGTGACCCACCATGTGGATGCTGTTCTCCCTGTTTGTGTGTGTGTGTGTGTGTGTGTGTGTGTGTGTGTGTGTGTGTGTGTGTGTGTGTGTGTGTGTGTGTGTGTGTGTGTGTGTGTGTGTGTGTGTGTGTGTGTGTGTGTGTGTGTGTGTGAGTGTGTCAGTGTGCCGGGAGGCAAATAAACACTGAGTTCTGATACCTGTACTGTATTGAAGGATCAGATTGAAAACTGCTGTGTGCAGCGGGACACGATGCAATTCTTCAACACTTTCATTGGAAAAGTGATAAATAATTCATAAATGACATGACCACGATGGCTTATCAGCTCAGCCGTGTGACACATATATTTGAGCACTTATTGAAAAACAAATCTGTCGACTAAATTAGGTTTATTCTGTGTTATTGCCATTTTGAAGCTACGGGTAAGATGCCCTTGAGCAAAGCAGTTAGTAATACTGAGCTTCCAGAGAATATTTCAGCTATACCATTGAGTTACCAAACAACGATGGGGGCACAAAATACCTCGCTGAAAAAAAAAAAAAAAATCAGGGGGACAGGGGAATGGCTTTCCTCTGCACCTTATTATCCATTTTAATTTCTTTAAAAAGATCCAGATAGCTAGATAGATATAATACTATTTGTTTTACTAAAACCCTTTTTTTTTTTTTTTTGCAGAATTCATAATAAAACAAATTCAAGGCTCTAAAATTTCGTCCTTAAACATTTGAAGAACAAAGTGGTGGTTTTGATTGCCTATTTGGACAGTAATACTAATTTACAAACCGACCATTCATCCCAATATTACTCTTTTCTTTAATTGTTAAGCTGTGTGAGAGAATTTCTGATTGAAGCTGGGTCGGGTTGCGCCTCACTGAGACAGCGCTGGGTGGTTTATGAGGAACACCTGCATGATTGTCCGGGAGCACAGCCACATCTTTAACAAGGACAACCACCTTCAGTGCAGGTTTGATAGTGCTGGTGTGACCACAGCAAAAAGGGTTTATTAGATTTTTCAATGATTTTTTGTATTTTTCTTTAATTCCAAGTTGCCCTGTTCATTCTGAAGACATCATTGAGGGCAGAGAGTTGGTGAAGCGATGAGACTCTGAGTCTTTCGTTTGTTTGCTGAGCAGTTGAGGAAAACTAATTATTGGTGTAATTGTTGGATTGGTGGTTGTTGAACATGCCTGTGTGCTTGAAAGAGATTGCCTTGGTATTGGAATGTATTGAATGCTATCGATTCAATTAATTATATTTTCATACTGCTTGATTACTTTGGGTGTGTTGTTTGGTTGGGAAATGGTAAACATTGCATTGACTTAGCCACATTAGTCTCTGCGTATTTGCATGATGCACTTTGTGCGACATTCACGATTTCAAATATGAAAGTATATCACTATCATAGAGCGCCAACATCGGAGAGTAAAAGAAGTAAATAGCTGTGTGTACTTACAACAGGACCAGGTGGACCTTGGGGTCCCTCTCCTCCCTTCAGACCTGCCGGGCCCTGAGGTGAAGAAATAAAGCAACGTGAAGACTTCATTGACACGGTTGTTAAAGCATTTGGCACTTTACATCACCCGGCATATACAATCCACTGCCCTGCATTTCAACAGCAGCGCCATTACGTCCCGAACCGGCCAAGAGTGTCTGCCTTCGTTTACCTTGGTGTCACTTCACCCAGACACCAGAAAAAAATGTGCTTCGAGTGCATTTAAGCGCCGAGCGCTGCTTCAACAACCAGCATTGCTATTGGCATTTTGATCCCGGTAACCCCCAGCATGAATCGGAGGTCAAAAAACAAAGCGCGTGAGAAAGTGTTTAACATCCATAACCAACATCTCAATTACAATAAATAAGATGTGCATGAAATGGAGAGGAGATGGACGCTTGTGCACACATGTGGATGTTTACTCCCGTGTGCACTCTTTCATTTTGCACAAATGTGTATAGGTGCTCTTCTGTGTGTATGTGTGCGCACAATTCCCTCGTGGGCTACAAAAGAGCACATGGCAGCATGGGTAATGAGTTTCTGCTGGCTCTTGCTGTGCGCTAAAGTAAATTACAATGGCAGAAAAACAATCAGCGCAGCCGCCGTCCTGCAGAGTTTGACTGACCTTGAGGAGGGAGGAAGACAAACACTTCCTTTTCCTCCAGTCCAGCCGTTTCTAACACACACCGGTCTAATTGCTGACATTTCCTGCTTAATAATTTATTAAATAAATAATGCATGGATTGGGGAAAAAAAAAAAAAGTTTGTTGTAACCTCCCGAAAATGTCCGTGCTGAAATATGAAAAACAATTCGAGTCCTTGAGTTAAACCAGGTAAATGATTTTGAAAATGAATCCCTTACAGACAGTGCTCAAATTCTGTAATGGAGGCCCATGATTCATTGCGATGGTTTAAAACAGTGGTGTGAGTAGCGGTGGGGCGATGCAGAGGCACGCCTGTTCATTTGTTAAGACGTCGCTTTGGATTTCCTTTGTACCGGATTGATTGCTCAGAGTGAATTCCAAGGCCGGTGTGTCTCTAATGAAGTGAATGGCTCTGGATAGATGCTGGTTCATTTGTTGGGGGGTGGGGGGGCAGTGTTCTGTCACTTTCTACTAGCAAACACGCGTAAAGAGAAACTATGATGAATCGCTGCAGGTGGAATGGAGCTCTTTACCGTGGCACCAGGTAGACCTCTCTCTCCGGGGAAGCCACGCAGGCCGGGCGGACCGTCCTTACCGGAGGATCCCTGAGGCCCAGGATCTCCCTAGAAACACACACAATCACTCTTATATTAGTTTGTGGAGGTTCAGTTGGTTAAATACAAAATGACATGCAAACATACAAAAATCAAGGTCCGTTAGAACAGATTCAAACCAGAGATAACAACACACCTTTGATCAGAGACATTATTAATAAACTTGTTTAAACTAAAATTGTTTAAAAAAAGATCCACCAAAAAAACCCAGCTGGAATTACTGAAATGTGGAAAACAGCTTTAACCATGTGAAAACGCGAAAAGGAAAAACTGCCAACAAAACCCAAAACAAAACAAAAAAGGCAACAAAACCAAAAAATACTTAAAAATTTTGTAAAATATCTACCATTCTCATGAAACTTAACATAACATCCAGTTTTAGTATATCTAGCAAATCTATACGTGATGGGCATGTTTTGTGGCTCTGGAAAAATTGTATTTGGTTGAAAAGCAAAAATGTCTTTTGTTGTCATAAAGTTTCTAGATAGGGAGAAATCACATGCACCCAAATCCACATCTACAGATAATTTAGAGCAACCAATTGATCTCGGACATGTTTTTAGACATTGGTAGAAAACTTAAGAGAAAACCCACGGATGCACAGGGAGATCATTCAAACTCCCCACAGAAAGCCAAAAGTAGTCAAAAAGGCATAATCAGTGAAGGTTTTTAAGTGATTTCTCAAACAGGTCAAACATCTTTTACTCGGCGCCATTTACTAAGTGATTGTAGTCGTCTGTAGTCCAGATTAAATCCTGGCAGACTGTCTTTTGTCAAGGTCGTAAGGCGAGCGATTGTGGCTGCCAGAGGAGTCGTGATTACAGCCCGGACTGTCAGATGTGATTTCAGCTCGTGTTTGGATGGACACTGCAGACTCATCGGGCTTTGGACAGACAACTGCTATATCATGAACTTTACAAAAAGCACCACGTTTAAACTTTAAATTATTGTTCTGTGAATGTCACAGTTAACCCTTTCATCATTTGAATGAGCGGCTTTATTATTAGATATTATGGCTTTATAACAATAACCAATATTCAGGTTGCAGAACAAGTTTTTGGTACAATTTGTATAAAACATTTAAATTGAGCTATATCTGGACTGTAGTCATGTCTCACTCATCCACCACACTCATCATGTGCATTAAGCCTAAAGAAAACAAATCCTAAGAGATGCTGCTAAGAATGACTATAAATGGAACCTAAGTATTTCTTCTCTTTGCTTTTTTGTTTGTGTTTTAATTGCTTAGATATGAAAAACAGTAAAGGAGTTATAATTATGAACAAAGTAAAATTCCTGTGCGCCTTCACACTGGGTTACTCAGAAAAGGCCATTGGTCAATGAGTCACAACCTGAGAGTTTTAATTTAAACGTTTGTTCTGGTGATATTGGTTTGGAGAGTCAGAGCACATTGCAGCGAAATCTCGTATTTGAGGAACGCACCCGGAAAGATGTCTGCAATCAGGACTTAAGAAAAGGTCAGCCTACTTGAAGATGTTTAACAAGAATCTCCTCTGAGGCCCCTCTGGTGAAATACGCATATGCAAGCAAAACATTTTTTTTTTTTGTATTTGAACATGAACTATAAACTCCACAGCAGTGCCTGACAAGTTTCATAGTAAAATAGAATGGATTGTAAACCACACAATTAGGAGAAATAACATGTACTGATTTCTCTGCTCCTGTTTCGCAGCCGACAACGACTGTTACAGACCATTACTTGCATTCAGATTAAATCCTGTACATTTCATGTGGGTTTCATTTGCACTGCGACCACTTAATCAATCAAAAAATAAATAAATAAGCCTCAGCTCAACACACAGCCAGCGCAGGAAAATCCTATACAATATCAAACAGAGATATTTTGCAGAAAGGATGAGATAACACTAATTAACACAGCTTAAAGGCTAATAAGCTTAGAGATTGAAACACCAGGTGTGAGCGCACATAACATCAAACACTGTGTTACTGAAAAACACTGAAAGCAGAATAAAAAACAAAAATAACATGGATACACCCCACCCCCCCAGCTATAATCTGAGCCCTGAATTTACCTCAGAGAACTTTAAAACCTGTTTTGTATTCTACCCACGGTGCACGAATAATACAATAATTACAGGGTGACTTCATTACTTCCTCGCCTGATTTTTGTACACCACATCTCTTGAAACAAGGACGTTCGACTTCACAAAAAGTTACTTCTGTCTTCCCTCTTGTTTCTTTTGTATTGGCAGGCTGACTTTATCTGCAAACAGGGGAGGCACAGAAGAGCGGGCTTGAGAGGTATAAGAGGATTTGGGTTCGGCTGCCAAGACCTCCACAAAGTGTCCCTGGCATACTGATGCACAGGTCTGAGCGGAGGGGAAAAGGGGTTGGAGGTTGGGGGAGAAGGGGGGTTGGTTTGGAGTTAGCCTACAGACTTGATTAAACTGTCTGCTCGGGGAAGGCAGGGCGCAAACGAACCTGCACGTTTGAGTGAGGGGAAGAGGGTGCAGTGGGATGCTGAGCGGTTCTGGGAATCATGGGGTGTTGCTCCGGAGCAGCTCCATGCTTCTGCAAAATGGCTGCTGTCTGCTCCTAATGGGGGCTCGATTGCCAGCCGGGGGTGGGGGGGGTAGGTGGATGGGGGGTGGGGGGGTCTAGGAATGGATGTTAGCAGACACTCCCCAAATCTCAGCTACTGTATCTTCAGCCCCTCAGTCTGTTTCAGCCTCGTCTTGCACCGAGATTAATGCTGGAGAGCGTTATAGATTCAGCTCTGCTTTAATCACACATGTCGCAATCTATCAATGTATACCTTAAAAAAAAGAAAAATTCTGCTTGTGGACACAGTTGTCTCAATCTGCAAAATCAAATCATGTACAATAATAACTGTTTAATTTGCATCTCTCCATCTATGGCCTTGCATCGGTTCTCTCGTGTAACAAACATAGTTTTAGACCATGAGAAAGTCTGAGCCCATATTCTTGAACAGCTGTTATTTTTAACCACCGAGGAAATGTAAAATCTGGACCATGCCAGATGCTTACCTTGGCTCCCTCTTTGCCAGCGGCGCCTGGAAGACCTTGCTCTCCGGGAGGGCCAGGAGGTCCAGGGTGGCCTCGTTCACCAACAGGTCCGGTTTCCCCAGTCGGTCCCTATGAGGTCAACGCACGTTAGGATCTTATTTAGTTTGAAATGTGGTTCATTCATTCATTCTAATGCAATCATTGTTATGTATTTTATATTGCTATCGCCTAACCTATTCATATCCTTAACATTGTAACTACCATCATTTAATATTCAGCCAGTCCAACAGCCAAACAGAGGAGTTCCTTACTCCCTGAGTAAGGCAGTTCAAACCCACTGCTCCTCACAAACGTACAGCCAAGTTTACTTTTCTGACCCTTTGTGAGTACAAATAAAGGAATTCCCCGGGTTGAATGGTTTAATACAACATGATGGTTCTTCTTTTCTAAACTGTTTACACATCTAGTCTGTCCATCCCAGATGACAAATCATCATCAATGTTATATTGTCTGAGAAGTACAAGAAGGTTGCGCTCCGCTTCACACATAATCAAAATCCCTTAAGGCAAATTTGTACTATTAATGGACATAAACAACACTGACTTGCTCCAGTTTTATTTTAGTTGCCGACAGTAATTCTTTCACAAATAACATACTAATCATTGAGGGTTTTAGTCCACAGTACTTACGGCTGATGTATTGCTCGCTTCAGGTCTACATGCATTCATAATTTTAATATCGCCTGTCAGATGGATAGATTTGTTCTCCTGTGCTGTTGTTAAAAAATACATTTATTCTTTAAAGCACGTTTCTCTTACCTGGGGACCAACAACACCTCCTGGGCCTGGTGGACCTGTTTTTCCTTGGAAACCCTGAAAAAAAAAGATTACAAAGCCTTATTTGGATGGTTTATAGCAACAGTGGAAAGAAACGGCTTACCCATCAAAGCCCAAGTAGAGAAAGTAGGGTGATTTCACTTGTGCTGATAAGAAGGGATTTGGGATTTGTCATTTCAAATGAAGGAACAAAAAGGACTTTCAGTTTTCTCACACAATCAAGACATGGTGTTACATTGCCATGATGACTTAATGATCATAAATAACAATGGTCAGTGTGTTGAATACACTGATCTATGTAAACAAGTGTGTGTGATGAGGTTTAACAGCTTGCAGCAGAGCAGAAGTCTGAAGCAAAAAAAACAACTCCAAAAAACAGTGTTACGAACTCATATATTGATAAACGGCAGATCTGCCTGACCAGAGGCAAAACTACAATAGTACCTCAAGGATCATTTACGTTCCTGTTCCAAATCTCTGTCTTTGGGTGAAAATTCAGCCTGCCAAGTCATTCATCGTTTTGCACGTTAAAGGGACCACACTACTCTTAAAAAGTGAATTTAATCGCAAAGTATTCAATTAATTACTTTAGCTTAGGACCCAGGCCAAAACTATCTGGTAGACGTTTTGAATCAGCCTTTCATTTTATTTCATTAAGAGCGACGCATCCCTCCGAACACTGTTTCTATTTAGGAGATAAGTGCTGTGCAAAGGTGACGTTTTTGCATTAGGCCGGATTCAGTCATTTGGATTCATCAAGCGCACAGGCAACAGATGAATGCAAAGTAGACGAGGGACATTTGACATGTTACTGACAATGATGAGAATTACTCATTGTGGAGTATACCTGTTTGTGGAGCTGAATGGATAATTAGGCCACAAAAAGCCACCAAAACAAGTTTAGACATCAATACATCTAAATCAGACGCTTGAAACATCAAGGACACTTTTGGTCATTTAAAACTCCCCAATTGTCCTCTTGACACAGTTTCCACAAGAAAAGTTTTGACTCTTTTGATGAACCAAATTTCAAACTTAAAAGCTGATATGTTGCTGCATATCTGCAGAATGACATGGGCGTATTGGTATGCCTCAACTATTACATGCAGCACTCAAAGTCTTCACCGGGTCACATTTGGCACGGAATGATCTCTTGAGGGAAAAAAAACAAACTTGTTGCATTCATTTTACATTCACAGTGTGTGGCTGCTGCACCCCCTATGGATATACTTAAGCAGATTTAAACCAGAGAACAGGACAAGCCAAAAACATATAACTCCAAGGACTCCAACAGTGCAGCACAAATTAGATGAAGTTCTGTCTCCGGGGAGCGAAATCTCTAAGAGTTCTTCTCCAAGTGCTCCACAGTATACGCCTTTAAATATTAACCCGTTAAGATGCTTACAAATCAGCTGTTAACGGCATTAATACAGCGAGTGTGTGATTATAAAGTATGAAAAATATGCCTAACGTCGATTCCATAATCTGTTTGAGAGATATCTGGCATCATTTTCTGAGCTCCTTAATGCCGGATTACTTCCAGACATCCTGCCTCAAAACAGCACAACACGAGGCAACAATGGCAAAGTGATATTAAGCTGAAGTTGGTGGATAATCACTTTGAATCTTTAAGCCATAAAAAGTACGCTCATAACCAAATCTTACTGAGGCACTGAAATCATATCTAATTTGATCTGCGATTTATCCCGCAACAAAAGTTTCAAGGCTGAGCTTTTCAAAAAAAAAAAAGCCTCCCGCATGACTCCAAGCCTATTGATCACTATGCATTGTGATTTACGATGATGTATTATTCAAAGGCAGCCCTTAGGCCATGCTGTTGCAGCACCTGACTCCGTGACACCGGCTCAAATCCGCACTTCCTCGAATGCGACTTGTGCAGCCGGGACCGGATGCCCGCTAGCATCTTTATTGCTGCGATCCATTCTCATATTGGATGCTTGTGGCGCCCGTTCATCAGCACATAAATCTGCAGCCATAAACACCTTAATGAAGACTCTATCGTTGTCACTCGAGTCGCAGCGAGGGCTGGGCAGGCAGCCGTGTGTGGTGTATTACGTTATCTATAGGAAGGAGGCAGGCAGAAAAGGAAGCTTTAATGATGGAGGCGATGATCTGTCAAGCTTTTAGTAGAATTTATTGCCCTCGGGGCCTCGTCAAACCAAGGTGCACTGACGCATAACAAGTACCGGGGAATCAAAGATGAAGGCGATGGGTTGCAGGTATACGTGCGATCAAATCCAACTTTGCTTTGTTTTATTTTGTTGTCTATGAATTTGCGAGGTAAATTTAATATTCCACGGGATGCTCCGGCTATGCCTCAGTGGGTGCTCGGTTTGGATTTAGTACAGCTGTTTGTCATTAAGCTCATTTTTGAAAAAAAAAAAAGAAAGAAAGAAAAAAGGGAGCATGAAGGATTGTTGTACACAGCTGCGACAAGCTTTATGTTGTTACTCCTGGTGTATTAGTTTCATAGAGACATAACGACACATTGGAGCCACCTGGGGGAGGAGCTTCAATTGGGGCTGGTGGCGAAATCTCCCTTTTTAATGTTATTAACTATGGTTCTATATGATTGCGTAAAGTTAATAATAATAATAATAATAATAATAAAATTGTATGTGTTTATATTAAAAGTCAATCATAATTGCTAATTAAAAGTTAAACATGAGGAACGATGAATCAGTCAAAAGGTTAAAAAAGCAGCATACCAAGAGTTACACAAAATATAGCATCATTCAAGCAATAGACAAAATTAGAGGTGAACTCATCGTTTGCGGTGAATAAAAGTTTTAAACTGTGCGAGTTGAAGTGGCACCAGTCCACCAAATACCTGAAAATGGCGCGCCAAATAGTTTATCCTCAGTGAAAAGGAAGTCATTGTAACATAATATAACAAATAGACGGTATTTCACATATAGGGCTTTATGAGGTTCCTTCAACTTGTCTTTTAATTGTACAGGACAGAGTGGCAAGAGTGTGTGTGGGGGGGGGGCACTGTGCTACATCACAATGCTATAATAGTGTTGTTATTTGAGGCCACGTTGGATTCTGTTGAACTTTTTATCTGCACTGAAGAAAGAGATGTAACTACAGAGACATGTCCAACATAAAATTAATGTCGACAGTGGGAAAATGAAGAAATGTGATGACTGTATTCATTTAGCCAACAAAAACAACATGAATAAATAAATGCACGTCCTGAACTGTCGAAAAAGTTTATTTTCACTTTCGCCGTCTGAATATTAAAAAAGTTAAACTTCTTGGTATCCCCGGTGCCTCCGTGGTGCAACTGGACAGTCTGAAATATTCACATCCGTTCAGTGGATACTTGCGGACATGCTGGAGGAAACCTCAGGACTGAGAATAGATCCCCAGCTCACCCGTGTCTTTCTCTATGAAATAGTAGTTTGAGTTGGATTTGCACAGACAGGATGCCGTCTGTCTCGGTGTGTGTGTGTGTGTGTGTGTGTGTGTGTGAATAAAGATGAGAGAGACAGTAAACTCTGATGATGCTAACAAGTGAATTGTCTTTTGCGAGACATGTCTACCCCCTTTGGGCATCCTACCGAGATGTTGTATCACAGATTGTTATCCCCCCCCCCTGCATACAAGAGCAGTGGAGATGAGATGGTGGGGGTTCAGTGCTGCTACTGATTGGGAATTAAATTTAAGAATGAAAACTAAAAACGGTCTCATTGGTCACCCAAACTAGTTTGAATACATCTGAGAAGTTTAAAAAAAAAAAAAAAAAAAAATTTAAAACAACACTCGCCACATATGAAACACAGCTTGGACTGAATATGACATCTGTTTTACTCACTGTTTCTCCACGCTGACCAGGATGTCCAGGAAGCCCATCCTTTCCAGACGGCCCCTGTTAGTCAGGATAAAAAAAACAGGTTAAGTCACCACTATCATGACAGTCGTATCTGAATGAAAGCATCCAACTGTGTCAATGAAACATTAGCTTTACTAGAAATTAGCCTTTGTAATTGGAGCTGAAGCTCTATAAGCACACTATACAGTCTAAATAGTCAGAGAATAAATAACCACAGTTAAAGTACAAGAGCACTAATGAAAAAATAACAGGTTCTTTTTTTTTCTTTTTTTGGGGGGCGCAAGGCACAGAATCGCTGGCTGAGGGCGAAGAGCCAGCTATGAATCTAACCAGAATCAATAGGTGGAAATTACCACTTGTCTGCTGCCGAGACTGGGGAGTGAGAAAATGGGTTCTGCTTCAATAACAGTTAGACTAATGATCTCCGCACAAAATTAGGGATATTGCTATGTATTACTGCACCCCATGAATTCCTCAAATTGAATCAATTGTGACTCATAATGTTTGCAAACTGGGCTAATTTGCTGTTGAGACAGACGGGGAAGGGAAAGAGGCAGGAGTTTAGACGCAGAACTTCACAAAGTCGGCTGGAAGCTGTTTAGTCTGAGAGTGGATGGCTTTACCCTGAGCTGTCAAATGCTTCTCGAGAGGGGAACTACTTACAGGGGGGCCCTTCGGTCCGGGGAAGCCCACTGGCCCTTGTGGTCCTTGAGGTCCCTGCAATCAACAAACAGGAAGTCAGAGCGATTAATAATAAGAAATGGATATGAATGTGGCTTAGCTTGTAAAAATATATGGAAAATGGAAAAACAAATATATCAATGAATAGAAAAAAAGGTAGAAAATTTAAACCTGACAAACGTCAGGAGAGTGAGTTTTCACGAGCTCACAAGCTCAGTACTACAATTAGCCCTCTTATATTCATCCATTCATCTCCAATGCGACCTCATCTCACCATCGCAGGGCCAACAATGATAAAAAAAAAAACACACTCACACTCACAATTAAGAGCAATTTCAAGGCACCAGTTAACCTGGAATGCATGCAGAGGGAGAATATGCAAACTCCAGAAAGGAGTTTTAAGTCAACAGATAAAATGTATAAACATACATCTAAAAATGTAAAATTGTCAAATAAAGTCGCGAGACAGATTGGAGGCTTCCTCTAATTTTACCATAAATTAATGATTCGCTCAACTTCACAGGCTCTGATCATGATCGTTCCTTTAAAACTGCTTGGTTCTGTAAGATAAACTCATTTAAATTATTTACTAATACTGTCAATATTCCAGGGAACTGGTGATAATCGTAAACACTTTATATGTCACCAAGTCGACTAAGCCAGAGCATCGTAACACCTTCCTGTAGTGAATTACATGCATGTGCTCTAAATATTCTATTTGTGTATTCAATGATGGGCTGAGAGCAACAGAAATATATAGTGGGAGAGAGAAATGAGACACAAGGAGAGAGGGAAGCGTGAACCACATCAGCATGTAATGAATAAGAAATGTGAGATAAATGGAGGGAGTCTGCAGTGAAAGGAGAAACAGGTCAACACAGGAGCCACTTCCAGTGTCATTAATAAAAATGCCCCTATTGATGAGCCGGATGTGTTAGTTTGTTCTGGGGATGATAAAATGAAAGGTTTTATTCTCCAATCAAAATAAACAAGCATTTTTTTTTTCATTTAATGAATCTGGCAACAATTAATTTCCACATTTATATTTTCAATAATCGTTCATTTAGTCTTGTATCCCTGCCAGGAGGGAAACGTTTTCAGTGCTGTTGGTTGGTTTAGTGGTTAACAGGATAACTACACTGCTTCAGGATGGATTTTGATTAAAAAATAAATACAAAATTGGCAGGCTAATATATAATTGGAAAATAAAGAAACAACTTAATTTTTGGCAAGATCTTCAGCATATTTTCTTGTTTGAAATCTTTACTGATCAGATTTAAATCATCATCATCTCCTGGGTATTTTTAGATAAAGTTTTCTGAATTAGCAAACAACTTTATCTCTTCTGTGTGCGCTAACATTACAACTTTGAACCTCAGAATTATACTTCACTGCAGTATACAGGAACATCTGGTGGCTGAAGCAGTATGAGCATTAAAAAAAAAACAGTCGCAAGAGCAAGAATGCAAAGTTTTATCTAATGATTAAGACTTGAAAGTTTCTTTTCTTTATTTTTTTTTTTTAATGAATCGTCTCCAGTGAGTCACAGTATTTGGTGGATTTTAATCGGAGCCTTAACAGACCAGTTTTTAATTTTTGTTTTCATCTGATAAACTTGAATAGCAATTCCACTTCCTGTGGATTCAGCCCAGAGCAAAAATAACATGCAAATCCTAATTAATTGATTACATTTTACCTGCTTCCTTTAAAGCACGATTGTCAAATAAACAATATTTCTTATTTTAAAAATACATTTCCAAATCTAAACTATTAATTGGCAGCTGCAGATAAACTGAATAGAAGCGAAAGCCGAGGAGATAGATTAGATGGTGTTAATTGTACTTTACTTTATACAGAAATAATAAATGCAAGCAGCCCAAACCACTACAGTATTATGAATATGTGTAATTCTTTACTCCCACTTCTGAGTTTAGGTGAATATTAAGCTAAACTGGCTCATATTTTCATCGCCGTTTGTTTTTCACTTTTTCAGGCTGCATTTAATTAAAGCTAATCTTTGACATTTCATTGTCGAAGATTGTTTTTTTTTGTGCACAGCAGAAACTGATTGCACCGCTGGAAACCGAACACGATGTAATGAAAGATATTAAATAAGGTGCCACTGCTGGAAAACCTTTACTTTGCTGGAACTGCAGGGACTCACTGCTGACTTTGTCACCTCGGGCGAAAAAATTCAGTTTTGGACTTTTTTTCTTTTATTGTGTATCTGCTACATACATATCAGAAATGAAATACACTCCACAACAGTGGAACAGAAATCGCAGTGAGAATGGGAGCCGATGATTAAAGCCAGCTCTTCATAATGGTTGTTATTAGCATCTGTTGTCTAGGAACTTACCTAAAAGGTAAAGAACATTTTATGGAAGAAACTGTCTGGGCCCCAAGCTGATTTTCAAAGAGTGTCTATAGAGTCTCAGATGGAATTTTCGGATGGAATTACACACATTCCTTTATGAGAAAACTTGTTTGGATCTTAAAAAGTCAGCAAGAATGTAAGTGTGCTCTTCAATTCCTGCATGGTAAAAAGTGTTTTAATTTAATCGTGAAGACTGGCGTTTTTTTTCTTTTTTACATTAAAGTGGAAGCGATCGTCTTTTTAAGAATTTTTTTAATAAGCATGTATAAAAGCAGCCCCTGGCCGTGTGCTATAGACTTACTCTCTCACCGGGGGGGCCTGGAGGACCATCGTTGCCTGCGGTGCCCTGCAACAAACAGCAACACATCAGTATGCCTACATGGTGTATTTGGCCTGAGCGTGCACGGACACCATTGGTGAGTTTCAGAAACAGTTGTGATGCGTTGTGCTTTGATTCAACAGGGTGAAGTGTTTGTACCTTGGGACCAGGTTTCCCTGTTGGTCCTCTAGCTCCTCGAGCCCCGCGAGGACCCTGAAGAGAGAGACGCAAAACAAAACAAATGAATGCAAGTGTTAACAAAAGCCAGCTACAGTTTGTTGATGATCATAACGGATATGAATTCACCGCTTCGTTGTTAACGAAGCAAATACTGTACATACTGTTGGACCTCTCTGCCCTCTTGGACCAGATTTACCAGCGATGCCCTGTGAGATAAACAAAAAAAACTTTTGTGTTATCATCCGACAACTTCAGTTTTCACAGTATGGGTCAGTCCTCTCTTGCCCGAGGGCTTCTGGGAGTCAAGGGTTGCCTTCTCCTTGTAGGATTTCGTTCCATCATTTACTTTGTATGAGCACGGTAACTTTGCTCAATAAATGATAATATATATATATATATATATATATATATATGTATATATATATAAAAAAAAGCAGCAAGTGCTGTGAAATATCTTCAATATCCTCAATGACTTTCTAGTTTGGAATTTTTTTTGTATCTCATAGAAAAAGAAGTACTTAGTTTTCAACTTTGGCGTGTTCACTTGGCACAAGTAATATAATACACTCCAAAGTGTCCATTAAACGATTGTCATGCATTTAACAAAGGAAATAACTCATTTCAGCCACTTTATAGATTTAAGATCATTTTTAAAAGGATGCTTTTTCCCACATTATCTCCATCAATCAACTGTTCCGTCAAGGTGAATCCAGCTGAATGGGTAAAAAAAAAATAAAAAATTGGCTGCTTCATACGAAACAGTTAAAAAAGAAAAAGATCAAACTGTGCAGGAGCACTTTTTCAAACCTACAAATGAGGAAAGGGGCTCAATGAAAGCGTGATTGTTTCCACATCTTTTGTTCTCGTCCCAACATCGATTTTGCTGCGGGTTTTTTTTTTTTTTTTTTGTGCTAAGCCACCATCGAGAAGCTTTTTTACAAAAGGAATCAATTTCCTTTTGTGGTGGGATATGATGGCACAGTGATTTTCATACACAAACGATATGCATCCTACACGTGTGTGAGCTTTCTTACCCTGGCTCCTTTCTCGCCGTTGGCTCCGGGGAACCCAGGGAAACCGCTCGAGCCCTGTTAATAGAAGAGGGAATTACCATGGAGGGGAATGAGAGGGAGGCTGTGTGGGTCAGCGCATGCATAGTATTAAAGGTTTCATCTTGTGTTTATTTGCACAACTGTGGGGCATCAGTATCAGTACACACATGATGTGAAACTCCATGAATTCAGCCATGGGAGTGGTTTCAACATACTCACCATTGACATGATATTAACACTTTGTTCCTTCATTAGTCTACGATATTGTCTACTTTACTGGCCAATTTCACACATATTTGAAGAAGACACATTGACACAACATTTTGCTAACGGATTACGGTAATGCACAAAATGGCTTGACAGGAAATGAAAGCACACCTTACCTGTTCTGCGGAACCTCACGTTGCATTGAGGGCATTCAATTAGAATGAAATCAATGATTAACCTTTATCTTTGCCAAATGTGAGATTTTTGCATATTTAATACGTGATAATGCAGAGTTGAACTTTCTGTTTCATGAATTTAGAGTGTGATGAAATCAGAAAGAGTTCAACATGAGACCATTAGCGTGACAGGTGTTTGTCGGGTTTCAGTACAAAGATACCGCTCACTTTTTACAGTGAAAACCTCTTGTAGGCTTCTGATAGGCGTGTAAAGACAGATTCCAACAGTTAATAACTCAATATATTATTGTGATAATAGTAAAAACAAAGGGCAACGCATTCAGGCAAACATGACAACTTAACATGTTTTATTATGCTGGAGAGTTCGCAGCCCTGTTTTAATAAGATGTACATGAATTTAAATAAACTAGTGGGAATTTCTAATTATTACATTATTTAGCAGCGTAAAATAAAATGGATCACAATTGATTTGTCTCTTAGATGTTTCAATGGCTCTTAAACACTTGTTGAAAATGGCATAAGCTTACCTTCGGTCCTTGTCTTCCGGGATAACCAGGCAATCCAGGGACACCCAGTTTACCCTGAAAAATATCCCCAAAACACAAGTTAGCAGGGTATCCCAGTTTTCACAAAGCGAGGAGTTTAGAAACAGATCCCTCATGCCTTTTCTCCAGCTGGACCAAGAGGTCCGGATTCTCCTGTGGGACCAGCTCTGCCTTTAGGACCCTCTGGGCCATCCTCTCCACGCGACCCGAGCATGCCCAGCTCCCCCTGTAACCCAAAACATATCAGAATGAGATTGAAAATAATAGAAATGGATAATACGATGGATAGAAACAGATTCTGACCCGGTCTCCTTTGATTCCCATGTCCCCCTTGAAACCCGGGAAGCCATCTTCGCCCTGAAAAGACACAAATAGGAGTGAATTAATCAGACAAAAACATTTGAAAAGTAACTATTGTCAAGTTTTAAACCAGTTGAACCTCCTGACTAAGCTAGAAACTTCTGCCTTCTTTGTTTCATTGTGTGGGTCGCAGGATTGATGCTGCTATCTGCTGGCCAAACAGCAGAATACACATGCAAAGACGTACTTAGTTATTGTCAAACAGGCGTTCAGTATAAAGAGCTTCAATTGATTTTACTGGAGTTTTGCATAAGATGATGATGTAATATACAAGCTTGGAAACCCTCAGGTGGAAAACACTGAAAACAGCATATCTAAAATATGCAGAGTGTTAATTAAAGACTTTAAATGGAGAGTTAATTTCCCATTATTAATAAATAAGCAACATAAATCTGAGGATGGTCAAGTTCACTATTAAATTCTGTTTTTCCATTTTTCCCATCTGGTCTGTCTAGTCTGTCTTATGTCCATGATTTCAACCCCATCTGATGCATAATGCAGGGCTGAGCATGTCTGTTGCCAACAACGCGCTTCACCAAGACCACATACACACGCACACGCACGCACACACACACACACACCTGAAGTAAGGCACATTTTTTATTCATAACAAACACCTTCTCCTCAAGGTTTTGGCTTTTGAATTTCTCACTATAAATAATTCAATATAAGAAATGATATGAATACCTGTCACTGCAGTGAGAACAACACCCCTCACTCAAATAATAGATTTTATATACAGTGGAATAACTGTATTGATCTTCAATAAAAGTCATGCATATTGAGAAAAGAAAAAAAACAACAAAAAAAACCCCCAACAACCTTAGTTTAAATTCTGCACGGCAACAAGAACAGTCCAACACTTCAAAAGTACTCGAGATTGATTGCGGCGGTCTTTGAAACAAAAGCTCGGAGCAAGACGGCTTTACGCTCAACAATGGACTGAGGGTCACTTCATGAAAGTGTCTGTCTCCACTGAAGATGGCTATCGACTGACCTCCACATGGTACATTCAGTCCGCTACACCTCAAAACAGTCGAATAAAAAAAAAAACTAAAAAACTGCAGGTGCAGACCGACAATCTGTGACATGAATGTATTTTCTTTCAAGCTTCTTATTTTTTATTGTTCGCAGAAGCATCCTATAGTCTCCATAACTCCAAACTGCACTAGTTATTGATTTAATGACAAGACAAATGATAAACACATTGTAATGTATTATGAGTTGGAAAATAAATATAAAAAAAAAAATACCTGCATGAATTGTTTCCACAGCCAATTTCTATTTTTACATTGGTTAAATTGTATCAGTGAAGGTGCTTGAGTAAAAGTTCCTTTCTCAAAACTATTTAAGGTTTTTGTCACTTTTGGTCATGTTAAACGGCTCTACTTTCACTTAATGCCTTTCTTACTCGCCTGGATTTATTGTATTTAATCATCTCAATTGCTTAAAGGTATTTAGTTGCTAAAGTATTTCCTTTATTTCCTTGTAAAGCACTGTAAATATTTTGTGTCTGAACAGTACTATAGAAATAGTTTTGCCTTTAAATATAGTAAAGTTTGTTTAAACTTTGCTCACATCGGTATTTACTACCAACCTTTTGCTCCTCTTGTTAACACGACCCATATATTTACTTTTTGAGCCATTCTGGGAGCATTGAGGACCAAATTTAAGTGGTAAATCTATTTTATATTATAGGAATTGTGTACCTTCTCTCCCTTTGACCCCTTCAGACCACGAACACCATCAGCGCCCTGTTAGATGGGAACCACAGATTAAACTTCCAAACTGGTGGTAAAATAATCGAAAATGTTATTGAATTAAATTGGCACGTCAAGCAGGCGTCTTACCTTGACACCGCGGGGACCAGGATAGCCAATAGGACCCTGTGGACCTGAAGGACCCTGGAGAAATATAACCGTGCACGATTACTATCAAACTGATATTCTAGAGGGTCAATATCTCCAATACTCGATACTCCAATACACTCAGAATCTGAACAATGGCACACATCAAAGTCAACAATGGCAGATTGTAGTTTTTGGTGTTTCAGAGAAATCATAATGAATACAATGCAACTCCATAATACTTGTAAAGGTACACAAACTGGATTCAGATTTTCTTGACAAAACTGCTTCTTTCTTCGAGGAACTTCGTCAGTACTTTACTTACGTCAGATTTTAATACTTTCCACTTGTAAAATAAGCGAAATGCACTGACCTGTGCTCCCTTTTCTCCAGCTGGACCCTCTTTACCAGGATGACCCTGCAGGATGCAATGACACAAAGTATAAAAAGTGATTACGGCTAAATAATGTCAACACACTCAAATGATAGAAGAACAGAACAGAAAAAAATTACTTGCCCCATTAATTAATTGCGATTGAAGGTTTTTTTTTTATTTGCTACATAGAAATTGAATTATATAAAATGTTGTTTTTTTTAATATTGCATACGATTGAATGATTTTTTTTCTTCTAAAAATCATACAATCATTTTTTTTTGGTATATTTAATGGCAAAAAGCTCATGTTTGATTCCTGAATTTGCAATGTCATCAAAGTCACGTCTCTTTGTGGTTCAAGCAGATATTTGATTCAGGACAAAATCTGCAGCAAATCTCAGACTGATGAAATACTCAAACACCTTTTCAGATTAAAGTCGAAGAAAATTCAAAGAAAACATGTTAAAGCTTATCAGATAATATTAATTGTATCTGTCTCCATCCTTTGTGCATGATGTACACGTGTCCACGTGTTGATATTTGCAATAAAATGACTAATAAAGGTGACGAGGGCTTGTTGGTGGCCACCGGTTATGTCAGGGTGATGGGACTGATGGACGTGCCTGTTTATGAACTGCCTGCTCCACGCCCTCACACATATGGAACCCTTCAGCTGTGAACACCTGGCTGCACCAATTTGAGCCGCGAGACGGAGGCACAGGGCTGTAAATCACCGAGCTCTGCGGCCTGAGGGCAGCTGAGGGCTGCCTACCTCTTGAACCTACACACCTCTACTTGTGAGGGCAGAGAGGGAGGCATGAGGAGCGACTGCAAGTCTGGAATAGCAAATCTCGCAGGCCTTTTTTTCTTTTACTTCTGCTGATGAAAAATGCCTCGAGAGATTATCGAGCTCTGTTGTATTTCACAGTTCCCACACCACAGGAGCAAATCCGTCACAATACTGCACCTGCATTTCATTTGCCGGATACACTGAGCCTGGATATCTTAGACAGATATACATATTTATAGCCGCGAACAGACTCATATGCATATATTAAAACATTGCGTGGATGCTTGATTTAATTGCAAGTATGAAATGCTTTACAACTTTTACTTCAAGACACTAAATCTATATACCGCAGTTTGAATCCTCACTGGAAAGGCAGTAAAGAAACTGTGTGCTACCTGACTTCAATCACACTTCAGTGAATTATGTAATTTACTTAATGAGGAAATCACAGGTAGACCTTGTGTTGGGAGTAGACAAGTGGTTGTAATATCACCATTTATGCAATGTGCTTCAATTATAGTGATCAGTGAATGTGCGTGTGATGTGTTTGAGGTAATGGATTCAGTGACGTCTATACCTATGTGTATTTCTGTATCTGCTGCGTGTGCCAGTGTGTAATGTGAGTGAGCGACGTGATTCATGTATGAAGGTAACAGTAGCACTTACAGGAGGTCCATCAGCTCCAGGTAGTCCAGACAAGCCTGACCTGCCCTGAGGTCCCTGTACGAGGAAAAGAAAAGGACAAAACAAATCTAATCATTATTATCCGTCACCGTTCACGTATGTTAATTGTGATCTCCAGAAATTCAAAATACAATGGCACGTCTTGTTTAAACAGGTAAATTTCTGTCTGATGGGTTGGGGTGGGAGGGCTTTGTTTTTATGTGTGTTTTATTTTCTATGTGCATGAAAATAATACAATTATTTATCAGTTGAAAAAGTACAAATTTAAAAAAAGAATTGAAACTCTTTAAATTAGCTGTTGTTTTTGTAATTCCCTACACATGTGTGTATTAAATTGAAGAAAAATTCATATGTACTTTAAAAAATATTATTATTAATGTTTTATGAATAAACCATCATCATCATCATCATCATCATCATCATCATGAAAAAAGCAAAAACATACTTTTTCTCCGGGTGGACCAATGGGACCTTGAGGACCAGGAAGACCCTACATGACAGAAGACAGATAGAAATGAGCCTGTTGATATAGCAACAAACATGCTCTCTCACACATCCACACACACACACACACAACACACACACACACACACACACACACACACACACACACACACACACACACACACACACACACACACACGTTTGCGCTTTACATTCCTTTACCAGCTCAACTATTTACAGCGCCAACAAACCAGTTTATCCAGTGTGTGTGTGTGTGTGTGTGTGTGCTGTCAGTGAGCAAACTGGAATTAACATTTAGCATGCTTGCTGAACTGCATATGCACAAATATTTGTTCATGTGTTTCCCTTTTGCTGTTTCAGAGTGTTTATGCGTGCCTGTGTGTGTGTGTGTGTGTGTGCGTGTGCACATGCACATGCGCAGAAGTCACAGGGTAATTTGAGGCAATGAATCTTGATGTTACTGCTTTGCAGACATTCAACTAACAAAAACATGATTACGGTTTAACATTGATCATCAATCAAAAGATTGTTTCCTAAAATCAAAAGCTATCTGTGTGCGTGTCGGGAAATGATTTCTGTCTAATAATTAGACAAAAGAAATACTACAGAAAGCAAATTAATTATGTCGACATATTAGTTCGGGCATCTGAAAACATCTGAAGAAACAAAACAAACATCTACATTGTCAGTGAAAATGTTTTGAATATTATATTTAATCAAACTAATCTCTGTGCAACCTGTCAACAAACAAACAAATTAGCCTTTTGATGCATACAAAATTTGAGGTGTATATTGTATATGACACAGGAAGTTGGTGCATTTCACGGTTCTTCCCTGCAGTGTCACTGTAGATTAATTTCAGGGTCCAAACCTCAACATGACT
The DNA here is from genome assembly GCF_963422515.1 of Blennius ocellaris. Classification (NCBI taxonomy): domain Eukaryota; kingdom Metazoa; phylum Chordata; class Actinopteri; order Blenniiformes; family Blenniidae; genus Blennius; species Blennius ocellaris. The sequence continues at coordinate 21,051,868 of NC_137668.1, read as the reverse complement.
CCTTCTCTTTGTTTCTGTAACAAATGGTGTTTGCTTGATTTGTTCACCTGTGTTCCAGAGATGCCCTGCTGACCTGGTGGACCTGGCTCTCCTTGCGGGCCCTAAAAAGAAGAAGAAAAAAAAAGGATATTAAAAAAAAAGAAAGAAAATCAAACACACGAATGTCAATAGCAACAATCAGATATCAACAACGTGAGCAACTATGATCCTTGAAAAATTCAGATTAAAATTACAATGTGAATTATGACAGGTGGGGAAGACCGTCTTCATTGTAATTGAGTTATTTTCATGCAACACTTCGTATCGTGATGTATCGACTGCAGCATCAACTCCAGTTGCACCGATAATTAACTCATATATTCTCGATTAAAAAGCTTCTTTTGCAGCTTGATTAAGATCTACCAAGGAAATCAGGACACACAACTGGATCTGTGTCCTTGCCTTAGCTTTTTAACAGAAACTCCACTGAGAAGCTTTGGTTGAATTAACTCGAAGAAGAGAAGGTCGTTTTAAAAGTTACTGATTACAATGAAAACATTTAAAACACACATAAGGCTGCTTATGTGTTGAAATAGTCGAGGGAATACTGTTTCCCTGCAGAAAATCATGAGTGTACTGTTTTATCTGTGCGGAACTACAGTAGTTTTGCGCTTGACACTGTCTCTATCTCTCACAGTGATGTATGAATGACCTTTAAACTCACAGCTGCGCAAAATCTACAACCTTAAAATCCCACAGAGCAACATTTTATTCCCATTTCCTGAGAGGACAGTGTGTTTGTACCATGTTTCCTTTGGAACCTGGAGGTCCGTCGACTCCAGCAACACCCTGTGGAGAGACGATCAACGTAAACTCAAAGGCACAAGCAGATATGTTTTTTTTTTTTTAAGCAATAACAGATTAATAAAGGGTAAATGTCACGGTACTTACCGGTGATCCAGGGGGGCCTGGAGGACCACGAGGTCCGAGCAAACCTCGAGGGCCCTGAGACGAGACAGACAGAGAAATCGCTCCATTAATTCATGGCTCATTAATGCCAAAGGACCATTCACAGGAAGTGAAGCCCGTCCCCTAGTGGATTCTCTCCATAGCTTAGCTTGGCAAGAGAGAAAGAGGGTCTTGACGGTGTCACACAGGTGAAACAACATAGATGGCACACTTACACTCTCACCAGCCAATCCTCTGGGTCCAATCTCTCCATCCTCACCCTGAAGGGGGGAAAAGACAAGAGTCAGGGCTGATTTTAATGAGTTCAGCTTTCTTTTCTTTCATTTTTTTTTTTTTTTTTTTTTTTTAAAGATCAGTAGCTGTTTAAGCGTTTCAATTTAAACAAACAACACTCTGAAGCAAACACTGGCATCCTGATTTAGGTATCAACTATCAACACCTATAATCATAAGCTGTGGAAAGCGGTATTAGTCGAGGCTTAATCTCAAGCAAACCAAACACTGCTGGGTGTGGTAACAGCCCGGAGGGGTGTGGTTGGGGGTTGGGGGTTGGGGAGGTTGGGGGTGAAGGTTTTCTAAGGAAGAACAGGTTAAACACATAGCCTCCACCCGGCTGCTCCCGGCCGAAGCGTGGTAGCGATGCACCCCAGTGAGGGGTTACTTCTTTCAAGATTTTAAGAGCTTTTAAAGAGGAAGCACTTACCCTCTGTCCATCCTCTCCGGGGGCCCCTACCGGTCCCATTGGGCCCAGCTCACCCTGAGAACGAGAGGCAGGTCAGAGAGAGAAGGACAAGGCACGTTTTTTTTATATTCTAAAAGAGATAGACAACCTGTTATTATTAAGTAAGTTGATAATTAGTCCTCATTTCTAAATGATGGTCAAACCAAATGCTACAAACTTTGATTATTTTGTACAATTTGGTTTGTAATTGTTAAAATGTAATCAATATAAGGAGTGGGCTGTCAGGACTGCTATTGAACTGGTGCAAAAATACTAATAACAATAGAATATTCAATACAATTTTAACATCACTGGTTTATTACTTTAACCTTTTGAGCCTTCTTGCATGCACCCACCAGTGCCTCCTTCATCTTTCACTCAATAAATGATGACAATAATGCATTGTAATCTTAATATTATGTATATTGATACTTGCTTTGACATTTTCTAAAAAATCCAGTCAAATCTAACACTTTGCTCCTAAAACATCCGACTGTCTAATTGATAAAGGTTTAGAAGTGATTTCTGCATTCTACAAAGCAATTACCTGGCATCAGTGCACCACTGTCATTGCAACTTCTCAAGTAGTTTGATTAATGCAGGGATATCAGTGGGAGACAAGAAACCAATTACAACTTCCTATCGAATTAATTCTCTGGTGGCCTTGCAGTCGCTCACTCATCGAGCTGAAATTGAGGGTGACACGGCACAATGTTAAACGGAGGCTGTTATTCAACACTCTACCAGTGACAGCAGCCAAACATTTCTGATTAAATCCAATGGTTTCACCATTGCAAATCGACGCAAGACTTCTAACCCTTTAATGAATTGGAGTTAAATGATGGAAAAAAATTATCCCAAATTAGTCAGAGCTCCTTCATAATGGGAACTTTGTGACATGATGGAGCTGCTCACAAGCATTTCAAAGAGTTCTTTCTCATATATGATTAACTCATTGATAAATATAATATCAAAAGTTTGAAAATATATTAAAAGCTGGGTAGGTGACATCCACTGTGACCTCCTCACCCTGTGTCCCTTTTCCCCGGGCAGCCCGGGAAGTCCATCAAAGCCTCGGTCACCCTGCGATGAAAAAGATGTGCAGGTTTATTCATTACACCCCAGTGCTTCCACTCATTAGTAGTGTGCAGTGTGAAATGCATCTGTACCTTGGAGCCTGGTTCTCCGGGCATTCCACGGGCGCCATCAGCTCCGGAACGACCCTTAAAGAGAGCAGAAATATTGAGTACATTCCCCCCAAGATTCCCATACTGTCAGAGACTGAGAAGTTTACAGCGTGAAAACAGCTAATAAATTGTGGAAAATCACAGCATGCTAAAGATAATTAGATTTTTTTTGTTTGTTTGTTTTTCTACTTCCTCGTAATCCTATTATTCTTTCTTTGTTGAGTATATCGCTGTAAACCTCTTTGTGACTTTGTCTAGAGAACCACTAAGTCTAATTATCAAGTGGTGTTTTCGGTCGACAAATAGTGCCATTTCAAAGCAAGTGTTGCATTAAATGCTTCAGTTGCTTGTTTCACTCATATTGACAGTCAATTTTTCTCAAGCGACAGCAACAGCTCCCCTCTCTGGGTCCAGGTGGGTTATTGGATTCTAAAAAGCCTCGTCTTTATTGCAGACAGCGTTGTCTTTTATGCTGCGTTAAGCACTGTTTGCCCCAAACAGCGAGTAGAAGAGAAAAAGGAGAAAGATTCAAATGTGCAAATTGTACTATAAACTATACCGTATAAGTACTATGTTCTATCATGCATTTAATATAATTTTCTTTTTCTGTTGCTACTGGACTGAAATTTGTGTATATATATATATATATAATGATCAATAAAAAGAAGTGAGCAATAATGTATTGTTATTCTGACACTACTCTGGTTTTCTTGAGCCATTGTATTGGCTTTATACTCTCTTTGCCCTCATTAGCTATATTACGAAATATTTGATGGGAGAACAAAAAGTACAAGAGATTAGTAATCCAACGCAACAATAGATGAATGTTTACACACTAATCAGCCATAGAATTGACAGTAAATTACATAGTAAAGCCATGTTTGTGTTCCTAATTTGCTCTGGATTGGTTTCGTGTTCAATTAGGTCAATATCTTTGACCTTGCAGATTGATTACACCGCGACACTAATTGTGCCCCACATCGCTGCTCATTTTTCCCCATTTTGGCATTTTCAGACAGATTAACATCCACAGCCATTGATCCAAGGATTGGAGTGAGCACAGGCCTTTAAGCACATATCGAGCTTTTGTTTGTTGAGGTGGAAGTAAGCCTCTCAGCATCTGAGGAGTGGCCACAAGTACAAACAACCACACAACGTGAACGCACACACAGAGGACAGTGTGGGCGTTCGGGGTAAATGAGTTCACTCACCCTCTTGCCAGCTTTGCCAGGTTGTCCTGCAGGTCCTTGGATGCCACGTGGACCCTGCACAGAGACACGAGGACCTTTTAGGCACAGACTGCTCTGCTCACCTGCAACGTCGTAACCCCCAAATGTTTACTCACCTGAGGACCGGGGTCTCCACCTTCACCTTTCAATCCACCATTACCAGGAGGACCCTAAAGAGAGAGAACGGAAAGCAAACGTTACCATTTACAGTATGCTTTCAAGACAAGCAACCCAGGACAGGAGGCTACAAATAACGCGTGGCAAACAGCAGATGGCGTCGTTTAGCTTTCTAAGTGCAAATCTCATGGCTATGCACACTTTCCTTTTACTGCAAATGAATGATTAATCTGGAAACAAACCAAAAAAGTATCTACAGATATGTATGAATTTGAAATAAGAAAAAAATACATGATCTTCTGCTTTTTGCCGCATCTGAATAACTGGAATCGTCCTTCAAACTAAATGTTGACATCTAAAGGATGAAATTATATATGCAGTACAACTGGGTGTTATTTGGTGTGTTTGTAAAAATGTGAGGCTTGATTGTTGTTTAAGGGATTTGTGGCATGTGTTATCATCTGTCTGCAGACAAGAACGTCTTCCACTATAAATTACAGACAGGAAATTCTGCAAGAGTGACTGAAAACAGTTTTTAACATATGTCGAATTATGTGCCACATAATGTATACAATCATGCCTATTTGCAGGAAATAAAAGCTGTAGTGGGGATTTTAGCGTGTGCGCTATTGCATTTTTTCATTTGGTGCCAATATTGGATGAATATGTGTGTATTTAGATCACCATATGGGGCCTTTAACCGAGGGTAAATCTGTGTTATTTGATGGATCTTTTCCTTGAGTTAAGTGGTGGATCATGTATCAACAAGCCCAAGAAAAGAAAAGTAAAGAGAGAGGAAGAGGTTGAGGGAGGCAGTGGGAAAGGGGGTGGTGAAGAGGGTGAGATTCTGGGGGGGGGGGTGGAGAGTAAACATCAGGTTCCACTTTTCTTCGTAAGGAATGGCAAATGCATTGATTCAATTTTCAGGAAGAACTTGCAACGTCTGCATGGTTGGTGGAAAGCATGTAACACAAAGGCCTCACTATTGATCAAATTGAATTTGTGATGATAACTGACTGACTGAAGAAATTATACAATAAAGATCAGACAATAAAAAAAAACATAAAAAAACTGTCTTGCCCAAAGATTAAACTGCATACTTCCTGAAAGAAAAGGACTCACCACTGGCCCCGATCGTCCTGTCAAGCCCATCGGCCCAGGAGGTCCCCTCATCGCCAGCTGCAGGGCAGAGCCACAGACAAGACCAAGGTCAAATTCCACTCAGTAAAACAATCTGTACCATACATCCTTTAATTTTGGCTAAATGAAGCACCGAGAAGTGTCTGTATATGTATAGGGTTGTATATTATAATTGCCCTCGTTAATATCCAGCATGTCAATATATTGTTGATTTGAGTGAAAGGTAATGCTTTTTCTTGATTTTACACATGCTAGAACTACACTGTACATCTGCACGTACATTTTGCATGTGTGTATTTGCTCAATTTGCTTTGAGTATTGTGTGCACTGTGCAGCCAGTTCATACTTTAACTCTTCATTAAACGTCACTGTGCACCTGCAGTCTGATGTTTAACCTTGTGGAAAATGTAGAAATTTGCAAATGATATCATGTGGATCACTCAACAAAATCAGCACCAGAAGCTGTGCTGTTCAAAAACAAAACTACGGCAAATCATTTTCAAAGTCCTCTTTTTTTTTTTTTTTTTTAATCTTTTTTCTCACTGCTCAGCTCCTGAACCACAAACACACAAAGACACTTTATTTTCTGCACCTGTTAGTGGAGCCCACCCGCAGATGGGGAGCCACTAAAGTATTTTTAACAGTCTCTCCTGTCTGTCCATCTGTTCAAAGAGGTCATTTTATGTTGTTGCTCTTCAGGCGGCTCGACATCTCTCTTTTTAGCCTTGCAAGGCCAACGAAACGCAGTGCGACCTCCCCTCCCACCCAAAATACTGCGTCCGTCTCTCTTCCCCTACAGCTGTGTGTAAAGAGCAGGACGGAGGGGGTAGCGGAGAGGTTGTCCGCAGCCTTTTAACCTTCCAGTGGTGTATTTATGTCCTTTTTTTTAACTTACTCTGGCCTGGGAGAGGATGGCTTGAGCTTGGGCTTCCTGGGCTGACACCACTGGACCCTTCTCGCCGTCGCCACCGAAACGGAACTGTTGGACACAAAGACAGCTCGTTGTCTTCATCGTCACTCTGTGACCGTCTCAAAATGTGAATTTTGTTTGGGAATTAAATGTCAAAAGCATATGGTATAAATAATTACTGGCAACATCAGCATGGTACCAGGAGGTCCTGGTAAACCATCAGCACCAGGCAGACCAGCCCGACCAGGAGGACCCTGAAGCCAATGACAAAGAAAAAATGACCAAATAAAAAAAAAAAATTCACATGACATTTAAATGTTTTCACAATTGTTAAGCATGTATGTAAGCTGAAACAGCGACCAAATAAGCTGATGAGTTGTGCATATCTTTGTGTATAATCAGTGTATGTCTTTTTAAAAATGCATTGCTAAGTGGATGTAAAAAAAACACAATAAGAAGCAAGCTTCATATTCACATCCTGTCAAAAATAATAAGCTCTACAGTGTTTATAAGATTCTATTGAAATAAATAGAGGTTTTGGCTTATATATCAATCTTTAAACAAACAAATTGAAATTTATGTAAAAAGAAAAGGGTGAGAAGCTCTCACTCACAGCCATAATAGGAACATAAATTCAGTCCTCCCAGATGATGAATTTAGCTTATTTTATATAATATACACACACACACTGCATATTTAAGTACCCAGATGCGGCAATGAGAGTATTTTTGGTAGTTTAACACTTCATCCTCCTGAAAGAAGAAAAAGGTCAAAGAGCAGGCCTTGACAAAAAAAACCTCCTCATTTAACCTTTGGGAATGTTTACGACAATACTTGACCTGTTGAATCCCACTCACTGTGGTTGGAAATCACTTGAGCACAATGCTATAAGTCTGTGCTCCAAGTTTGAATAGCCCTTCGACTTTGACACAGCGGATTATTACTATCAGTTTTGTTGAAATGACTTACCCGTGTGTATCTTTCAACACGCTTCACCATCTTATGTTTTCATTACAAATAGATAGCTTTTATCCCAGATTTGAACCAGGTCCCCCACACTCATTGTGTCAACATGCTGCATCGATTATCAGCTAGAGATGAATGCCAGTGAGCATAAAACTGCATCCATATTTCAGATTTATGAGCTTGTCCAAAATTTTAAATAAAAGCATTTTGGAAAATGATAACTTTTGGAACTTAACAAGGAAAAAAAGAAACAAAATATCATGGATGAAGTAAAGCTAGTGAGCTATATGGATCTCAATTGACAGAAAAGTACTTAAGCAGCTGTAGGACAATATTGCAATAATTTAGTCTTTTGCAGAAGGAAAATAAAGCACTATGACAACATATATAATCATTAGCTAGTGGTCCCACTCTTGTTGACTATATCATCTTAACTGAAAGTTCCATAATGGAGCTCTTCAGGAAAAGATGCTATGACTGTATTCACTTGTATTATTTATACACGTGAATTATTTCTATGCAGATTATTCAAAACCAAGTTGTTATGATTACTTAATGAGTTCTTGTTTAGGAGTCTACAAATGACCAATATCATCATTAAAGGAAAAGAAATAGCTTACCCTGTCACCAGGATCTCCAGCAACGCCTGGGGGTCCAAGTAGACCCGAAGGTCCTGGAAGACCCTAAAAAGAAAGAAATTACACTTGTCACTGTTGTCTAAGGATTAATTAAATGTTGACTAAAAACGTGTACAAATATGACAATGTGCAAAATAGAGATTGTTTGCGCATTTTTAAATGTACTCACACCAGGGCCGGGGGATCCCGGTGGTCCTTCAATCAGCATCCCCTTCAAAAACCAAATATATTATTTCACATCACGAATGCTGCCCCGTTTTGTCAGGTTCAAGATGACTCAATCAAATTTAGAAGTTGTCCTAGAGTAGTTCACTTGTTCAAAGATTTATTATGAGCAGTCATAGGTGACATCATTTCTCTTGCGGTTCATAATTTTTAGAATATATTTGAGATATTTTGGATCTTACAGGCTCAATCACGGCCGGCTCGCCTTTCTCTCCCTTCTGGGCGAACGCTCCCGCAGCACCAGCGACCTGCTCGTACAAACCAAGAGAAGAGGAGGCATTCTTCACACACCAGTAATACGCCACAGGTGAAAATAGCACTGAGGATGAGCAAGGGTGATTGAAGAGGAAGGTCAGCCAGGGAAAGCTGTGTGAAGCCTCCCAAAAAAAAATAAAAAAAAATAAAAAATCTCATCATATAATCAGTTACAACTACTGTAGCTACATGAGATTACATTGTGTGACAGAACAGACAATAGGTTAGTCCTAATGAGAAAGAACGGACCTCTACTCTACATGCTTGAAATGGAGCAATGCTGTCATGGCATTGCCATTGAGGAGTGTGGCTAATTAATAGTCCCTAAATAAAAGATTACGTTCTCACTTTTAACTATTACTTATGCAACTCGGTAGATCAAAAAGGAATCTGAATTATAAAGGAAGGTGCTTGACAGTGAAGGGATGTGTGGGCTGGAAGCTACTAAAATCATACAAGGCCAATAAATCCAGTGTCTTCACATGCTAACAATCCCCAAAGGCATGCAGGCACAAAATGGTCCTGGATGATGTTATGGCCATTTAAATAGAGCGTAGTTCAATGTATGGTTCAATGTATGTAGGGAGGTTTGCTGTGGTCAATGTCTGGATTGTTGAATAGTGAAGAGATGAATTAAAACAACTGAGGGAAATCTGCGTGAGTGATTCTGTGAAGGGAGGAGCTACGTATGTCTCCCAGACAGCCTGCTGGTTAAAATAGCAGAGGAGGAGAAGGTGGGATGAGATCTGGGTGGGGTGGATGGCGGGTGGTGGGTGTTGGGGGTGCAGAGTATCTATCTATCTATGGGTGTGTTGTGGGTTGGACTGAAGTGCACTGATTGGAGGTTGTGTGCAGAAGGATGAAATGTCATCAAGAACGTATGTCAGACACAGGTCCGTTAGCTTACAAAACGAAATGAGTGACTCCGGTTCGTATTAAAACGCAGATGCATGCATTCTCCCTAACTTATTAAATCCCCAGTCGCCCCCTGGTGAGGCAGCAGCAATACTTTGACCAACTCCACACTCATCTTGTCAATGGCGCATTTCTCATGCCAAGCAACCGACTGGAACGACATGCAGTGGAAAGACTTGAGTGAGTCCACGATACAGCGCCGACCCCCGAACGCATGCAGTCCATGCACACACCCTGCAGTCGCCGGTTCAGGGTGCGATACTTACAGTACTCTCAGAAACGCCGGTTTCAGCTGCAATCCCGGGCCCCACCTCATCGTCATAGGCCGCCCCGGGATTGGGTGGAGCCGTGCCATACTCATCATACGCCCCGTAATCATACAACCTGTTGTCAACCTCGCCCAAGTCATACTCCTTTAGGTCATATTCCTTAAAGTCATATGCTTCTGCACCAGCTTCCAGGCCGTCCACCTTTTCTGGGACAGCGGTGGGCTCCAGAGCAATGGCAGTGGCCTCGGTGACATATTCACCAACAACTTCCTCCTCCACAGCCTTTCAGGTGTTATCCAAGCCGAGGAGAGGGAAGGAAATGGTGAGCAACCAGAGGAAGAGGACTGTTAGTTAAGCAACAGAGGCAAAGAATCTACTTTTGATGGTATTAAAGCAAATTGATTCTGTGTTTAACGCTGAAAGCAAAATGCAAAATAATGACAACACTTTACTTATGTGACGTGTCACATTGCTCATGAATTTTTTTTTTATACATTTTATAAAAGAGTTGATATATTTGTTAAAAATGTAGTTTACATCAACAACAGGCATGTTTTGGCCACAGAATAAATAAAGTGTTATCATAATGATTTTATAAAACCATTGCAAAATTTGGTAATCCTAAATGTCAAGACAGGCTAGGTGTTACAGTGTCCACGCCTTCTCTTGTTCCCCTCATAAACTGTTACAAACAGATGAGAGAAGATTAAAAAAAATATTGCAGAAGCAGCAGTTTGCATTAACACCAAATCAATAATTTGATTGTAGCATCTGTGCAATACGGTGAACGCAATCAAAGTTTGTGGATTGGCAAATCGGTTTTAATGCTTCCGAGCCACCTGTGAGTTTCCCCGGTGCGCTCACAGTATTTGGCACAAGTACTACAACCGCAATCGCTTGGCACCGTGTTTGCTTTCTTTACAAATGGTGATCATTCTGGATTTAACTTCATAGTCTGACAAAGTGCATGCAATTACAGTTATCACTGGCAGCTCTCCATTTTGCCAAATTTCCTATTTTAAGAGCAGCGTGTACAATCACATTGTCTTTGCAAAAATGCTGCACAAGACAATGCGGGATCAGAGGTGACTGTGAAGAGACTTGAGCCCAGTTTGTCATAGTTCTTTTCAAGGTAATTAGCAGAACTAGTGATCAAACCCAGGCTTATGGTGTGATGGACAGCAGGGCATTGTTCAAACACATTCTGCAGAATTGGATCAGATGGGTTAACTTCTAATCCTGGATAAGGCTGCGGATTGTGTCAACTCTCTATGTGGGGGTGATTTCATCAATTATGAGCCAGAACTCTTTAAAAAAAAAAAAAGAGAAAACTCACTTTCTGCAGAAGGACTGGTGAAGAAACATCAGTACATTATTACTTGCAGATATTCACGTTTGAAACCAGTGTTAATATTGATCTCCAAGAACCCTTCCCCTATTTTAGAGGAACTTCTTTCCAACACAGCTGATTCCAAGAGCTAGATAGTCATACAGCCCTGCAGAGGCCCACTTATTTAAATCTGATGTGTCAGAGAAGAAGAAAGATTATGGAGGTTTAACTTGCAATGCATCTGTAAATGTCATTTCCATTAACCAAATTCAGGGGTGTCAAACACATTCTAGATCAAATCCACAAGACTTTTCTCATGCGACCTGAGAGTTCAGTGCGTGAAATCTTGAGAAAAACAAAATCAGCAGCCTCAACCAGAACTGAATCTCACAGCATGTGGACACAAATGGCTTCCACGTATCACACTTTTCTATAAGAGGTTATCCAACGTATCAACAATACCTGACTGTCCACACACCAATATTTTATCAAGTCAAAAGACACACTGATTCATTTGAATTGTGTCTTTTTCATATCATACCAGGTACACGTCCGTAGGTAAAATCTTCCTGGCTCACGTTTCCCAAAACATTTAGCACTGTTTTAGCACTGTTTCTTTCTTCTTCTTTTTTTTTTTTTTTCAGAAAGCAGAGGAGAATGAAAAGAAAATTTACCTCACTGGGTCCACTCGTGGCAAAGGAGGACTGAGACTGAGTATCATCTACAGTTCCGTAGTCAATGTCTGTATTGTAATCTCCTACATTGTTTATCTGAGTCATGTTGAAAAAAGGAAAGAAGAAATAAGGGTTAAAAACAGAGGCTCGGTCCTGAGGTTATTTTCTAGGGGTCCTTTCGCTAGGCACTCTGCTACTTCTACAGAGAAGAGGTTAGGGAGCTCTAAGTCTGCCATCAAAGATTTTCCTTGTAGAGGTCAGGACAGGAAGATCTTGATGCGATCTGGTCTTTTCTTTCGGTGATAGTTTACCCTAAAATTGCCTCTGGGTCGTGCCGGCGCTGTGGCCTGGTAGCCAGGCATCTGCCGCTTCTTCTTAGGGACAAACTTTTTAGCTGGCGATTTTTTGGCAGCCAAAAACTTAAAGGGCTTGGTCTTAGTTTTACTGAGGGACTTTCTGGTCCTCTTCTTTTTCATGGAGACACTACGTTTCTTTCTCTGGAAGAGGGGACGGCGACAGAGAACACCAAGACAAACATGGAACATCGAAAAGTGGAAACGACTCAAACGGTGTACAGAATCTTCTCCGACACAACTGAGTGATTAGACACATCAGCACATCGATGAGGAGGACTGCAATTGGTAAACATTAATCATCTGAATATGTGACAGTTGGGCAGAGAGACACTGTACAACAATCCAGGACTGAGCTGTTCATGTGACACACAGGAGAGAGGTTGAAAGAAAGATATATAAACAAATACAAATGCATCAATCTGGACACAATTGCAAAAACACACAAAAAGATTTGCCTTTCAGCAGCTCTTTACCACTATTGCAGTAGTTAAATGTACAATATACAATAGTTTTAAAGACATGCTGGAATGCAAAAAAAAACCCCAAGAACAAACATACTTTACGTAGAAGGGAAAAGACTCAATAACAAACACAAAGAAGTGGCACACTGTGTGTTTACATGCACACTCAGAGTTGAACAATGATGTAGTCGATTAATAGAGTGAGCATGACCAACAAGGCTGGGATGCATAGATATCACGTATTTAAATTTGACATCCTGAAACTTAATCCAAAACTGGATGAAAACACAAATCAGAGTCCTGTCGTGCATGTAAACAGCTCAGTGGGACACACAGACAACACACAACATAAATAAATAAGAGATGGGATGGATGACTGACGAAAAAGAGACATTAAGGACAAAAAATAAAATTCCTCTTTTCCTTTTTTCATTTACCTGTGGTTCAGAATACTCATCAGTGGGAATGATGTCTGTTGCTCCCTCAGAGTAATCATAGAACTGAGAGTAATATAAATCATCAGTATTGTACTGGAGAGGTTGAGAGAGAGAGAGAGAGAGAGCAAAAAAAAGAATAATTTGTGTTAGCAGCAGCTTCAAGGATGCAGAGCACAAAGGATGATACATACAACACATATCATCTTCTGCATCCTACACGTTCAAACATTAGAGCCAACATATTATTGCACCTGCAAATATTAGCAGAAAGGGACTAATAATGTTCACATTATTTCCATCACCGCTCCACATGTTGGAACACTGATACAATAATTTAAGCCAGCAAAATGTTAAGCATTAAACAAAAAAAGCTGTGACATACTAATTATACACATAGCATCATATCAATTGTCAGACCATATAATGCTGTTATCTATAATTTGTGAATATATTTAGATGTAATTAATCAGATTTGTTGACAATAGTTACATCATTGGCTTTAAACGTCTAAAATTCAGGATTCAAACTTAAATTAACCTCTTGTGAGAAAATAATCACACAAAAAATATGCTGAAACTTTCTTTTTGGCTATTAAACTGCAAACATCTGAGCAAATACGGGAATTTATACATATAGTAAAACAAAGAAAAGCAACGTAAAACTTTAGAAAATCAGCTGCACATCAGAGTTTAATTAATGGAACTTTGCCATTAAAAGAGATGTAAATTATCCACTGCAGAACTTCTGAGTTCACCTATATTAAATAAGTCTTTTAGAAGGGAAGGTTTTCTTTAAAATATTCTGCATTTTGCTCATTTGGGAACCAATGCAGCATGTATGAAGTATAGTAAGATAATATAATTCAACACAGGGAAGAACTTGGACTTGTGGCCATTTAACTTGAAAACCTCCTGCAGCAGCTTGTATTTAGAAAAATCTGCACATGAAGCCATGCTGAAATTATTAGAAATAATTGGTAATGAATTTAAGGCAAGTGTGCATTACCAATTATTAAATGAATTGAATGCAGCTACATTGAATGTATTTACACTTTCTCACACTACACTTTTTTAAAGGAGCAATTTCTGTGTCACTTGTACCACATAAGCATCACTGGGATGATTTGTGGACCGTGGGAAAAGCAGTTGTCACTGACATGTTAAAATATGAACTAGTAACAGTTAAAATAGCATCTTGTAAGTTTGCAGAGCAAAATGAGAGCGAGAGAGAGTGACGGTGTGTGTGTTGTCCTGTCAGTCCTGTCATCATCTATACTTGATCAATAATGATCAGTGTGTGATTTAATCTCTGATTATCTGCTTCTCTCTGTGGATTTGTTCAAACATTAAGCACATTTTCCCTCTGAAATCAACTGCTATGATATAGGTTATAAGATGTGGTCATACACCTACATAGATTTGACTATTTATTTAAAGAGAAATAAATGAGCTTCATTATGATCATCGATTAAACGTGAATGACAATGAATATGAATCAATAGTGTCTAATCATCTGGCATTTATAATGCAAGACGTGTTGAATGTCATAAATTGTGTTGTATTTCAATATCTTTACATGTGTAGATTCATGTCTTTGTATTACCAGAATTATGTGTTCATCCATCCATCCACTTTCTCTACCTGCTTTATCCACAGCAGGACAATGAATGTCTCCTCTTTGTTAAAACATGTAGCGGTACAACACAATATAAACGTTAAGACTGAAACACAGGTTACAGTGAGGCTTCAAATCTTCTATTTCAAAACTTGATTTGAATGGGTCATTCATTTAGTATTGTGTCGGACCCCCCCCCCCCCCCCCCCCCCCGACTCCCTTGTTAGCTGACCTCTTCCACCGGCTCCTGGGCTTGCAGGGATTCGCTGTGGGGGGTGTCACAGTCCGGGCTGTAGTGTTCACAGTAGTCATACGCTGCTTTGGGGTCAGCCACAATGAGAAGCTGCTGGATGTCGCCCTGTCGAAAACAGAAAAGTAAAAAAAGCATTAACACGACTCAGAAATTAATCACTTTAATTTCTATGTTGTGCATGAATATTGCTACTACTGACAATGTCCGTGCTGCCAAAAGCTGATCAAACCAGATTATTATCAGACAAGGCTGCACACAGACATCATGTCTCATCTTGCTCCCATGCTCACACATACGAGCGTAAATGAAAATCTTAAGTTACAGACACAGTTTTCTTTGGTACCCATACACTTAACTATGTCTGGCAGACTCTGCCTGCATGTGTGATTAAACATGAAATAGACAAGGTGGCAGAGAGGAAACTAAGTTGAGACACTGAAAACATTATCATTATCCACTCTGAGTTTTGTTTTGTTTTTCCGCAGGAAATCAAGTAAACATGGTTGTAAAAACACAAGCAACAGACACCTGGCATGGCCACGAGTGGTAAAAGACATTTAAACGCTTCATTTTATTAACATTAAACACAAGCAACTGGCACAATGATGTAATGTAAAACAGGCTGGTCAGCAAAGAGTTTTTCTTTCTAAATTGTAATACTGCACAACATACAAATACAATTATGTGATTTTTGTGATGTTTTGTTTGGTCTTCTGGTGATGCACGTTTGACCTCTGTGACTAGGTTGTAGATTTGAGAGTATATTCCCCCCAGAGGCTGCCAAATCACACCCAAAACTATATG
Organism: Blennius ocellaris; assembly: GCF_963422515.1. NCBI lineage: Eukaryota > Metazoa > Chordata > Actinopteri > Blenniiformes > Blenniidae > Blennius > Blennius ocellaris. Next base: position 21,036,420 of record NC_137668.1, on the reverse strand, counting down.
AAATTCAATCTGAAACACTGAAACAAACATGCATTTTTCTTTTCTCTCACATTTGAGCAACAATCTTGTAACTGCCTTGAAAATAAGTCAATCTAAAACCTGTATGTTACTCAATAGTCAACTTTGAATTTGACGATTGTGCTGATAAGAACAGGAGAGCAATGAAAAGAACGTCAACGGCAAACATGTGTAACTGCAAAAGTCCCTTCAAACAAAGACAATAGCAACAATGTTCATCCTTCAATACACAAAGGCTTTGTCTGAAATCCCTATAAATGGCCAAAGGGAAGAATAAAACTAAAAACTGGGATGTCATGGCTTGGCTGGTAGAGCCTAATCTTCCTAATCTTCCTAATCGGAAGTTTGCAGGTTTGACTTCTATCTCTGAATGCCTACAAGCCAAAGTGTACTTGTCCATGATTATTATTATTATTATTATTATTATTATTATTATTATTATTAAAACCTCCATCACTCATTCAAACCACAGTGTTCTAATCACGGTTGGTACAGGACACCACAGAGCTCAATGCTTCTCCAGCACTGGTCTGTATCAGTCCTGCAGCCAAAGTGTCTGTATTTGGTGTCTGTAATTGCCCGATCTCAGCTCCTGCAGGCTATTTTTTGAGTCTGAATGCTCATGCTGAAGATAGCTGAGGGCTGTTTCAAAGATGGAGTGACGTGACAGGCATGTCTTTGGTTAGAACGTTTGGCAGAGGAGCCCAGAGGTAAAAAAAAACAACCCAAAAAACCCTGATTGCACTTTTAGCAGTGACACTATACATCGAAAGGCAGAAAGGAGGATTGGCAGGGAACCACGGGAGAGATCGAGCAAGCTGAAACTCGCCAGGAGAATGTGTGTGTGTGTGCGTGTGTGTGTGTGTGCATTGTTCCAAGGGAGGAAAAAAAAAGCCTATGTATCTTTAGCATGTACCACAGTATAAACACCCCTGTGCTAAGGCTTGTCTTATAGGAAAACGAAATGTGGCTCTTAAAAAACTTTCTCTCTACAACCACCCATCAACATCTTGTTTGACAGCATCAGTTTAACAGAGATTCCTCTGTGCGGCTTCCTGGTTGGATGTAGGAGTGTTTTAAAGTGGCCCTTCTCTTCCTGCTGGACTGCTTGTCTAACAATAAAACCCTACATTGCTTATTTGTGAAGTATATCAAACTTTAAAAAGCAGAGCCGTACTCTTCCCCTCTTCTAAATTGAGCCATTTCTCAGACTGTCAAGTACCTGTTGTGTGTAAAGCTTAATTTAAATGTTCTGTTTTGGTGCGGTCACACACACATTTCTGCTCATACCAAGCAATTACACTACAGGTGCGACATCTCATCTATAGTCTGAGGACAGGGTTTACAGCAGGATTAAGAGACAATATGGTGGGTGGACCTCACTTACATCCTCAAGGGTGTCCATGCACATATCCCTTCATGAGAAAACTGGCTCTTCGAAAGCTGAAAGCATCAATTTCGTGCATTAAGACACGGACTGGGAAATAGATGCTTTGTCAAAGCCGCAGGGAGAAACAATACTTCAGGTTCAGGGAACTGAAGTAAGACAAATTTGACCGTGGCGGGTCACTAGAGGGTGTTTAACTGAATCCCCGAGTCACATGTAGGATACAATTTGTACTTACAGGTGATTGGAGGGAATTTCCAGACCGAGGCTGTCAAACCCATTTTGGTTTAGGGGCCACATACAGTGAAACTTCAGCTTGAGTGGGACGAGCTGGTAAAATAGTGCCGTAACAACCTTTACATTAAAAGTTTAAAGAGTTGTTTTTGGTTGTAGCGCAGAGTATACGTGATGAAAATGTCTTTTGTTTCACAAAATCAAAAATTACTAGGATCTCAACATAAAACTAATTTTAATAAAATCTTCTGATGCAAAATACACCAGAAGACAATGGCACGGGGGGAAAAAAGCAATAAATAGATAGATAGAAAGTATATGTAAGTATATGTATATGTAATATATTTTATTATTACCCAAATATTGATCTCTTAAATAACGGATTTCGACTGCCAGTTGAATATGTATGATATATAAAATTCATTAAACAACTTTAAGACTGCTCACCCTACAAAAATACAAGAAAACAGGTGATTTCTAAGTATCATAGATCCAAGTTAGATTAAGCAAAATAACACCAATGATTTTCTGCAGTATCAACTGAAAATATTTGTCATTTGACAGCTTGGAACCAGGTCTGATGTGTGTCTGTGTCCATGTGTGTTTGAGGAGGCTCTACAGAAAGAGAGAGAGAGAGAGCGAGAGAGAGCGAGCAAGAGATCAAGCCTCGACCTGAGTCAAGTTGACATGTATTACCTCATGTGTCACCCTAAGACCAACAGCGAATGCTTGAACCCCGCCTCGAGTCGGCTCTAATTAGTCCGGGTCTGACAGCCACCCGTCTCCGCGCAAATAGACTGCAGAGACGTGGCGTCCGACCCCCGGACCAGATCAGCACAATCACAAAACATCTGTTTTAGCTGAGGCCAGTGATAATGGAATTATGATGTTTGTGAGAAGCCAAATAAGGCAAAGTTTAATAAAAAAAAATAAAAAGCTTGACAAGGTTGAACAGTCTGAGACAATCTTATTTAACATGCAAAACTAAAACAAGGCGAGAAAGAAACTGTCAATTCGGGGAGGGAAACAACAAGTGGGCAGCTGGCATGGCAGAAGATGTTTTGTGCTAAAATGCACCTGGGGAGAGTTACACCAAGGCATGTGTTTCATTGTGTGCTGCTTTGAGGGGGTGTAAATTCTCTGGTATCTTGGAGCAAAACCAGAGCCCTGAAATATGCTCCTCTTTTTCTATAGCTTAGCACGGTGCACCATGAGCTTGTCCTAATGACTGCAGTGTGAGAGGTCAGAGAGAAAAGGAGAGAGACAGTGTTAGGATCAATAAGATCTCCTGTTGACCTTTAATAAGTGACACAGGATTTAGGTTTTAGCGACTTCTGAAACACATCAAAACATCCATCCAGTATCGTGACATTACCAAACTTCATTATTTCCATTCAAGCATGTATTGCTCTCCATTTCTCACTCAACTATCTAGTTTTACATGCCGGCTGTGGCAGGAACTCCATCCAGTGTAAAGACCAAGCAAGTTGTAATGATTTACAAAAAAAAAACACTTTTACATATTCTGTAATATTGACCGCAAATGGCCAAATGCAATGGATCAGCTCAGTTATCACTACTTGGATCAGACCACACTTTTTGCAGAATAAATATTTTGATACCACTGAAATAGTGCCATACTTTGACAATGCTAGATGTATAAAGTTATCTATATATAATCTGCTTTCACCCCATCTTGACCACAAGTCACCAAAGACCATAAATAACCTTCGAAGGGCTCAAAGGTCACCACGAGTAAGTGTTAGATTTCTGCAGAGTAGCGTTCAAAGTTTGAATTATCTTCATAAATCCTGATATTTAGCTTTGCTTGAATAGACTTCTCTTTTGAAAGGTCCGTACAGGAATCTTGTTGCTTGTTGTAATTACAGGGTGAGAGCATGGCATCAAAAATGAAAACCCAGCAGACATCGGCATGAATCCTCCGACATACCTTTGCCCCGGGCAGCATACCTTCACTCATGTTGTCTGTAATTGCACAGCCGTATGCAACAATTACAACATGGAAGCACCTCGCTCGCAATCGATACAACTGCAATCAGCCTAAAACAACAACCATGCATGAAACAAGGATTTAAGCAACAAACGCAGATCAGATCAGATCACAGCAGAGTTTTGAAGATTTTTTTTTTTGGGGTGGGTGGGGGGGGCGGGGGAGAGTAACTCCAGATACTCAATATCAGCATGAAAAGGTTCTCCAAATCTGGTGTGAGAAAGTCAAGTTCATGCATGTTTGATACATCTCCGTGCACCCACACATCTGAACCAACTGAATGGGTTGTCATTAAGATCTGCAGAACTCTGCTCATGACTCATTCATTTGAATCAGATGTGCAGCAGCAGGGTGGCGTCTCGCAGGGTTCACGAGACGCCACCCTGCTGCTGCCGAGAGAGAAGATAAATGTTTGTAAAAGATGCAAACAAAAGGCATGATGCACAGCCGTCGGGTCGTCATATAACTTGTTCAACAATACATGTGGGAATAATATGTGGTGGCATTTTTACGAGCTGAGAAAACAGCAGGGTAAAATCAATGGAAGACTCAAAGCAAGCGCAACTAAGAATCCGAGGCAAGGAGATGATGGTTCTGTCGCTTCTCGAGGTTTCGTATACTTTTCCAAAAGGAAAAGTATCATACATTGGTAGGAGTCAAACAGGATGAAAAGCCAATCAAAATGTTTCAGATTCTGTTAAAATTGGTTTATTACCAAGAAACCACTCCAGTTACATCATAAGCTAAATTATCAACTTAAATTCAAACATTCGAATGATTCAAAACATAAAGCACATAATCCACAAAACAAGCATTTTGTGTGACGAGCCACCAAGATTTATGAGGTGAACCGGGTCACTTGACTTCCACCTGAGCTCCAGGGATCGGCTCACAGGTCAAGAATATTCAGCAATTATGTCAAACACCATCCAGCTGCTTCTCAGCTATACACATGTCCTCTCTCTCTCTCTCTCTCTCTCTCTCTCTCTCTCTCTCTCTCTCTCTCTCTCTCTCTCGCTCTCTCACAGAACTGTTTTCTCTTTGAAAGACATTTTGGAGAATGTCTAGAACCTGAATTACAATGTTTTTCTTCCTCGTTCACTCCCCCTGTTACATGTGAGAGCCCCCTTCTCTTCACAGGTGTGTCTCATTTAGGCTCATTTCTCACACATTTCCTCCCCACCCCGGCCCTTCTCGGCCCCCGACACACTGTGTTTGGTTTAGATTCCTTTGGTCCTTGCTGCAATCACACTTCAGTCGAATTACACCAGAGGTCACGTCTAGATTTGCTTCTCAACTAGTTTTCGTTCACTTGTTTAGTGCCCACAGCTGGCAGCATTTATACCCACACTGGAGTTTGTTCAAAATCAGCTCAATCCTGACAATTGTGGCGTTATCATTGGATTAGCAGCCAAGGTGCTCCTTACAACCACAAGGAAAGAAAACTGAATTAAAGAGTAGGCTTCATGCATTCTTTCTGCAATTCTAAAAAAAAATACATATATCAAATTACACAACTTCAGCAGAAGATGGGATTTTTTTTTTGTCATCTGTGAGGCAACTATTCAAAGTAAGACAACACCAGTGAGTGTAGGTAATCAGTTGCGTGTGGAAGGAAAGTATTCTGCAGTCAGATGACACCAAAATATTGTTCTTTGTTTCTACAATAGGAAACATGCGTAGAGAAGAAAAAGAAATTGTTCAAGCATGGGCATGTACAGTATGTCTATCAATGAAAGATCACCAGTGTTTAATATCCATGCATTGTTATAGAAGTAAAAATCCATCATTCTAACTTCTTAACATAAACCTGAAGGTTCACACTTCAATTCTATCACCATAGCTTCATTAAGACATTGATTGTATTGCTTTAGGTCAAAGAAACAAAAATCGTGTTCCTGTCCACATAATTTGGGAGCCGACTGTAAATGTGTGCACTTAATTCAGACAGGTAATGTCCGCCAGGCATGAATAGACAGTCTCATGGCTTTGGCACAGCGGAGAGGCCTCAAGGTGGGGAGGGTGCAGAGGGAGGAGGAGGTGGGAGCCAGCGGAGAGTGCACAGGCAGGGGAGGAGACGAGGAAATAAGGAAGGCCTGACCGGGCGAATGAAAGACTCTCATTCATTCGACCCACATCCCTTAGCAACGGTGGTCTCTTCCAACCTGGCCAGGTATGGTATGAATGGACGTTTATGAAAAATGCGGGTCAGGTTGTAAAAATAAATGCCAGAGAAACCAAATAGTTGCAATGTTTGATTATTCTTGCATATGATCATTGAACTGCTGAAAAGGGAAGAAAAAACTGTTTTTCGTTTTTAAAATGAAAGAGGTGTGAAAAAAAAGAGTACTTTTTCCACATTATTTCAAATGTTCATTTACTTGAACATTCCAATTAAAATTCCTAAAAATCTTCAAAGTAAATCAAAAATCCACCTTATTTTAGACACTGGCATGAATACACAAGGCTAAAGGTATGTAGTCCCCCTGTACTGGAATTCCCAGCATCGCAGTCCTGTGGATCTCTGAGGGGAGCAGAGACAGAGAACAGACAGGAGACCTGTTCCAAAAACTACACAGAAAAGACCCTGTTAGGTGACTTTATGGCTCCTATTTTCAGCTCTCCAACCTCTGACTAGACACAGTGTTTGATACACATATGGCTTCAGTACCTCTTTTTTTGAATTTATTAAAAACCTACTGGGTAAGTGACAGTACAACTATTCGTAAGAAAATGCAATTAATACTTGATGAATACCTGATAATGATACCCATGTCTTCATTCGCCTCCACATTAAACAGGGACGTCATAAATCAACTAGGCACCAAGAAGGTGTCAAGTAGGAGGACTAATGCAGGGTACAAAGGAGGAAAAAATCTTGTGTACATGGACAAAATGCAGTACCGTGTCCCCGGGGCGATGACAAGGCATGCCCAAAAATATGGCTCTCAGACATGAGTGAAAGTATCAATCCTTCAACTGCGGTGTCAGAATAATGACTAGCCATTCCTGCAGCACTTGAACAAACTAGCACTCTTTCACAAGCAAACACAAGTCCAACATAGCCCTTCAGTGAACTTTGCATCTCAATAGTGACGGCCTTGAATGCCACGACAGTTCAGCCATTGTCATTGTTTACGTTGGCCTGACCTACGGCCAGCGCCAACCTCTCAACCTCAGGACGAATGGGGTCTCGAAGCTGGTAGCTCCATACCCAAGATCCCAGAAAACTGTTACCATATTCATTAGTTTGGTAACTCAACAGTTTGGGCATTGGTCATTTTAAAAAGCATCAAAAAATCCAACATTTTATTCAGAAGAAAGATGTCAGAAGTAGTTGTTTTTGCAAAAACAACAGCAAAATGAGTATCTCCAAGTCTGCTCGGCAAGTATTCAGCAAATTAATGACATATTCTTCCCAAATACTGGACTTGCTAAGTTGCCCATGAAATGCTCAGTTTCCCTTGGAACAAAATGCAATGCCTATTTTATCCAGACCTTTTATAGCGCTGGATTTCACTTTACCCAAATGCAACACACATGCAGCCCTTTGGCCAGTGAGAAATCAAGAATACTAATACTAAAGTCAATGGTGCAGCCATGTGCTTATTCTGTGTAGATCATTGTGTTCAAGGAATACTACTACTACTGATGCAGAGCAAGAACAGCAGCGTATATAAACAATGTAACAAACTACTTTCTATTATATTGAGAAAAGTTGATTAGAACTAATGGCGCAGCCTTCTTCCATAGTTCTTATTTTTCTTGCGAACGGAAAATCAATTGTCAGTCCTTCGTCTTGTCCCACCTTCAGCTATGTAAAGGTGTGGTCTACGAAGACACTACCAACTTAATGCCCCGTTGTTTTTATTCATATCTTTTACATGGGAGTGAAATAATTGCACCTCTGGCTGCCTTACACTGGAAGAGCAAATGTGGTTCATGACGACTTCGGGTTTTGGGAAATTTTTGTGAAATATCAAACAAAAAGCAATGTATAGGCTGAATAGACACAGAAACTATATATAATATCACCTGATGAGCAGCATATACAAGGCTGAATATACAACAAAAAAAACTGCCATATGAGAACAGCAACAACCGTTCTTTTTCCTTTCTTGTTTAAGACATATTCCACAAATGGGTAACATATGCATTATAAATTATTTATTTTCTCCCAATATCGACAGTCTTTGATGAGCAAGGGGGTAAACTGGTTATTGGATAACCTTAATTATTAACTACATTTTTGTACTCAGGCTTTGTATGCGACCTATAGCAATAAGTTCCAACAACATATTAAAATTGGAACTCCTGCATCACCATGTGTTTAAAGTTAATATATATAAGGATCCTGGTGATAATTATATCTAAAATCAGTTTTAAAACATTAGCTGGTGATAATGACAATGATGCTCGACATTCAACATTCACAAGTCGCTGGTTTGACCACTAGATTTCTACAGCCCTTTTAATTATTGAACCTAACATAACTATTGTTTCCAATCTTTGCTTTTAACACCTAAATAGCTGCAACAACTCAATCACAAAGCTGGTCAAGTGGTAGGTCAAAAACAAGAATGGTACTAATACTCCTCAAATTTGTCATAAAACTACACTATAGTGTCACGAGTCAGGATGAAAGTCCAAAATATTTCTATGATGTGGGTCTGATGTATGGTTTCTGCATGAAGTCACCCATTACATCAAAAGAATTGGAGATTTTTCTGTATGCTCTGGTTTCTATCAACTCCACATTCCTTTAAAAGGATTCAAGAGCTGCGTCAATAGGATTTAAAATAATCCCCTTTAGACAGAAGTACATGGAGCAATATTTGATAATATCTGATAAACGGACAGAGACAAGTGGATACAAATATAATGTTTTTTGAATGAATATGTTGAAAACAGAATTAAAAACTTCTACATTCTCAACAGGGAAACTGTGATCACTGCCACGGCCACACAAATTTATAGTGACCGAGCGTGTCTATTACATGGATGTTTGAAATTTTTGCTGAAAAAAATCATCAAACACTGTAATATTAGCTTTAAATGTGGTTGAAATTACCTTCCTCTTCCTGCTAATTAATTTGGCTTCATGTGGTCAAGTCTCTCCAACAGTCTGATATATTCAAGTCAGCTGGTTGCTTTATCTGCATGGATAAACACTACAAGATAAAACATACCTGGTTGCAGCCGGGCAGCGGAATTAAGTGGCTCAGGTATTCCACGGGAAACTAACCTGGAAAACCTCCTCATCCAGGATCCTGGTGCCAAACACTGTGATGCCATTGGTGTTGATGGAGGCGTGGTCACTCCGGAGGAGAGGCTTGGTGATTTTCTTCTTACAGTCGACAATGATCGTGACCGTCTTCTGCTCCACACTGATGGCCACCCGGTGCCACCTGGTTCAAAGACACAGAAAACAGAGGGAGACGGTGTGTATCATAAAATCCTTCCGCGTCGTTAAGCTTTGCTATTGCATGAAACAGAAACGACACGTGTGCAAATAGCATTTCATAAATACCCCCAAGGGTATTTGTATGATACAAATTCTCAACATAAGCAAATGCCCCGTGAACACCCGCATTACGTCTGATATATTTTGATCGACAACTGCCACAGATGTAAAGGGTTAACCGGGGTCACACGTGAGTCTGACACCTCCCTCGCTTATGGACCATTTGCCACTGCACTTAAAGGCTATTGCATACCAGGCAGCAGTGGACCACATTCTTACCCCCACACTTTGGCCCTGTTTAACACGGGATTACACTCATTAAACTCCAAACTTAATCCTCCTTCTGGGTTACTCGGCATGACAGACATGGTGAACATTGTAGAAAGTGTGTGTCAAGATCCAGGAAGGCCTGCCTTGCCAGAGCAGGAGACACACAGTCAAAACATTGTACTGAGGTGGAAGAAGAGACCTGGCAACGCTGCAGTTCAAGATGGCAATATAAGAACCGTTTATCATGGATATTATTATAAGTATATCGCATGTATCTGTTTTGGAAGTTCTAGTAATTGATGGGGTGGAGGAGGGAAATGTGTGAAAAGATATTTGAACACATCCAGATCACACTGACACATTCCAGGCCAATGAAGCTCAGAGGAACATAAACCTGCGACAATATCTGAGCTTAGCACTACGGTACAAAGGACTATTTGTCACCTCGTGTGGCGGACAAGCAAATGTTGAGTTTGAAGAATTTGTCAGAGCTGAAGCACTCAAAAAGGATGTATATATCATGGAAAAAAATTGACAGGCATGCCTGTGGAGTAGAAATGTTTGAAGAAATGTGGCATGCGATGTGTCAGCTCACGATTAATCTTCAATTTAAAAAGAGAACAATGCTCTTTTTCACCTATTCACCATCGTCACGATGCCTCTCCCTTCAAGCTGTGTGTGCTTCTGAGCAGTCCTGAATACATCCACAGGGATTGTAGACTGTACACAGCCTGGGCTTTAGTGGCTGGAGGTTCAAACAAGACTCGGAGTTGGAATGCATCCAGATCAACAAGTGTTAAAAATCCCCCATGGAAAACATTGTTCCTCAGACAGCGGCTCACAAAGACTACATACCGGACGAAGCAGCCGACAAGACTAAGACAAGACAAAACTGGCTGAGAGCGTCTTCCTTGGAAAAGAAACACTCATAGAGCGGAGTTATTGTTGACATGAGACTTTCAAAGGATTTCACAGCCTTTCTTCTGTCGTGATAATAGTGTGCACCCTAAATCTCATCTTAAGCCTATTTTGGGTCAGGAAACATTGTGACCTGGTTCTGACGATCTTTAAAAGTTCAAAAAACAAACTCGGCGCATTTGGCAAGGCAAGACTTTTAATAACTACTGTATATATATTGAACGATTCATCAAAAGCTGCACTTTTCTACGGCCTGTGTGTGTATATTAATCCCCTCGTCGGCCCTGCACTTGACTCATGTTGGAAGACCTGAGAGCAGATAATCAGGTTCATGCTAAAAGGTTAGGAGCACAGTTCCTGGTTGGGTGAGGTAATCCAAGGGGGTAAAATGTAAGTTTAGGACTGCCTCTATCCCCTCCTTCCTCTCCCCCCCCTCTCTAAAATAACAGAGGCAGTGAGTTCATGGATGAGGTCAGGTTGCTCATAGCAGCCCTGCTGTGCCCCAATAATCCAGTGTCTCCCTGTCTCTGACCTGTCTCTATGTCCAGGGACCCCTGATGAGGTGGATAATCCGGTGATGAGCACCTGTGGTGCAACAAGGGAAATATCTGGGCTGTTTTCTTGCTTTTTATTAAGACGAACAAGTTAGTGAAATAAAAAAAAAGGTAGAAGCACTCCTAATCTACTGGAAAGCTGATCACGACACAAGATATTGAGCCCGAATTGCAATCATTCAGTGTTTCAAATGATCAAAGACCCGCCGTGGTTTCCTATGTTTCACTTAAAGCAGTTCAAACTGCGACTCTGGGATTTAGTTTGCGTGCCTCGGTTTGTGGTTACGTCTGAGATTTGACATACTTTCCATCGGCAAGGTTGAGAGTACGGAACAGGGGGTAGTCCTCTGGGGCTGGCTTGCCCGTCTGATCCTCATACAGGAAGACAGGTGAGCGTCCCACTTCCACGCCCAGCTGCTGGACTCCCTGCTCATTGTAAATGGACAGTAAGAAGGACTGGAGGCCAGATTTGGGGCGCACTGTGGTCAGGATGGAGAAGTCCTCAGGAAAAACACCACCTGAGAGGAACATCAGGTGAAAAAAAAGCAGGTCAGACTTGATGCGACTGAGGACACTGAATACAACAATCATGAAAATGGAATCAATTGAAGGAATTCTTCATTTTAATTTCGGTTAAATGTAATACATAAAACCTTGAGATGAACATATTAGATGTATGGATTTGAGTAAGCAGTCATGAGTAGCCATTTTCTAAAGCATGAAAAAAAACACACAACAATGTCCAGGTGACATTAAAGTTTGTGGCTGATTGGTTGCTCTTACCAGGGAATAACTGCGTGGTGGGGGCACTGATCTGGACCTGCTTGGCAACTCTGTATGCTGAGTCGGGGTTTGATGCTCTTCGTTGTGCACAAAGTCCGGGCGTTTTTGTCACTCCTTCGGGGTAATTTTGAAATGCTAATACTTTTAGGACATCCACTGGTTCTGCTGTTCAAAGAGCAAATGGAATAAACTGTTAGTGTGAGAAACATTTGGTGAAAATCATATAGTTACACTTTGTGCATCATCCAACATCACATGATTTTATTGATCCCAGATGGAGGGGGGAAAAAAATCTGAAAGACACTACGTAGAAGTAAAGACTCTTATTTCTCGTGTGGTCTCAAGATGCTGGAAAAAACAATAAGAGAAGACTTGACTTGGGTTTTAATTTTAGTGGATAATATGAGCTGCTGCTCAGGTAAACACACACCTCTGCTTGATTAAAATGACAACAGATCATTGCAGGGCTTAATTAATGTTATATGAAGTGAAACTATCATATGAACTGCAGGTCAAGACTGGGGAAGTTTCCCATGTATTTCAATGGTTAAATTGGGATATGCCACCATGTCCAGGCTCCAATAGCAACGACTATAATAATGAACAGTGAGCCATCTGAGGTCTCGTTTTTTAACACCTGGATAGGTTTACCTTGATAAGCCTTTTCAATCTGATGTAGTTTACATAAAGGAGCCTGTGTGGGTGCCCATGGGAAAACATTATAATTATGCCTTCTAACCAGAACAACCTCTCAGTACCAAGCGTTAGTTTAGGGGGGAAGCCTGAGGCATGGCCACATTTTGACCTTCTAATCACAGGACATTGTGTATCAAATTATACCACCCAAGCTCCCAATAAAAGAAATAAATCTTTCATTTTCAGTCACTTTACAGTTAGTTTGTTTTATAAATAAAGCTCTAATGTCAAAAGATTGTGCATCTAAATGGGAATTTGGGGCTTGCCTCAATTCAGAGTACTGCAATATCTGGCAAGAGCGAGGAATACAATGGCAGTCTGTTAGATGTAATAACACTAATCTGTTTTTGTAGGGGTAAAAAGCATGCCAAGGTGCCTGACAGCATCAGTGAGCCTTTTCTGATGGTTCTAAAGCCATTGTTTTGGTTGGCATGTAGAGGTCAAATAACTCCTCTATTTATTTAACGTCTTAATACAAAAGGATGTCGGAAAAAAAAGCCTGATGTTGATCTCAACACTTTCTGGTCAGTGTTCCTGCAATGGTGAGGAAAAGAAAATGAAAATCCTCATTGATTTTGTTGAGAAAAGCATGTGGGTTTGGGACAGATCCCCCGTTTTAACATATGAATCTAATAAAGATGCTGCAAACATCGCTCACACAGATGGTTTGTACGGGATCCTCAAAGCTATTTGAGCATTTATTGAAACATAGTTGGCAAATATTCTTTCTCTGTCATTGTGGCATTGAAGGATGTTGTTATAACAGAAAGCAAGCTTAAAGACATTTAAAGGATGGGTTTAGGTAACCATGGACAAAACATCCTGCACAATTCAAGCAAAGTGGATCAATCCAGAGTGAAATGAAGACCTTTCTCTGAACCATTTCCCAGGAGAACAAACCACCAAGAAGAGCTAATGCACTCACATTTTAACACGAGATCCAGAGGATTAAGAGTAAAGTTTTCCAAAAACAAAAAAACAAAAAATAAATGAAGCAGAGAGCAAATATAATCTGGTATTGTGTCAGAATACCATCACTGAGGACAACGTGACCATTTCTGCAGCTCATGAGGATGAACCAGCTACTTGTTTTGGAGAGAGAACTGAGAACTTCATTGTGAGTTCCCGCAGAGTTGCTTTCAGTCCAAACTCCGGGACTCATATGTTCCAGATGTGGCAGTTTGGCCAGGCTGCGACCCTCACACAGAGGTGCTGAGAAAACGTCAACACCGGCCAGTCTGTTAAGGTGGACAAAATGAGTGTGTGCAGGTTTTAAAAGAGGGCATCTGATGAGCCCGTGTTTGTCCTCCGCGCTGAGCAAACAGTCCGCGGGGTGAGCGGTGGAACATGGGTGGCGAGGAAGGATGGACTACCTTTAGTCTGCAGGAGGGAGCGGCGACGGCTCATTCCTTGAATACGTCTTTATACTAACTGGCGAGGCGTGGGAGGATGGGTGGAGCATCATCACACATTAGCATATAACATAGATCATGTCATGTGATGTGATGTGGGTCAAGTTCACAGATGTGCATCAGTGTAAACCACATGTTCCAAGAGAAGCTCACACTATTGTTAGGAATGAGCTTTGTCTGAGCGCTTCCTTTATTACAGAGCGCATACGATTTATGTAGACCTGTGTGATAAATGCCACTCCACCTGTGTCATTTTTCAGTCCCTGCAGGTTTACAGAAAGGTAAAATTGACTGGAAACAGGAGCGGGACCTTTTCACCTGCAGCTCCCTGAGACTCTAATAACATCTTCAGTCAGAGTGTGTCTCTCTCCATACATCCCCCCCCCTCTCTCTCTCTCTCCCACTCTCCCTCTCTCCTTCCTTCAACTTCCACCACGCTGCCGGCTAAAACAAGACGGCTTTATGCTGGTGTCATACCAAGGAAACTTCACTGAGACCTACCCAGTTTTTCAAAGCATTTTTTCCCCTTCACTCTACCCCACCTTGTTTTTCCTCTTATTAACTCTTTCAGATGCCTCCATATGGAATACAGGGCATACCATGCCAGACAGCATTAACCTTCTTCCAATGCCAAATGGCTCATTTAAGAACAGCAGCGGTGGTAATGTCAAAAGTTGACTGTTAATCCACAATTCAAGCACAATTTCACAACAAGTCACTGTTTGGAGGACAGTAAGACGGTCTGTAAATGATCCAGTGATCAGTGACAAACGTCTGCAGACAAAGGTCCAGCGAGGAGCTGATGAGCGGATCTTCCCGGTTGAGCTTATTAAGGAGAGGACTTTGAAAATGCTAGCTTTGTCTGCTGGAATGCACATCTGAGCCTGCACCCCGGGGGCTGAGAAAACGTGTCTGTACAGTGCTGTATGGAGAGGGCACCCTGCAGAAATAGCTTCAGCTGCCATACGTAGTTCAGAAGAAGCTGACTGAGGGCTGGAACATCGATGCTGGAGCTGATTGCTTAAACTAGGTGACATGCAAGAGGGGAGATTTAGGCCATGTGAAAGAAAATTAATTCAAAATGGGAAAAAAAATAACAAAACATGCATTAAAAACTGAGCTAACTGTGCCTATGTTCAATTTCAAATTTTAAATCACAAGTATTTGAATAAACAATGGCAATATCTGATTATACACTCCAAAAAGTAATCTTTACATCTCATTTTTTAAAGAAAAGAAAACCAGAAAAAAATTATTGTGGAAACTATGGATATCCAAAAATCCTAAACTGTACCTGTACACAATAGTAAATCATTCAGAGTTGTCTATATGCTAGAGTGTCGGGCCTATGTAATCCTTAACCCTGTGACTTGTGGCTATTATAGCTGCAGGCTAGGCCTATACGTAGGCCTGCTCTTTGAAGGCTCTGAAATCATAGGGAAGTGCAACAAGCACCATCATCAAATAACGGGTCAGTACTTAGAGGGGAAGCATTCCCACCACTCATACAACACAGCCTTGTCCTGCAGCCGACCAAACATCTAAGTGCAAAGTTGGAAGTGCAAAGTTGTGAGGTGGTGGCAGTGGTGGTGGAGTGGGGGAAGGGGGGGGGGGGGGGTGCACAAGTCAGCTTTTGGGCTTTGGTGTGGACCAGGGCAGTCTGGAGATAGGGTGAACCTGCCTGACCACTTTTAGCTGCCAGGCGCACTCGGGCTTCACACTCTGCAACGACAGGTCCAAGACAGGCGGAGACGTTTGGAATTGAGTGTATTTATCATCACCGTGCTACAACTGAACATTATCCTGTCTGGAAGAGAGAAAAAAACCCAAAAATGTTGGGCTTCTCAGAGCCTTCAATTTGTCACAAAGGAGTCCCAGATCTACTGGGAGATGGAGGATGTGTATGTGTGCTGACAATCAGCGCAGTTAAATATCACTACACCACTCCACAGACAGACAAAAAGCGAAATACAGCATAACAACAAGAAAAAATGAGTGGCTTAATGGGTTGTGCGTTCACATTTTCAAGCAACCTGCCAGATTCACTCCACGTCCAGTGTCACCTGGCTGAGGAAAGCCATCCTGCTCATGTCCACCTATTGGTCCACCTTTCATAACAAAGAGGGCTCTTTCAGCCTGAGTGAATCTTAAAATGCGGTGAATGCTGCTCTATTTCCTGATCTTTATAAGCACATACCAGCGGCTTAGGATGAATTTAATTAGTCGAAGTGTTTCATCTTCGGAGCAGACGCTTCCCATTCATGCGTAAAAGCAACCCGCGGTGACCAGCGTTTAGAAGAATATTGAACTTCAAGTAACTAAACTGCATGAACATCTTGAATGCATGAGATGTTTAGGTTGATGATATTATTTGCTTGCTCGTTATACTAAAGTTGCGCCCGTAGTTAAGTTTCATGTTTAATGGTTTCCTTATTTAAGTGAATTATACGGGGTAATCTCCGGGATTTAGTGTGTAAACCAGGGAGAATACATCTGGCTGTGATGTCAACATACGGCTGCCGTGTCCAGGTAAGTTTCCCACCCCCAATCTCCATCACCAGTCACAGAGATTTCCCATCCGGTTTGCGCTCCGTCCACTTTTTTGTCCAAACAACAGTTCATTCGAGATACCTGGTCCCTGAAATCTTACCTGCTCTGACATTAGCAGCCTGCAGAACCAGGGTTAAAGTGATGAATGCGGTTACAGAGGAATCCATAAGCCACCGTTTCGTTTTCCACCTTGTGGACCACCTTTGCATCTCCATCGTGCTGGGCGCCCACAAGTGCTTCAAAACTTCTGGGCGACTTCAGGTGATTTTCTTTCTTTTTTTTTAACGGCGTCCCTTCCACAATCCAAAATCACGAAGGAAACGGTCCTACAAAAAAGCCATATGTGTTTCAGCCTCTTCTCTCTGCCACAACGAGGCCCCGGTCCTCCTTCCCAGCGCCCAGCCTTCACAGTGAAGGTAGTCGGGCTTTAACCAAATACGCACAGAGCGCAGTCGGTACACTCGGTGCGTCCGCGGACAGGAGGGCTGGGCGAGCTCCACAAACCGCAGCCACGATTACAGGGAACTGACAAGGGAACCAGCCCCCGATTAGCAAATCACGGGGCTGGAAATTCTCCTTCGGGTCCACCCATTAGCTTTGCAATGCGCCTGTAGAGTCTCCCCAGAGTGCACCTGAGGAAAGGAGAGGAAAAGTGGATGAATAAAACTATGAGAACGCGAATAACTACCTGGTCCACCGATGGACTGGCACAGTTCATTGTGAACACAGTCATTTAATTTAGTAAATCACTCAAATGCAACGTGGGCACTGGAATGTAGTCATACTGTAACTATGCGTTAATTACATTCAATTGCATATTATTATTAAATAATTATTTATGACACATACATGTATTTTTTTTATTATTATTTAATCATTTACCTCAACCTCCTCATCTTACAATTCTGTGTGGAATTTCCATCCTTCCACCGTCCAAAGATGGTGATTATAGCTCTTAATACTGAGAGGAGTCAGTTATGGATGGATGGATGGATGGATGGATGGATGGATGGATGGATGGATGGATGGATGAACTGTGAAGCGGTTCTGATTTTAAACCTAACATGCTAAATCACGTGATGTAAATTGTACTTATGTTGGAGCAAAATGACATACTAAGATACTCATCAAGGTATAACAAGTGCATTTTGTTATAGACATGATGAAAGCTCTGTCTAATGACCATAAACAAGAAAATGTGAGGCAAACATTTTCTGCCAACACTAAATTGCAAGCATGTTTCAGCTATTACTGAAGTTTGTGAGAAACTCCCCATACTGTGATTTATTGTATCATAAGTGTTTATAATCTTTTCCTCAGTCCATTTTTCATTCCTAATTAATCCCACTTCGGATAAAGACAGCACAAAAAGGGATAAACAAGTACATCCACTTTAGTCACAAATTCTCACAAGATGTATATAATTACACATTACACAGGACCAGGACCAGGACCAAGAACAAATACACATAGAAAGAACATACAAACTTTACACATAAATCTAACTGAATCTAAAGATTTACACTGTAGGTGTACATAATAATCGTCCATGATTTGATTTGATTTGATTTGATTTATATTGATTCAAGTTATAGTAGAAACTTGAGTTTAATTTAGTCATATGCACTTTAAAGTTAATTGCATGAGCAAATGGAAGAATCAATCATCCTATCTTGTTCCTGGTGTAGGTCAACAACCCAAAGCAACTGAGGGGAGCTGCAGGATTTCAGGGTCCCTCATCTAATGCCCTTTGAGCAGCATGGGTCAGATCTTCATATCTCTTGGCTCACTCCTGTGAAGGCATGGATCCGGACCAGGATCTGTCTGTCAGCCAGCTCATCCCTTCCAGCCAGCCCGACTCAGCTGATTCCTGCCAAATAGTATCAGATGCTGCTCTTGGATGCCCGGTGGCAGAAAGCAGAGCCGTTTCCCTAGGAAGAAGTGATGTCGGGGCAGAAGGGGTTTCACACTACAACTCTCTCCTGCATGGTTCATAAAGCAGGGGCTGTTACTCTGCCATTTGGCTTCTGTGGCAGATTTGCATGTTTAATGTAATGGGAAGTCAGTCCAAAAATGAATAATTACAGTAAGACATTCTTGTTTGAGTTTCTCAGGTTCAAGATGGTTGCACTGCTCCTCCAGTTATCTCCATCACACTGATCCACGAGACGATTCCCAGATCTTTCTTCAGACAGGACTTCAAAGAAGATATTAGTTGTGGTGAGTCAGTCAGCAATGGGTGATGCTGGAAGCTGCTAAGTTGACAGCAGATGGTAGCCTCGGGGTTAGTAAAGCGTGCATATGACAGGAAGTTTGCTGGCTTGATTTCCTTGAGGCTGGAGGGAAATCTCAAAGGTCAGCAAAGCCCCAACACTGACAATGAAAGCTGGAAATAAAGATGAAATAAACATACATGTCCATCTATCAAATTGTATTTTTACAGGCTCAAGGCCTTGTGCTTGTGAAGTCAGATACACCCTGGATATGTCTACATCATATGAACTCATATTCAGATTTAGAAGCAGTTTACAGCCACCAATTAACCTACGTGTTCTTGGACCGTGGAGGAAACGAGTGTACTGAGAGAAAACTCGCAGACAAACGGATCTGAACCTTCTTGCTATGATTCCCTAGGCCAAGAAGCATTTTCTGATTTGTATAGTCCAGGTGTATCAATAATGCATCCTGTGGGTCAAAATGTATTTGCTGCTTACTGGATACTCCCCTCACTAATACTATGCAGAGGAAAGAACAGGTGGATTTTCTTCAAGCAAACACGGGACCTCGCAAAGTGGAATGCAGCCATCAGTAATACACCTGACAAAACAAGAATAAGTGCACCATGCACATCGTACTGTCAGCCATTTCTATCTAGATGCTGACAATTAAGGATTTTGAAACTAAAAATATCTATTTTTCTACCACGCCCAAGATAACATCTTAATGACGTCTCTATCTATCACAACAATGAATTAGATCTGAGTGGGCGAGTCAAAAGTAAATCATTTGTGAAACATATCTGCTCAACTACAGTCACGAATCCTACAAAAATTAAAATAAGAATCGTTTTTTTATTCCACCTTGGCAAGATCCCAGGACAGCACATGCAGACTTGCTGCTTGCTGTGGTGAAATCTAAATCGTTCTTTTACTGAGAGTGAGTTTTACATGACGTGCTATTGAAAGACAAACAGTACTCAGGGGCAAACTTGAGCTCACTACCAGCAACTGTCTGTCACTGTTTACACACACTACACCGAGTATAAAGAAGTCTTTCTTTAAACTCACCCGGTCTGTCTGTTTAATACAAACAAGAAAAAGCTCCATCACTTCACTGATATTATTTTTGGCGGTCTCAATTTTCCATAAGAATTAATACACTTGTGATCTTGTGTCACTTGGTGAGTTTAGTTCGCAGAATTGGACTGAAATCGGGTTTTTTTTAGTAGCTCAACCCACTTGTCGGTAACCGGTGGAAAGCCTTTGCCTTATTTGGATAAAAATCTCTAAGCCAAGGTTTCTCTTTTGGGGGAATGTATTTTAACCTTCGAATGACTCTTCATTGTTGTACACTGCCAGTGGTAACCATGTATTTTCAGTGTGGTCAGCCATGTAGAACATCAGAAATAACATCTGGTTGTCTCCCGTTTTGAAGGGTTTGTCCAATCCTGAAATTTTCAATTATGCTGGTTTTGAGTAAGTGGATGTGAGGGTGTTCTTTCTAAAGTTGAATCAAAGCACAGAAAGACTTCACCTGCAGCATTTTTAAGGTTCAGTTTAAAATTATTCATCACAGCAATGAAATATAAGGTCTGTGGGTCAAAACCAGCCTCCAATTCAACCAAACCACCAAGCAAATTGTAAAAAAAACTTTTATTTAGAAAAACAAAAATCAAAAAAACAAATTTCTTAAGTGTCATTGACACAACACAACACTGAGACCCGAGCTGAGATACCGGTGATGCTGCCAAAGATAGTAAACTAGCATGAGCCTTAAAGCCATGCTTGTCAGGGAGAGTTTGTAAAAACATGCATAATGCAACAGCTTTATAAGAACATTCTATGGGACTTTTCATGGTATTTTTAACTGGAAGGTTTCATTACAATTTATTTCATGTTGATGAGACTATTATCATTTCCTCACAATAATTGTTTGATTTCATGAAAGTATACACATTTTCATCATGTATACGCTGCACCACAACAACAAAAAACCTTTCAAGTTTAGATTGAGAGGTGATTATGGCACTATCTCACCAGCCCGGTATACTCAAGATAAAATTGAGATGAATATGGCAATACAATAAAGTCCAAAAAAAACAAACTCTAATGAGAATCAAGCCAAGAATATTCTCACTGTGAGGTGAGATTACCAAACTACTATTTCAACTGTCATAGCTATAAAATTACAATTTCGCATCCAGATATAAGATTGCTGTATGGTGCACACATAACTACTTTCCCATGTATGTTTTTGTTGTTAAAAACCGAGTAGAAGAGTTAAAAAAAAAAATCTTATGTCATGAATTGAAGTCAGCCTGAAGTCAGCATGGCCTGCGATACAGGTGTTTATAATGGGAAGCAGGTTGGTCTGGCTAGCGCATGAGACAAAGCAGTGATATTGCAACCAGACATGCAACAAGCCGTTTATACTATATGTCCTAGAAAGTCAGGAATGTCCTTCTGTCTGAGAGCACTTTGGCCGAGAAGCATCTAAACTTGTGCCTTCAGTTGATAAAAGTACAACTTCAAAGTCGTTATGAGGCCTCTGTGTGAGATGACTTGATTATTTAAATTGTCTGTGGCGCAGACCCCCATATCGGTGACAATGATCGTTTTTACTTTAGAAGATAACAAATATTGGTATAGTTTGTTTTTGGAGCTCCAGGACGTCCACTTTCTGCTCATAAATCACAGGCAGCCACAGTAAAAGTTTCCGACGTGGCAATTTTCAACCATATCATAAAGATTTTGTAAGTGAAGATTGTGGAGCGAAGTATCATAATGCTACCTGACTGCAACACCAATTTCCTCTCCCTTAATGGAGGAAGTTATCGCTGAGTGTGCAGCACTGCCTTAAAGTCAATCATAAAAGAGCTAGAGGTGAAGCTCTGTGTTCGCACCACCTGGTCAGGGCGGATCTCCGATGAGCCCTCGGGACAAAAATGTCAAGTTTAAGAGAGTTGCATGAAGTCGGTATGTAAAACCGCGGCTGTGTAAAAGACGAGGGTGGGCAAACGTATTCTGGAACAAATATGTTGCGCACGAGGTCAAAGCTGGAGGTCAATACTGGGAGCAGCGTCGGCCGTGACCCTGATTTGTTGTTGAACACAGGAGAAAGGTTGAGTCAAGGTCACGCAGAGATCTGCTCAGGTTGGTGCTGCAGCAGAGGTGAAGAAAGCAGGGAAAAGGAGGCTGAAAGGGAAAATAGAGGAGCGTCTGTGAAACGCAGGTGGGTGGCCGTCAGGTCTCCATAGATCCAGGCCACCTCTGATATGTCAGTGAGGGAGTTACTGTATCTGTCACAGCTTAACTTAGGGTTTCACAAAAGTAGAACCAGAGAGGGCCTCTGGAAGTCAGTGTAGTTATATTTAATCCCAAAAACAGTTTTTTTTTTTTTTTTTTTTTCGAGTCACTTGAATGCTGCCTTTGAAATGAAGCAGATCGAAGGGGCAAATACCTTTCTTAGCCATTTTATTCACAGTCATAATTGACTTTAAGATGGCTGTGAGGTGCTTTTGAAGCACACGTTATAAATATAGAGCAGAGGTTTGCTCTCCTAAGCGCTGACTAAAATATTCTTTCACACATTTCCTGGTTTGCTCTGTGGGCAGCAGGAGTCCAAGCCTCATTCATAGAGCCCCTTTTCATATGTCTTTCTCCTCCCACCCTGTCACCGGGTTGTTGAGAACTGTCCTGTAACGGCACGCACTGTGCGCACCCACAGGGGCAGAAATGAAATACCTCTAACTGGAGGGCCGTAAGACAGCAGAAGGGCTGAGTGATGCACTGTAGGAGGTAAACTGTATTTCGCCGTTCTCCTTGTAAAATGGGAGGGTGTGTGCTCCTTTTGATGTGGGAGGGTTTGGATGCATGTTTGATCCCAGGCTGACTGCGACTGCCACATAGCGTATGATCATACAGGATGAAATAAGCATTTCAAAATGCTATTTCTACGTCTCATCTAGATCCTCCTCGTTTCGGTGCCCTCCATGATCTCCTCTAGTCTCGTTCAATATTTAGGGTGTATACAGGCGTCTGCGCGGTAAGCCACTGGTACTGAGTCACATGTGCCACACGGCACCTGTTCCAAAAACCTTTTTTAAGATCAGTCCAAATTAAAAAGAGCCCAAAAGGCGCATTTTATACAGCTCTGTTTAAAACCCAAGCCGTCATTATACATGATGGCTTGGGTCGCGTCCAAATGCACAAGGGCTTGAGTAGTAAGCTACTCAGCGTTTATATATATATATAAATGCAATACATCTAACAAAAAGGCAGCATTTTCTCAAAGCACATCCAATTCTGGAGAAAATTATGAGTACATTCATGGCATTCAATGAATTGCTAACCTTAGAAGGGTGACACAGAAGAACCATAGAAATTTCTTAGTCATGTCCAGAGTGCTGAAGTGTGGTTAAAATGACCTAAATCTCCCATAACCTAAGACACCAGAAATATAGTCATTTTTTCTAAATGGGCTCATGGGCCACAGAGGCTAGGAAGGGGGCCACAAATGGCCCACAGTTGAACAGTTGCCCACGTCTACTTAAGGCCTGTCTGTGTCCACAGTGAAGGGGCAGTTGAGCTGCAATATGGAGGATAATACAATTTTCTCAAAAAATAACAATTTTTCATTGTTGCAACAGGCGTTTAACATTTTATTTGTAATCCCCAGAGGTCCTTGATGGTCTCAAACAATTCTTTCCCATGCAGTGATGATACTAAAGGTAAATATAAACCCAAGTATTCACAGTGCTTCACTTTGATGGATTACTTACTGTAAGTCAAGCAGCTTACATGTTTCTGCAAGTTGATGTTCATACCACTCAGTCAAAGCTTGTGACCAGCAGCTGTATGAAAACATATGCCAGCTGAGTTTTTGTTTCTTTTAGATTTGATGCAAATTAACACATGATATAAAAGGTGTTTAGTACATGCAATTTGCATATTATCAAATACAGCAAATACACATTTTATTCCCTTAACACAATGGTAAATATATTCTCAAAACATTACAAAACTGTGGAAAGAAAATAGAAATATACATGAATAAGGAAGCTTAATTGCATTCCTATTTGAACCTAATAGGGTATCAAACAAGGTCTATTCTGACCTATAGCTTCTGATTTATTTACTGTTTTAGTAGGAGTGGTGGACATGACACAACACCGAGACCAGAATGAAAGATCAGTGCTGCTTCATCAAAGTCATCTCAGTATGACTCGTGAAAAGATGCAGAAACAGTTTGCCATGAGAGAGAAGAGAAGATTAGCTTGAAGCAAAATATATTTAAGTCATAATAGTCAAATCATTACATGTTGTAATACATCAAAATTAAAATACATCATATGAGTTTTAAATGGAGATATTTACTTCTCCACCCCCTCAGAAAGATTCAAATAAAATTTATTGGTCATGACTTATTATAACAGCTTTTTTTTATGCCGAGAACAGAATTTGATTATAAATCAACAGTTACATAACCCGCTCTGGTCCAAGCTCATTATCTCCCTGTCAGTTCAGTGAGTAAAAAAAGGGCGAGGTACCATGGTGCTTCTGTGTGCAGCTGCCCTGTTTGACCTTTGACACCAAAAGAGAGTTTGGTGGAGAGGTCACAGTGCAGCTCAAGACCAGTCACAGATCCTCTCACCTCTGGCCAGAGCTGTCCCTCCGCTGCTGCCTATACTTCCCTTACCCTGTCAGGCTCAAGCAAGATAGCCAACACCGGCCCCCGAGGCTTCCAGTACAGACCCTCGGTGTTCAGGTATACTATAGAGGAAGCAGGTCAAAATAAGTAAAATGGAGAGGGAGCATAGTGCAAACTCATCTTTAATTAGTGCAGACAATACTGGTGTGACAAGCTATTAAACTTATTGCTATCTTCAGGCAGATACCAATTGTTAAAGTCATTGGAAACACTGATTTCTGTATCAAATAAGTCAAAAACTTCTGTCTTGTGAAGTGTCCACTGATGCCAGCTTACCTGTAGCTCGCATACTGCATACTTGAATGCAATGGAGCCATTGTTCATTTTCTTTACTGCATACTTTTTCCTGTTGTAACAAGCCAGCAAGAGGTCTGCTCAGCTCACTTCTGTCTTCCCTGCTGACCCATAACTTCTCTAACTGAGTTATCTCCAACGATATTTCCCAAATGCATCATGACACCATTCTACAAAGAAACCATCCACACACACAGGACTCTGTGTAAAATCATGGTATAGAAACTCTAAAGCATGGTCCCAACTGTCAAATATACAACAAAAAAAAAATATTTGGATGGGACCGCATCCAAAATAATGGCTGACTTCATCATGCCTCGCATTATTTCTACCATCTGGAAGAAGGCATTCATGCATGGTCTGCCAGATTTTTCAATAACTAACTTGTGCTGCCTAAATATATCTATATATATGACCAACGTCCAACTTACACATGGAGGAACATGAGCAAGTAAATTGTTTTTCTGAACTAATTTTAGTGTCACCTTGCCCTCCCTCTGAGCCAGGTCTCTACAATTAAACAAACTGTAGCCAGCAGCCAGGAGACGTGGTGGAAACCAGCAGTTAAGACATCGTGCTAATCTTAATGTCAGTTACCTGAATCCTTCCTGCATCAGAATCACAGGACTGAGCTTAAACGGCAGTTTAACATCAGGTCTCTTCATACTAATCGGACCACAGCGGGCTGTCTTGAAGGCCACATGAGGCTCCAGTGAGAAAAGGGCGTATATAAGGAGATGATACAAAAGCCTATTTGAAGCTCAGCCATAACTCCATATGCTAAGATATAAATGATCGCCACGGAAGATGAGATGCTCATTGCGAAGCCGCTGTGCACGATGCAGGTTTTGAGCGGAGCTGGAACCTATTAGAGTCGTGATCACCTCCGTATGTGCCGTCTTTTGTTGCCCGTGCCATTGCAATTTTGTCTGGTATATCATTTTGCCCCTTCAAATTTCACCTCAGCAGCACAGAGTTTGACAATAACTTTAGATATTGCAAACAAATATTTGGACAAGAAAAAGATTATGCCTGATTGACAATTATTGGCCGTTTTAGATCTCTGGTGCTCTAACTACCTTGAAAAAGGAACATAAAGAAGGCCACATGCATGCAACTGTATCTGCTAAGTGCTCTCTTTGTAAAACAGCCTTCAAAGGATTTGAAATACACCCCCCCACCCACCCACCCCCCAGAAAGGGTAGTTTCTGCTCCAGAAAAAAAAAAAGAAGCTGTAATGCTGTAATCCAGCTGTGTGCCTTCGTTCACCACGTGGCCCAGTGGAGCGCAGGGAGGCACCCCGGCATTAGAGAGATAATGAGCAGTTTGGGGAGTCTGGCAGTGCCAGTGGATCGGGATGATGCTGGGAAATCAAAATCAAACAGGTTGGCGACACTGAATACAGAGTACAAGACTCTTTAATGAAGATGTCAAAATGGTGGAAATTAAAAAAAAAAAAAAAAAAAAGGATCTTTGAGGTGAAACACAAGAGCTGTGTCTGAGTATATATTTGTGTTTCAATGAGCTTTGCAAGCTAGATGCTTGCAAGGATGGTCTAACCTCATAGTCAGAAGGTTGTGGGTTCCAATCCTGGCCTGTGTGGAGGATCTGAACAGGATATGGAGGAATATTACGTGGATGGATCAGTTGCATCTTAGCTGCTGTCAATATCAAAGAGATAAAGTACAAGGTGGCTTCAGTTCAGTTTTGGACTCTTTTTAAGACAACTCATCCTTTAACTTTGACCCTGAGCAATTATTCTGCAAATCCGGCGATGGTATCGCTCTGTGGTCACTGGTTCTCACTGTTCAGTTCTGGAGGCAACATTCCTCACATTTCTGCCTCAACCCCGGGAATCCTGACCTCCCCTCACCCTCAGCTCTCTCCCTCCGGAGTGGGTGACACCATGTTTGATCCCTGCACACTTCCTACCTTCTGTCCATTATACCTGGCCTCGCAAAAAAAGGGAAACCTGTGAACTGGTTTAAAAGCACTGCCAAAATATCAGTCAGCTATAGTTTGAACTGAGCTATTGTTCTCATAGCGTAATGTACAGGGGAAAGTATGGAAGTCGATGGAGAATGTGGAAGTGTGCCAGCTTTTGTAGCTCCATGGAAATCAACCCTGCAAACGACTGTTTTGGTGAATCGCTGGTGTCGCTTTGATCACCGCGTCAATTTCTGCTAAATTTCTATTGGCTGTTGGCATCTTCTCGCAGCAGTTGCGCTGTGCGGTCGTGAAATTTATCACAACATGAGAGGATTATTTCAGGCTAGTAGTGGTCATATGTGACAACCCTTCTCACCGTGTGAATACAGATTGTAAGTCACCATCAAAGACGTCGCCCCACAGATCAAAGTCGCCTTTACGTGGAGAATTTCAGAAACCTATAACGACTTTTTTTCCTGATTCAGCTTCATCACAGGGAAACTTCTTGTAGCATTGTGATTGCAACTGCAGTTTTTCACCTTTTTGAGATCTCCAATGTCCGGTCAGTTTCAAAAGCTGCTTTGACACACACCTTTAACGGTGTGAGAATCTACTTCACTGCCTGTTTGGGTCGGTTTGGAAACCTACTAATCACAAAAAACCCGACAGACTGAACTTAGCCATTTCCTCTATATCACAGACTATCAAATGCTTGTCGGAAAATGCTAACTAAACAAAGGCTGCACCAATTCATATTATTTCTGCCTTTGCCTGCGCTCAGATCAGCTGAGAATTAGTGGTTAGTTCGATGCCTGGGATCCACCATGCCATGATTACCAACCTGTGTTATCCAGAATGTGCAGCTCCACGTATCTGCACCACATCTTCATTTTATAAGCATTGGTTAGGTTTAAAGGCAAAACAGAAATTAGATTTTATTGTTCCCCAAGGTCTATGAGTGGTCTCCTTTAACCTCTTCTCTCTTCTTTAGAAGCCAGATCAGTATAAACTATTGCAGAGGCTATGATGGCAAAATGAGTGTGACTGTTCTGATGTTTCAAATGGCTTCATGCAGTATCTGTCCCATGGTTTTCTAATCTATTTAATCAGAATGAAACATAATGCAAACAGCATATATGCTCAATCAACATAGAGATTACTGAATCAAATCAAACTTAATTGTTTTGTAATCAAGCTTGTGAGTTAAAAATATCCACATTTAATACATATTTAATACATATTATATTGCATTTAGTTCTGAAAATTTCCTTTACTAAAATAAACAGCAGAGTTTGTATTTTATCTTATTTATTTCCCTTAACTTAAATTTTAAAAAAGGCTTGCAAAGGAAGAAAGCATGAAGCTGCACATGCATCTTTGTAATATTCAATACTTAAGAGATAACATTTTTTTTTTTTTTCAACTGGTAAGAAAAGTGCTACACTCTCTCACACTCTTTTTTTAAAATCCAGACTTTGACCCAGAAGTTTTGATGACGTTTGTTTGTATATTTTAGGGGAATTTTTACACCCATTTGAAGACGTACAGCACACATTTCCTGTTCTACTTTCTGGGATTTAATTCAAATGAGGTCACAGGAGCCCATCAAGACAATTAGCACAACAATAAAGTCCACAGTAGAAATCCAATAAAAGCCAGACCTCCCAGTGACCGATGTTTCAGGAGGGTCTCAGACTTTCTCAAAGTAACCGTGGAAGTTACTCCTTACTAAGTGCTAATATATAAGTAGTCTATTCTTGCACAGTACTGCAATAATAAATGCCCAGACTGACGGATTACAAGCATCAGTGCTCTAAGAGAAAGGAAAGTACAGGCTTGAATCCCAGGTCACTTTTGTATTGGCATTTCACACCGATCTGAGAAGTGGACTTTGTCAAACACACAGTTTTGCACAGTTGGAAACAGCCAGACAGGATGAGGAAGGGATGTAGCTGCTGGCTCATAGTGGTAACGGGTACATTAGGTGTTGTTATCGTTAGATACGAGGAGTGATAAAGCATGTGCACAGTGACGGTAATGCTGGGACCGGAGGTTGGTGGGATGATCAAATTGGAACTTTGAGGACAATCTTCTCTTCTCCTTTTCTCATATAATCCACATGTTATATCTTGTGTAAGAGTGTAATATGACGCTCCGGCTCCAGATGTTGACGAGGCTGGTCTGCACATAGTGCATCTAAAAGCAGTGTCACGTGGCTTTGCAGCGCAGGAATGTTAATGTAAAAGCAAAAAATAACATATATATAGTTCCACTATATATATAGTTCCACAAATCCAGGCTGGTTTCTGGCTTGGCTGTGATGTATTTATGGAGGCACAATGGGGAGAATGATATATTCACAACCTATGTTTTCAATGCAGTTTCCATGCGAGCTTTTGGAAACACACACAATCTCACCACAGAGGCCCTCACTGCCTCAGCCGGTGCCCCAACCATGAATGAGTCCATTTACAGCTCTGGAGGCTGGACTTCACCTGAATTTACTGTCTCGGTTGTGTTAGCCTCACACAGGCTGTGGAGAGCTGGAAGAGACGTATAGGACCCTGCTGGAGATATTTAATGCTACAAAATGTGCATATTCAGATATTTAAGTTTTACTATCAGAGCATAAACAACTTGTGTGCAGGTAATAGTTTATTAATAAATATGTGTTATTGTTTTTTCTGTGTCAATATATATGCAGTAAACTTCGATATGCTGTTTTAGGTCACACTTTAATGTATATA
Organism: Blennius ocellaris; assembly: GCF_963422515.1. Taxonomy (NCBI): domain Eukaryota; kingdom Metazoa; phylum Chordata; class Actinopteri; order Blenniiformes; family Blenniidae; genus Blennius; species Blennius ocellaris. Next base: position 21,007,224 of record NC_137668.1, on the reverse strand, counting down.
GTTTATTTTGGGGGGTAAAAACAAACTGTAAAAACTCACAAATGAAATGCATGACTAAATTAGTAAATTCCAGGGTTTCCCACCCAGATCAGCCATGTGAGAAACAAAGTCTACTATAAAAAGTTCATGCAAAACAACATCAAGAATGGCAAATTGTTATAAATTTATTGAAGATTATGTGTACCAAAATAAGTCCCATTAAAAAGAAGAAACTTGATCTGAGAAGACAGAAAAAAACGGAATCCTCAAATCTCAAGAGGAACTTTCTATTAGAAAGCAGTGTATGAGTGAGTTGAGTTGATTGTTCCATGTTCATTTACAGCATTACTCCACAGAACACAGAATAAATAGAAAATAAAGTTAAATATAGAATAAGACAGGATAAAATTAAATAAGCAATATGATATTAAATCTAAATATCTACAGGCTTTATGAAGATGAACAGATAAAATTTACAGAAAATACAACAACAACTAAGAGTTATAGAAACATGTGACCCCAGGGCCCGACAGCGGTCCTTTATCAGAAATTCAAATGGTCTTGTATGATCACTTTTGGACCTCTTTATTCAGTCAGAAAAAAAACACTGAGGGAGTTTCAACTATTTTCTATAATCACTTTTCATTGAGATGCTTCTTCAGAACTCCATTCATCGACTTCTGTTACTGTAACGCTGCATTAAATGTGTATGTGTGATAGCAGAAGTGATGCTTGTGGTGGTGAGACAGCAGGATGAGGTCCTCTCCTCCCTGCTGAGTATTTTAATGTGTTTTTAAAATCATTGTTTCTGTTTTAGGGTCCACAGCTTTACTGGTTTCAGTCTCTTTCTCACTGCTCTCACAAAGGTCGTTTTCTGCAACAGCAGGATGTTCGACATATTTACACGACTTCCCAGCACAAAGACACAGACACAATAGCAACTAGTAGGTGGACATACGTATTTGAGCATCCAGTAAGTAAAAATTCTGGTATTTCCCGGTATATAGCAAGTACAACCAGACAATTCTATTGATCAGGTGTCTCCACACATAAACTTCTGTCCTGATGCTGGCTGGTTATGGGTGAAGGCAGGATACACCCTGGAGCCATCCATCACAATCCAACACAGGGCAAACACAAGGCGACAGACAAAAAGCACACATTCACACCTACGAGCAATTTAGAGTGACCAATTAGCCCAAAGTGCATGTTTTTAGTTTGTTGTAGGAAGCTGGAGCAAACCAGCACATGCTCAGAGGAGAAAACACGACTGTGTGGCCCCATCGGGGGTTTATTGGATCCAACATAGCCACTTTTTCGCCAAAGTTTATTCTAATCCATGTACTAGAAATCTGATAAATCTGGCACTGATGACATGGGCTCGAGGCTTGAGGTTTGTTTTTTGCAATAAACATTTGATGGTGTCCGTAATCACATTCATTTGGTCCACCAAGAAATATATGAAGATTTTATTTGTTCTCGCTTTTGATGTATGTCCAAAAAAAATTATTATTTTTATACACTGTGAGTTCACCTGACAGGTCTTCCATTATATCAGATTGTGTTGTTTCAGGTTTCTTCACGATATTTTTGCCTTCTGTCTTTAATAACAAACTGTAGGGTAAAATAAAAAAAATAAAACACACGTTAATGTCTTATATGTGTGATGCTCTTACAAACATAGTGCGCATCAAGGAGAAGAATACAAAAATTAAAAGCAAAAGAGCTTACCCTCAGCATTCACAGCCTGCTGCGTTTGAATGGTGCATGTTGTTCTTACATTATGTGTTGGCCTCTGTCTAATAACTCAAGTTTGTTTTTCTAATGAATTATTTAAAGGCTGCTGAGCTTTTCTAAAGAGGATTGGCCGGAATAAGACACTTATTCTGAGGCCAATTAAATGTCCCTGCATGAGAGCATCAGTGAAGCAGGAAATAAAACAACAGCCATTATGGTGGCTGCTTGAACTCCATGAAGTCTCGCCACCAGAAGACAAGACAGGTCAAGATATTTAAGTTAGATTTAGTTCCTAAAGCCGCCTATAGAGGCACTAACATCTATCTATTTTGCCACTCCTCCAGCACTCCATAGTCCAATCTATATTTTACATCTTTTTATTCAGCCCCATAGGTTCACAGGATCGAGGATTTCATGAAATAGGGGGAGATACTGTCAGCCTCCTCACATTTCTTGTGACCATTGTGTGGCTTTATTTGCCCCCAAAATGCATAAAACCGAGTCACTTTTCCATCAAATTCTTTCCGTCAGCATCGCTCCCTCTTTCCCTCTGCCCTGGGCCTGACGTGTTACGTCAGCGGGAGGACGGAGGATCGAGTGTCCACGGTTCCTCCCATCACCTGTGAAATTTCAGAGCCAGGCCATGGTGAAAGGGGGTATTGTGTCCCCCTGATGAGGAATGCCCTCGCGTTGCTCGTCAAAGAAAAGGCTTCATTTGGCCAGGAATTTGGAGGCATCTCGAGAAGTGCAGGGGAGATTCTCTCAGGGGGGCCGCGGGGACCGGACGCCGAGGGCCTTCATGGGGTGGAAAGGCTTTCCTCAGCTAATGATTAAACCCTGAGATGAAACAGCAACGCAAAGTTAAAGGTCAGAGAAATCTACACTTTATATTCATATCAATCACATCCAAATGTGGAAAGCAAATGAGTTTTATGGGTATGAACTCAAAGTTATATTTGTGAACCTGGAATTACATGGAGGTGGTTGAAGGGAAGACAAAGACATTGACCTTTCTGAACTTACATCCAGTAGTTTGACAAGTCACACTTCTCGTTGCTGCAGTGGCTCTATTTTAACATGGATAGGTTGACATCTGCTGGTGAAAAATAACAGCTACACCCTTCATGTGTGAGTGGTTTTTAGACTACCTTGTTCATGGACACGTTCCTGTTTATTTTATTTATAGATGTATTAGTTAGCACTCATGCCTCAAAGTAGGGATATGCCCATTTGAAGTCTGGTCTTAGGGATCAGGAGTTTGCATGCTCTCCTGTGCACCTATTCAGGTTAATAGGTGTCTGGAATTATTATTATTATTATTATTATTATTATTATTATTATTATTATTATTATTATTATTATTATTATTATTATTATTATTAATCTTATTTATAATGACATATTCAATATTTTACTCAATTCCTCTGCAAGAATGATCTATGTTCAAAGCATGTTTGTCTGACAAACAATAAAATATATAAAGATTACCTGATAACCTGTTTGAGGAACAAATGCTGAAAACCACCAGGGATTTCATCTGTTAATACAATAAATTTGTTAGTGAATGAAAAACCGTTCAAGTTCAGTTCAGTTGTGTTTTTTTTTCAAGTATGAGTATTCTGATTAAATACAACTTAATCAAAATGAACAGTACATCTTTGTAAATAATCACTCCCTTGTAAATTCAATTTAATAAACGTCAATAAGTAATATCAAGCAAATCAAAACGTGCATGAAGCATGGCTACCACTCCAGTCCACGCGATGGCAGTAGAGGTCATGCTGCTGCTGTTCGCCCCCTCGACTCATAGTGATGAGACGAAGAAGAAGAGAATGGTCACTGCAGGCTTCCGTTAGATAGCGACGCTGCAACAACATACCCACTGAGGTAATTTATCTATTTATTAACTTTCCTTTGTACTAATCAGAAAAATATGTATTTTCTCCATCTTCCTGAAGAGGTAATATGGTTAAAGAAGTGCCATAACAGCGTGTAGCCACTTACCTTTAGCAGCAGTTCGAAAATGTTGTCATTAGCTCATTGATAAGCAGCGTGGCTTCTGGTTACAGATTTATCAATTTAATGTTAAAGATTAATTCACTGTACTGTAGCTCTTGTAGTTATTGAAGTATTGGTATTTTTTATTTGGATTTCGCGTGTTTCGCGATGTTTCGTACCATTTATGTTGTGGTGATATTCAGGCTGGGCTGTGGAATGAACTTCCTCAGTATGTGTCGTTTTTTTGTTTTATATCAGCCAGTGTATTGTGTAACATTCAGTCGAAAAAAGCAAAGACATTCAGACACTTCACTGTTCTCAGTTCCGCGAAGTCGTCAGGATGCTACTCTTCATATGACATAATAATTTATTTACGGATATAACAGTTCAAAGAGCTTAAATTTTTTTTTTAGACACCATATAATATCAGCTCGTAATAATAATTGAGCAACAAAAGAAAATGCAAGAATAGGCATTGAAATGTTATTCAATTGTGTCAACAAAAGCAGGGTTAGAAGTTCAATTCTGTTTTTTTCTCTTGCATCCTAAGGCACTTAGAAAGAAAAACCCAATAACTCCACATCAGCAAGCATAGACGACGGTAGAAAGGAAAAACTAAATTTTAACAGGAATAAACCTGCACAACCAGGCTCAAGGGAAGACTTTCTGTTGTTCCGGTTGGAGTTAGGGGATAGAAAGAGGAAAAAGAGAGGACAGAGAGCAAGAAGCAAACACATAGATCCACTCACTGTTGTCAGGTTGAGGCAGGAGGCTGAGACCACAAACTTCCAGTTCCATGTAAAAAAAAATAAAAAATAGTGTAGGTCTCCCTACAGTTTTAACTTTTAACAGTTGATTGCTTCTATTGAGCTTGACTGTGTTGCACACATTTTTCTGTCTTCTTCACAGAGATATGGACAATAATGAAGATCCAGACAAAGACCCGGCATATGTCAGTAAAACGCTGCTTGTCCGTCACTTACCGGCTGAGCTCAGTGTGGAAGAGAAAGAGGACCTCTTGAAATACTTTGGAGCCGAGTCAGTCCGGATTCTCTCAACCAGGGGTCGGTTGGTAGGTTGCACCTCGCCAGTGTTTATAAAGATCTCATGTGAGCTGCTACGCAGTCTGAACAGATTTGTCCATCTCTGCAGAAACATGCAGCGTTTGCAACATTCAGGAGTGTGAAATCGGCAGCAAAGGTGAGCATGCTCAGTTCTCAATGATTGGAAAAATCTTGAATTTCAGATGTATTTAGGTTTATGTGATTTATTCTTAATTTGTCCTCTGGTGTGATTTTCTCCTCACCACACACCCTGTAGGCTCTCGGCAGGCTCCATCAGCTAGAAGTCCTCAATCAGACGCTTGTTGTTGAGTTTGCAAAAGGACAAGATCACATCACAGTATTGAAAGACCCACCGGTGTCAGACAGGTAATGTCATTTCACGTCAGTTATTTTCAAGTGGAAAGTTAAACCTGGAAGCAGAAACGTCAACTCTCTTCTGCTTTTCCTCAACAGTGCAGACGTCAAACAAGTGAAGAAGAAACCGGAGCCCAAAATACCAAACATTCCCCTCATAGAAACTGGCGTTGCCCCAAGCCTCGGGTAGGCTTTTAGTACTTGTCACTGTGATGTCCTGATGTTTTTATTCAATGCATTAATACCCTGACTTCTACAGGTGAAAAAAAGACACAGATCACAGTCTACTTTCTTGTTACATATTTTGTTCACCATTTATGTTGTATGAGAAGAGTGGCACATGTTTCCCAGCCCTGGCGGCGGTTATTGTCAGCTTCGCTGTGTAGGAACTGCCTTGATGCTTGCAGACAGTAAACCTGGTTGAGAATCCGAGATCTGGGAGCTGTCACGAGGCCTCGCGTCCAATTAGATGGCCGGGCCGCCGCCGAGCGTCTTGACAGGCCGTCTGTCCTGCCAGTTGGTGGCACCAGGTGGTCTTTGATACCTCTCGCTCTCGTACTGACAGCCTGTCTCGCTGCCGCTACATCGACAACGTCTCTTTTTTTTCTCCAAGACTTAAGAAGTGCGTACATTTCATATTGGTCTAAACAAGCTAAACAAGACTGAGACTTTATCCGAGATTGCCTGATTGCTTGGACCAGAGACTGTTCAGGTTGCCAAATAACTCTACCAATCGACGTACACAATCTGATATCGAAACTCTAAATAGGAATCTGAATGTGATGTTATGTGAACCAGATAGCTCCTATATATATCCTGTATTTCAGTGTCCGAACCAACGCAAGTGTTTCTGTCCCAGCAGCAAACAGATTTTTATCACCATCTTGCCGAGTAGCAGATTAAATAACCTGCTCCGTAGCCCAGCCTTCAGTCTTTGCTTATTAGGCCTGATTTGTTCTCTCATGCTGTGCAGGTTGGTGCCTTATGAAGGTTGTTATTATTTGAGGACAAGCTTTGCCGTGCTGACATGGCATGTCGGTCCCAGACTCCCTTAATGGTTAGATTTTACATTTTGCTGGCTTGTCAGATAAAGAAAAAGCCTACAAGCTGAACTCAGCAGCCGAACCACACTCTGATGTGTCTACATTGTTTCTGCATGTCCTTATGAAATGTGTTTTCCCTTCTTTTTAGTTTTTTTTTTTTTTTTTTTATGCGCTAACACGGAATGGTCTCGATACAGTGGACGTTTGGCCTAAACAATGCCAATCTTAGTTTTTTGCACCTCTTTAGTGCTACTTTTTCTTTCCTTAACGATACATTTGAGGCTCGCTTTTTGATGAAGCCCTGGTGGAATCAGCATTTTCTCAACACATTATTGAATATTGCAGTTTCACCTGATATCGTGCAGCACAATATATTTAAGTGAGTCACCGAAAGACGCTCTAGAAGGAATTACTAGCAACAATGGCTGTCGCTTATATGGTTATGATACAGTGTATGTGTGATAAATAAGTTAAAACCATTTTCTCACTGGACTTTATGTGATCTGTGTCGGTCAGATCGGTTCCACCTGACTTCCAAAGCAGGCTCCAACCAACGTTACTTAATCTATTTGAATTCTCTATCGATTTAACATGGTAACAATGACACATGTTAATCTATTATTTTCAAAAAGGATGTTTTATTGTACGGCACTCATTTCCACTTCCATGGAGGTTATTTTATATTTAGGGATGGGAATTGCTGCTCCAGCTTTTAAATAACTCTCTCTCTCTCTCTCTCTCTCTCTCTCTCTTTTCTGCAGGTTGAAATTTCAATTAAATCCCACTTTGAAATATTTATACCCACCACCCTCTCATGGCATCCTGACAAACATAACACACGCTCTCATTGGCGTGCCAAAGTTTTATGTGCAAGTGAGTAGCTTCTTTTCTCTCATTTTCACGTTCCATTAATTATCTCCATTTGCAGACGTTTGTATTTTTGTCTCTTCGCCGTTCTTGTGTTTACTATGGGAAGGCGGAAATTCAGACCAACAGATGCACATGTGGCGGCACCTTGAGCCTCCACACTCGTATTGTGACTGTGATTCGGGAGTTAAGCGTCCCCACAGGTTTTTTTGAACCGCGTCCAAGCTCTTAAAGATCAAACAGCAAACATTTGCCTTTTTTAAATTACAATTTGAGGAGCGGGTATTACTAATAAACCGTAAGTGGGAGGCATGAGTTATGGGTTTAACATTTCCCTGGGAGCCGGGCTTTTCATTGCTGCAACTTCCACCGGCAGCATCTTGGTGGTGCTGGTGTGCCGTGAAGGAGCCGGGGCCGGTGCTCAGCCTCGCCGTAGGTATCTCGCTACAGCCTCGATCTCACCTTCATCCTCGGAATTTGTATGCAAAAGCCCTGGCAGTCTGCTTTACATATGGAGCCCAAGTTACAGGCTTCCTCTTTGAGAGCAGCAGTATGTTTATATTAGCGGCTCCCGCCCGGCTTGCAGTGTGAATTTTCCAATATGACGAGCACTGCTTACATATTCATATCTTGAATTATACAGGTACTTCATCTGATGAACAAGATGAATTTACCCTGTCCTTTTGGCCCAATCACCGCCAGACCACCCATGGTAAGCTTCTCTACTAACGTGGTATATTAAAAAAAAAAGAAGCATAAAAGACTTAAATACCTCATTGATGATTCAGATATAAATTGTTTGCATTCCATTTTTTTTTTTTTTAAGAAGTATATTGTTGAAATACTCCCACAGAACACTGGTTTTCTACTTTTTGCTTTATCACAATTATTGTGCAGAAGCAAAGCTACAATCAGCAGATATTCATCCAATAAGTTTGCAAAGGTTTGCGGCAGTTGTGCAGAAATGCTGTAAAGCAAGAATGCCTTCAGGTCTACGGTTTGTCATTTTTCTTTCAATGAAATCACAAAATGCAAAGAAAGGGATCAAAAGAGCTGCATTTCATGACCTTTGCCTTCCTTTGTTAGAGACTCAGACATAGTTTTTTTGTAGTAGAGCAAACCAGAGACCTTCTGTGGATTTAAAGGCAGATAAAACCTCTGTGTCCTCATGTAACTCGAAACAGACCCAAACCTTGTTTACAGAGACCTTTTGTGGGGAGTCACACTCTCGTTCTGTCCTTTTTTTTTTACACTTTAATATATCGGAGCAAATCAGAGGCCTTCATGGACACTTTCACCCATACTTGCCAAATAGTGTTCAAACAATGAAATGTAATCCAAACGCACTCATAAAATGAGAATATATATTTTAACAAAGTTTGATATTGAGGTGATAAAGTAATCGAGCCTTGTGAGGAAAGATCAGCATTGAAGACTTAATGCAACTTCATCCTAAAATGTTTTATATTACCAAAAATATTTTCCGTACAATCTCCTTCCATGGATGCAGACTAGGGCCTCGCTCACACTGCAGGGAAATACAACCCAGTTCGCTTCTTTTGCTCACAAGCAACACTTATCTGACCTGTTTTGTGGCCGTGTGAAAGCCGCAATTCCGATTTTTTTTTTTTTTCACACCAGACCCAGGCCTCGATCAAATGTGGTGCCAATTAGAGAGTGTCGTGGAGGGTTTGCTTGGCCAAGCATCTGCATCCAAACCTCACCTCACCAAGTGCAATGCAAAGTGTCAGTCCCACAATATGTGAAGCATACGTGACTGCGAATTCCAGCGTGAACGAAGGAGATGCAACGCAGCTTGTTTTCTTGGTGTTTTCAGCAGTCTGAGCTGCTGCCGCCCGTCCCCATGCCTCCTCCCTTCCCTCCCGACTACCCCCCGCTGCCAGAGGAGGAGATGGAGCTGTCCAGCGGGGAAGAGTCCGAGTACGAGAGTGGAGACGACGAAGACAAAGAGAGGTGAGGAAGAGGAGATGATCCCGCTCGTTAGAGTAGACTTCACCCATGTAGTTATAGTTCATTTCAATATTCTTCAGTAATAAGGAAAAAGTGGCGAAATTGCCTGTGAATTTATTTTTGTGTATGAGTCAGACGTTCCCCCTCTTATTCCCCGTGCTTGCTTTATTTCAGGATTGCTCGTCTGATGGGCCTGGTCAACCAAGCATGCAAGAGACCCCTGAGACCAAAAACTGCTTCAAAGAGAAAGAAGCCCAAGATCAAGGATCTACTCTTCGCTCCCAAACCAGACTCTCAGAGGTACACCGAAGGCATCCATGCATGTCAACAGTCCTCACGCACAGCTCATCTCAAGACAGTATTCATAGGCGGCTAAAAACGGAGGACAAAAACCCTCCAGACAATAAGTCCTTCCTCATAAAGACAGCCCGGTGTGGCTCAGAGACTTATTGTCTCGGCGTCAGGCTCCCTTAATGACAACCCACAAACTCTGGGTCTGAGCTATAAACACACACCCAGAGTGTCAGACTGGGCAATATCTCCTGCTGGCAAGTGCCGAGTATCCCAAACTATAAGCCGGGTTCTAGCGAGGGGGTCTCTTTTTTTTTTAGGGCCTGTGTGGAGCAGATCAGTGATTGTGTCTCGTCCTCAGCGCTCCGGTGCTGCAGCCCTCCGACGTGTTCGAGCAGCCCGGCGCCGCTGGCCCACGCAAAATCGAGTTCAACATCTCCGTTCCAGAAGTGGCAGCTGTCGCGGAGGAGAGCGAGCCAGGCCGGCATGAGGGCGAAGGCACAGGTGAGGGCATCAATCTGCACATCGCTTCACTTCAGTCTGCCGCAGATCTGCTCACCTCCAGGTGATGCTTCATAATCGAAGGAACTCGTTCATCAAAACTTTAAAAATATTCAGCTATACGATGATATCACAGAGAGAAACTAAAGAACTCGCACTAATTGCTTCTCTTGTGATTAGTCATAATGCATAATGTAAAGGGACAAAGAAAGCTGAGCGCTGGAAGAATTAAAAAAAAAAATTAAACAAATCTCCATCGATGTTTAAATAAAACTAATAATTTTAAATTCACCTCCAGTTCCATCAATTGTTTTCGGCTGCTTGGAATTAAAGCCTTGATTAAAAATGTTTTATTTCCAACATACTTACCTGCAAAGGTGGACACACTCTTCGAAAGACCAGGGACGTTGCGTCCTGGCAAGAACAAGTGAGTTCAGGCCAGAACATTACACAATATACAAGAAAATCAAGTGCAAAACCCACTTATAATAAACTATGTTTATTAGAAATACCAGTGCAGATTCCTGCTATATTCATAACTTTAACTTGCATTACTTTGCAACACAAACGTCTTTCTCAATTTTCAAGCTCAGGAGTCACTCCAACTGCTGGAGGCCAGTAAAACCCAACATTTCGATATATTATCGAAAAAGGAGAACTTTTCCAAGTCAGAAGAGGCTCACCAGCCACACAGCGGACTCATAACAATATGTAATGTACTTAAAGACTGAAGTAATGCCCGTGAAACTACAAGTAAAGTGGATGACTGAGATGGTGCTTCAAGGTATTTGTACAGCAAATTTCAGTGACAATGTGACACAGTGTTTCAGATTAACATGTAAAGAGGATTAAAAATTTGCACTGATAATGACTTTGGCACAATAGACGAAAACAAAAAAACACAAAAAAACCCCCACACAGGTAGAAAAGTTTTAGATACCGTGCAACAGTGAAAGTCTGTAGTAAATAGATTCCTATATAATTTATGATGTCTAGAAAATTATTAAAAAAAATACCAGACAACATAGAAAGGAGCTCATTTAGTCATCAATGCTGCTCCCAGATCTTCTGTAGTTAAAACATTTATAACATCCAATCACAGATTCATCAATGTGTCATATTTTTAACATTATCTTCTCAGCACTCTTAAAAACCGTAATATTAAAGAATTAGCAGATGCACTGTATTATTATTATTATTATTATTATTATTTTATCTCAAACTAATTGGAACAATTGATCAAAAAAAAACTAATTTCCTTCTCAATTTTATCTGATAACTCAACACAAAGAAAATTAAGTATTAGCAATGAGTCATTTTATGAAAAAGTTCAACAAATTCCACAGGTGTCAGATTTGAGAAATGTTACCTCACCTAGTCAATCGTAAATATGGATGCACTGAAAGATGTTGTCTTATCTTTTTAGATTCATATCGTCTAAAAAATATGTTATTTCATTATTTCCACACAGGTAAGTCTTTAATATGCTCATTCACAGAATAGACTTAATTTAATAGAAAATGCATTTAACTTAAAAAAAAAAAAAAAGAAAAGGTAATCCAACCAGTGCTATATTCTCCTGATATATTTGGGGAATCCCTGTAAAATGCATAAAAACGGGGCTCACCTACTCCCCCCTGTGCTAGACAGGCACTAAAGGGTCTGATTATTACTATACATCATGTTTATTATCACGTTCTCGCAGGAGGTGGCTTGATGCTCCTATTGACATAAGTTAGAGCCCTCAACATGGGCGAAGTCAGAGCCAAGTGTCACACGGTTGTATATCACAGGAGAAACTTGCACCAGAAAAAGCTTTTCCCATTATCTTTACCAGCAAATGTCATTGAGGGCACAGCCTGTGTTACTTGTCAGTTGGCCTTATCTCCCTTCTCCCTCGCTACAACTTCACTCCCCGGCAAGTCCCGGAGAAGTAAAATAGATCTCAAAGTCAAACACAAAAGATTTCCTAAAGGCGGTGGGAAGATAAACTATGACAGGTGGCTTTTTGGATTAGTCTTGTTTTGGGGACGTCGGGTGGAAGGTGGGGGGAGGGGGGTCCGATAAACAACCTATTTAAATGAAAAGGGGTGCTGCTGGTGCTGCTGGTGGTAGTGGGGCAGATAAGAAGGAGGATAATTTTGAAAGCAGTGATCTAGTTCTCTGCAGAGTGTATCAGCAAAGCTTCTTGCTCCACTGCACACACATATATATACACACACACACACACACACACACCTCATGTGGATGACAAGCTTGTTTTTTTTTTTCCCCCCTCCTCTTTGGATTTGTAGAGGCTCACTGCTCTTAGTAATTCCATCTGCAACGTGTGTGTGTGTGTGTGTGTGTGTGCGTGCATGTGTGTGCGTGCACTCAAGAGTTATCCTTCCCACCGCCTTTCAAACTCATGTTTTCTGAGCAGCCGCAGGTTTTGATTGCAGCTCTTTGAGACGGACTGAAGGCGCCACCGGTTCAATCCGGAGACGCCGCCATTCCACTCTTTCATTACCTATTTATCGTACCAAAACCCGACAAAGAAATCATCATTATTTAGTCCGATCAGAAGTGGTGCCACAGCGAGAAGTTTATGAATATCAAGATGTTAAACAAGTTGGGACTAAGAGGATTTGATTCCACTCTCCCGTCTCCGGCGTGCGTTATTTACCAAAGAGGATAAACATTTTGGAAGTGATTATTTCACCATCTGCTATCGGTGGACACTTTGAAAACTTCTACGCTGGAGGGAGATCATCCGCTTCCCGTTTTATATCCAGCGTCTCCTCACTGTGAAACGCACTCAAAATGAATAAAGCGTTGTTGTTTTGCGTCTTTTAACGCCGTCTCATCTTCTCTCCAAGCGGGCGTCACGGAGGTGGCCCCCGGCGGCGCGGCAGAGCCGGACGGCTTCGGGAAGCTTTACCCCAGCGCCCAGGCACCGCAGCAGGAGGAGGAGCGCAGCGACGACGACGATCTCCCGTCCGACGTCGTCTCCAGGAAGGAGCTGGAGAAAGGGCGGCTGTCAAGAGATGGTGAATATGACCTGCGAGGTGGCGCTTTGTGGGTGCTACCAGAAAGCTCTTGGGGTTGAGCAAGGAGCAGAACTCATCAAAAAGTGGTGATTCTCGAGAAAAAGCTGGGTTTTTTTAGGTGTGAAATCGAGGCCTGTGGGCCTAAACTGGGCTGCATGAGGGTTCAGTCCGGGTCGGAAAGGCCTTACAAAGTATACAAATAACATTAATTGCTGTTTTTGTGATTGAAAGTAACCGCTGCTCTTAAATTGTCCACTAGGTTGCACTGTTTCCATAAATAATGAAACGTCTGATAACGAAGATGCTCATAGCCTCCAGATCAGTAAAATCGAGCTCCCTTGTTGCTTCTGAAATACCATTAAATGTCATATTGCAAGGGTGTGTTTTATGAAAACATCCATGCTGAAGGCAGCATTAGACTCCTCAACCACATAAGTTTATTCCAATAAGCCAATAAACATGACAGAGTTTTCATGAACTTAAGTAAAGGTAACTTAGGTCCTGCTAGTTCTCAATTGTTAATCTGGAGAAGAGAAAAGAAAAGAGAAAAATGTAGGTTGTGAAATAGTGTAACAAAACACAAATGACAAAAAAGACAATAGAGTTGCAAACAGTAAATATGAAAGTGGTAATATGGGGCTTTTATCACAGAACTACAATATCGACGGCAACTTTTTTTTGTCTATATAATGAAAAACAATTGGCCATGTAACAAATATTCTGAGCACGCCCTTTTGTAGTGTGACGTTATTCGTTTAATAGTCATTTTAATACATATTTTTAGAACTGAGTTGAATAATTATAAAACAAGATGTGCAACATTGCAAAACTCTCAAAGAATCAACGTTTCACTGTAGAATCCACTTAATCTTGGTAAATCTGAACTTTAATAAAAAAAATTATTAGATATAGAGACGTTGACTTTTTTGGACCAAAATGCATTCAAGATAAATGGAATACATTTTTATAATTCAATAAATCATCAAAATGCAAACATTTTCTTATTTCTTTTGCATGTTTAAAAAACAACAACATTGAAATGAAGGGCGGGGGGGGTTAAAAGGCATAACAGGTATGACACTTCTAAGACTTCAGAGCATTTAACTGCCAGGTTACTACTAGGAGTTTCATGGTTTTACAACTTAGATGTCAGCAAAACGTGCACCATGAGAGTTGGGGGGGGTAGGATGGGGGGGTTGGGGTGTCTCCTTTGGAATAGCAGCAAACACGACTGAAAAGGCCTCCTTCTCTTTACTTTATAGTTCCCTCGGTGGAAGCGGCTTGTATCTCGCTCATGTTTTCCATACCAATGCAGCCCGCCACCGCCCAGACGTGATATATACAAGTAATATGGTAGAATAAACTGAGCTGCAGGTGCCGGGATCGGGTGTGTAATCACTGCTGTAAGATCTCGGTGCATCTCTCAGCTTCATTCTTCCATCTTAAATAAAACATTGGGCGTCGCGCATTGAGCCGCAGTGACTTTGAATTTATTTAAATGTTGGCGTCGGCAAGCCAGCGGTCCTTTGTCACTGTTTTTATTTTTTAAATTCAGCTTGCATCAAAAAAATGTTCTTCTCTCTCACTCTCCTTTAAAACAGAGATAAAAAGGATGTCTGTGTTCAAAAATTACGAACCGGGGGAGCCGACCTGCAGATTGTATGTGAAGAACATCGCAAAGCAAGTGGGGGAGAAGGTAGGTCCATTTATAGCCTTTGACCCCTTTCTGCGTGTTTGTGTGAATCCAGGTGTCGTAGAAGTGTGTTTGATTATAATACTCATTTGTCCTTCAGGATTTGAAGTACATCTACGGGCGCTACATCGACCCTTCGTCTGAAGCCGAGAGAAACATGTATGTAAACGCTCTCCTTGTCAATCTCGGCTCTGTTTTTTTTTTTTTTTTTTTACTGATGGGGTCGCCGCGTCTCTCGCCAGCTATTTCTGTCACTTTTAATTTTGTCACTTTCTCCTGAGAGTTTTTAGTAATTCATGCTGACTCTGCCTTGTGTTATTAATAAGTATCCAAACTGATGCGAGAGATCAGGAGGGACGTTTCCTTTTTTTTTCTTTTTTTTTTTAATGTTTGCGCATCAGCAGCACTTCAAAATAAAATATTCCACCTGAGTCATCAAACCGAGTTGATGCGGAGGCCAGACTCTGAACACAGATGCAGGTGATAAACAGGAAAAGGTGCCAGAGGACGAGTTTATCCTTTTGTGACCTGCTCCTTTAATTGCATTTTTTTTTGGTGGAAACGGTTGTTTATGAGTTTTTACAGTTTGTTAGCGGATCGCTCGTGGCCATGCAGATAAATACTCCCAGAAAATTCCTCAAGATCCCATTGTGACTCGGAACATAACTGCGCATTTCACCCACCCGCTCCTGATGGAGGCGCAATAATGTGGTGGATTTATGCTTCCATACATTTTCGTGGTCGATGGCTTCCAGTGGAGTGTCGAAAAAACAAAGAATTAAATGTCATTGTTTTTTAACACACTTTTAGTAGCTAAGGTTTCTCATACATGGTGAAATAAATGCACACGACTGCATTCAAACTTTCCACGGCCACCTTCCACTATGGGAGTATCACTCGTACCCCTGACGCCTGACACGCTTCGGTGTGACTCCAGCAGCTGCCAATCACAGCATCGCATCCTATTTTTATCACGTTCGGATAACTGATTAGAAACCAAAACCCCAGACGATAATCCTATTAAACACCTGTTGGATGCAGCCACGTAATGATCATCCTTTTCTCCCTCTAACAGCCTCAGCTTAACATAAGTTTTTAACTAAAATGGAATTTGTACAGCAGGCAGTTTACGTCTCGAGCTTGAAAGTGTTGCAGATAATTGATCTAATGTTCGTTTCGCAAGAAATGTGGCTCTGCTTCAGTAATTCTGTACCCTCATTAATCCATATCAGTGATTAGGGATGTTTTGGTTTTTGACAGACAATTTAAACTTGCAGGAAAAAAGACAAGTTAGAACAATATACAAGTTAAAGCAGTTTAGAACAATACAATATTTTATCATTAATCTTTTATGGGGTTTTTTTTTGTGTGTGTAAAAATTAAATGCCTGAGCAGATATCAGCCACCAGGGAGCAACTTGACACATTCTGATTCTGTCCAACATTCCATGCAGTGAGTGGGTTGTACATGAGCACAGTCAAATTTCACTTTTGTTTCAGCTCTCTGTTCACACTAAACCAGCAGATTCCTCACATCTTGAGTAGCTTTACCCAAGGCGTCCCCAGAACGGATGAATCTTTGAACAGCAGCTCGTGTACGGAGGGCAGTCGATCGGTGCGGCGTAAAACTAAAGATGTTCCTGCCACATCGAACCGTCCTTTGCATAGATCTCATTTAATGCAGCGCTCGCTCGGCCGCTGCTCATTCCCACTGATATTTGAGAGCGGGAGCCGGTTTGCATGGACGAGACCTGCTCGCGCTGTCGTTTTTCAACCTCAGTCGCTGTGTAGCCACAGACAGCTGTGTGACATTAAAGACGGCCTTTGTTTGATCATTAGATTTCTGTGATCACAAATCTGCCTTAAGTGGCTCATCGTGCAGCTGTTGTCATGAACATGTGTTGGTGTTTTGTTGTGGGTTTTTTCCACCACAAATTGACCAACTTGTTAAAAATTAGCTCCACATCTGGAAAGCACTGCGACGCGAACAGATCAGAGGCACATTGACTCGAGTTCAAATCCCACGTTCGTGAAAAGAGCTTAAATTAACGAGAAAGAGATGCATTATATATTACTATTGGCCTGCTCAATGAAAACAGATATTAATGTGGGTGATAAAAGAAACTGATGCAATTTGGCTTGAAATGAAACAAAGTTCCTATAATTATAGAATTATAAACGCAGAAAGGACTCAGCATTGAGGATGAGTGGATAAGATAACTCATGAAAAGTGGAAAAATACTATTTATTTAGCTGAATTAGAAGAGCCGCCAAAATAACAATAAGGAACCTGATGGCTGCAGCCTACAGCAATTGAATATTCTTTTTTGGGGAGGAATATGGGACAGTAAAGACAGGAAATTAATATTTCAAACAATGGGAGTTAAAAAAACAAAACAAAAAGTCCCAGTTATTGTTCTGTGCAACACACACAAAAAAATCAAAGAGATTCATACTTGGAGCCAAACTGTGATGTGATTTGAATTTCAATTTAGAAATTAATTTAAGCCACTGTGATCTCTTCACTTCAGAAACATAAGGGATATTTAAACATATGGTAAAATGTAATTTAAATAGGCATGAACAACAACAAAAAAACAGATTTATAAAGCGTTGCAATATGAATCTGATTGCATTCATATGGGTGTAAAAGAAAAGAGTGGATTATAATAACAGATGAACAATGTGGAAAGTAAAAGAGGAGTTCAAATATTACTTTGAAAATCAGTAACTCGTCACGGTTGTTTATGGAGGAGTTTTGCACATATATTTTGTTATTTCCTCAATCACATCTTTAAGAATAAGAATATTCTCAATGAAATCATGCAGAACCTGGGCATCGATTTGAATACAAACCCAGCTCACGTTAGCTGCAATTGCAGATGAAACAGATAAAGCTCCGTTCTGTTTTCTCACATTTACAATGATAGACAGGTGAAGATGTTCAAAGTGAAACTCAACCGGACATCAGAATAAAGACTTCATGTGATGAGATTTGGAATATAAAATGTCCTGCAAAGCAGGGAAAATAAAAAAACAAACAAACCTTCCTGCAAATGATGGAATGAAGAAAGAGAAATGGCAGCTCCATATTGTATGTTTCCTTTATGATTGTTGAAAAAGTGTGTGTGCAGAGCTCTTTCCCAAACACGACGACGTGCACAAGTTGCAAGTCGGGCAGCTGAATGATAAAAAGCACCATCAGGCTCCCCTGCTGCTCGTCTTGGACTTGGATTGCTGCTCGGTGAAATCGGCCACTTGCAGGTCGTCGGGTTTCACCGAGACGCACGATTGACAGCTGCTGCTTTACGCGCTGGCGGGGGCGGCTGTCCTCTCACCCCGCTTGTAACACGCGACGGGCAGCGGGGCGGAAAGAGCCGGCGGCGATAACGACGAGTCCCCCGCTCTGCTTCGTTCCCCAGGTTTGACGTCGTGTTGATGAAGGAGGGGCGGATGAAAGGCCAGGCCTTCGTGGGACTCCCCAGCGAGCGGAGTGCAGAGAAGGCCCTGCGGGAAACCAACGGCTACGTTCTCTACGACAAACCCCTCGTCGTCGTATCCTTTCATCCCGTCTCACGAGACGAGGATTGATAAGCAGTGTAAATACAGGCAGTGAGGTTTTTTTTTATTTACTTTTTCTTTAATAGGTTGTAAAAGACAGTAAGAAAATCGTCGGCAGCAGCCGTGACAATGCGACAGTTAGGTGGCGCTGTGCGTCACTTGGACGCTCCCGTCCGCTCACGCATCGCTGGCTCCGGACCTCATGAGGAAGTGGACTAATTCCTGGCAGCCCTGAGCCGCCACCTGCTCTTCCTCTCACCCAACACAGATAATTGTGCATCAACTTTCGAACCTGTCTAATGGAACAAGCTTATTGATTTTGACGCTCTTTTAATGTGCATCCCAGAGCCAATTAGCTCGCCGGCAGCATATTAGTCTTCCAGCTCTGGCGAATGAACAGAGACGTCTGCGGTGGAGTTTACTCGGGGTATTGTCCAGCGTCTCGCTCCGATCCAGGTGAGATTAAAGTGACGGAGCCGTTTTGAACATCTTTACTTTATCACCAGCTGCTCAATTACGTTATGTCCACAAACGCTACCGTTGCAGTCATATTTATACAATTTAAGCAGTTGGAATCTCAATAAGGCGATTCTTTTTCTGATGTATGTTCACTTTTTTTTAAGCATTTTTTATTAGAAAAGCTCACCCAGCAATTACAACATGCAAGGCGTTTTCTAATTAATAGAAGAAAATATGTCTGTTGAATAAATTTCACATATAGAGCATTTTGGGATCTGCTAAACTATGAAACTGTTGTATTTTCAGTGCAGCCCGATCCCGGGTTAAAACCTGCCGCCGCTGTGAGTCATTTACAAGTCGTAAATGAAATAATGGAAAAATGACTCTGTAAAGTGTGAGGTTTATTAACGAACAGGCTCCTCCCCCTTTATTTATCCCGAGCACTTCCATCAGTCCGTGATTGGCAGGAGCTGTCACTGAGTATGTGAGCCGACCGCAGGAAAAGCTGGAGGCTCGGGCTCTTATAAGGTCAATTTTTAGGCCAGTAGTCTTCTGGCATTTATGAACAAACAGCTGTGACCTTTTTCTCATATTAAATCGGTATGAAGCAGCGAGTGTCATCAGGAATTGGGCCTTTGTGGCTCAAAGCTGCTTTTGTGCTAGATTAGGAATAAAATAAAATGACACTAAATCAGTTTGCTATAAATGTGAAGGATGTAATTCTGCAGGAATACACTTTTTTTTTTTTGGAGTGTTTTTGTCTAATATACTGATGGTATGTGGAATTTAGTAATGAAACCAGATGGAGATTAGCTGATTTTCTTTTTTCTTTTATTTATTTTTGATGAAGCATTCGTGTCACTATTTCCACCTACATACCTTAACTGCAGCCTCACAGCAATTTGCCAGGTCTGCACGGCCAAAAGCAGATAACTCGGATGCCAAGAGAGGAGCCAAACAACGATGAAGCTGACAGGTGAGCGGAACACTGATGGATTGAACCTGATACCTGTCTCTCACTATAACTGTATGAGGAGGTCAAACTGTTTTAATGCTGTTTTCTCTTCACAACTGTGTTTACACTTTATTCAAGATGCCAAGGCTTGATATTGTGACCCAGCTGAACCATTTGTATCCTTGTTGTGGCATATCCTTTGGGGGAAAAAAATAACAAAACGAATGAAAGCAAATAGGACGGTGTAATTGTAGTTATTGTGGAACTAGTGGAACTTGAAGCAATTTGACATGTATTGTAGTCTCAAGTCAGGATTTTGCTTTGTTCCTGCATCTTTATGTGCTATTTTAGTGCCTTTTTAAAAAAAAAACTCTTTGCATTGATGTCTACCTTGTTTGACTGAATTTCAGATGGTGGTCACCGGAGATTGTCTTCATCCATTCTTTACTAATAAATTGTTTTATTAAAATAACCACTTGTGTGATTTTTTTTTTAATACTCAAACACGATGTCTTCAGCTAAATCGTCCGAACTGATTGCTTCTCGTCCCAAACTTTTAGTCCTGCTGAGTAAATACAGACTATTTGAAGGTATGAAATTGAGCTTGGCTCTCTGGGCAGATGGTACGCTTTCAAAACGGGGAGGGAAAAAAAACACACACAGCTCTGAAGAGACGGCAAACAAACCAAACAGTCTGCAGTCTGTGGGAAATTACTGGGTGTGGGTTAGCTTACCTTTACAATCCCTGGCTGTCCCCTTCTGTGTGAGTATAGCGAGTAAACTCACAGGATGAACTCCCCTCAGCAGCTCAGCTGTCTGAACACTTGGAAATTAAAAGGAGTTTAGTCTTCACATATGAGCAGTGGCCCATGTTCTCACACTTCATTGAGTCCTTACAACATTGTAGGGTATTTTAGTTGAACTCACTGGAAGTGTTTTAAAACACGTTTGACATGAGTTGGTAACTCGATTGCCTACAACTGTGTGTGTTGATATCTGTGTTTGACCTGTGACCGGTTCTGGGTGTGTCCTACCTTCATCCACCATCAGCTGGGTTCGGCTCCAGGACCTTTCAACCCTGTTGGAATAAATATAGAAGATGGATGAAAGTGTGAGAAAATCCATGATATCACATGTTGGAGCATTATTTACTTCAACCTGCAAGCCAAATTCAAACAATATTGGCATCTGACCTCATGAGAAGGAGAATTTAACCACATTTGAACCTCATAGAATGTACATATATTACAGAATAGATTAACATAATTCAGTGATCAATGCTTGTTAAGAATACGATTAAGACACTGGCTTGGTAAGAAGCATCTTATATTTTATACGTCTGGTAAATATTTGACATTAATTTATCCAATAAATTCCTAAATATTTTGGGTCTTTTCTTTTGATATGTATTACTGACTGATGTAGACTTTTGTTTGCTGATTTTTTTCTGTGTGTGGGTGCTGTTTGATTGATTTCTGTTTTTGCCTTTTCTATTGTCTTTTTACAATCGACTGACTACAATAGGCTTATGTGTTCGAACAGTCCTTTGAAAACCCCCCAAAAAACTAAATAATTGTGATTTAGAAACCTGTGCACGTGGTGTATCTATGCCACCTGTGGACTATTTTTTGGATTTTTTTATTTTTTTCTAAATTAACTCGATGAATTTTAGTGTGGAGTCCTTTCCCTTCAAGAATACTTCCTGCTGCATTCTTAATGTAGCTTGATGATGATGATTGGATTCAGGTGTGCAGCAGGAACAGGACGGAGCAATGCAGCTCCACCTTCTTGTCCAGTGGATTCCACGCTGATAAACACGATGAGAAGAGAAACTGGACCAGATTTGGATTGTTTCCTGGAAATTTCTAGACTTTTCTCACAGAAAAGAAGTTTCTATCTCTCGTTCTGGACCAAAAGAAAAGAAAAGTGATGTTTATTGACATTGTCGAGTCACTCGTGGAAGGAGGGAAGACCCGCTGGAAGACGCCCAGTCGTGGAGGTAAAAACAAACCAGACACCTGATTGGTCGTTCAAATCTACTAGTGCCATAATAAAGTTATTTTATTAAAGTTTTAATGTTAAACTGTAGAGACATTCCATTGTCTACTCCACTCATACCAACAATACAATAAATATATTTTATTATATTTCTTGTTTTTGTAAATAACAAGTAATGTTGCCAACTTCTGTATATAAAATCATGACAGTCATATGTAATGAATTCTACTTAATACCCTATTTTTTTTTTTTAAAGTCTCCTGAAAATAATCCAATGGTAAATAACTTATTAACAATTGATAAGTTTTTTAATTTAATTTATAAGGCTGTCAGTGTTGTACCTTTGCCTGGTGTATGTTTTAGAACATGATTTCTCTCGAGCAGTCAAACCCATATTTGATGCAAAACATGGATTGAACTCAAATTTGAAAAGGCCTTTTTAAATGGTTATGAGGGAAATGCATGTCATCCTGAAGGAAATGTACAAAAGATTTAAAAATCATAAGTTGCTCCCGAACATGCTGCCAATTTTAGAAGTTTAAGTCCTTTTAAAATGGGTAATTCCATGCTTCATGTCAACATTTGTTTGCTGGGACAACTACCATTTTATATATATATATATATATATATATATATATAGTTTTGCCTGAGAATTGTCCAATAAATAATATTGTATACAGGGAAATGCAACTTCAATGCCTGCTTTTGATAATACCAATTTGTTTAGAAAGCAGTCCCTTTGATATTGAGTATTTTTTACTATTTACTCAAGCTTCAATTGCTTTTACTACTTACTTTGTACTTTTACTGCAGTTCAGTTTTGTTTGAGAATTAATACTATGTTATATACAGCTTTCACTAAGACTTTAGCTGGGAAGACGATGTAAATATAAAATTTATGAATGTCCATTTGGCAATTTGCAGGAAGGAAGTGAGCAGCCTTTCTTTGGCTGTAAACGTCCTCACAAAAGTTGTCTAATTTTTAATATTTTCCTCTTTTGGTTGAGCACTTTTTGTCTGGCTGTGTTTCCCTCCATGGTTTTGATAAAATAAAAAAAAAGCCTTGTCTGATGTTGTACATTTTAAAGGTGACAAGGCCGATATGTCCTTCCAGTAACTACTTTGAATTTTGTTCAGAATTACTCTTAACATTTTCAGATTTCGCAGAATGGCAAGGCCATCTTCTTACAAATGGATGCTGTATTCACCAGCTGGTGTGTTAAAACTGAACTATGCAGATGCAGTAGTCTGGCTGGTTGAAAGACATAAACTGACCTCAGCCTGTCCCGTTTGGATTTAGGTCAGCTTCCCTTACGAAAACCAAACGTGTTTCTATGTTTTTGTCACCTTTATTGCCCAGTTCATCGTGTTTCACGAAGGTCATCGAGTTCACTACACATCTTCGCTTCCCTGAAATGCATTGCCCACTGCAGTAGGGCCAAGGGAAAGCAGCATCGTTTCCCGCTGGTGTAACTTCAGTGCAGTGGCTCGCAGTGTGGCGGGTCCCAGCCGTGCTCATGAGTTCAGGCTCTCCGTGGTTAAGACCCAGGCGCCAAGAGTTATCAATCACACGTTGCTCGTCTGGTTCGACCTACAGCTCGTACGTCAACGCCACTGCGAGGGAGGAGTTCCCATCTGTGCCCTACTCTGCCCGCCACCTCAACGATGACAAATGTGCCCCCCACAGTGGAAATATTGAGAGTTACCAGGACATTTATCAGGTAGCGTTTGAGCAATATGAAAGATAACCTTTTGTAAGTGGACGCAGATAAAGATGTATGTTCTACCTTGCCTCTGCACCGGCTCCATCTCAGTTTAATATTGCGACTTTCCCAGAAGTAATATCATGATAATGTTTCATATTTTGGGTTCAGCCACGTGTGTCTGTCGGGGGGGTATATCAACCCTTGGGGTCTTTGGATATATGCACAGTGTTGCAGACCAAAGGTTGGATGTGGCCTTTTGCTCTGGTCACTATATGAATTACATTTCGTACTTTATATTGCATGTGTCTGTTAGAGAAAAATAAAGTTCAGTATTTACTCACAGTCTTATTTAAGCTGTTTATAAAATGAAAACATTCAAACTCAAGGCAGCCTTGGCGTGCCTCAGGCCATGAAGTGTCTCCAGATGCCTCCAGTGGTGTCGATGTCTAAATTTACCTGTAGGCTTCTTTGTGCTTGTGTCAAAGTTTTGCTCGGCATGGTGCCAGGCAGCATAGTTTTTATTCAAACTGAATTTTAATGCTTCAATAAGTTAGCTATGTTGGTACCGCTGTTTCCCAGATTTATTCGGGGAGGCGTGGAGAAATTATCTCGGTACCTGTCAACATGCAACGATCGCTCAGTTGGTGGAGTCTGTAAAATGGTTGTGTGAGAATTTGGCTTCTTCCTGTCTGTGCTCCGGGAGTTTGCACGGTGCTTTACAGAGTAATTTTGGTTTAAAATTATCAGTGGAGCAGGGTATAGAAAATGGAAAAATAGCAAATATACAAACACAACAATTGACCTTCAAAACATTCAAGGAATAAGTTGACTGGACGTAACAAATGCGTTGCAATTGAGCTTTATTCATTTTTATGTGTGTTTCTGATTAACTTTACTTAGATTCTCTACATTTGAAAATAATGATTTATTGGATAATGCATAGTTTTACTCTTCTCTTGGCTACTTTTTCCCATTTAGGTACCAAATCTCTTGTTTTTATTAGTATATGAGTCAGCTATGTTATTTTACCAATGCCAACCCCTTTTTTTAAATTATCTATACTTTTACTTCTTCAATAACTCTCGAATCTCTGCCAATCATTAGCCACTCTGTATGATTATTAAATTGATGACTGTTTTTATCCAAACTTTCTGAAAGTCAGAGGCTGAGCTGATTGATTGGAGGTTCTGTAAAAACTGCGCTCAATTTTTAAGGTAAAACCCAGTGAGCCTACATATGAGCACCTGTTATGAGCCTACTGTGTGTGTTTGTTGGAAAGCATGATTTTATTTGGACTTCAACAGATATAAGATGTTCTCATTGTTTGCTCTCGTAAATAATTAAATAGATAATTGAGCAATCTTGGTATGAATTGCTCTACCGATTGGTCTTCTGTTGCATGCGCTGTAATTTTCAGAGTCTTCAGAGTCATGCACTGATTAAGATTAGACCTGATAATAATGCTCATTTATTAGAATTTAGCTTTCTTTTGAATGCATTTAAATGCATTTTCCAAACAAATTGCTTATAAATTAGCTTGGACTTAAAATGATTTAAACAAGTCTGAAGCATGCATACTTGGTGTGTTTTTGTTTTAAATTAGTCAAATGGGCTACTGTCAATTTGTTTGTATGATACGAATCCACTAGAATTGGAAAAAAAAAATATAGGGATATCTTTATTTATTTAGATTAGATATTCATAAGTTACATTATCAATCACATCTTTGCTGAAAATGCTCATTAACCTATTTCTCAAAACAGGATTTACGTTTTACTGTGCTTCTGCATACAATTGAATGTGTTTATGTTTGTATTTTTCCCACAACATGGCGTGTGTGAACAGTGTAGAAAATAAAAATCCCCTGGAGTCCAAACAAAAAACCAAGTTGAATGTGTTGCAGTAGCTAATAAAGCCAGACTCAAGCATCTGGGTCAAAAACAACATAAGTTTGCTTTGCGAAAGTGAGCATTACAGGAGACTTCCCTTGTTGGGTGGCATTAAAAGTGACAGTGTGTCTTTTGCTACCAGGGTGAATTAATGCTGGTTAGTTGATGTAAAATTCCTATACAACAAGTGATAGCCCGGGGGTGTCGGGGAGCGAAGGACTGTTTTGGGCAACAGTCTTATTTGCATAAATACGTAGAGAGTTGTACTTGGTTTCCTTCTGTTTGGTTTTGACCAATTAAAACGGCGAGCAGTCACAGCCTAATGGAGATTTAGTGTGTTTTGTCCAGTTGGCTCAAGTTCCCTCAACAGACATCACCCACGGCTCCGCCTGGGGAAGATTGCAGTGTCCGTGGTATCTCGTCTTAGATCTTCAATGGTACAAAATGGAAGGTAGAAAAACAGCAGGGATGCACATGATGAGACGTTTCTCTGAGCCGGTGGCAGAGCCGAGACAAAACTGACTCCTACAGCTAACACCTACAGCATGTAGTTGCAAATTCAGGACTTAAACTTTTCTTTAGCTGTAAGCTTTCAGTCGCGGCGTCCGTGTTTGAAGGCACATATGTCTTTGCTTTACGCGTCGTCTTTCTTTCAGTGCGGGGTGTGACGGTTCTCCTTCTGCCATCTGCCTCTTCCCTCGTGTGCTTTAACTAGCGCGTACAGCAAATACACCTGTACTGAGCGTGCAAACTTTGTTTTTAAAGTGCTGTTCGAGAGGCTTATCTCCATTATTAAAGGAGTCATTTTATTCACAGAAATGCTTTTAAAGATCAGTTTGTGTGGGCCTCTTGCCTGACAAACTGCACACTTAAAGTTTTGCCCAGTTTAAGGTGAAGAACGATTGCTCCAAACATCTCATGCTTCTTGTATCTCTTTTTATAACGTCAGACAAACTCTTTTTTTTATTTTATTTTTTTAGAGTTGGAGTTTTTACAGAGGCGACACTGTTACTTCCAGAAGAAACTGTTCGACACACTCAAGGTGCTTCTTGTGTCCTTTTGGCTTCAGAATAAATTTGAATCTCCTCCTGATTACTTGATAAGTTGCACTTTAACCCGCACCTACTTAAACATCCGGCATGCTACTGTGGCTTGTTATGAAACGATATGATCTCAGTTGAGCTGTTGACCTTACTTCAAATTAACCAAAAAGCCACACCGTCACCACAGAATCTACCCTAAAACTTTATTAAAAACATGATCAAATGTGTATAAACATGCTATCATGTGCAATGGTAATCCTTTTCTGTCTTTCTGCTCAGCCAACTTCCTGCTCGACGTGGGGTCATTAATGTACAAGTATTATACATTTATATCATCAGGTAGGTCAACTGAGAACCAATTGTCATTTACAATGATGGCCTAGCCAAGAGGCAGCAAGGGGGAAAAATTAACTGATTAATCTACTAGAACGTAGACTGCAATTTGCATTGTAAATATTGAGAAGTGACTGTAGATGTAGAGTTTTCCCATGGGAGGTTTGCTTATTGAAATGAAACCAGTGGGTTTGAAGAAGAGAGGCTCAGTGAAAGCAGTTCCTGTCACTTCACTGATGATGCAAAAACGAAAAAAATTATTACAACTAAGTCCCAAATTAGCATAAGAAAGCATACTACATTTTGCTATATTCCTTCCCTGCAATTATCCCATCCTAACCATAGGCCACCTGAGCCCAAAATGCACATTTTCTACATTTTACAAGAAATACTTTAACTTCAAGGTCTCAGTCTTTAATGACTGCACCCCATTTCATGAGTCTGATGCTGTGCCAGTACAAATACAACCTAGGCTATATCGATTTTTATACATTCAGCTCACTGTAGGTAAGGGAAATAATCAATGTGTGAGAGTTTTAAATGCTTTAAAGCCCCTTCTGACCCTGTGGGGCTTCCAAACATACATCAATAGCGCTTTATTGTCTGTGTTCACCTTTGAATGATGTATACTTTTCAGGAGGTGGGCAGTTTACCACAAACTGATGATGAGAGGAAGGATTGTATGGAATGTCATTAATGCATCAGATTCGAGTTGCAGAATTTGACCAAATACAACACGTTGATCAAATTGAGATCCAGAGAGTTCAGTAAAAGTACATTGTTTAATAGTTAATAGATGTTATTTTTGCGATTGAACTTTTTTTCCCTAACCCATCAGGTTTGTTTCAGAGGCACAATTAAACTGTTGCTGATGTAACTAGCCGACGAGACACATTTAGATCATGTGACATATACAGACTCTCTCTGAAACAATCATTTTGGTGACCGCTTGCTGAACTGAAATTGGTATAAACAATTAATGCCGCTCATTGAATTTTCTTCCTCTGACTCAACTCCGGACTTCTGCTGACTTTGAAGGAGCAAATGGTGAGAGGACACGCACTGCTTAGTCAACTCCAGACTGGATGTATGCCGTCAGTCTACAAGTCTTTCCGAGCGTGAACGTGTCAATTCTAAGGTATGCTTATCCATTATGAAGACAGCGATGGCTTGAGCATGTATATTTCATGCTGTTAAACCTTGCAAGTTTCATGAAGTTGTCTGAATGAGTAGCATTTAAAACTGAAGTGAAGTAATGTGCTTGAATAATTGATCTATAATGTCTTTGATGAGAAGTACAACCAAGGTCATCTAATTTTTCTCTTTAAGAAGCAAAGAAGTTCATTTATTAATTGTAATTGCTAATTTGGTTTGTTTACGTTGGGGAGCGTATAGATGGAATTCAGTTGCTGCGTGCAGAGTGAGATGAGAATTAATTTAGCCCTCCCTCTTGAGTTCATAATGGGTCAGCTTTTTCATACAGAGTGACAACTCCCTCTTGAAGTGGTGCTGTGAATATGGTGAGAGCGCAGCATCTTTGTCAGTTATTGCGTCGGCCTGCAAGGCTTGGCCCGCTATGTAGAAGTGCACCCTGCAAGGCTATAAAGTGCTCATCCCCAATGTGAGCCGCTTCCCTTTCTGACATTACACCTCCTCTCTCATTGCTCTGCCCTGCGCTGTCCGAGTTGCCAACTAAATCTCAGCCTCATCTTGTCCGCCGTAACCTTGTTTATTCCCAACAGTGGCATTAGCAAAGCTGTAAAACTATTTATGGGGGTACAAATGCGGGACAGCCAATCTAAGGTAAATCTATAAATCCTGGCTGTTGATTTCTCAGGGCCAGGAGGTGCAGGCCGGTGATCAGTAGAGGTAGAAAGTATTCCCCGGGTGGCTCTGTGTGACTAACACACAGAGACCCAGCAGCATGCCAAGCAGTGCTATGGCGCCACTGTTGTGCTTTTAATATGGCTAAGCTGGCCTTCGCCTCTGAAGTGAGACGCCGCGTGGCCATCCATCTACCGCGAGCTGGCATCATTAGCTAACGCCCAACAGGGACCTGACTCAGCAAATGGCGTGTCTGTGGATCACATTTCGCTTCCTGCCCTTGGCTTGTTTTGGGGATTGTACTTACCATCTAAACTTAGAATAAAAGATGAAAGCAGTGTGAAAAGCACACGTACACACCACATCAAAGTCCGACAGTGACGTTTGACCAACAAAATTCCCATAAATTAACAAGTATGGATTACACAATGTAATCCTTTTTACATGTATTAGTCTCGTATAGTTCAGAAAATCTGGAGAAAACACACATGCGCAGCAAGAACATGCAAACTCAACACGTAAAGACAAATATAATTTTTTTCAGGCTGTTCTTGTCAATTTAAAGTTGAGGAAAGATCCTAAATTGTTTGTAAACTTATTTCGATTTCCACTGCTTTACATCACATTCGCGATTCTTAAAATATATCTGCATTTGCATTGTCATTTAAGATAAATGGGAGTGTGAGAGTCTTTCTTGGTTTTGCTGAGGGTTTACAATGAATAAAATTGCAAACAAGTTGCCATTCTCCTGTTTAGTGGAGTCCATCAATTACATGAATACTCTTGAGAACTTTTAAAGGTTAAAAAAACGACCTGAACAACTTAATTTATCAAACACGTCAAACATTTGACACCTTTGCATCCTTCCCAACAAAATTTGTTTCCCCACTGGCAATTCACCAACAAATATACTGTAAGGAACAAAATAAACCGCATGAAACATAAGTCTTTTACTATTTGAAGTTTACATAAATATTCTAAGTTATAATTTCAAACACAATTCTTTTACTTGAGCAAGCAAACTTTCAGATTTTTCAAGTCAAGATATCTTCTTCTTTCTTTGTTTGAATGCAGAATTTCTGTAATTGCACCACATGAAGCTTTTAGTGATTCACACAGAATAAAGCTCAGACTGCCCAGCATGTGACGTTTTTGTCTCGCAAACAAAAGTGTTCACATGGACTTTATTCTACCTCTGTCACTTCCTCTGCTGCCGACACAAAAGGACAACAGCCGTGGAATGTGCCCTTAAATGATTTAAAAATACAAACGTGGTTAGTTGACCAAAAATAATCCCTTAAGATCAAATACAGTATATGTTTTTATATGTGACGTCCTGGGTTTTGATTCCTTGTCTCAAATGACACCGACTTCTATGATTGCAAGTAGTTATCAATGGAAATGATACTGTAGACACAATGTGCAACCAAGAATGAATGCAACACAGTTGAGGAATACAAACCAACATTGTTTCGTGATCAAAGCAATGTCGCCCAGAGACCAGTTGATATTCAACGAAATAAACGTTTTGAAATCCAAGTGAAGCAGAGCTGCCACTTTACATATTGACAGTGATAAACTCTACAGGATAGGCAAAAATAAACCTTGGCTTACAGAGTGTAGGTATTTATTTGTGAGAAAATTATTTAGTGTAATCATGCCCAATAATTCTTTGTAAGCTAAATGCCCACAATTCAAGTTTTTTACTGTAAGATTGTTACCAAAAAGAAACCATTCATTTATTCAAATTCTCCATGGCACTGCACACCATTTGCTCACACCAAGCAGTACATTTTGCCTGAACATAAGCAGAACAGGCAATAAATGAAATTTCCTTACAAGTGCATTATTACTTCCAAAAAAATTTTTTTACATGCCGCTGACAATTATTTGTATGGTCTTGTACTTCATTATTCAATCTATTCCAGCAATATTCACTGTTGTCCAATGAAGTTGCAAAACTTGATGTTTATATTGTATTGACACGATACTTATTGTCCCATCTTTCCCCCTAGACACCAAAACCTCTATACTTGTAGAGTATTGATGGCTTATTGGTCGTTTGTGCTGCACGGGAATAAATTAAATAAACAGCTGTCTCTAATATTTGGAGTTTTTAATTTAATGCTACAAAATATCAGACACCACTGGATACAGTTAAGTCTAGTTGGACTTTAATGAACACGACATTCTCATCAATAAACACATTAAATACATTTCTCAAACGGTGACAAACTTTGTGTAAAGGTGACATTTGGGTTTTTGCAATTCATAAAAATGGGCTGTGCAAGTGTCTATCTTCAAAAACTGTCGATAAACTATTTATTTGTCCAAACTTTTCCTAAACCGCAATAGCAGTGAGGCTTGAAGTTTCTTTTTAAGCATAAGGAGAAGCGTCACACACGTTTGCAGGCTGAGAGCATGAGCGTTATCCTCTCTCACGGCAGAAGTAAGTTTGAGGCATCTCTTCAACCTCCCTCTAACTTGTTTCTTCCCGTAACCTTGTGCTCTTCTCGGCAGCGTGCAGAGCAGGTGCCTCCATCAGCTCCCCATCTCTAATAAGATTTACAGAGTATAGCAGAGAGAGCAGGGTGATATGTCTTGGGAGCTCTACCCTCAATATTGGCAAGGAAATCAATATGGTGAGTAAACCTACCAGCACAGTCTGCAATCAGCTGCTAGGCCCAAAGTAATCATTGAATTGAAATAATCCTGAAAGGTTTCCACACTGTAGCAAAGTTAATAACAAAAGAGTCATCCGGGCCTATGCCTTGAATTAGATATTAATCCTTGTATCAAGAATAATTACCAGGATTGTTCAGAAACGGTGACCTTGCCGGGAGATTCTGCAGCTGACCGTCCGGACTTCGTTTTAGCATTCAATCGTCGCCTCGGGTCCTGGATGTGTACTCGGTGACGCGATCCGCAGTGGGACAATGTAGTTTTCTTGCCACGTAAGTCTTTGTGCTACATTGTCGGTGAACAGTCCCTTGGCAGGCAGAAACCTCATCATTAACAATTCCTCACTTGTTTATATGAATCCCATCTCGATATTCACTCATTCCCATGGCAGTTCTTTGTATTTCCACTTCTATTGTCACGGTTTTGACTGGCAGTCAGCCCGCACTCTCTAATTAGCTCTGAATAGAAGAAAATATCCTTCTAATGCTCATTAATGGGAGTTGGGTGAGTTTTTAGTTCTGCTGGGTAAGAGGGGAAAACCTTTCACATAGTTATTGAGCCCTCACCTGCATCCCTCTTCTTTGCTGCTTCGATATTGAAGATCACAAAACCAGGACGTGCGGGGTGGTCCAGTGGTTTATTACTTCAGGGATGCTATGGGCTGTTTTCTCCTGTTGTCTCACTTTTGGGAGACGAAGCGCACACCGCTGTAAAGTCGACCTGCCACTCAAATGTCAGACAGCGAGGTTAGGTCTTTGTCAGAACCTCAATCTTGTACGCTTATGAGGTCAAGTGGAGTCATGTTTGGTTAAATGGAGTTCCTCTTTTCTCCCTCCTCTCCAAGGATAATTCTGATTTATTCTTTAAAAGTAAAGGCGTCTCTCGTCAGACTTTTCTCAGCCGCACCGTTTCAGGAAAATCTCGACCCTGCTGTGTTCATATTTTTAGTGCCAGATATTATTTGTCGCCCAGAATGTTTGTCTGCAGGCACTTTTCACCGCCAATCCCTCCTTCTGAAATGCCTCCACTGGATATTCTCCTTTTGTTGAAAATCATTTTGCAGGACTTTTTATTTTTTTTATGATAATGCGTAATTATAGACTGGACAGAGAAAAAGGGCTTAGTCACATGTGTTCACTTGCATGATGTTGTATAGTGTGGATATGAACCAGCTTATGTCATTTTAAGTTACCATTACTTGCTGTGATGATCCTTAAAATGTATTAAAAAGGTAGCAGCCAACTATATTTTTTTTCTCAAGTGGAACTAAGTATTTAGATTTTCGGTAGAAACACAGAAAACACTGTAGTTTTTATGTTGAGCAACCAGGGGGTGCTGTTTGTTTTTTTTGTAATTGTACAGCATAGCTGTGGTGCATTATGTGCAGTCGCAGCATTTCAGAAAAGTTGCATTTCCATTTCAAAAAGTTAAGAAAAAAATTCCACCTCGGAGCCGTTTTCAAAAGGTAGATTTTCAGTGGCTCTGTGCACCGTTGCTGTGTCAGCGGACACTCAAACGCATTGCAAGTTTTCCGTTTTCACTTGGAGATGTTGTGTAAATGGTCAAAGGGGCTTTCTGTCAAACGCTAAATAATAAATTGTCACATTGCTGGCAAAATCAATATGTTTGTTTGCAGAATGAAGTGAATCATTGTCAGTCAGTCTAAGGTTGACTGTGTCAAGCTGGAGTTTAATTGAGTTCAAAGTTTTAAATAGACGGCAAATTTGAAAGTCTCAAGGTGACAATGAGGCCAAATATTAATCTTAACATGTATACGGTCTTCCAATCCTTTTTTTTTTCTCCTAATTCCTGCTACAAAGTGACTGTCAATATGCGGGTGTATGCATGAAAGACTGATATGTGTACTTCAGCGCCGATCTCCCTCCTCCTTTGATATTGACACAGGGTTCCTATTAGCTAAATGTATGCTCCAAGTCTACGAATCAAGCATTCTGCTCATTACACGCTGCTTGTACATGCGAGTGCTGTGCTGGCCCTGGTTCTGCAGAGCAGCAGTAATGATCATGGAGAGGCAAGTATGAGCACTATCAAATCCAACAGAAGTACCACCACATGGTAGTTTATTTTTTTATTTCTATCAATTTTTTGTTAGTATATTTTATAATGTGCAGAGCTGTGAATGCTTGTCGGGGCTCGCGATGTGGTGCTCTCTGCAGTAGGTCCCAGTGTGACGCTCAATAATGACCTGTCATAAATGCAAGCCTCTGAAAACAGGGATAATCCACAGAGGCTATCTGACTAAATTAATTCTAACCAGAGCCAAGCCAACCCCTTGAGACCCCTGAAAAGCATAATCCATTCTACTGGTCTCTTATCAAACCCGAAACGAGAAAAGGAAGCATACCGAAAATATAACCGGTTCAGCTCGAGGAGGAGAATTCTGTGTATTTGAAGCAGTTGTATGGAACTAGACAATGTAAAGTTCATTGGTTGTTTCCATGATTTGTTAATTGTTTTAATAACTGCGGCAAGGTTTAATTAAAGTTAATCTTTGATATACTTTACAATTGCAACAATAAGGCTGTACGTGTGCTATTATGATTCTAAAATGCATCAAACTCTCATATACTGGCTTCTCAAAAAACTCGGATACCATAGAAAGGGCAACAGAAGTCTGAGAATGACTTGAACATATTATATGGTCTAAAAACCATGTGTTTCCTAGTTGCTGTCAATGGAGCAGCTCTGGAGATGTTGTTTATGTTAACAAATAATTGATTAAAATTAAAGCTGCAGGAGGCAAAAGAATGAAGTCAAAACACATCACCATAAATCACAAAGTGGGACTGCAGCAGGGAGGAGCGCCGCATCCTGACTAATTGAATCAGCGATAGCTCTTACACCAACTGAATTTATTTCAGGTGTTGGCATGACGTGAATAAGGAGGCAAAAAGTGTGCCATTAAGCTGCTGGGTAATGCATTGAGATTTCATTATACTTTCAACTTGGACCTTATTTTGAATACTTGCTTTTGCACCGAAATAGGTGATTGCTCTTTAGATCACTTGTTATGAACACACCCCCCCCCCCCCCCCTTTTTTTTATTTTTTATTTTTTATTTTTTTGCTGCGGACTCCAGTGGCTCCCTTTACAACACCATCCAACTGCAATCAATCCTTCCTGCATCCAAACTTTAACTGTGGACTGGGTCAAACACATTGTATGAAGAGGCATGTTTGAGTTGATTTGGTATAATATTCCCTCCATCAGATGTTCAATGTGTGAGATTTTGGTGAAATCCTCTCACAGAAAGTGGGTGATCTCTGGTTCTTTTCTGAGTAAGTTTTGTCTTCCAATCTCAGTAATGGCGGTTCGATCAATCAAATTTCCCTGTCCACTGTCCACAAAGCATTGACTCCAAGGTTTGACTGCCTTGCATGAGTACAGTTGCTTCCGCTGTGTTAAAGTCAGCACGACAAAGTACTTCAAGGCGGCAAAAATGACCTGTATGAGTCTGATATAGACCAAGGTGACGACATTTATGGGATCATTGTTGGACAATACCTACATTTCTATTTTTGTTTTTTCAGTGTAGTCACCCAAGCCAATCTTCTGCTTGAGTCTTGTGGCCACCATGTGGTCTTTTGTCATTGTTGAAGAAAATGGAAATTCTTGCTTCGTTGCCTTCTACAGTCTTGTCACTAGATGCCACCAAACGTTGCGCTTTGCACTTTAAAGTGCAAAGTCGAACAAAGGATGAGATGGCTCATGCTAAATCTTCTGTGAGGTTGACATTGCCTTTAAGACATAGCTGTCAGCTGTGTCAGAGGTACTTTTCTGTCAGAAATAAGTGACGTTGAATCTGAAACCCCTCAGTCTGCCAAAATTGCTTTTTGATGGAATCTTCCCCTCCATAATAATCCCATTCAGTAGAGTAATCAGTCTCTGTATAGCCTTGAGTGTGAGCGAGCCTAAACTGTCAGCATTCAATTAGGCAAAGATTTTGATCTCCCTGTGGCACCGCTTGTCAAGCTGAATAATATAGCCATCACCTCTGAAGGTGAAAGGGGTCTGCAGTGTGGATGGAGGCTTATTGTCTGGAGGATTGACAGGGTTTTGATGCAACAGGCTAAAGTGAGTTAAGGTCTCCACAATGCACACAAACACAAGCACACTCCCACTTTTCCTCAGCACTCATCCTCCCTCCGTCCCCAGAGACGCCATTTTTCATGCTTTCAAGCCACCCAGCACTGACAAGCCTCTGACAACCCTTGCTTACTGTGACACCTTTGTGGGTCCAGAGGAAGTTTTCGCCACAATGGCTTCTTTGACTGGCATTCTTGAGAGACGACGCAAATTATTCTGCCATAATGTCCAATTTGATTGATTGGCACAGTCGAAGTTTAAGTGGGAAATCATTTAGAAGACTTTGACAGTTATTTATTTTTAAGGAGCCCCAGTGAAGATTTACGACTACTGATGTTATATTCAATATCTTGATTCAACAAGTACAAAAACTTTAACCTTAAAAAAAACTGCCAACTCCCATTACCAACAGTCTTTCACAATCAGTATTCCATAGTGTACAGGACAACCACACAGCACTATTCAGAAAATGTTTCCAATGCACATTTAACAGTTGATAGAATATCCATAAAATTACCTTTTGTATTTTTATATTCATACATATTTCAAATTACAATGGCTTTGTTGGCATAAATAGTTGATTAACATTATTATCAGGGCATGGCTGGTACCTGGCAAACTCCATACCAGACCTCTTCCTGTACCTCCCAAGTCACAGCACTGATATCGCACGCGACCAGAAGAATGGGTTCCAGTTCTGTTGGAACCCATCAAAATGTGGGGAAAAGCACTGGAGTTAGCATTTGGACTCTCTGCCCTGTGGGGGTGAAGATAAAACTGAGGAGCCGGCTCCATCAGGCTACAGAGGTCCAGGAGGAGGAAACCTGGGGGAGAGGTCAAACTGTGTCGACCAGCAGGCATGGAACTGAAGCCATTAATGAACTTTCTATAAAACTTGGTGAATCCCAGGAGGTGTTGGAGCCGTTTGCGGTTAGTAGAAGTTGATCAGTTAGCTTTTACTTTCTCAGGATCCATGCGTAGATGATTACGATATTGTCCAGATGAATGGAGGTTCAACTATGTGAACAATCAGGACCCCCTAAGGTGGAGGATACTTATGGGGATACTTATGCTCAATAATGACATCATTTAGACCCTGACAATCGATAGAGTTTGGGGAGCTGTACTTTTTCCCCACTAGAGGAAACCTACTCTATTGGAGATTACGAAGGCTGGGTGACTCTGAAGCGAGAGCAGAGTTGATGTAACCTTCAGTTGTGACTCGGCCCTATACTGTTAACTACTGACTTAAAACAGAACCACTGGATGGCATCTTGGTTATGCTGGTGTCCTACAGGAGGCCTGAGTGCTACTCTGTGTGGTTGCTACTGATGGGTCGGGTTGGGAAAGACATTTCTGGGGATTAATACATTGCAATAAATATATATATTTTTTTTAAAGATTTGTCTTTTGTTAGTTATTTTTCAGTTATTCTATTAATCTCTGGTAACTTTTTTTGAATGACTCCACAATCAAATGATCGAGGTGATTGATATGATTTAAAAAAAGAAACTTTCTTAAACGATAAACTTTTTTTTTTCTTTAGATTTATGAAAACAAATGGTCATCAATTTGAGGTGCATTTAATTAACCTAGTATTACAGTTGGATCAAGCTCATTAGTATAAAAACATATTTTGGTTGAATTCCTCCTTATTTTTCACTTTAATCCAGCTTCTCCTTTTCTTAGAATAATTTGGGGGCATGAATGGAAAAAACTGTCAACACTTTCCGGGCTGCTCATTTTCGAGCCTTTTAACTAATACCCTGTCCACACAGGTACATGTAGCTGCACACCAGAGTGTTGTTGTTTGTGTCAGAGGGCAGTGGCTCGCTTTCAGAAAGAGGCAATGTCGGTTTCAGCTGACTGCTGCTGTGGCACTCGCCATGTGTGGCTTGGAAGCTGAATACCTGCTTCAGCCGGACCCACCCCTCCCTCTCTTTACACCCTGCTCAGGGACGGTTTCCCAAGGTCAGTCAAGCCGCCACACACAGACACGACACAAACACAGACTTATTCTCCCTCGCTTCCCTCCGCTGACCCCTATTCCTGTGAAATCTGGAATCCGTATGTCCCTGAAGTGTGTCACTCACGTGAGGTGGGACGTGGGAGAAATACGAGAAAATTTCAATTTGTTGTTGTGGCAACTTTTGGATGGCTTGTTCAAGGAACTGTAAGCAAACAAAAAAAACATATATATATATATTTATATATATATATATATATATATAGTTTTGCCAAAATGTAGCATGAAGGGACTGTACAGCGGAAACCGTGAGAAATGAAGGCTGAAAAACAGAATTGCTGCAGACAGTCTGTGCCTTTGGGGGAATCAAGTGGACGTGAGCATGTTTCTGGACCACGAAATATGAGGCAAGTACGTTGACATTTTCCTCAAATCAACATTTGATGGCTTTTACCCAAAGCAGAGGACACTGCAGACCCCCCCACCCCCACCGATTCTCCCCCAGCCCACCTCAACATATTGCACCTGTTCAATTATTTAGCTGCTACTGCTAGCTGCAGCAAAAGCTGTACCTGCCGATTAGAGCGGGGCTTGTCACCTCGGCTGGCCAGATATTCCCGCCTTGTCGTCCAAGGGAGAGATAGGAGAGAGATGCCTTTGGCGACATTTCGCAGGAGGAAATGTTTTTTTTTTTTTTTTAACCTCATAGCCAGCTTGTCATTTCCAGCCTTTGGTTTCCAAGGTACAGGGACATGGTTTATTTGTGTGTCTTACTTAGTCATCTACCACACTTGGAATACATTATGTTGCACTGATGCACAGATTCACTGTGTTGGTCACTAAACACAACATCATTAACTGAGCCGCTAAGTGAAAAGGCAGAATTGTTAATGTAACGATCATATGAATTAATTTTTAATGTCTTTTAGTCATGCAAACTGCTGTTTGATACACCCACACAATTTAAAATGAAATTGCGTTTTTTTTTTGTAATTGAACTGACAATTTCCATGAGAAAACATTAACACGAGTGTTCTCTTATGGCTGTTTTCTGTTGTGCACCCAAAAGTAAAAAGGACATGGAACCTGTTGTTCTGTTGAGTGCAATAATCTTATGGCAGATCAAGCAGAAATCTTAATGATCTTATTTTTACTCCCACTGGGGGGCACTGTTGAAACAAATAAAAGCCTCAAATTCACCACCTAGGTGTAAGCACTGGTTTAATCAGGGCCTGTTTTGATTCTTTGGTCAGTTTTGGGGTTTTAGTGTTTTTTGGGGGGGGTTTGCGTCTCAGGCTTTCCCCGGTGCCAAGGTCTAATTTTCTCCAGCTCTTCTATGTTTGACTGGTGTAAAAAAAAAATTGAGGAAACGATTGGAGATTGGGCATTAAAATAAACCTTGTCAATGTATGAGTGTCTCTGTGCAGAGTCACTTGTATGTGATTTAACCTATTCTGCATTTGTTTCCCTGCCCCATCAAAACCACCTTGGGCAGTTTGTTTCTGACTGCACACTGTATTTACTGTGTGAATGTCTGTCCTCAATTTCAGGCATAGATATGCAAATCACACAGGAGTTATTAATCAGAGTGTCACAGGGATTATGCAAATGCATAAGTGAGAGCGGCGAGAGACGGAGAGGGAAGAGTCTGGACGTCAGCAAACTTGCGTTGGCATTCACCAGAGGAAGATAGTTTTGTTTGAAGGCTCTGATTGTGGCTGTGATCATCGTTCTCTTGTTCTGACCCGACGCCGGCTGCTGTGGTGAAAAGGCCGTCTTTGTGTTTGAGTCGATGCTTGGTATTAAGAGTTTTAGGGCTGTCACAGTCATGAGGGGGCAACCAGATGGTGAATTTCTTTTGAGCAACTTAGTTTTTTGATGTGTAGCAGATGCAAGCATGGGTTTGTACCATTAAAACCTGGTGTGAAAACAGTCAAAAATATCAGATTTTTACTGTTATTGCAAAACTTTCCTCATCACAGCAGCACATGATAAAAATGGTAGCATATGGATATATAATTTTTTTTAAATTTATTTCTGGATTTTTTGTTATTATTTATATATATATAAATATATCTCAGCCAGTTCTGAGGATTTTTTTTTTTTTTAATCTGAAACTTTCACAGAGGATATGTTTATCAAATGTTCCATCATTTTTCAAAGAATCAGGTACAATGTCACAAATATATTCTAATACAACTATTGCAACGTGTGAATGAGAATCAAGAAAAAAGATCTGCGGTACTGTGCTTTTAAAGTTTTTCAATGGAGCTCCAAGCTGTCATATTAACACCTTCAAATGTTGGCTTTTGCTGCAAACATCAGTTCGAACATGACAATGTCTTTCCAGACTGCATTGAAGCAAAACATGATTTGCAATGATTTTTTTTTTTCCAGTTCTGATCTAATTCCTCCTCCTACGGTGTTTTCCTTTGACAGTCCAAAGACGAGCAGGCATGCAGGGGTAATCAATGTTTCTACATTGACTGTGAGTGTGTGTGTGTGAGTGCGTGTGTCCCTGCTATCGGATTAGCAGCCTGCCCAGGGTGTACCTTGTTGACGTTGCCTCCAATCCTAAATTGGACGCAGCAGCATAGAAGATGTATTGATGGATGGATCCCGTGCATATACTAGATGTGTCTTTGTCTTCGTCAAGCTCTTCAGAAGCCCAATAACTAGTATTAATTTGAATCATACGCTCTGTAATCCAATGATTATACGACATCTCACAGAGGCTACAAAAACATTGACTTTGTCTGATTTGTAATGATTTCTGGGCCATATCAACTTTATATAGTAATACTCATTATATGACTTTCAACTTAAAAAAAAAAATATATATATATAATCCAGATCGTTGACTCAGCCAGCACAGCTTTATATGAAAGCTAATGTCGCATCATATCTGCTGTACGTGTGAAGAAACCACTGTGTGCTAGTAAGTTACTGCTGACTTGACAAAATATCCTCTGGTGAGCAAGATGACACGCCAGAGACAAAATCTTTAAGTAGATTAAACATTTAAAAAAATAAACAGTGAAGTTGTCATGGACACTGTCTAATTTCAACACATGTTTAGTCACATATGTATAGTGTCAGACAATATTTCGTTAGGTGTGTTCAATATTACACTTAATTTAAGTAAAACCAAGCTCCAAGTTGTGTGTTTTCCCCAAGCGCCACAGTGTCCCTGCTGTCAAAGACCGTTGTTGCTTCTGAAAACCTGCTCCGACTTGTACCTTATCTACCTGTGGGACTTTAC
Organism: Blennius ocellaris; assembly: GCF_963422515.1. Lineage (NCBI taxonomy): Eukaryota > Metazoa > Chordata > Actinopteri > Blenniiformes > Blenniidae > Blennius > Blennius ocellaris. Next base: position 20,966,913 of record NC_137668.1, on the reverse strand, counting down.
AGATTGGAAATAGATCACATGAGGAAGCTGGGCTACCTGCAGTCATTCTTTCCCACCCTGGTGGACGATTATTGGCAGGTTTTGGGCCCCTGCCGCAAAGGGTGAACAAATGCATTTCTGCAGATGACTGTGAGGCAAGGAAAGATTGAATTCTCACCCCCTTCCATCTGTGTGTGTGTGTGTGTGTGTGTGTGTGGCGGAGGAAACGGGCGAGTCTCCTAGAAATAGGCAGTGATAGATGAGGTACATGGAAGAAGACAGCTACCCCTGCTCTCCAGCCTGGCTGAATCAGGAAACTGTCTGCCAACTAAATGCCTCTCCCCCCCCAGTCCCTCCCATCTACCTTCCCTCCCTCGCTCACACTCTCATTATAATTTTCTCCCATTTCCTCTTGGCCTCTTCTCTTCCTCTGCTTACGAATCAATCGTTTTGTTAGTGCTTACCAGACAACAGATCTTTAGTCATTATGAGATTGTGCTTTATATCACTGCCTAATGAGCACTGCACCCACTGCAAGCATTGCAGGCAGCAGCTAATGGTCAAAAAGCTCTACTTTCTTTCATTTGGATTTTCTTGTGTATCCGAGAATACTTCTTGAGTTAATTAACATGTTTACGTACTGCAGCTGCTGCATGTTGTATTTTCCATCATATGAAGTGGTCCACATGCATAGATGGAACTGTGAAAAACCAGCCCTTAAGGAATCATAACTAGAAGTAAAGGTTTCTGGTCCATCTCATCAATGTTTTTTTCTTTTTTAGAGGTATGGGTATTACAGACATTTGGGAAGCTGCTGATACCATTCATCCAGTCATCCTTCCATCTTTTATACCTCCTTTGAACAACTTATGGTTGTGGATGTTGAAGTCGATCGACTGATATTGGCCAATAGACGGATAATCGCTCATCACATATGTACACTTAGAAGTGATAGTTGTGACATGAATTCCCGACTGTGTTGAACTGATAACATCATGACTTGGAGGAATCGTGTTTAGAAGGTGGACGAATGGTTCGAATGTTGTCCATTTTGTTTTTAGTGACCACAGGTATTATCACAGGTTTCATCACTTTAGTACAAATGTATCACTGGTGTGCTGCCAATATTCCAGTAATGGTTCCGTTTTGGTAGCCAATACTTGCCTTCAAGGTGGATGTTAATGGCTCAATAATATAACTGCAAAACCCAATTTGGATGTGGAAGATTTAATTTTTTCTCTTTTATTTATTTATTTATTTTTGGAGAAGGTGGAACATTTCAAACCTTATGGCATAAATGTGTTTAAACCTTTTCCATATATGGAAGATTAAGGTCCAAGACCGGCTTTCCCCCCAGTTTCCATTGAGATGGAGTCAGACGTTTTTCAAAAAAGTTCCATCTTGATGACCCTGATTTTTTTTTAGTGGCATCGAGCACCAATGTCGAGTAAACAGAGAAAATTCAACCAAAGGTTTCAATTTTCACTAAAACTTTGTTTTGTACACTGAGCCTAAGAGTGAATTGTGTGTTTTGGGGTAAAACGCTTCATGAGGGAAGTTTTTATATATTTGAAGGATATTGCTACCGTTCTACTTTATGTCAGTCTTTTGCTTCTGGTATTGTTCTAAGCCCATTTGTTTTATATCTTTAGCAGCTACATGTAGTTTACGATCAAATATCTTGGCCCCCGGTGTCTTACATTTAAAGCTGTTATACAGCCATTAGCCATTAAGAGAAAAAAAAAGCAAGACTTCATCCTGAAGTACATTTAAATTTTTCCCTGTTCATACAGTGTTATCAAATAAATATCTGTACTTCTCTTGATATGCACACCTTATGCAAATCCTCACTTTTGCTGTATATTTCTGGCTTTTGAATGCACCCCAACATATTTCCGTTAATAGAAGAATCTCTGTATATCGCTTGTTGTGGTCTCTCGAGTGAATGGCTGGGGGTCTTAAGGTCCATCGGGCTGGGTTTGAAGTCAGCTAATGACAGCTTGTGCACCATTTTTGACCTCTGACCTTTAAAAAGGCGTGTTGTCCGAGCACACTTTGTCCAAAATAAATGTTTTCTGTCCTTCCAGTCATGTCTGTGCTCTGGCCTCCTATTCCAGCCTCTGGGTGCTTCTTTATTCATTGCTTGGATAAATGTACATGACCCCTTAAAATAACAGGAGCTGCCCCAGAGGGCACACTTGAGCGATGTGACATTCTGGCTAACCTGAGATGACTTTTAAAGAATGGATAAGTGAAGGACAGTAGGAAGATGGGAGGAAAAGATGGAGGATGAGTTGGGGTGGAGGGGGGGGGCGGTTATGGTGAAATGGACAAAATCAAATCAGTGTAAGCAGATCAGTTAAGCAGAAAAGGTTAGAGAGAAAAAAATGTATGACGTAAAAGTTTCTGGCGTGGAGGGGTGCAAGATTTTCATTTTAAACTTTGACAGCCCTCGTCTCCTGATGACTTGTTTACTATTTATATGAAAACTGTCGTCGGTCCGAGAAAATGGGAAGAACTCTTCTTTTATGTTAATTGAAAGATTCACAGCTGACTGCTCCCCATTCAGTGAAACACTCAAATCTAGTGTTTGAATTTTCATGCGGTTAAAGCAAGGTTCTTCCGTCAAACACGCAGGCGCGCACTCCTCAGTGATCTCGCATTTAATCAGGGAACGTTAATGCTTTACAAACAGTCTGTGTATAACGTTAATAAAACCAATTAGCCGATCATGAAGTCATAATCACTTCAGAAATGAATGAATCAGGAGGTATTTCAGTGAGGTAATGACCGGCGCATGTCCTCGCAGTTGCCCGCTCATATGAAGCTGTTATGTTCAGAGGGTCAGTGAATAGTTTTTACTTTTGTCACTGACCGCCTACAAATCTCTGGGTAAATAAAGGATACTTGGTTTGTGTGTTTGCACCCAGAGGCCTCACAACGAGGTAGGCAACACAGGCAATTGCCTCGGGCCCCAAGCTAAAGGGGGCCCAGAGGAACAGCTTACAAAGTCAATTTCAATGACAAAATAATGTAACTGCTTCAGACGCCGCAACGACGGTGCATTGAAAATCCCACCCGGCCCTTTCAGAGTAGTCGCTGGCTAATTTCCAGCAGGGGGCCCCCGACAGACGGCAGATATCAGCAACACAACTTAAAACCCCTGGACACATGTCAATGAAGCATCGGGAATCTCCCTGATGGGGCCCCACTACTACCGCGCATCAACAGACCGAAAAAATGAAGTGGAAAAATCTCTCAGGGCACATGAAACGAAAAGAAAAGAAAAACAAGAACAGGATGAAAAGAAAAAAAACGTGATAGTGGTGAGTGTGTAAGCTGTGTTACATTATAAAAGTTTGTCCCAGACACTTTGTCACAACTGCCCAGTCATCCACCAAACACCAGAAAAGTTAACTGCACATTTAATCCATGTAAAGGGAATTCAGCCATTTCTTTCTAAACACATTCATAATGTGTGTATATATGTATATATTACCGGTAATCATTCAAAGTTGACAGGAACAACACACTTCTGTGGTATGACAAACTTGCAGCACATATTTATTCTTACTTTAGACCAATTTCAACAGCTTTATTTTAAGAAGTCGTCCAGCTTTTTATAGTCGACAGTCGCCCAGAATAACAATACAACTTCATTGTTTGTCCTCGAGTGTCCATGTCCTCCCATTGTCGTTTCTAGCGTGTCGTTCTCTTTGCACATGTTTTCATCACAAAAAACTAGTGGCCCAACATGGTAACTACATTGTTTTCAGCATTTCTGGTTTGTAAATGGACGTCGTTTTCATAATATTGCTTTGTAAACACAAAACTTTAAATGTGTAAACGAGGCTTTAATCGACCTATCCCTGCATTCATTCATAAGAAGGCCGTAAATTGAACATACTCTCTTTGAATCCCTCTTTTGGTGTGAACTTCAAGTGTGGTTAAATCATTACAAAAATAAAAAGGGGGGTAAAAAAAACTAGAGGAGTTAATTTATTACTCAATCTGTTCAATTATTTTCCTTTTCGCTTCACCAGCATTTCATGGAGGAAGTGAAGGCAGCTTCTGCTGAAATGATGAACGTCAGCAGTCGTGATGTCCAGAAAGATTTCAGAGGGAACATCTAAAGCTTTGGAAAGAGCTTTATAATTCTGATGGCTGCACTTCCTGGAAACCCTCCTACTGCCTTTCTTTCCTGTTCGATTGTACACACTCGCCAGCATGCAGAAGAGAAAGCTTTGATTAGTCACAAGTTGGACCACCCTCTGTAGTTCAGTCTTGTTATTGGCGTCAACTTCACAGTTTTTTGGACTGAAAGGAAAGAGCTCTCTCGGAGCTCTCACAAGTTAAACGATGCTGTTTTTCACAATGCTGCTCCAATAAGCGAAGTAAAACGGCAGATGCGTGAGAATTTGGTTTATTGTGGAATCACTTTAATGTCGGTTAAGGTGGGAAACATCAAGTGGAAGATAACGTATCTTTCAGTTATTATTATAGAGAACATTTATTCTGATTCCTTTGTGTTTTTTTTTGTTTACCCAGGTTAGTCATTTCTTTAATTGAAGTGTGGGAAGGGCCTTGGCAATAGGGTTTCAAAGAGATTTAAAAAAAACTTTTTTTTTGCTCCGACATGTCATGAAAAGAACTACATTTATTGCGAGGTGTAATAGAGGTAAATTAATCAAATTACATTTGATGTAGTGTAAAACCGTGTGTCTAACAGTTATGGCTGTACATAACATAAATCTACATATTCACATCTTTCAAATGATCTTTGTGCTCTTTATGCTCACTACTGCGTAAAGCTCCCAATAACCCTAAAATGTTATTTAAATGTTTTTAAGAACTTTAACTGACCACAATTATCTTGATATAACAAATATTTATGGTACTTAACTAACATTGCATTCGTATGCTTCGCTGTAATGTATGATCATTACAATAATACACTTTCTGCTTTTAGAGTAACAACTTTATCATTGTTATTGAATGAGTTAAACCTTCTATTTCATTGTATTTTACACTTTGATTCAGTTTTTCTAATTGGAATGTACATGTTTGTTTGTGAAAACATCCATAGCCTGTGCAAGACGAGCTAAAACTTTTCCCTCTATTAGCAGAATTAACGTGCTCCAAGGTGCAGGTGAGAAAACATCTTGAGGTTTTAATTTTTGCATGCATCTTTATATTTTCCACACTCACACATTCCACTTTACACACAGGCTCCATAAAAAGATAATTTAATTTTACAGCGAGGGTTTTTATCAGCGCCTGCCTCTGACCGACACTGCCATTATGGTGCTAATGATAATCAATCTCAGATCAATTAGGCAGTAATTGCTGAGTCAATGGGAGAGGCTGGTTAAATATTGATAAGTGTCTAAAAGGCCCATCAGGCTCTATTGACAGCTCGGGGAGAAAGACAGCACTGGTTGAAGCGAGGTGGGGAGGGAGTACTGATGAAGGGATGGCTGGAGGGCTCGGGTCATATTCTCCACTGAAGTCGGCCACTCTGCTAATCAATGCAAACTCGTTCTTTCTCCAGCTGCAAGCTCTTTCCAAAACCTTATTATTACTGTCACTGCACTTCTGAAAATGCACTTGGACAGCTAAAGTTGTAGTGTAACGCAAGTTCAAGTCTGTGCATTTTGAAAGAGATTTTTTTTTTTTGTTTAACTCATAAATATGACGGTTGACCAATCAACTTCTGTTAGTGTTGACATTAATGTGTCAGTACATTACGACCTAGGCATTTGTATTTTTAAAAGTAGAAGAGCTGCTTTAAATAGTATCAAAACTTCTACACTTCTACCTTCTGGGATGCACTTAGGAAAAATGTCTTTTGTCATTAAAAGTAATTTTTTAACAATGGCTGGTTAAACAATTTTTTGTTAGAATTGTCGCTGCCCTGTGTTGTCACTTCAACTGTCTTTAACCTTTAACCTTTGTATGGAAGAGGATGTTTGTTGACTGCTGGTCCCATGAGAATTGTACTCGTGATTTATTACTGAAGTCTTGCAAGTCGGCTTGCAACAGCAGAGCCACAAGTCACGATTTGCAATGAAAGCAGAATATTTTAAGAGGCTTGTCGGATTAAATAAAATCATATTTAATACAAATGTTTTGGGAAAAAGCCATTTTATAAAGTGTTGCAATTTTAAAAAGCGCAATAAAAATATAATGGTCACTGTATTTTTACATAGTGATGGAATAGTTATCATATTCATTCATTGAGGATACTTCACTCATCATATCTTAAAAAAAAATACAAAATTAAGCCTTAAAAAACCTTTATACAAATGTCAATTAATGGACAGGAATGATCCAGGAAATGTTCAGTCAGTATTTTAAGTGTCCATTAGATGAAACTCATTCAATTATCTCTAAATTTGCAAAGGGGGACAGTTCTGCTTCACTTAGATTTCAGACATTTATGAAAAAAATGTTTTGTCTCGTTCTGTAAGTAAAGTAGCTTTTAATATTATGCAAGGGAGATCTTTTTTACCTTTTTAAATTGATCTACAAATGAGGGGGAGGGGTCTGTTCCTTCCATCTAATCATACTCTGCATCACTAACTAGCGGCTTAACAATCTGGCGCTGCACAAGCTTTTGCTCGGATTAGTTGCCGCTCATTAGAGCACAAATGTGCTATAAACAGAATGTAAACACTTTTCTCTGCAACACGCTGATCAAGCACGAACTCGGGGGCCCGTCCCTGTTAAATCAAACAATGTATGAATATTCAGTCATCCTCTGACCGCTCCCAAATGTTAATGTTGTCAGATTCAGTAGTTGCACGAGTATAAACTGAGCCGAAAATATCAAAGTACAGACTGTGTTGGCATTTGAAAGCCTCTGCAGTACCGTGGCCACTGCCATTTGCAGTTTGGATTACAACCGAGGCTGAAGCTCACGAGGGGAGATGAGCAAGGACTTTGCCCTAATTATCATGCGGGTAAACGTGCTGCGTCGGGTAAATGATGTTTGCAACAGGCGCAACCTCTGGCTGCTTATAGCGGCTACTTCCTGACACTCCCAATCAGCTTGATTGATTGGCTCCCGAGCCACTCCCTAACTCTGATCGGCAGCTTAATGACAAAAGGCAGGAGAATAGCGAGTGGGGACGACATTTTTGGGATAGTCCAAGGCAGGCCTTTATCGAAATGCATGTTTGTGAGCGTCTGCAGCGAGGACGACGCAAAAATGAATATTCTATTTCAACCTGTTCGGAGCCTTCGTATAGCTTTCCTATATCATCTGTCAATATTAGGTGATTAGTGGGGCTCAGTTGTCCTTTTGAAGTGAATCCATCTTGATGAATCGCTGCCAAATGACTTGTGTTATGACCACCTCTGACAAACCTTCAATCCTGACGGGAACGCTTTGATTAGACGGCTGAGCAATTCATCTACTTGGGACAATACTGAGCATCTATCTAGATTTATATCTCGCTGCCAGGTAATAAATACAATTAGCCTTTTGGAGAGGGGCTAATAGTCGGTGTGTTTCTATAAATCCATGGCATATGCAATCACGAATCAAAATGAGGAGAAATTATCACAAGTGGTGGGGGAGGTTCAGAGTTTGGTGACTTTATTTCAGCCCACCTTCCTATTGTGTCAGTGATTGTCCCTAAGAGCAGTTTAATAGTACCCAACTACCCTGTTTGCAGTGCTTTAAAGCAGAGTGTGTAATATATCTACATGCTTCGATTCATATTGACAGTGCACTGTGCAAGTTTGTTCATAACATGCTTCAAAATTATTTGTTTTATTATCATATCCTTTTGGGATCCTTATTTTTTATCTCTGCCGTGGCGTCCCAACGGAATAAATAGCTTGTAATCAGAGAATTAAAGGAGCATTTAATCTTAAAAGGCTTGTCATGTGGAATCACTTTGATGTGAACTAATTCAATATGAACATAACCTGCGGGCACTTAAGATGGAGATTGGGGTTGCGATAAGACGTGCCTTTGGAATACTAGTGCGGCGTTGGCACACCCAGTGAAGACTAATCATGTAAAGGAAATCTTTTTCTTTGAACCCCTGTGAGAATATGAATGAGATGAATCAACAGCAGCTGATTGCATACTATTACAGGACTCCCGTTTAGGTCTACTGTAATTCCATGCACTGCTTCTGATGGGGAGCTTTTAATTAAGCCAGGTTTTGTGCTTATATCTTCTAAATTTAACATTCTTTGAATCCACCTCCGTACCGAAAATCATAACACAAAAGCTCTCACCTGCACATACACATTTGGCTGAATGGGAACAACCCCACAGGCAAAGTAAAAGGGTTGACATGTTGTAACTGGAGGCAGATTGACTCCTACAACACTGGCCATTTGGTACAATTCTAATTAATCCACCATCTCTCCATGAGAATTCTGTTTGTGCCACAGACCCTCACACAGCCTCACTCGACCAAAGACAACAACTAAGACAAATTTAGTCAATGTGATGGATAACATTTGTCTTTACAGCTCTCGCGGCAGTTCACATATTAACCATTCAATACGACGGTACTTTTCCGTCCAAATGTTCTTGTTGTTTTGGAGGGTTTTTTTCTGCTGGCAAGCGATAAGGTAAAGTGGAACCTAAAGGCAGTCGGGGAAAAGGCAAGTCACTGCTTTTAGTGGGGGAAAAAACTATTCAGAAAAAATGTAGGGAGACTCTTCATGACAGCGAAGACAAATGGCTCTGTTTGAAATATGACATGATACCTTACCTTTTTAAAATTGTATTAGTGGACATAAGCAACCTATGCTTTGCAGCCAGAAATCAGTTAACTATTTGATTAATTAATTCATAATTGGTTGCATTTCTTTCACCCAACTGGTAAATCATCATTTAACGGTGGGACCAAGTGGGATCATCATCACGGTGACTAAACTAGAAAACTACCAAGTCCCAGGAAAACATGGAATAGGAGTCATAAAACTCTGGAGGCTGACATTGTTCTTAATGTCCATCTCAAAAAAGTACATTTCAGAAAAGTGTTTTTCCTCTGTTTTCGTGGAGGCAGAGTTGGAACATTTTTGGAAAAGTTAGACTTTGAAAGCCAATTTCAAACAGCTGCATTTTCAGTGCCTACGAGAACTGTTGTCACCTAAACTGACACCACAAACTGAGTGAAATGTTTGCCTTTTCACTTAAACGTGTAGATGGGGTCAAAAAGCTGCTGGTTTCGCCATGTTATTGCTTAATTTAGTTCATTTTGAGGGTTAGATTAAATTAGATCAGACTTTATTAGTCACACGTGGAAATTCTGTCATCACAACAGCTCCACATTGCACAATTAGTTAAAATAGTTAGGAAAGTGGCACACAAGAGAATAGACTGTCTATATAAGTAGATGATTAGATAATTGTATATGCGTGTGTGTGTGTGTGTGTATATATATATATATATATATGCAAGTACAGGAGCTTCAGATGGGGGTGAATATACATGGTAATGTTACTATTTACAATGTTTAGAGTATAGAGTGTTCATGCAGTATCAGATTGTAGCTTCTTTATTGATAATGTACTGGCATAAATGGGGAAGCATAATTAAAAAGTTAGAGCGAGCAGTTTGATCTGGTTGCCCCTCAGTTGACATGATTTGTAAGAATCTGCTGATTCGTCACATTCCCTTAGACATGAATTAATGGAGAATACTATATGAAGTCAATTAATTTTTGAGCACCACTTGCATTTTGGAGGGTGTAACGGGCTTGTCCTCCTTCAGGTTGATGGTCCAAGTTTTAAATTCGGGCAGCTTATTGAAGTGTTTTGATGTTTCCATCGCACTTTTACATGAAGTGACTCATGATACATAATGCTCCACTATAGTGTCATTGAGTATGTCGTTGGTGTGTTCTTGGAATCAAATGATGCTTTTTGTCCCCACTTAATGCATCCCCAGTGTTTATGACTGGCAATGTTATTTCTCTTGAGTTTCTTTTTCTGTTCAAGTACACAAAAAAACTGTAGAAAACCTCATATTTACCACCTATATGCGAAGCGAGTGAAAACTACACAAGTGATTGGGGAGTGTAGAAGGACGTACATTAATTTAGAAGGATCCTGCAGAGTTTCCCCCTTTGGGTGAACTATGGTGTTTTTTGTTTTGTTTTTTTCTTTTTAACCGTTGGAGGAGTCTTCGTTTGTTCAGTTATTCTAGGCTTTAACAGGGCTGCAGTTCAAAGATGGCTGTGGCCATGGCGTTCTGTGTAATTATCAAATTTTAGGTTTTTTTAGGCTGTCAAAGGTTGCCTCATGTCATGCTTTGTGCACTAGCAGGCAACCAGCCCAATACTAGCCTGATGTGGCATGTGTTACTTTGTGGTAACCCACAAGCAACTTCTCCTGCCATCTGGCATCCAAACAAGTCTCACTATTTTCAAATGCGTTTAGAAATCAGCCCCAACCGAAGTCTTGTGTTCCCGCAGTGGTTGCATGTCACCGTCTGAAACGGTTGCCATCAGTGGTGCAGTGAAAATGAGTAGAAAGGAGTACAACTGCAGCAAACGACTGAATCGCAGCAAACAACTTTTCCCAGATGCAGCTTTGCAGGAGAGTGGAGTCAAACTGTAAGTTGTCCTGACATTCACATGAAACCCAGCAGTCTGTGTGGTACAGAACAAAGACAGGACAAGAAAAAAAAAAAAAAAACTCAAGAGGACAAACATGGGCCAATCATGAATATTTATACTTACAATTGTTTTGAGTCTGGTGGTCTCATTTAATGGAGCAAGACTGTGATTGACAGCCGGATGGCAGTGGCGCACCAATCAATCAAGCACTTGAATGAGCGGTATTCCCAATACCATATGCTGCCTATGTGTAGGACACTGCACTGTCTCTTGGACGCACTACCATTCTGCATTTTTTATAATTTAATTTGAATGACTAACAAGTCCGACCAAGTTAGTGCTTGTACAAAGGGCTGAATATTCAGAGGAAATGTTAATGCACCATTTTATGGAAATGAGGCACTGAGCCAAGAGAGAGCAGATTCATACACACCTGTTTACTTTTGATGTTTTGCCACAAACTCGCAGCGATTCCAATCTGTGAAATGAAGGCTGCTTGAGGCACATGCGAGGATACCCCAAAAACAGAATAAAAAACAAAAATATGTATTTTTCTCAGATTGTCTGCATCGACGTAAATGATCTGCAGAAGACATGTGGGGTGGGGATGGTTGGTTAATTAACTGATCTGTATCGGAGGTTTTGTTGAAGGGGGTGGAATTCTTCATTCCCACCACCAGAGAAATTAAAGTCTGTCCCATGAAATATTCAAAAAGCTGTTTATCCCTGGGTTACTAATTCATCATCTATATATAGCCTCCTTTTTATCACTTTTCTCAGATCGTGGAAGATTCTTGATTCCGGAGATATTTTTTTTCTGCTCCAGTTATATGATGGGAAGAATTGTAAATTAATAAAATATCCCGCTGCCTACTTTGTCAGGGGGTGACGAGTGCTATGGGAGTGTGTGTACATAAATGCATGCGTGTGCAGTGCATCCAAAAATATTCATAGTACAGTTGGTTATTTACGGTTTATGTTTGGGTATTTGGACGCTATCAATATTGTAGCTCTGTGATGAAGACCCCATATTACTGTTTTCATATTTATTATTTGCAGCTCTATTGCCCTTTTTGTTGTTTGATTTTGGAATTTTCTCATCCTTACATCTTTTTCTGTTTTCTGTTATGCAAATATCATATTAACATTTTTTTTTTCCAAAATCAAGTTTATGTTCATATATTTGTCATGTTCGATGATGGCATGATGCATGCTGGGGTGTACATTGCATATATGCATGTTCATATGCATTGAATGTTTTATGTATTTCTAGAAATTATTCAAAAAATATCTGTTTTTAATGTTTGCAAATGTCTCAAAACAACATATGTAGCTTCAAGTATTCATAGTGTTTGACATGAAGCTTATATTTGAGATGAACTGCTTCCCGTTTCCAGTGATCATCCTTGACATTTCTTATTCAGAGCTGTATCGTGGTCATTGGAAACCACCTGTGGCAACTTCAGTTTGAGTTGGTGGAATTTGAAAAAGCACACATCCTCTATAAAACATCCCACTTTTTACAGTGAACGATAAAACTGTGTGTGTATATATGGAAGAGGTGTCTATTATGGTTCCATCTTTAATGCCTGGCAACAAAGATTTTGGAGAAAAATTAGTTGTATTGTAGTATTTGCACTCTTGTATAAGATGAGTACTGGGATGGTTAACACCTGAACATGAAGGAACGATGCCTGCAAGTTTAAATTCTCAACATTGTGACATAAACGCAAAAGTAAGATGCACATTTGTCTTTCAAATCGTCAGATTTCAAAGACAAAAGTCTGCAAAACTCAAAGGTTCTGCTTATTGTCTGAACTGCCTGGCACGGTTTCATACTGCAGAGAGATTTTGAATGTTTTATTTTCTTATTCAGAGCTGTATCTTGCTGGAGACGAAAGACTGGACCAAACAAGGCATCTTCAAAGAGCCTGAAAGGCTTTGATGAGTCTACTTCCTCTTCTGTAAGGATCAACAGGGCTGTGACCTTCACTTAATCCAAGGGAAACAGAGTCCTTTCCTGAGCATTTAATTAGCTCCTGAAGAAGTGCCTGAGCCAAATGACCGACTTGGATTTACAAAGTGAATTCAGTTGATGGGAGGAATCAAACTTTTAGCAACACTGGAGTGCTTTACAGTTATGCGGGAGCAAATGTGGCTTTTTTGGTGGGGCCACCTTTACATGCACGTTTATGACTTTAAACAGTATTTTCTGAATACACGAACACTTTAGAGAATGGGATCCTTGTGTATGAGGCACAAATCAGCAGTCTGTCCCCCAACAGAAGAGCCCCGACGCTCCCACTGTCACACAGGCGAGGCATGTTAATGGTACGGCGAACACAAGCTTGTCATTCTGCAACATGAACTTGTTTTCCTGAGTCGGACCGTGGTACTAATTGAGTGCCGCGTTCATCGTGCACCGACGACATGAACACGATCGTTGTTCCTCTCCACCTGCACTTTGCCAAGTTTGGCTCCCCTTGACTTCTTCCCCTTCTTTCAAGATGAAGTTCAAGCTGAATGGTTGCCAGTCAATATAGTCAAGGACAGACGGCATGAGTGGCAGATGGTCCTTTGTATGTGTGAATAAAGTGAAATCCAGGGAGCCTTCGAAGATTTGCAGACTGGCAGGGACTCCTGTATTGCTGCACAAGGCGACCACTCCATAGAAGATGATGGCCAAATTCAAATCAGGTGTGACTTAAAGAAAAAAAAAAAAAGGCCTCAACGTGATTTTTCAGGAACTGCTTCATTTTAAGGTAATTGGTAAAATTAAGACAGTGGTATTTTTTTCATTGAAAAATGATGCCTTTGCAGTTTTTTATTAATCCACAATGGTCCAGCTGAATTTTGCAGGTTTTTCGATGTAAGAAGTGACTTGTTGGCCTTAGGTTAATCATTTAGTGCCATCTAAATTATATGGTCAGTATTGTGAGATGACGACATGAGGAGCTGTGATGGATTTGAATTCAGATGCAAAAGTGATCTGATTCGGGTGGGGGGGATGAGTTCTCATGGATGTGACATTAAAGCTTTGTCATATATCCACACCACGTGTTTTCAGTCTCATAAATGCGCAAAGAAAACGGAAATAAACCAACAAGTAAACTGGAGATCAAAGTAAAAACATGACTTTATGAAGTGATTCAGGTGTTTCATATCCTACTGCACATGTTTCCTTTCCTGGTAAACAATTTAACCATTTTTTTAATGCTCGAGCAATATCCGTCAAAGCAATCACAATCACTTCATGAATTTTGTTCTCATCAAAATTCGCTCAGGAAAATGGTTATACAAATATTATAGTTATCTTGTATATGATGTGCTGTTCAGTTTGGACTCAACAATTAGTGCAAAGATTTGTTTTACAAAAACAGAAAAAGAGTGTTTGGCAACAAAAAATCCTGCAGTGGAAAAGTTTAATTCTTAGCTGTGAGTAAATATTGTAAACTGACGTCAGTTAGCTGTCAGCCTGCACATGAAAGAAGCCTACTCTTGCCTCGGCTGAACTTTTGTCAAACATGAGCAGGATGGCCTTGAGGATGAACCCGAGAGTTGAGATGAGAGAAACCGCAGGGTGCTTGCTGCACAGTCAGGGAGCTGAAATGACCAAAGTGAACCCCTGTGCTGCTGCGCTGGCATCCGAGCCCCAGGAGAGTAGTGTTTAATGTTTAAATAATATTTTCTGTCTGGAGTTTAAACTGTCTTATTGAAGTAAATTGTGAATATTACCTCAAATATTCTATTTCAGACACATTTTAGTCAAAATATTTGCTGCAGCTTAACTGAAGGTGGCCCACTGTAATTAGTTGGGTTGGTAATACAGTCATTTTTAGCAACCGATAGTGTAATCATTGCTAATTATATAATAGAATAAAACGTTTTTTTACAACCATGAATCAATGACTCTCATCCACTACACCCATTTTCCATTAGCAAACTACATAAACCTGCAAAAAAGCTCTGTACTTCCAAGAAATGCAAAGTTAATTATGTATCATTCCATAGTTTTCTACAATTATTACAATTTGAAAGAATGTTTGTGTTAATCTATTAACTATATTACTACAGTATTGGCAAGTTACCAAAACGATGATGTAAAAAATACACAATAATAAACATTGGTGTTTTATATATATATACATGGTACAATACCTTAAAAATCTTTTCAATTGGCTATATTTTGGGTGGGAAATAAATGTATGCGGTATCACGTGTTTCGACAATGTTGTCTATTCCCTGAAATGTGATAGAAACGACCAATTTTCCAATCTCAATTTGTGTAAAATAAGAGTTTTAGTTACTTGAGTAAATTACCAAGGCTATCATTATATCCCCGATCGAGCATGTCTTACAGATCCCCCCCGCCCCCTACAGACTGTGTAATTATCTGCTCCCTTGGTAAATGAGGTGCTAATTACATGTTGTGTTGAGGTTTAAATCGAATGAAAAGTGCAGGGAAAATTTGCACAGTGCCTTCAGACTCTCCTTTACAGGTAGTGGTTCTCAGATTGTTCGGCAAAAAGTCCTGAGACAGGGCTCCAGTGAAATCACTCTTTATTAAATGTCCAAGGTAAAAAAAAAAAAAAAGGGACGGGTGTATTGATTGACGGGTGATATCTGTGAAGTTAGGGCTGCTCCAGCAGTTACTTGTTTGCATCACAGGATCAGCGTCTTGAAGCAATCCCTCGGAAAATCTAAGTGGAACAATCGCCTGTCACCACTGAGGTATGAGTGCTGAGGGACAGCGGAGGAGAAAAGTTGTAGATTTCCCTGCAGACCGTCGAGAGCGGGCAACACCGCTCCCCCACTTAATTGCACCGTACAGTTAAGAGTCATTTTCATAGATGCCGGGGAAGTGCTCCGGTCTTGATTTGCTTTTAACAGCCCCTCAGACTGCCACGTTCTCCAGACAAGGCTATATCGGGCTGTAATTAATTCTGTGGCTGGCAGGATTCAAAGGCGGCGATGATGCAGGTGTGCTGCTCACGGCTCAGGTCCGCAGTGTCATGATGAATAACATGGCCTCAGTTTAGAGGGGCTTCTTTGGCGTTGGGCTGCTGCAGGAGCCCGATATCACAGGAAACTATAAAGTCACTGCCATGTTTTAGCTCTGAGAAAACATGTTTCTCTGCAGATAGATCAGTGCTGCAGTCTTATATATATATGTATGTAATTTTAACTTGACTTGTTTTGCTGTAGTTGCTGATGGCGACTACTGGGAAATACAGAAAAGAATCTGAATGTAGGTTTTCAAAACAATATATATATTTTTTTTTTCTTTAAATCATTTTTACAACATTTGATCTGTTTTTTTAGTAATTGCGTGAAAAATGATTCCCAAAATGATTGCCATGTCTAAGAAACAATTAATAGCTTTATTTAGATGTGCCCTCTTAAACATGTATTCATACGTTACAACAGAGAAGATCATAGTACTCCCACTAACTGAAAGACCAGAAATCATTTTGTTTGCTCGGAAATAATAAATCACAGTCGCTGTCAGAAATCCTGATGTCTCTGAAACAAGTCAAAGTGTGTCTCTATCGGTCTGTAGTTTTGTCTTTTCCGTTAATGATTCTTTTTTTGTATGAAGTGGTTAACGTGTCGGCCTGCTTTAGATTTCAACTGAAAATATGTGTGAAACTGTGACGTCTTCAGTTCCTTGTGGACATTTCCCGATTTGTTACTTCAAAACACTGAAAGTCATGGTTTCGTTAAAATTTCCGACACATTTTCTAAAGCACAGATGGATCTGTTAAAGGCTTGTGTGGGTGAGTGTATGAAAACAAAGTGGTGTTATAGCCACTATCAATGCTGCTGTATTCATCAGAACACCGATGGATCATAATCATCAGACTGGAAATTTCACAATAACATAATAAACACAGATTATTCCACTTGTATTACAGTACTAATAATAACGAACTGTAGGAGCAGTAATAGTAGTCAAATACTTTGTATAATGTAGGTCGTACTTTATACTGACAAAGACAGACGGGTTTTGACATTAAATCATCACATATTCCTTAACCATATTCACGCAGTGTAAGTAAACTTTCTATTTTGTACATATGTGTTTAACTCCTTTCGCTCGATGACAAAAGCAAGATCTATCATATCCTGGAATATGTAGTATTTTTGCAACAGGTTGAGTTGAGATGGATGAGTCAAAGCAGTGGACATAACCAGAGTGACGTCGACCATTTGTTTGACTGACATTTTTGAAGCCTGAAGTCACGGCAGTTTAGATGCCTCATATTTTTAAGCCTGAAGTGATGGTGATATGTTAAAGCTCTACCTTGCATTTCATTTATAAACATTGTCAGAATACGTAAATAATCGATGGTGAAAAATCGTTTCTTTTCACCATTGATCTTAAACTGTCTCGTATTCATTTCATGATTTTGCTCACTTTATATAAAGCAAACGGCAAATCATAATTTAAACTTGTGCTGGTTGGAAATCGACAAGTATAACAGCAACTGACGGGACAAACACACGTTTTATATTAACAATGCTCAAGGAAAGTGATGCTAAGTCATGGTAAGGGGCACATTTACCACAACTAACATTGCAAATGTGCAGTTAATCCTTAATTCTGCCAGATGCTGCTGTGATTGGCGGTTATTGTACATTGTACTCCTTTTTTCTTGGTGGATCATATTTTGCTTCATTAATTATGTCACATTTGCAACAGGCCAAAAATCAGGGCCACAAATTCTGTTTTTCACATTATCTGATAGTGAAGTTTGACGAAATGCACAGTGAACATTGGTGTCGGTACAATCAGCAAATGAAGAGCGCTTAATAGAAAACTATTTTTAAAGGAAGGATTTTAATTTCATGCACTTATACCAGTAATATTGGCAAATAAAAAGGTGATATCGGTGCACTATGTTGTGGCAACATGAGCAAAGAAAATACTGCTCAAGCTTGTTGCTTTAAATTCCCATCCGGCATCAACGAGCTCAAATTTAAAGTCTTACAAAGTGGGGAAAGCAGATTTGCATCAAAGGAGTTCACAAACGGGGTGACTTGTACGTCAGAGTTGTGGTTCTGTGGAATTAACACCCTGCCGCACAGCAACCTCCATCACCCAGCGAGATCTGTTTATCGCCTCTCTCACAACTCCGCATAAAGTTCTGTCTGCGAATCACGTCGTCTGGCATCCTAAATGGAGCTCTCCAAGTATTAAAATGTTGGTAAATTCCCAGTTGATGATCGGTTTTGCTATTTTAATCAAATCGTCTTGTGTAAGGGTCTCAGCCAGCGGTGTGTTGTGTGAGTGTATGTGTGCAAATTGAAGGTCAGGGGGAAAGTCTAAGATCAGCATTGCTGGCAAGCTTGGGTAGAGCCCAACAGTGTGTAATCAGAAGAGATTAAATTGAAACACATTTTGATTCACCTTCATCGTGGTAATATCTGCCCCTCTCCCAACGCACTGACTATTATAGCGGAGGACACGCCACTGTTTATACCCTGCAACCACTTTATCCCCCCCACCCCCTCCTGCGCTTCAATGCAAATTAAACTCTTTATCATGAAATTACCAGTCTCACACTCAAACATTGTGTTGTGTATGCTTGCATGTGTTCACACACCAAACGTGGACACACGTGCATTTGCAGGGAACCAATCCTCGGGTCCATTTCTCCTGATGTGAAGATGGTGTTATTGATGCGATGGGTCACATTGCAATTTAGAGGCAATTAAAAGGTAATGAATGTGTTCAAATGAAACCTGTGTCTGGAGGGCATTTGCAAGGTATGCTAGTGATGATATATTTGTGTGTGTGTGCGTGGGTGGGTGGGTGAGACAAAACTGCTCATGTAGCTTTAAGGTAAAAGAAGCCTTTGAACATGACAGCGATAGACATTTCAGAATTAAAATTAAAAGGGGGTGGGGGTATCGCATGTGCTCCCGGCAAACTGAATTACAAACTACATATTTAATGGTCAAATTTATTTTCCCCATCTTTCATCCAATTAGACCCAGGTAAAATTGGTGTGAAACCGAAAGCCACTGTGGCCCGACAGTTCCCGACTCCCCCTTTTTTTTTTCTCTCTCTCCTTTATCTTTGCACACGCAGAAGACCACACACACTGTGACAAATTTATTTCTGCCAAATTATCCCTTCAATTGAAACACTTATTTTCTGACCCCCTTCAACTATCAATTAAGGACTTGCTGGAATTTGCTCAGCTTTGGATGACGCAAGATTATTCTGAGCTCACTTGGTAGTGAAAACAAACCTTTTTCACCTGCATGTCTTCAGGCGGATGATCACAAAGAGTTGGTCAGGTTATATTTCACTACTTGATGGTACTTTTTTAAGCTTATGAGGTTTGGAGAGGAAATCAGAGGCTGCATTTTTTAAATCAAATCATGTTACACGCTAACAAAACATCAATGTAACATATGTGACATTATCGTCTAATCTAAGTTATTCTATAAAATTGACAACACTTTCAGAATTGTTGCCATAACACTATTTGAAATCTGTTGTCGAGCTGCTGTCTCGCTCATGCTTCCTCTCCACACAATTAACTTTTTTATTTTATTTATTTTTATTATTATTTTTTATTACTTATTAAACCTCCTGTTTACTGGATGAGCATCAACTCAAGTAACATGAAAGATGTCCAAGTGTATGTAGCATTAACATTATCAGAGACAGCCTGCAGTGATATTTTACATGGTTTACATCTTGTAAACTTAGACGAAATCAAATAGCACTGTTTTCACCTTTGTCTTTAATTCATAGGATAATATGTCATCCAATGTACATGCTGAACTTACAAATGGATGCAAAAACTCTGAAATACAAAGTAAATACCCTCACTAAATTATGAATACATCAACGAAAAATGTATTCGAAAAACAATCAAACCAAAAAAAAACCCAACTTTTGTTTATGTGATACAACGTACATGCAATTTTTCATAAAATTTCATTTAAGAAAAACAGAAAAGTGAATTTTGGAAGACCTATCTTCTCCAAACTCTTAAATAGTGATGTTCAATGCTGATGTAAACCAAGAATGATTTTAGAAATGGTGAATTTTGAGATGCGCAGAGCAGGTTCAACCAAAAATGTGCCTAAAACCTATTGAGCCACATTACGGCTCAAAGTCATGAAATCAGTTTCAGAGGTCCAGTAATGTAAATGTGAGCAGGGAAAATGTTTTTCTGTACACTGATGTTTTTCCCCTGAAGAGGCAATGACTGCTATTACAAAAGTGGGGGACTTAAGTGGAACTTGCAGCAGTATTTCTCATTTTCATGTTCATTAGATCTCCCTAACCTTACAAGCCGAACCAGGTATTACTTCCTAACTGCTCTCCTAGGTGTTTTTAATTAGTAAAGAATCCTTGTTATGTGAGGCAGATGGCACAATCCTCCGTCTTTTGTTAAAGTCACACTAATTAGGATTCCTCGTGAAGACGCGTCCAACCAGAATCCTTAATAAAGGAGCCTGCTTAGCCAAGTAATAAGAAACCTGATGTCTCCGCGACGCCGCTGCTCACTTTGAAACTTGCACATAGAAAACCTGTTTCTCCAGCACGGATGTTCTGTCGACGCAGTAATGCTTGTGTGTAGGTGTTTGTTTCTCTTCAAGGTATATTTGATAGTTTGTCGGTGGTAAACGATGTATAGATGCAGGTGACAAATCCTCTTTTGGATTAATAATCGGTGATTAAATTGATATTTCTTCGAGTCAGAGAGGACGAGTCAGGAAAAGGAAGAGAGATGGGGAAAGAGAACGTCTGCCGGCTTTTGTGTGATTGGAATTTGTGTGTTCATATGAACCTCCACATGTCCCGTCCCTTCTGGGCCATCCAACACTTTGAGGAAGATTTGTTGATGCTATCATCAAAGTCGTTATTTCAGAGTCCAGATACCGCCCCTTTAAAAACCACAGATGGCAAATTAAAGGAAGTGAGGCTCATTTGGGCTTCTGTGTTGCAACTGACGGAGGATAATGACAGCTTGAGCTTTTGATATTAACATTGTGTATTATCCAGGTAACACAGATATGGGCCTTTAATTTCCATCACAGCAATATTGTTACTGTATTTTAACATTGGACTCATTTCAAGTGACTGATAACTGTCACTTTATTGTATGTTGTTGCAAAAGTTGCATAGTGATAATAAAGCTTTAAAGTTTTTGGTGAAATGTTCAGTATGCATTTCTATTTATGGAGCAGCTTATTAAAGCAGCACATTAATAAAAAAATAATTTTCTGTAGTTCAGTTAACCCGATAGATAAGGAAACTGTGAAAATCGATAATGTCATAATTTAGGCTTTTATAATGGAGTAAAGCTCAAAACATACACATTTTGTAATAACGGTTTACCAATAATGCAATACGTTTGATTAAAGTAGCATAAATATTACAGTATTTCTTGTAAATAAAAGCCTTTTTGCAGTTTGCTTCGGGAAAAATAAGCATAGCGGATGAGATAAGATACAGACTTTATGTGTCCTCTATCACTTATGCTAAAATTACTTTTACTGTTTTATTACATTATTGCACAAGTTATCATGTTATTTGTTGTTTACAGAGCAGGCTATTTTTATATAGAGTTATTTTTATTTCAGACTTGCTTTACATCATTTGCATGCATTTCTGCACAGGCTGCATTTAGTGTGAGATACGAGCACAAACAGAAGTCTGCTGCTTCCTACTTCGGTTATCTATTGTTCTCTTTCCGCCGCCCCCCCGACTGCAGCGCGATCTTCAGACGTCAGGGGAAGATAAACTGTCATAATTACAAATGCACAAGTGTAGAATTCAGATGTTCCGATGCTCATAAGTCGCTTACCTTGGAAAAGGACAATATAGATAAATCACTAGACTTTCCTTGTGTGTAATCAATAATGGTTCAATAGCTCCTCATCTCCCCTGTGTACTAATGGCCAAAGCTGGCTTTACAGAAACAAACATGACTGTGCTGCGAGAGAGAGAGAGAGAGAGAGAGAGAACCCTGTAGGCGGCGCTTCCTTCTCCAATGATATGGAATTTCTCGCACAACAAAGGGCTACCAGTACAAAGCTGATTAATTTTCCATTCGGTCAGGTGTGAGAGTGCTTTGTGTTTTGCATCTCTCTTATTCAACATCAGTTGCTTTCAGAAGACCTAATATGGACATCATAATTAGAGAGAATAATGCACCACTTAATTCAATTTGCTTTTTAAGGTAGAATTAATAATAGGAAGGGTGAATGGAATTTTCCAGCCGAATTATTTTCATAAATCTTTATAATGAAGTTCACTCCCCTGTTGGCTCGAAATGTCACACCTTGAACTCAGAAACATGGAGCCTTTCTCTCAAACCAATTAATCTTTTGGATGAACTTTTTCCCTTTTCCAATAACACGCTCTCTATTATAGTCGCTCGTCTTTTGGACAGAGTCTCACTGCCTTGTCTATGATATCATCTTAATCTTACAGCATGTCTCTGCCAGTGTTTTATTCAGGCAGTCTCACCGTTGACACCGTGATGGAAACGTTACTGCGATTTTCTCCTGATTGAATTTGTTAGTATTCAGTTTGCATTAGGAAAAAAAAAAAAAAAAGATTTCGACTCGATATGTTCATCAACACAAGATGAGCAGTTTGGTAGATTCGTCTATCCATGTGTGTGAGGAAGGACTGTATAATAGCGTGAGCTGTGACAAAATCCAAATGTTAAGTCAAAATGGAAAAATGTGCGTAAACGGGGCCCAAGTTTCCTCGGTTACAGTAGTCAGCGTTAATATCAGTGTGTGGGTGAGTATGAACAACAGTGCAATGAGATTGAATGACTGCAAAAGCACTGAAGATATATTATGTAAGTACATTTACAACATAAGTCGCATCATAGATGGACGACCGAGTCTTTTCACCAGTCACACAGTTGTGTGATGGATTTAATGGATGGAACTAATGTCTCTGCTCATTAGTTCACAGTTAATAACCTTTATCAAAATGTTTTCCCTCCATTATTCCATTTTGCCTCGTCACAGAACATGGTTAGGGTCATCTTATTCACTTTAGACGTCTTTGAGATGTGCCTGGAGCTTGACTGAAATACACTTGTTGCAAATGGACAATTATTAGTAATGGCTTACAAAGGGTAATTCTGTTTATGTGGGATTTCGCAATTCGCACTAGATGTGAGCGCATGAACCATATTATAAAACCTTGGAATGTTTTCCTCAATCTTCATGATAATTGCACTGTGGTCATTGAGTTGCATTAAGTCACCAAAGGAAAGACATTAAATTGACCTATTGTACAAATAGGGGCTTTTCTGAAAATGATTGTTGAAATAATACACTCAAATGATTTCTCATGCATTACCTGGTATTATGCTGCACACGCAACACAAATCATATCATTTACAGTCAGGTCTTTGAACTTTGCACTTCAGCCTTTCATTTACGCCAATTGAATAAGAGAAAACATTCAACATACAAGTTACATGAGATCATGTGTGAGATTAGATAGCTTTTTCTTTACTGCAGTCTCAGTGTCGTGCATGGAAAAAAAAACTAAATACCTGGAGCACATTAACTTGTAATATTCCAGTCCATAAGAGAAAAGTGGAATGGACTTGTCATGTTTTGTTTTGAGAATTCAAGAGTAGTGAAAACCTGAACCCAGGGGGAATACTGAAGAGAACCTTGAAAAAGAATAATAGACACTGGAAGGTGAGAGCGAACGCACTCACTTGTTGACGTAACGCACAGTAACAATTGTCAAGAAGTTCTGTGATGCTGAGCAACCCAGTGTTTAATATGTGTGCCCTCAAAAGACAAGTTCAGCTCTTGTTCTCCATTGTTACGTGTGTGCATGGAGCAGCAGCAGCTATGGACTCTGAATCTCTGGTTTTATTTCTTCTCTGTTGTTTTTTTTCATTAGTGAAATGAGTTTTTACAGCTTTAAATCTTTCTCTTTTTTTGCCCTCACATGCCTATCCTTTGACCGTGGAATTTTATTGTAACATCTAAAAGAATTCTAATCTACCATGAGGCAGAAACTTAAAGCTCAGTTTCATACACTCGTCATCACGGTGACCCCGGGCACTTCTGTGTAATTGAGGGTTTGCAACTTCTCTGCAATAACATTGATTTATTGAAGAACTGTGAAATATTCATACAATTCAAACGTGTTAAAACCCAAATAAATGCAGTCATTTCTTTTCTTTTTATTTTGAACAAGCGCAAAATCAAATATCAAAATCAACAGCTCACACCAATCAACCAACCATTTTTCACTCAAACACTGAATACAAGAGAGCAGAACAATATAATCAGGTTCAGAAAAGGAGTGAGCAGAAGTATGAATTATGAAATCCCACCACTTCCCCATAAATAATACATCGATTTATTTCAACTTCCACTTAAATCATTTAATTTAAACACATTAGAAGTATTGAATTAAGACTAATTATCTGTGATCAAGTCATGAGAATATTATTTAAATGTAAGGCCTACAGTATTGTTAAACATGTTTAATAGTAATCAGGTATTTACACACAGAGCAGAGTGCTGAAATGCTCTTTGAACTTTATGGAATGATTTGTGGTTTGACCAGATTCTATAATATAGTATCTATATGGTAACATTGGATTTTTACACGATTCTTGCCGAATAATTAATTTAAACAGTTTTTACTTCTTTTGAAACAATGATGAAGTAAATAATATTAAATAGTAATATTAGTGGACTTATAGCATTTATAGTATAAATTTCCTTTGTTAGAAATCAGAAAATCTATTTATGCATATATTTTACTCTTTTTCACAGAATATGTAGTTGACAGCTGAGTTTTGGTGTCTTTGTGCAAATACCCCACCTGGTGCAGATCCGTGTGGAATCAAAGGGGTATTTTATAATGACTCGACTGCAGCATGACAACAAAGACACTGACTGCAGTGATCATCGAGTTTGTTTCAGACGCACCATGTGCATCAAACACTTTATTTTCAGCGACTGTTCACAGGACTATCTCTGCTGCCCGGACTCATCTCTGACAACTGTGAACAGAAATGTAATGCAGTCGGGTGACGTTGCGCGGAGAGCATATGGAGTATTGCAGGAACAGAAATCCCATTTACCAGTTCTATTTTGAGACCAGACATTATCAGGAGAGTGTTTAATACTGAGAAGACGAAGCATGGAATTGAGAATGGTGCGGGAGCACTTCGGACAGTAGTATAATGTACATTTAATGAAGAGAGAACCGTTTCATTGGGAGATAATTTTTCATCACTTCGAATGTCGAATTTAAAAAAAATACCAATTTATTGACCTTTATCTTGAGAAGTGTTTGTGAATTCATCACAATTGTTTCAAGGGACCAGATTTATTTTCACAGTTTTATATAATGAAGTTGCTTTTTGGTGTAGCTGCACAGTCTTTTTCTCAATGCAATGAAAATGTTTTGAGTTTGGCTCGATACATGTTGAGTCTGTTGTATTAATCTCTCCATCGACTGTATCTTCCTTCCTCTTGTCCTACTTTTATTGTGAAGTTATTCACAAGTGGTAATTTTTTTTCCTGCTTTCACACTCGAGGAAGGAAACTGTCAGATTTAGTGTGACAAGAAGGGAACATTCTCAACAATTTCTCTTGTCACGGCCTGAAAACATCTTTCATTGTACATTAAAAGTTTAGCATTTATGTCACAGTTTCATCAAGTAAAAAAAATCTACAGGGGCCTTAACAGAATTGTTTGTTATTGCATAAGGATGGTCTGATGGAAAAATCCAGACAATTATCTTTTTTTGTTTATTTTAAGGATTGCGAGGTTTTTCCCTCCATTTGCAATATTACTCACTATTTGACCCAAACTATAGTCTTGAATATAGTAATTCTTCTGTTGCATCATGTCGCATTTTGAAGACTTAAGTAAATTTTCCACATCCTTCCTGACTCTTGATGTGACGCCGCTCCTTTGACTGATATTAGTCTGAATGAGCTCTAATCTGGGCACGTAAATATTTTGCTTGCAGACGTGGCGACCGAGGGACTTGACCCCTTGTGTTTTCAACGCGCCACGAAAGCAAGAGGTCAGCAGCTGGTTCAAGTTCTTCTTAGCCTGTCTTGCAACATTGTGACTTAAGGTCTTGAATTCAAATCCCTGAAGATAATGAGAGCATTAAGGAGACAAGTGTGAGGAGGTCTCACCTTGAGGCACCACTTCCATTTCTTAATGAGCCATTTTTTAAATAGGTCATTAATTCACAGGTTGAAATAAGTTAGTCTCCTCTTTCTTATGGCGAGGTAAAAAAAAAAAAAAAAAAAAACCAAGGAAACAGTAATGCACCTTCAATTCGCTGAAGCATTCAATGTTTTTTTGTTTTTGTTTTTTTTATCCCGAAAACAAATTAAATGCAGAGGCCAATGCAATGGGAGCCTTGTCTTGCCCTCAGTTCAGCCACAATAAATAGCCTGGGCCCTCACCACATTCGTCATATTGATTTTTCTTTAATGATATGCACAAGAAAGTAATTTCCTTGTCTCTGCATTGTCAGCGGTGACTAATCAGATTTTCCTGAAACGACCAATTCCATACCTCAAGGAAATGCTTGGCTACAGATACTGGCCATCCGAGTGACACAGACATCACCTCAATGCTTGTACAGGTGCAATCTTTCTCTCGCTTTCTCCCTTTCTCTTTCACTGCAGGCAGGCCGGGAATACTAAGTGTGCACTCCCTGCACTGTGACCTTGGTTTTTCCCAACAAAACCAGCTCAAACCTCTATTAAATAATAATGTTGTAAAGACGACTGCGCATTCTTCAGAAAGCCCCCGTGTCTGGGTCCTTATGTGCTCATTAAAAAGGAAAACTAACGCCATTGTGCAGAAACGCTGCTTGTTTCCCCACCAATTAGAAAAACAGCAACTCGCCTCGGTTCATTATTACACATTCCTGCTACCGTAGCTGCAAAGGACACATTTCCATTGACCAATAAATGGCATAAAAGCCAAATCCTCCAATAGTTTACATATTGTTTGTGGTTGTTTTTTTTGTTTTTTTTTCAATAGCCTGTTCTTTGATATTTAACCTTGGCCATGTGAAATTTGAATATCTAATCAATCACGGCATATTAAAGTTGAATGCTAATCGCCATCGGCTCATTACTATTTCACGAGGCGGCTCCATTTATGAAATGTCACTCAAAATAGTGTACCCACAAGCCAATCGATGTCAGCCGTCTTTCCGTCTGAATGTTTCATTTGCTGTAAATACAGAAACGGGGAGATATGGATTGGGGGGGAGGCAGCTGGACGCCCACATGTGGTTTCTGCGCCGGGTGGGTGGGGGAAAGGGGGGGGGCGTTGAAAAGACATTGATCAGCGGTGGGGCTCAATATACAGTTTCTTGGAGGCCCAGGTCCAGAGCTATGACTAAGGCCCACCGGGGCCAAGACGTTTGGAGTCAACTCGTGACCTTTGAGGCTGGTTTGAGACCATGCTATTGATAGCAGAGCAGATACGGTTACTTCCCCGCTGGAAGCTGTCATTTTTCAATAACTGTCCGGGCTGTGCACAATGCACTGGCGATCAGACTGAACTGCATTCACATTTTAACAAGAGCTTTCAATGTTGTATTGGAGAAGTAGCACATTTAGACAATATTGGGTTCATTTACTCCCATACAGAATGGTCTGTTTTGAATTTGCAGCCAAAAGAGCCTCAACTGACAAGTGATTTTAGGAAGCAAGGTGGGATTTCTTATTAAGCATTTATATTAGTTGAATTTGATGAAAACATGCAATTGGAAATATCTAGTGGGGTGCGATTTGTGGTGAAAGTTGAGAGAGAATGTTTTCACATGCGAGTGGAAGTTAATATTTAATTAAAACACAAAAGCATTAGAAATGGATGTTTTACTCGACAATGATTTCAAGTGAAGACAACTTTCGGTGTATTTTCGGTGTTTGCTTACATGACAACAGTTCTCAAAGCTGCTTTAAATGCAACTTTTTGAGAACGGCTCCCATGGTAGAACATTTCGAAAATGCTTCGACTCCGTCTCCATGGAAACTGAGGGGAAAGAACTTTTCTAAAGTAAAAAAGACAAAAAAAACAATGATTTTCACTTGCGATGTCATGTAAGCGAGGCCTTAGTAAAACATAATGGGATAAATGAATGATGTAATGAATGTTTCATCTGTGCTGGGTACTAGGATCTACTATAGGATTCAGTTCTTGCATATTAGTATTTCCTTATTTATCCAATTTGCTAAATCTCACCCTGGCAATATGTCCACATTTGATTGTTTTTAATGCGCTTTTGTTTTGCCACAGTTAGCAAATCAACCTCAATGACCCTTTTAGTCTTTTGCTGGATGTTCTCTACAGCCATTGTGACAAAAGTGAGTCATCATTTAATCTGCTCACTGAAACGGCAGAGGGAAGATGAATAGGCCTGAATGGGCGGAGTGGATATGGTATGATGCAAACTGAATTACAATGAAACGTCCCTCATGCCCTGAAAATAAATGTTTTTCTTTCCTCTGTCTTCAAACTGAAAAATAAACCCAACAGGTTTGTTGTTTTTGCAGACTTGACCACACAGGAAATAAAGATATGGTGTAATTCCTGAAGTGCTTGCCTCACATTGGAATGGAAAACACTAAAGTGTATTTTCAGCCGATCCTGATTAAAATCAATTACGATTACATTTTCCCATTGAGAGTTTTCTAAATCTCTGGTTGCATTGTATTAGAACGTTAATGAAGTAGTTAATGTATTGATTGCTTTTTTTGTTGCAGAAAATGTGACTTCTATCAGAGCAGAATCTGGGTTGTTTATTTATTTTTTTATTAAACTGGGATCTGTGTGTGAGTTAGTTAAATAATATTCACAATCAAGCCTGATCCTTTGTACCTCCCCACCTGATCACAGTAGATTGTCACATTTTTTTGGCTTTATAAATACAAATATAATCAACATATATGACTCCAAACACTAAAGTGAACTTTTTTTCCCCTATGCAACCGTATGAAAAGATTATTTGCATTTAAAAAAAACAATCTCTTTGTATTTAAAAAAAAAAAACAAATTCAAAATTGAATGCTCCATGTTTTGTTATATTGGATGTAACCAGCACTCTGCGTGAAAGGAAGCATGCCGTCTTGCAATGTTTTATATAACTGAGACTTTTGTGTGTGTGTGTGTGTGTGTGTCAGTGCTATCACACTTCAGCCCGTGCTTGATCTCTGCAGAGCCGAGACTGGGAGGAGGTAGCGCAGTGTGTTTACCAAACAGGCTGTGTCATTTGCGTCTCTAAACTTACCACCCACTTCTGCGCTCTGGCTAGCACTCCTCCTTCCCTTTGTAGCCCTGGCTTTGGTGAATTTTCCTGAAATACACATATTCCCCACTGCCAACGGCATAAACAATTATCAATCACTCTAATCCACTGTTCCGCATAAATATGAGTTTCTCATGCAGTTTGGAGAGCTGTGCTGTCACTTTTCTTATGACTAATAGAATTTTACTTGGCAGACACAGCCCGGCATGGTGCATAACAAGCAACTGATACTGGAGTTTGAAATCCACCGCGGCGCCTAAACACTGCCCTTGTGCTGCTTAAGCATTGCTCGTGTATAAAAAAAGTGGCCTTTATAATGATAATATAAACAGCTTTATGGATGTATCTCCCTTCATACATGAAATACAGCTATGGGGCTTTAAAATTTAAAAAGGAGAGAAAAAGAGTGCAGCGGTTAGAGCAAAGGCACCCATTTGATTTCTGTGTGGAGTGTGCATGTTCTTCCACTGTACCTGTTTTCTGTGCACGCTGGCTTGTCGCCCACATGCATGGTACTTCAAATGGGTTGTGAGATTACGTCATCTTTTTTCCACAGATGATCGTCTTTGCCAACTTTGCCGTCCACACATCGGGGGTTGAACAGCAGGAGCCGGGGTTTTAGAATCTGTGACCCGTGTAAAAAAACAAAACAAAATATATATATATATATATATATATTCACACTTCTAAAACACCACCTCATGTGGATGATGGGACAAAAACGGCACGCTTAGGTTAACTGCTCTGCATCTACTTTCACTTGTAAGCAATCAGAAATGTTGAGTTTTCGCATTGTCTGAGCAGTGCTGATGGGAGCTGTAATCAAAGGTGGGTTTGAATGTTGGACATATAGATTGACTGCATTCAGAGATAAATTAACTTCATATAGAAATGCATTATGTAATGCCCTTTTGGATGAGCCGCAGAGGGGAGCCGAAATATTCAGTTGTAGTCGGAGTGTATAATTGCCTCCCCCTGCCCCCCCTTTGGCCAATTTTTCCAGTCAAACTATGAAACACCCAACGGCAACTGCTTGTATGCATAACTCTGAGGCACAGCAAGTGAAAATGATTAGAGCGTGAAAGCCCGTGTGAGCACGGTGCACTGGAGGGCATTTGTTTAGCATGCATATTGTTTAGTTTGTTTTTACCGTATGGGCTCATCAATAATGCAGGGAACTTAACTAGCCATTACAATGATGAAGACATCAAAATGCAAAACGGCGGGCTGTGAGCTCCCCTGTCCAACAGGAGCTGTCTGCAAAGGCAGGACTACAGACTGGACAGACTTTTAATTAGTGGGCTTTGTATCCCGGCCAGGAACAGCAGATTGGCCGCTTGCTCTTTCTTGTCATCACAGCCGTAGAAACCAAGAACTGGAAACATGACCATCTGAATTATGGGTAATTTATTGTAGTTATCACAAGCTTGAGAGACAAAGTGAGGATTCAACTTCAGCGGAAGATGAATAAAGATGTGAAAATGCTGAGTCGACGCTTGTCGGTCATGAAGAACCTGGTCGGCAATATAAGCAGAAAACACATGTTGTGTTTATAGGCTGAAGTGAATGTTTGCAACGCTCCAGCATCGGAGAGATGTTCAGTATGAAATGATTGGAAAGTTGTCTGTCATCCATTAAACTTTTTTTGAAGCTTTGGCATTGCAATGGACTGATATGTCAGTGTTGTGCCACGTCTTTCACCTTATGAGGCCTCGTTTACACGGAAACGTTTCCAGGGACAACGCATCGTTTTTGTGACGTCGACGAGGTTATTGGGTCGAGAGGTGAGGTCATGACGTCACTGGTTTCAGCAAATGTGCGTCTTGTCTGTCCACACACAAGGCACAAGGCATTTTCAATGGATCACCCATACTTTTTTTTTTTTTAAGTACTGTTTTTAGTGTCTCTGAGCACCATTGTCATATAAACGGACACGGGGATGAGAATAAAGTCATAATAGTGCTTTTTCTTTGTTTCATCAAAATAACTTTTTCCAGCAAAACAGACACATTTTGATTACTGAATCAACTTCAACGCAACACTAGATACATTTTCAACATTTAACAGTGTGTGCATATATATGTACGTGTGTGTTTGTCTCATAAATCAAGGAAATATATTAAAAGAAATAATATATATTCAACCAAATGAATTACTACAGGTGACACAAGTGAAAAATTTAATTGAATCAATGTAAATGTGCTTCACTAAGTGTTGTAGTGTGAAATCATGGCATAGACCAGGATTTAGTATTTTATTCATGTTTTTCAAAGGAAAGTGTTTAGCGCTCGATTCTTCCTCCGAATCAGAGTTGGATTTTTTTTCTGTTTTGCCTCTGCTTTGACTGAGTGTATCATTTCCTTTTTCCATCTTTTCTCCGGCAAAATACACAATACATCTGAACTGTTGTTCTCTTTCATCTCAGTGTGTTTGATTTTTCTGAGAAGGATTTTCTCCGTCCTGGGTTTATGCCGCTGCGACACTTGTAAAGAAATGCTTTTATGTGAATTCATAAAAGGTAATATCAAATTACTAATGCCTAGCATACCAAATTATATATTTCCGTGTCCTTTTAGGCAATGTACTATTTTGCTTTAAAAATAAGCTGTGTTTGACACCGAGCCTGAAAAGCAGCTAAAAGGTTTTACATATAAAAACCCTCGACGAGTAAACACTTTCTTTCTCCCTAATAGTATATTTTCTTCCCGAAGAGATTTAAAGTCACAGAATGGCTAATTATAATTCTTCAGTCCTGCGACTTTGTGGAACTACCAATTACACTCGGGCAGATGCAAACAACATGGTTCAGTTTTTCCAGTATTGGATATGACTGCTTCAGAAAACACAACATGTAATTATAACAGTTTGAATAACCAGTAACTTTCTCAATGTTTTTGTTTTTCAATTTATCAGCAAAATACAGTGCATATCAAGTGAAGCTATTTTAAACCACATACGTATTTGTTATATACAGTGTGAGTTACGATAAGGCTTTGCCAATGTGCCCTATTATATTTCATTATTCTCAAAAGTCATGAATTTAAAGTAGAAATGTTTAACCACAACTTACCAGCGCATTCCAAAAAAAATATTAATAAAACTTTTTAGTGTTAAATTAAGAAGTCTGAAATCAAACAAGATGACTTTTGATCCTGAAAACATCGCCCTTTGATGATCGTGAGGCAGATTAATTTTTTACTTTATACTGATGAAAATAATTGGAGCGGCAGCTATTAGTCGAGTATTCTATTGATTATTCTTGTGATTAATTGAGAAATCAGATAGAATTTTTTTAAAATCTCATTAAAGTATTTACCCTTTAGTAGTAATACATGGCAGAGGAAACGGTTATTTCATTCATTGAGAAAAACAAACAATATCATACAAAAAAAATGTATGAACAAAAGAGACCAGAAAGAAGTGAAAAATCAGACAACCAATTCAATTCCCCTTAAACATTTTTTTGGTGGCAGAACTGCATTGGCCCTGCTTCTTTGAGTGTCATTGGCATAATCTTGACTAAAGTGCAAAAATAAACAACGAACAAAATTATAGCAGTAATTCCAATAATTTTTTCAAATGATAAATAAAACTGAGGATTGTCTTTTTCTTTCATGGCCTCTGCTCATCTCATTAAAGGAGCCTGTTTTTGCAGTGAAAGAAAGTCAACACAGCATCATGTTCAGAGCTGAAATTTGCCCTTTGCTTCAATGCAAAGTTCCCTCCAGTTTGCCAGGATGTGCATGAAGGACTTGGCTATTTTCAGCTCAGGAAGAAGTGCTGTTCTGGAACGCTCGTTCCGTTCTATAGTACGAGCATTGTACTGCTTTTTGCTTTCAGTTTAATTGACGATGGCCCCATACGTTCAACGTTTTCTCTACGGGTTATTTTGTTTACCCTGCCGCTCACCATTTTTGTCTCAGTTGGTATTAATTCTGGAGTGAAATTTCTGAAGCCTCGAGACATTTCGGTTTACTCAGGGAAGCCCCAAAGAAGTATTCCAGCATAGGGAGGAAAAGTCAACCAGAGGAAAGAGGGCCCCTCTTTCTCTAGTACTTTGATTATAAATCACATTAAAGTATGTTTTGTGTTTGCCATTGCTGTCATATTCATTCATGTTTGCCACTTCTGGAAAGTTCAAAGCTTTGTATTTGTGTTCGCCAACGCAGTCCTTCCGTCTCAGTGAGCCCTCGCCCTCAACAACCTTTGTCTCATTGAAAATAAAGTGTCTAGTCTGCCCTGCTTGGATAACCTTGCTTTAGCAAGAAGTGTCTCTGTCAATAGCACTTTACTTGGGCCACTTGCAGAATTTCAGCTTTTTCCTCCTTTGGGCCAGTTATACATTTTGGGTTATTGGTTTTCAGCGCAAAGTGGTAAACTACACAAAACAAATTTAACAAATGTAGTTACCCTTTCCAATTTTGCAGGCTTTGCACATCCAAGCCTTATAGACTGTAAACCAGTGGGCTTCATGCATGAGAAAATCTTTTTCTTTTCAGCTATTCACTGAAGGTTTTCTCTGCCTTTTGTCAGCTCACTTGATGCTTTTCATTTTGATAACACAGATAGAAGCAGCTCGATCTGTAGACTACCTTAAAGAGCTGTAAAATGTCCTTGGTGCACAATAACGTAGATGGCGCAGTGGAACTGTAGCTCTCCGCAGGTTTTATACCATCAATAAAGTCTTATTTTTTAGACTAATAGGATATCAGTGTTTTTGCAATAAACCTTCAATGTTGCGACATTTAATCAAAAGTAAAATAGGCTTTGAAACCCTTTTTTTTTTCTCTCTCTCTCACAGGTTTCTGGCAAAACATAATGGACCAAAAACTTGTCACGACTTCTTGTAATTTCTGAAAGTTTAATGTGAATCGGCCATAGCTTTCGGGTTTCGTGGAATATGTTATCTGCTAATGAGGACCGGCGCCGCCACGGTTCGATGCAGAACACCTGACGTGTTGCTTCTATGTGATCATGGGCTCTAATACCTCCTCTAATCAAAACGGCTTGGCCGAAGGTATTCTGAGGGCATTTGTTTCACCTCGCCAGCGACACTCGCTGGCAGACGCTTTGCATATCAGGCCTACTGGATCAATATGTTATTAGAGAACAACCTCTTGGAGGCATGTCAATTAATTCTGGGCTGTCACCTCCCCCCCCCACCCCACCTGCCTTTTTCATTGTCCTGTGTGGCCAAGGGAGGGTGGTGAGCGTCTTTCTCACATGGACGCTGATGAGCGTTTGCGCCCCCTAGCTTTTCGAGGATCTCATCAATAAATAAGCAATTAATAATTAGGATTAAGCATCTATGGCACAAAGCACATGAGCCAGATGTGGCTTTAGGTTGATTGACAGGTAATTTAAACCGATTAGGGTTTTACAGCTGCACATTTTCCAGTGGTCCGTGTCACCTCTGCGCAAAAGATCCTACCAGCGTCCCAACAAAACATCTCAGGGGTTTCCTTTGGGGAAGTTTGGGGATGGATGTTTATCAGAAAGGTGTTCATTTGGCTGGACATGGATTATTTTAGTAGAGAAGCTTTATTCCAAAAGAGTGAAATCTCACATTTAAATACCAAGCTTACCAGCAAGCTTGTCTTTTATTCTCATACTTTCTTTCAAGTTATCATACAACAAATGTTTTAACTCATGTTACTGGTGTCTGCCGCCACAGTATATTTTTTTACAAAATGTGCGGGTACTTTTTATTTGCAGGCTGATCTTCACCAGGTAATCTATTATAGCTTGTTCTGGATATATTCCTTGTTTGCATATTAGCTGTAGCTCCACAGATTTCAGCAGGCTGATGTGAGGATTGTAGTTCATCATAAGCCCGAATGCAGTGTTGCTTACCTGGTGTGGATTAATGCTGAGGTTTTATCCTCTGGTGGGAGGGGGGGGCGATGCAATTACCAGCTGTTCTCGTGGGAATAGTTGGGTATCCTCTAAGTCCACCATGAAAGATTTGGCTGTGCTATGCGAGCCTCTGTGTATTCTTCCCACTGCCTCAGACAGACAGAGGTGTTTGCACAGACACAGAGCAATGCGATAACCCCAATGACTCATGACACTTTTATAGAAAGCTCTTTTCACATAGAAGTCTTCACACTCTCTGAATCAATTCCTTCTAGCAAGCCACTGCAGCGTCGATATGCCGGTGTTCTCGCCGTGCCGGCCGTAACCACGGCCTCAGTTTCTAAGAATTTAACTTCACACAAACCTTCAAGACGGCCTGTCTAGCCATTTACTAAAACTGAACTCCAAAATCCAATGCCTCGCACAGATTTCTCTCCAGACGTTTGAAGTAAAGTCATTCTGCTGGCAGCGGATGACAAAGATGGAGAGAGGATTATTTGAAAATGTGACTGATGGTTTCCCCGCCTGCCCTGCCTTGGAAGAGAGAGATGGTCTTGATAGATGAACCAATACACTCCAAGCTCTTTCTTCTTTAGCTCTGCGCTGTGTGTTGTTTGATTCACTTTTCTCCCGCTGAGGTGATATTTCACGCTTTTGCTGTGACACGGCGCAGCAGTGCAGGTCTCAGGCTGTGGATGTCTTCATTAGGTTACATCTCTCGCTTTTATTTCTTTATTTCCCAACTGCTGAACCAAAGGCTGAGCAGGGGCTCTTTGCTCTCGCTCATTTCAGCGCCATCGAAAGCCTCAGCCGAGCGCATCTTAACGACAAGCTAATAGCGTGTTATCTCGACTATAAAAAAACATGGCACAGAGTTGTGTCTGAGGTGCTGCATTAAATCAGTGGAGAGAGGAAGGAAGCGCACTGATCAAATAGAGACTGTTGGTGAAGCGAAATGCAAGAGCCACTTCATTAAAGTGATGCATACTAATGCATTCAAGCACAAATGTCTAAATATCGTGAACCTGTTCACCCTTTCATTGCAGCTATTGGAGGAAAGTTAACAAATTCCCATTCTTTAATGTGACGGATTTAAAATTTTCAATCTTCTTCTCTTTGTGTGTGTGTGTGTGTGTGTATACACTTTACATTCAAAACATATGCATGCCTCTGCGTCCACTATGTGGCTGTAGCGCTGCAGTTTCTTGCTTGTGGGACTAATAAAGGATTATCTTATCTTATTGAATGGTAACATTAAAAAAAATGTAATGTCTTAAGTTGTGCTTCACCTTTACACAAAGGCCCTGTTTACACTTTTCAAGTGAAAACATTATTTACATTTCACAAAAGTTTTACGTTTACACAGCAACGGTTTGAAAAAGACGTGATGAAGAAACTTTTCATGCGAGGCCACGAGTTGGCGCCGTTTCTTCTGTAAAAAAATCACACACACACACACACACACACACACACCCACACACACCGGGATGTGCATGCAAAGTTACAGCATTTTCAAAAGGTTCCACCTTGGAAGCCATTTTTCAAAGACTGTGTTGTATTTGGCACTATATAAATAAAGTTGAATGGAATTTAACTTTCAAAAAGTTGCTTGGCTCAGAACACCATTGTCTTGTAAACAGACTCAAAACACAACGAACATTGTCGTATAAACGAGGCCTAAAACAGAACCTTTCTGAACTAAAGTCATTTGTGCTGACGTCCCAGATCTATCAGACAACAACTCCTTGTGTGTTTTCACACATTGTGCATTAAATACTGAGCTTTGATTAATTGCTAATAATTAAAAAGATTGATTTAATTCTTTTTTATTAAGACCCACCACTAAAATAAACCATAAACACTTACCAATAATACTTAAAGTATTTTGCATTTTCCCAAAACGTCTGAATTAACTTTGTTTTGTGTATATATCAACACCACCACCCCCTTAAATCACATTTTTCAAAATAATGGACAATAAAAAATGTAATATAAAAAAAAAAAAGGATTGTTTCATTGTTAGGAAAACAATATGGAAATAATAGAGAACTATAATCCTTAATTTGTTAGTGGTCGTTAGTTTCTCTAAATATTCCGAAATCCGTCTCTTGCTCTTCGATTCTCTTTCAATGACTTGATTAATTTGTCCCTTCTTATTCCTCTGTTTGTTATTCCCCTCCACTTCCATGACTACTTAAACTTGTTTTTGCTTAAATGCATCTTAATCATTCCCCTCCTGTGTGAATACCCCCAAGTATTTTATTTTTTTTATTTTCCTCCTCTTTACGCTCCCTCTTACTCTCATTCATTTTGTGGCACCTCCCTGCGTCGGCTCCCCCTTTTTACACCTTTGCAGCCAGACTGCGAACCTCTCGGGACGCTGCTTCCTGTTGATATGCAGAGCGCCTCTCCTTCCAATCAGTACTTCTGAAAGGTTGTTACTAATGGTCCCCAAGGAGAGGAATCAACCTTGAATACATACAAGGCCCCCGCCGGTATTCTGTCCGGCCACTGAGAGCGTCACATCTTGTTTTCGCTCCTCCTCGCTGCCGCAGAGGTTCAATTGCTCTGTAATGTCTGATGAAATGGAAAATATAGCCAATTCATCTCCCTTTCATTTCCTCAAAAGATCTCCATCTGAATGATTAAACACAGCAACTCAACAACTTTATTTACTCATAATAAGAATGTTTTTTTTGGGGGGGCGCAAACAAAATATTGTAATTAGTAAGTCGCTGTAATACTGCAACCGGGACATTATTGTTTCACTATTTGTCACACACTCGGCAACATGTAGGATCCCATTGCTTGTTTATATCGGCAACAATGAACAGGCCGCGTAGTTTAATATGACAGGGCAGCCACAATCTTGAGCTTCCGAGAGTAGCTTGATTATTCAACGGGGAGAAGTGCGTGGACGGGGAGAGGCTCTCCATATGTTACACTTAACAGCCCGCCGAAGCCGCCATTCAGAGTCTTGGGGCAAAAAGAGCTGACAGCGCTCATCCACACCCCTGGCTTTCCCCAGAACAGCCGAGGCAGGCAATAATCTAGCTATAATTAAGGGGTATAAACCATGTCATGCAGCCATTAGACCAAATAGCTCCCAACCAATCAGCTATGACATTAATGGTGGATTCCAGCCACGTCTTTATAATTTAGCTGTTTTGTAAGAAGGCAAATCTGTTTTAAGAATTCCACAGATTGGTGCATAACTCTTGATGAAATGATAGTTGATGTTCTGTAAAGGTAAATAACTGACAACCTGTTTAGTGCACCGTGGGCATCTGTGCAGTCAGTTGTGAGGTCGTGCTGGTGCCTCCGTCGGGCGTGTCGAAGAACCATTTGCAGAAACGTTAAATCACAGCGTTCGAATGCGATCGTCCAAGTGAAGCCGTATTAATGAGGCATTTACATTCTCTTCAAGCGTTTCGTCCTATGTGACCGTTGTGCAATTTGCATTGTCTGCAAAGCAACAACTTGCCATTGTCACCTCATCCCTTAGCTAATGAAACCGTTCCAATGATCTCTATTCCCTCTGCACAGGAAGTTGTTACAAAAGGAAAAAAAAGTTTTTAAATCTGTGAACAAATGCCCCTGCAAATGACACCTGATAAAAACATCAGTCTTGCCATTAGTATGCATGCAAACAACTTTTCTTGTCACCAGAGCAGCTTTTTTTGGGTAGTGACAGTGTTTGCAGGAGACATCTTTGTGTTCTTTCAGCATAATTGTGCTGAAAAAATGGGTTTCTCATATACAGCAACTAACCCCCATAACTCAGAAAAATATTTCTATGAAGCTGCAATAACTTCATTATTATATCCAGGGTGCTTGTTGGGATGAGAGGGTCGTCATCTGGTAAATGCATCCCTTCTTATCGGAATCTATTCTATAGTGGGGAGGATACAATCTGTATGAACCAGATCAAATATATGGATTTTAAAATAAAAGTGGGACGAGACTGCTAATTCTTGTGTATGAAGAGTGAAAGTCAGACTATCAACTTTGAGATAAGATGGTTGTACACACGATCATGAGCAATTCTTGACTAATGTCAAACTGTGATATCAATAACATTTTCTTGACGGTTGACAGTTCCTGTAATGTTGCGTGTGGTGTTCAGATTTATCCACTAGTAGTTTAATTATTTAATTAAATCAACTACAAACCAAACAATGATATTAATGGCAATTACTGTCATGGTTTCTCACTAGAACTTGGAATAGATATTGCTCTCACCCCCCCCCCCCATGGAATTTCATGACAACCTGTTGACATGCTGGTGGGTGGAAAGAAAAGCCTCAAAAGTGACATTTTACAACTGTTTCAGTTGAAACACGACATTCGTTTCTCATGTTTTTCATTACAAGATTTCATAAAAACATATTTGTGTATTCTTTTATCTAGGGTTTTTTTTTTTTTTTTTTTTGCATTGTGTGCCTCAAGGGTCTATTTGTGGACCTTTATAGGTCACTCAATGTTCACATATGTCACTGAACAACAGGATATTCTTTTTTTTTTTAATTTTATTTTGATTCAGTAAATTGTCCAGAACAGCAAAGAAGAACAGAAACTGATTATTCACCTGCAAGCTGTTACCTTTCCTGCATTTGTTTATTGAGCATTGTCCCAGTTTTAAAAGGGAAAATGCATTGCAATACTATTTTCTTGACACAATGTGGTGGAAGTTGCGCTCTCAACTCCATGCACAGTAAGAATCTGTCTTTAACAGTTGTACTTTTGCTGTTAAAATGTCTTTTTCCCCCCCCATTGGAACTAAATTGAGGATTTTACTAGAAGTAGTGCTGAGCGTTGTGAAAAAAAAAAATCATACTATGCATTTTTGAAGTCTACAAAACCAACTTGCTCCACATTCACCTTTTCTTTTTTTTTTTTGATGAATTGATTTTACACATTTTGGCATTGTCTTTGTTCATAATGGTCTGCTTGGCTGGATTTGCATGTTTACTCAGCAAATGATCAGACAAGAAATTACTCCTAATGGAAACTATGGATCCCTCCCAACCTCATTCCTCGCATGCTCACATTTTAAAGATCCACTCCTATAGACAGTCACTGACGGCAGCACAATTTACACTCTGCTGGAAAGCAGCCAGAGGAAGAATTAAACAGATGAGCTCTTAGTGTTGCTCCTCATGTCGTGCGCTACATTATGGGAGCTGCTGATTGTATTATCGTTATTGGTATTATTCAAAATCCTTGAATCGTTTAATGCTTGTGTACAACTTGAGATGTGACAGCGGAGATGTATCTGTTGTCTAATATTTAGTTTTTATGCTCTTTCTGCCAATTCAATTGGAAAATGAACCGAGTGCAGCAGGTTTGAATCTAAATCATGAGCACACCAGGAGAGACTGTTGATGCGCGTATGACATGTTCCAATACAGACAAATATTCGTAAACCTCTTTTTGTTCAAACAGAATCAAAGAGGAAAAACGATTATATTATAGAAGATTATATTCAAATAACATATAGAAATAACAATAATAGTAAAAAAAAAAAAAAAGAGCAATCCCACTTAAGTCAGCCCAGGATACAGTGAAAATATTTAGAAAAAAGAGAAAAAAAAACAAAGGACTGCAGAAAAAAAGTTTGATCAGCTTGATTTTATTTTACAGAAAAAAAATGACAAAGAATGAATTAAAACATGTGTTGTAAGAACAATACAAATTACAAAATAACATTTCAATGCATAAACACAAGCGAAGGAACAAAGAAACACCTAATTGTATTTTAAATTATATATATCTAACTGGCAGAAGATGCGTTTTCCATTCAACTGTGCACAGTCATGGAAAATGGCCCCTCAAGGTAGAACTTATCGAAAAGTCTCCGACTCTGACACTGTCAGGGGAAAACACAACTTTTCAGAAACACTCAATCGCACAGTTTTTGAAATGCTGCCACTGTGCATGTGCACCATGGCTGTCGTAAATAGCTCTTCCACACATGTAAACGCAAGACTGTTGACCTTAATGTTCACACTTCATAGCAAGAAAAAAAGAATACAATAAACAGTTTCCAATAAACCTGAGTACACTGATGCAACTGAAGCATCTGACAGGAGGTCAGAAATAAACATGATGGTTAATTTTTCAAACGATAGAAGATAGATTTCCTTCCTCTCATGTTTTATTTTACGTCATGTAAATCTCTCTCTCTGAATGTGGGGACATTTTTAAACATCCATTATGGTTAATAGACAAACGAATGAGAGCAGTTTAATGAGCAGGAGGCGGCTGCGTGCGGAGGAACTGTTGGCATGTAGGTATTAAAACCAGTGTTCAAAGAACAGCAAATGTAGGTCTGAGAGAAGTGGGTGTAGCTGGGATAAGATGTTTGGAGACAGTGACGGAGCTGTTGTACTTCAGATGGGTCATTTCCTTTGAGATTTATCTCTGAGCAACTCAACTCTGCTTTGTCAAAAGGAGGAACAGAACTTTGCATGGCTGAATTTAATATCTGTGTTTTGTATTTAAGCAGCTGTTTTGGTTACTTTTGGGCCTGCTTTTCCATGCTTGCAGTTGTATTAATCAAATTATAGTTAGTAATTGCACTGTTATATGTGGATGGTAATTTGGGAAAAGGATGCACTCCTGTAATACAATGATGTATCGTTTTTGACGTATTTGTCAATTAACATGTAGTTATCTGTTGATGGGATGATGAAAAGCATCAACATATAACTGTTATGATAATATTTGTTATATTTTAAAAAAAAAAAGAAAAAATACACAAAAATAGATTTTTATACAAAATACATTTGTTAGTTTTTTCAGATATCAACATTATCAACAAGTTTTATTTGTAAAAACAAAACTTCATGTTGAACAACTATAAGAATAACAGGTATGACATTAATTCTAAAGACCTATTAACGCAGCTTCAACCGTCAACGAGCGAGCTTCTGAAAATGGATCAGTTGTCCCTTCTGGACCCCAACAGCTGTTAAACCTTTTACAGTGAAATTCCCAATCAGCTAAAAGTTGGTCCCCAGTGGGAAATTATACATACAGCATCTCAGTGTGTGACTTTCACCCCAGATATGAGACAGTTTGTCACCCTGCTTTATTTGTATTTTAAAATAAGATTATGCCCCGTCTTTGTTTTCTTTAAACACTGACATTCAGCAGAACAGCAGGCGGGATAGATAACCCCCACCTCGCGCGCGCGTGCGTGATTTTATTACAGAAGAAACATTTCTCAATTTATGTTTTGGTGAAGCAGAATTAAAGAGACTCCCCCACCTACTCCTTAGGGAAATCCTCTTGGAACAGCGTGTTTGTTCTTAGTTACAAAATGCTTGATAATTAAATAAAATGTAAAAATTCGGCCACTGCAGTTCATTAGTGTGTGAATTTTACATTTCTGTACCTGGCAATAACACTATTAATGGTCAGAATAATGGGGGGAATATTGTATTATAGTGTATACAGTTATATACACAGATCTGTTTGAGTTTTGATAATTTCCCATGTTTTCCGTTTGATTTTGTTTCTCCTGTTTGTGGTGAATACTGAGCCCATGCATGCATCGTTGCCTGAAGTTATTATGAAAATATA
This sequence comes from Blennius ocellaris, assembly GCF_963422515.1. Taxonomy (NCBI): domain Eukaryota; kingdom Metazoa; phylum Chordata; class Actinopteri; order Blenniiformes; family Blenniidae; genus Blennius; species Blennius ocellaris. The sequence continues at coordinate 20,924,579 of NC_137668.1, read as the reverse complement.
GATTGAAAGAGTGTGGGTGAGTTGGTAGAGGAGAGGAAGTCCTGTTTCTGTTCAAAGGTGGTTGTCTTTTTTTATAGTGCACTCCATTACACCCTGTTCTAAGCTTAATTTCAATCATTCAGATGTATAATATCCAGTGTACTTCTTTGAGTGTGCAGCTCATATTAAGCAGAGAATAGGCTCAGAAATGAAACGATTTAATGGAAAAACACGGACATCAGCGACACCGCATGAATGTGAAAACATGAAAATGAAGAAGTGTCAGAAGTAGGTCAGGCTGTGAGACGCGGCCGTCAGACTCCTGAGACCCAGAACAAAGAATTTTACACAATCTGTGCATGGCGCTATAACAGCTTGTGCGGTTGGTCACGGTGTGAATCAGGATGTTGCAATGGTGAGAAAGCATAGGGAGCAGCTCGGGTATGGAGGAAGCGGCTCAGTATCTGATTGAAGATTTGGGTGTTGCAGCTTCACCGTAGCCACAAAACTCTTATTGGTCACCTGCGTTTGCTGCTGTCCTTGTCTGACATTGAAAAGGTTTTACTCTTTCTTTGAATTGCTCGGTATAAGTCCCTGGTCAGGGATTCTAGGCTCATAAAGAAATATGGATTTTTCTTTTTTTGGAAAAAAAAAATTTAATAAAAAATGTGATGTGTCATTTTATTCTGCTTGTGTGTGCTTTTTACCAGAGCGAATCCTGTATTGGTTTATGGTGAAAAAGTCACTGGATTCCACCTAAGCTCTGTTTTATTTTTGTTCTTCTTCCAATGCGAACTGATTCATTCTTATACCCCTGTTCCTTTCATTTTGAATAAATCTGTTTTTCCGACACAAATCCTTACTCTTGTAATATAAGCTTTGCTCATCCCTCCCTGGTAGTTGACGATTTGCAACTGGAGCTTGGAGTTGGAGGTGGGTTCTCAGCTGGCTGAGTAGTTTTACTGAAGGAGGTGTAGTTCACCATTGAGGGTAGGACCATAGATTGATCAGCGATGCTGAGTGTTGCAGTGGAAAAAGGGAGTTTCGCTTGAAGGAATAGCTTTTGATTTTCCTGTTGTTCTCTGATCTGACTCTGCATATGTCCATGAGCTAAGAAAGAATGTTCTTCCACAGTTAGGATCAAACGTAGGCCCTGTTTACACAATGTTTTCAAGTTGGGGAAAAAACTGAAACTTTCATTGTATTTTAGTTGTCTGTTTACATGACAACAGACCGACTGGAGATGCGGCTTTTTCAAAACGACTCCCAAAGTGGAACTTTGTGAAAATGTTCTGAGTCCATCTCCATGAAAACGGGGGAAATGCAACTTTTTGGAAATGCTCCTGTGCATGTGATGGCAATCCAACTTTGTTGTCTGTCCATACATATGTATGCCATACATTAATGTTTACAACTTGTTGTTAAACTTCAATTCAATTCAACTTTATTTATGTAGCACTAAATACAACTGTCATTTCCTGGTGCTTTTTACAGAGAACTTGTATGTGTGTGTAGTTTATTTACAACCCCCCTCCCCAAACCCCAATAATTTAAATTGAAGAACAAGAAAGAAAGAAAGCAAGACACAAGTGCATAGAGTCTCGTCTGAACTTGATGATACTCATATTTATGTTGCATTAAAGTAGTTATTTTGCGAATTCGCTTTTATTTGTACACACAATATGTCCTTTACTATAAGATGCTTTATTAATATTCATGAACAAAGTGTTGCAATATTTTACCTGCTGAATGTGAAAGCCAGCCACTTTCATAGGATTTATGGTAAATTCAACAGTTAAGAGGGGATGGAGGGAGAAGTCTCGGTGGGCGAGGCTCTGGGTCTTTCTGCCTCTCCCTGCCCCCCCCCCCCAGTTGTCACCTGGAAGCTTTCCGTCAGCCCCTCTCTCTGAGGAAACCACAGATGAGAGCTGTTCAGAGGATTGGCCTCAGGCGCAAGCCTCTGTGAATACTCTTCTCAACAACCCTGGCTGCTTCAAGGGAGCCTCTCTTTGCGCTTCAAAAGCTCTCCGCGAATGGGAACCAAGTTGGCTTCCCACCATACGCCGCTTCCATAAAGACCTTTTCAGTCACTCGGCTTAAAATCAATATGAAAGGGTAGAGCCACGAGCACACTTGGGATTAAGGGCAGAAAAAGAGTAGGATTTAAAGTGACAAAAAGTGAAATTCCTCAATGCCTGTAACAAGTGATATTCAGAGTCAAATAAAGTTTAGGATAATATCAAACCTCCGGGGAGGCTGAAAAAGCCCTATGGCATCAAATCAAAGCCTGACAAAAAGGTAACTTTCTTTAAACGGCACTGATCTGTGTGTGGCGCCGGGCTTTGAAAGGCGCTCTGCGCAGGTTTTCAGCATCTATTCAGTTCAGAGATTTGGCACAAAACAAATAACATGGGCTAAATTAGTGAATTGATTCTGGCTTTGTTGCATTACGGCGCCCTCTGTCAGTTATAGTGTGTCACTTTAATCACATGAATCACAGGACAGTCTGAATCAGCCTGAAAACACTCTTGAAATCATATCTGGATTAATGACTGTGTTTAAACATGTGACGGGGAATGAAACAAACTGAAACATACACATATTACACATGTGGACCTAAAGTACATATGAGCTCCACCAGATTAATATATTTAAGCTCAGGTCAGGTTCAGGAATAGCAACAATAAATGTTATCTCGCTTCTACACAATTTCAGCTATGTGTAACTAATTCAAAAGTCAATTTACAGTCATATTAGTTCAAAAGTAGTTCCATCTCTTTGTTTTAAAAATGAGACGAGCAGTGAGCTTCTGCAGAAAGAATCCCTCTTTTGTTGCTCCATCACTTTCACTTCAGATTGCTCTGAGCTTTAATTTATGTCATTTTAGTTTATTGCTCCATGATTTGGTCAAGTGTTGCTGATAGTGAGCTGATTAAGCTCCAGATTGTCCAGAACATGCAAGCATGTTTAATCCAGGGCTGTTCGTTCAGAAAGTAGATTAAAATGCACGTAGTAATGAAAAGATTGGAATTTAATACAGTGAAATTGTTTAAGCATGTCATAAATAATAGTTTTCTGGGGCTGCTGGAGCTTTGTTGACAGAGTGGATCATGTCTTAATTGGATTCCAGGTTTAATTGACCATAATAATGTTTGGATTCAAAGGTGAAATATTTACCATTTGGCTGGATTGGAGCTTCTTGTGGGCTGATTTTGGACCACGGACCTTATGTTTGACATCCTCGCTCTAAACACAGTGAGCTTATTTCGATTTATCAAAAAAAACAAAAAAACCTCACTTTTATTCATAGATCATTGCAGTAAAGATGTGTGCACAGATTATTTCAAACTATGTTTCAAGAAGGAACTCAATTAATTTAATGTCTGTGGCTTGTGTGACACATATACCTCTGTCCACTAAGTAGACAGTCACTAACTGTATATTTTTGAACAGTGTTATTTGAATGGGAAGCATATTTCAAGCTGCTTTTCTCTTTCTCAGCGTCTCCTCACTTTCCAACGGTTGTGTTTAAAAATGCAGCAGGAGGAGGCTGAACTCGACCAGAACTTTTCTTTGTCCCCAGCAAATTAAACCGGAATCCAGATGTTTTCTTTCTAAATCAAATCCGAGCGCTCAGACGAGCCAAGGAGCAACTCAGTTGGCAGAGCAATGAAATGGTAACAGCATTAGAGTTGACATAGTGTTTTATTACAGTCCCGGGCAATCATCAGGATCATTCATCTGCACATTCAAACTCTTTACTCCCTCATTTGTCAACCCAGCGGCCTGGCTCGAGGCTTGAGCTGGGTTATTGCAAGCCAGCGTGTTGCCCGTGATGTATGGTGCTCCGATAAGCATGTGTGTGCAGAAAATATGGATCCCCCGTTCAAGATGTAATTTTGAATGTCCAGTCTGTGATGTAAATGTGAAACAAACAGCTTGTCAAGCCAGCGAAGGTCTGAAGTCAAAGTGCGGTGCTTACGTTTTTGGATTTGTGGCACATAGGATAAGCAAATGGTTGACTCAAGTGGAGAAAATATTATGAGTTGTTGTGATTTTTTATTTTTTTTTAGATGGGCGACACTGGACACTGTACAGGAGTCAAGACGAGAGCGGTTTCCAACCTGGAGTTCAGATCCACTGATAAAACCATTGAGCTTCACTGTGCCGGAGTACACCATCCCAGAAGTGACCGCAGACACGAAGCCACGGTAATATAACTTTGCACAGTAAGCTTCTATTTTGACTATACTTTTCTGAAACCTTTGAAACTTATCAAAAATGTCTTGTTAATGTCACACTTTGCTATTTCATCCATGCGCCATAAGGCAGTGACATTCAAGGAGATGGTAATAGTAGATATTGTTTATTCAAGTGTATTCAAATTACCATTATATATCATAGTTTGGGATGGGTTTTTTTTTGTTTGTTTGTTTGGGTTTTTTTTTTGAAATAGTAGAATAGATGCCAGACAATATTAACATGCTCTTCAAGCCCTTTGAAATAAAATCTCATAACTTCAAGGGGGTCTAAAAACAGTTTACCAAGCACTGAAGGTCACTCCGGTAATCTTGTGTATCTCCTCATATATATTTATTTATTTTGCAGCGATCCAATGAGGAACATTAAGGAATATTTATGACAGATTTCAAATGGCACAGAGAGTTTTCCAAGGCTGCAACAGCAATAAACACGTTTGAAAATGCCATAACGCTTTACTTTAAGAAGTCATAAAAGAAGTCCGACGTAAACCCATGCTGCAGTTCGTCTCCAGAAGTTGTTCTGTTGTTTTTTTCTCTCTCAGTGGCTGCATGTTGGGAGTTGGCACCCACCCTTCTTGACGACTTTCATTGGCGTTGAAAGGGAGAGAAGTTTGACCGTTGCCTCGAGGAGGCTATTATACAGAGCAAAATGTGCCTCTCCGGTTCACCCCGCCTCAATGCAAGATTGTAGAAATTCCCAATATATGACCCAATCTGCTCCTGCGGGCCATAAAATATTGATGGAAAGCCTTCGGGTCTGAATATGAGGCCAAGGTTTTAGACCAATTTTTTTTTTTTTTTTAATGATTATTATTATTACAATTTCTACTTCTACCTCTGACGTTGTCAGCATGAACCTTTAGTCCAAGACTTTGCACATTTAGTCCAACATGATGGAGCAGAATGGCTTCAAACTGAAGGAACTCACTGCTAATATACTGTATGTATGTTTATATACCTTGTCGAACACAGAAAGAAGAAGAATCCAACAGCAACAGTTGTGAGAGTTTTTTATTTTCGTGTTGTGGGGAAGGGAGGTGTGACTCTAATTACAGGTTCAGTGGTTTAGTGGAAACTCCAAATAAATGTTTGTGTCTGAAACAAAGAACAGTTGGTGGGGGAATGATGTCAAAAACCTCTTTTTTTTTTTTTTAAATAAGTTTTATTACAGAAGAAAACTGTGAAAGAAAATGAATGGAAAGTTGGGTTTCAAACATTAAAAAAGAAAAATCCTGTTCTGTCTTGTTTCTATACAAAAGCAAAGTTTGTTAAAGCTGCAATCAATGAAGTAACCTTCGAGTAATTGGTAAAGAAACTTATTTTGTGCGATTACTGCAGATCCCAGCGAATATGAACAGCACTGTGACTGAAAGTAGTATTTTTTCTTCTCCGAATCAATCTTTATGTAAACTTGTTTAATGTCATTACATTTTTTACTAACAATGCTCCCCGCTGTTCTTATTCCTCACTTTGAAAAAGAACCAGGCTGTCCGTAATAGCTAACATACATTACCCTAAGAGAAGTGTATAAAGGTAATTACTTGACTTGAGCAGTAATGGACACTTCATGACTAATGAAGTAATCACCATTGACCCGACTGAGTGTCGTAATAGATGTGGCTCAGGGGATCCCTTCAGGGTGGACTCAGATTTTGTTTGGATTTGAACCAAATAAATGAATCCCTTCTTTCAGTGTTCATGCAGTCCGTCTGTTCCCTAAAGTCATGAATGCACATTGCTAAGGGAGCTGAGAAAGCCTTTCCTCCCGGTTACAAGGTGAGGAAGTGTTGGTCTCTGTATCACAGTGGAGGCAAAACAAACATTATCATTTGAAACGGCATCAGAGAGTGATAGCTTCTCAGAGTCAGCTCGCGCCAGTGATGCTCCCAGCTCTCCTGCTTGTGATCTGTGTGTGAGATCAGCATATGGCAGGCAAACTGCACAACATATGAACGGCAGTCACTGTATCTGTCGGCAATTAGCAAGCTTGCAGTGTAAAATGCAATAAAACAACAAAAGCGATGTTGACGGAAAATAACTAGCATTGAAAATACACTCAAGCTGTTTGTGAGATTCAACCATGAATCTGCTCAAACAGCTTTATTCTGACTGAGGTCATTGGAAACTGGAGAAAATTCCAGTGAACTCTTGCGTCAGCCATGACGACACTGCAACAAGCTAGTAACATAAGTATGAAAAAAATGCCTTTAGACTTTACACAGGTGGAAGAGATGTAAAGGTTCAAATATGCTTCCTTCACATTTGCTACAGAAAACAATAACTGCAGATATTGTTCGTTTTAACGTGGGACGATGATGAAAAATAAGCTAAAATAAGTATTTGTGAAACCCAGAAGTGAACATTTTTTTGCTTTATGTTGTCAACTTTGCGAGTGAAGTTGCTTATAAACTGTTCATCATCTGAAGCTTCTTGGTTCCGATGTTCAGGCAAGGCCATTTAGATTTTCTCATATTCACAGTCTTTCCTCAAAGAGATCATAGTTTCTACTCTTTTCCAAGTTACAATGTTGTCTTTGTTCCCTTCACTGGTCGCACATGACTTATACTGCTAAACACCACCCTCCAGGTCATCACTGGTACTACTTTGTTTGCTACATAGTCACAAACTCCATGGTAATGACTGGAGAACATAGACAGATGGCTCTGTCCATATCCGTCTGTGTAATTACCAGAGAGCAGATTTGAGCCTGAAGAGACTCTGGAATCGTCTGCATATGTCCCACATGATACAGTGAAGCAGAATTGTTTACATGATCTTTAAATTCCACCAAATAACAAATCCACTTAACACATGGGTAATTATGCCAGAAGGAAATTTACATTTGCTTTGAGCAAAATTCACTTCACTTATATTGTGTTTTAACACTCAAGCAGTCTCAAAGCACTTAACACTGATTACAATTTACCAATCACACAGAGGCTCACAACAATAGTGCGAGACCTTCCACCTGCACTCCTCATGAGTGAATGGGGTTAGAGTGATGTTTATAGGAAGAGGAAATCAGTTGTTGTTGCAATAAAGCCATGCCAGGGCAACTCTTGTCAATGTGAAGTGAAGATTGCAGTTTCTCGGGTATCAGGGTGTGGTAGGATGTTTTGCTCACTATTGCCACATCAGCAATAGTGTTGTGTACAACCTTATTATTTGGCAATCTTCACTGTCGCCTTCATGGTTACCTCCTGCCTAAATCATGCCTCATTCAGTTTAAAGTAAGAGCCGTTTCCAAGCCTTTTGTACCCAAGCTGTTTGCCCTATTGGACCTCGCCATGATCAGTCTGATGGGAACATATGCCCAGACAAATCCCCCGTAGCTTGACGGCGGGATATTCTCAGTGTTGATGGAGGTATTGATCATGCACACATTAAAATGATGTCGGCAGAAGTAAATGCCAATGGTGGAGAGGTCCATTAATCAGAAAATCAATGGCCTTGTCAATAAGCTACTCCGGCCCTGACAATGGATGACAGTCTGGAGGAGGAGCTTCGGATTAGCAGAGCAGAAAGCTTCCCACTGCGGGAAGTCCACTGAAGCTCTGTCCATGTCCTCCACTGCCCCTCTGGCATCCCTTCATCACTTACTAAATCCTTTTAGGGACCGCTCGACCCCACAAGTCATCGAAGGCTGAGTGTGTGAACCCATCATGAGTCGTGAACTGTTGGCACACGAGTTCAGAGTCGGTCGCCTCCGTGATTGATAGGTGCACAACCTGCGGTGGCTAAATTGGAACCTCACATGTGTCGGTGCAGTGTGGTTGGATCACAACGTTTTGTGGAGGTAGCAACTGCACTGGAACTCAGTCGTCTGTTTTATTATAGGTTCCCATTACGTGTTTGCATGTGAGGAGTGAAGCATCAAACTGCAGCGGTTGTGGCTCGGTTGGTCGAGTTGAGTGATTGGATGAATGTGATTAATGCTGTAAAGCACTTTGGGGGCTATTTAAGTTGAGGGAAAGTGCGTAAAGTCCATTTACCATATACTGGTTATAAAAAGTATATGTAAACTTAATGTTTTCATACTGACTAGTGGTCACCAGCAATAAATGATAACAATAAATTCTAGTTGAAGGCATCTTTCCCTGCACTGAAGGACACCGTGTAAACAAACATTTGCATATATACACAGTGCATTAAAAACAGTGAAAATAATATGAGAGACGGGGCAATTGGCCTCAGGTGGAATGTGCATTTTTGAATAGATGTGTTTTGAGTTGTGATTTGAAATGAGGGAATAAGTCCAGGCCTCTCAGTTGGAGAGGTAATGAGTTTGAGACGGATAAAGCAGACGTATGAAGTGTTATCTTGTTTTCTTTTTCTTCTTTCTCCCCTTTACTAAACATTATTGTTTTAGTCTGCTGCATTAGCTCCATTCCAAGAACATGACCAATAGTGCAATAATATCACCAACCAAAGCATTAGAAATGGTGATAATTGGTAACGAAACCTGTTAAACTGAATTGTGGTTCGAGGCACGCCTTCTACCTAAAATAATAATCAACATGAGAAAAAAGATCAGCATCTCGACCTCTATGTCCAGGATCTGATGCACATAGTTCAGAAGGTCACGTCTTTTGTCTGTTGTTTTTTTTGTTTTTATTTATGTGAGCAAAAGTTTTGGAAACTGAACTGACATTAGTTATTCAATCAATAAACAGTGCTCAATGTCTATGTTCAGTTTTAGCTTTGGGTTTTGCATGTGCAGACTTGAGATTGTATGGTTCTAGTAATTTAAACATGACCACCAAACTACTTCTTGTGTTAAGAGGCATTTGAGGCCTTGAATCATGCATCTTTGTTTATATTTTCTATATGAAAATTGGAACAACTGGATCATTCTTGGGTAGCTTCATATTCATTTGATTTATGTATTGTTATGTTTCAGTATAAAATCCTCATTGCACAATGCGACAGGTTATTAACTTACAAGGCAACTAAAACTCCAGTACTTCACAATAAGACCTTGAAGGTATAAAGAAAAAATGTTTTCATTATTTCATACAACTCCTCTGTGGAAGACCATTGGAGTATTCTGATATTGTATGTATACCAATTTTATCACCCTTGCAAATTGTATTTGACTGAGTCTGTCACAACAAAGTGTACTGTCAGATCAAGTAATTATTCAATGTAATGTCTGCTTTCAGATGAAACGGTAAATATAGTTATACTGGATGTCCAAGTATCAAACTGAGCGGACGGACACGCGTCAGGCCTCAGTGCCAAAGTGCTTGAAAAGCACCACCAGCAAATTACAATGACACTCCACTTGTGTCTGCAGGTTTCAGGCCCTTCAATAGGAGCTTTATAGTTGTCAAATAATTGCTGAGAGGGACGTGGCCTTTCTATTTTGAAACCTTTCCTTTTGCCGTCAAGCACGACACGAATTGCGGTGAAAGAACTCTGCGTTCATGTCTAGACCAGAAATTGGCAGGCAATCTGGTGTGAGTTTCCCGTCTTAGTAAAGCCATCTTTAAGCGAAAAGCAGCAACTCGAAACATTCCCTTTTTTTTTTTTTTTTTTTGCAGTTTTTTTTTTTTTTTTCAATAAGCGAATTGAATTGCAAAGACCTGGATATAATTTGACTTTAGACATAACCAATTTATCTCACACCCGAGTGCAATCCAGGACGCCGTAATGAAAAGCCAGACCGAGAGTTTGGATTGGCGGAGAGTGACACCTGCTTCAGTTGGTTCAAATTAGAAATGCCAAAAGAAAGGAGGAAACTGTCAAATAGAAATGTGTCAGACATTTTACAGGTCTAATACTCTTGTAGGCTGGAGGGTTGAGGTTGCAGACGGAGAGGTTTTCACTGGGTGTGATGTGAGTTGCACACACGTCCACACAGAGATCGGTGTGTTTAACTCAGTCTGAGCCGCTCCTAATATCGCTTTCACTGTCTAAATTCAGTCAAGAGCTGAACGAAGAAAAAAGTTTCAATTGGGACTTTCAGTAAATAAAGAGCTCTCTAAATTAAGTTTTAAGGTCCACATGGGGTTTGAACTAAACAATGTGTATTTCTTCAAATTAGTTTCTTCTCATAAGATGACCCACATTGTACATTTTTGACTCATGACTATTTAATTTTGTCCTTTAACCTCAAAAAAAAAAAAAAAATATCCCCCAGCTGCAGAGGTGAAAAATGCTGCAGAGGTGAAAATCCAGTTAAGCTCCCCTTTCCGTTGTGTGTTTCTTGGGGGAGCCAGAAAAATGTCCAGCTGGAGCATTTGTTATTGCCTTTTTTATTTTTTCCTCACCAATGGCCTGAGTGTGAAGATGAAAAAAAAATATTTTCTATAACATTTAGTAGTGTGATGCTGGTGACATCTCCCAGCTGTTCATGTAAGTGATTAAAATGTTACATAAAATATGATGACCAATGTACGTATAAAGAAGAATACAATGCTTGGACAGGATTTTTGTTGTCCTTTTAGTAATTTGTGTTAATGTTTGGAAGAATGTGATAAGAGATATTTGGGATTTGTCAGTGTTTGTGCAAAAGCCCCACTTGAATCAAGTAACCCCCCCCCCCCCCCCCCCCCCCCTCTTCCGGTCCCACATTATTTAGTTTTTTATCCCCCGCCGTAGCCGATAGGCCCCGAAGGGGGATCTTGAAACAGTCTCCGTACGTCCGTACGTCCGTCCGTTCGAACGTTTCTACCTATATCTCGGAAACCCCTGGGCCCACAGTGACCAAACTTCACATGTGGATACATCTCAGAGGGGGAAGGGATACTATGGTGACCTTGACCTAATTTGCATATTAAGTAGGCCACAGGGTCACGAAGTGCTTAAAAACACATTTTGGGCTCTGGAGGCCTAGGTTTTTTAGCTAGAGCTCTGACATTTTATACACACATGATACACACTCCAGGGATAACCTCCAGTACACTAAGTGACCTGACCTTGACCTTTACCTTGAAGATCGGTAGGGTCTGAAGTTTGCTCGTCACGGTTGCACAATACATGTATTTTCATATAAACATTTCTCCTCATTTCTCAGCAGTTCCTGGGCCCACAGTCACCAAACTTCACACATGGACACTCCACCTGGGGAGAAGGGGCACCATGGTGACCATGACCTAATTTGCATATCAGGTCACACGGTCACTAAGTGCATAAAAACACCTTTTGGGCTCTGGAGACGTATTTTGACATAGCTTATGAAGAAGACCTTTCAGATTCTACATAATGATCTACTAGGACCCATGGAACACCCTCTAGTGTACCAAGTGTGCTGCCTTAGAGCTGCTTTGTGAGAAAATATAAAGCCCTCCGGGGGGGGATTAGCCCAGCAACGGCCTTCTTGTCTAAATTTGAACGAGGACAAAACAGAGATTGTTGTTTTTGGCGACCTCAATCTCTGTAAACATGCTCTTGGCCCACTTGAGTCTCGTTCTCAGTCCTGTGGCAAAGCTCTTGGTGTTTTTATTGAGAGCTCTTTTAAGCTGGAAAAGCAGCTGAGCGCAGTGGTTAGAGCTGGCTTTTTTTCATCTTAGGCTTCTTGGGAAGGTGAAGCGATACTTGCCCCCTAACCATTTGGAAACGGTCGTCCTTGCCCTTGTAACCAGTCGCCTGGACGACTGTAATTCCCTTTATTTTGGCCGGAGCCAGTCCTCGATTCAGCGCCTCCAGATGGTACAAAATGCATCACGATATGATCACATCACTCCTGTGCTGGCATCTCTTCATTGGCTCCCTGTTGAATTTAGAATACATTTTAAAATCCTCTTGTTTGTTTTTAAATGTCTAAATGGATTAGCTCCTCATTTGTCAGAGTTGATTTCCTTGCACACTCCTGTCCGAGCTCTGAGGTCTGCTGAACACTATCTTCTAGACCATCCCAGGCCTAAGCGCAAGAGCAGAGGGGACCGAGCCTTCACTGTAGCCGGCCCTAAATTGTGGAATTCTCGCCCTTTACATATTAGAACTGCCACATCTTTGGAGAGTTTCAAGCGCTCGCTGAAGACTCACTTTTTTGCACTGGCCTTCGGCACGAGCTGAGCTGAGCATTTTTCTCATGTTGATTGTATTTTTTTCTATTTGTATTAAATGTTGATTGTTTTATTGTATGGATCTGTACAGCACTTTGGGGCAGTGGCTGCTGTTTGTAAATGTGCTCTATAAATAAATTTGACCTTGACCTTGACCTTGACCACTAGAGGGCAGCACAGAACTTTGCCGGTGAAATGTAAAGTGACAGACGTCAGTGTGGTTCATCTCCACCTCCTGCTACCATCTTGTATCAAAGTACTGTGTCAGTGGCAGTGATGGAGAAGTTTTTGAAAAGGAAGAATGTGAACCAGGATCTCAGCTCTTCATCCATCAGGTCCAGGTTTCACACTGAGGGAGGCACTATTAAAAAAAGTCCTTGCTTTCTGGATTTACTGGATTCCTGTTGATAAAACTTTGATGAGAATGACTTTGATGTCTTTGATGAGAATGAGTTTATGTTGTTAATAGAGGCTGCAGAGTTGAACATTTTAACATTTTCAGGTGGAGGTGTGACTCCAGATGTTTCCAAAGACACTGGATTAAATCATCCTGCTGTAAAATGCGGACGAAGCCTTTGATCGTCGGAGTTTCTGGTGTCGATCTTCTTCTGCTCACAAGTGGAAAAGTTCCCTGAAGCAATCGATTCCACACAGATTTCAGAATCACTTTTTAATCATAAAAAAAAAAAAGAAAAATCCATTCCCACCAGTGATTAAAACACATTTTGATAAATAAATCACACGAGGAGCCAAAAAAATCAACAAAAAAGTTTGATTTAGTCCAGAAAATACGGTAAATCTACAAACTAACTTTGGGGGTTTTCAGGTTTCGTCAGTTTCTTCCTTCTGAACCAACATTTTGTCCCGAACTCTTCCCCTCTTTCACTCATCCCTCCATCCCCGTTCTCCTGGATGACTTGGCGGCGTTCTCCTCCCTCTCCGCTCTGTCCATCATCACCCGTCGTTCTCTCCGTCTTCTCCATTGGGTAATCACGGAGGAGAGATTCAATTCAACTCAACTTTATTGACGCGGCAGGAAACGACACATTTCTTCTTTAAACAGAGAAACAAACAAACAAACTCACGGGAACAAGCGATTATTTACATTTACATTTATTTGCGACTGTGGAAAAGAAAAAGTGGAGGTGAAGAAGTCCGGGAAGGCGGAGCAATGGAGTCTTGGACTCCGTCTCTTATGTGTCCAAGGAACCTTGGAGAGTCAACAGTCGGAGTTCCAGGTCCCGGGTGTTGCTCTCACAGTCGTCCATGTGGTCGCGGTACTTTTGTTCCAGCATCTGAAAGACCAGCAGCACCTTATCGAGGAGGTCGTCTTTCTCCTGAGACATCTTCTCATTCTCTTCTCTTTCTAGCTGGAAACTCTTTTCCAAGGCCTGGACCTCCTCCTCCTTCTGTTTCAGCAGTTTCTCCTTGTCCTCCTCCAAACTGCTGACCTCTGAACTGAGCTCACTGACCTTCTGCTCAAACTCCGACCGCTGGACAAACTTCTGTTCCCCGGCCTCCTCCAGCTGAGTGACCTTCACCTGCTGGAGCTGAGCCTGGGCTCTCTCCAGTTCCACCCTGGTGCTCTCCAGGTCCACCCTGGTGCTCTCCAGGTCCACCCTGGTGCTCTCCAGGTTGGTCGTTACATCGTCCTTCAGTTCCTTTTTCAGGTCCTCGCACTCGGTCTCCTTGAGTTCCAGGTCATTTGTGAGAGTTTCCACTTCTAATTCAAGCTGGTGAGTGTTGGTGACACTGACCTCTATGTAGTCATTGTGCAGCTCTGCCTGATGACTCAAGGCGTACGACAGCTCATTGATTTTGTCGTCTCGCTCCTTCAATTTCCTCTCATTTTCTTCTCTTTCTAACTGGAGACTCTTTTCCAAGGCCCAGACCTTCAGCTCCTGGTCTCTCAGATGTTGGTCCTTGTGTTGGACTTCAAAGTGCCACTGTACTAGATTCATCTCCAAATCAGCCTTGGCCTTCTCTAGTATATCCTGGGACATCTCTAAGTTGGTCCTGATGTTTGTTCGACCATCATTCAGTTCCTGCACTTCCTTTTTGAGGTCCTTGCACTCGGTCTCCTTGAGTTCCAGGTCATTCGTGAGGGTTTCCACTTCCAATTCCAGCTGGTGAGTGTTGGTGACACTGACCTCTATGTAGTCCTTGTGCAGCTCTGCCTGATGACTCAAGGCGTACGACAGCTCATTGATTTGGTCGTCTCGCTCCTTCAACATCTGCTCAGTTTCTTCTCTATGTAGCGTGAGTGTCTTGTCCACCCTTTTTGTGATGGTTTCCAGTTTCACTTGGAGCGCGTGATTCTTGGTGGTACATTCCTCTATGAGCATCTCCTCGCCCAGCTCTGCCTCATTCAAGGCGTACGACAGCTGATTGATTTCACCGTCTTTCTCCTGCAACTTCCTCTCATTTTCTTCTCTTTCTAACTGGAGACTCTTTTCCAAGGCCCAGACCTTCAGCTCCTGGTCTCTCAGATGTTGGTCCTTGTGTTGGACTTCAAGGTGCCACTGTACTAGTTTCATCTCCAAATCAGCCTTGGCCTTCTCTAGTATATCGTGGGACATCTCTAAGTTGGTCCTGATGTTTGTACGACCATCATTCAGTTCCTGCACTTCCTTTTTGAGGTCCTTGCACTCGGTCTCCTTGAGTTCCAGGTCATTCGTGAGGGTTTCCACTTCCAATTCCAGCTGGTGAGTGTTGGTGACACTGACCTCTATGTAGTCCTTGTGCAGCTCTGCCTGATGACTCAAGGCGTACGACAGCTCATTGATTTTGTCGTCTCGCTCCTTCAACATCTGCTCAGTTTCTTCTCTATGTAGCGTGAGTGTCTTGTCCACCCTTTTTGTGATGGTTTCCAGTTTCACTTGGAGCGCGTGATTCTTGGTGGTACATTCCTCTATGAGCATCTCCTCGCCCAGCTCTGCCTCATTCAAGGCGTACGACAGCTGATTGATTTCACCGTCTTTCTCCTGCAACTTCCTCTCATTTTCTTCTCTTTCTAACTGGAGACTCTTTTCCAAGGCCCAGACCTTCAGCTCCTGGTCTCTCAGATGTTGGTCCTTGTGTTGGACTTCAAAGTGCCACTGTACTAGTTTCATCTCCAAATCAGCCTTGGCCTTCTCTAGTATATCGTGGGACATCTCTAAGTTGGTCCTGATGTTTGTACGACCATCATTCAGTTCCTGCACTTCCTTTTTGAGGTCCTTGCACTCGGTCTCCTTGAGTTCCAGGTCATTCGTGAGGGTTTCCACTTCCAATTCCAGCTGGTGAGTGTTGGTGACACTGACCTCTATGTAGTCCTTGTGCAGCTCTGCCTGATGACTCAAGGCGTACGACAGCTCATTGATTTTGTCGTCTCGCTCCTTCAACATCTGCTCAGTTTCTTCTCTATGTAGCGTGAGTGTCTTGTCCACCCTTTTTGTGATGGTTTCCAGTTTCACTTGGAGCGCGTGATTCTTGGTGGTACATTCCTCTATGAGCATCTCCTCGCCCAGCTCTGCCTCATTCAAGGCGTACGACAGCTGATTGATTTCACCGTCTTTCTCCTGCAACTTCCTCTCATTTTCTTCTCTTTCTAACTGGAGACTCTTTTCCAAGGCCCAGACCTTCAGCTCCTGGTCTCTCAGATGTTGGTCCTTGTGTTGGACTTCAAGGTGCCACTGTACTAGTTTCATCTCCAAATCAGCCTTGGCCTTCTCTAGTATATTGTGGGACATCTCTAAGTTGGTCCTGATGTTTGTTCGACCATCATTCAGTTCCTGCACTTCCTTTTTCAGGTCCTCGCACTCAGTCTCCTTGAGTTCCAGGTCATTCGTGAGGGTTTCCACTTCCAATTCGAGCTGGTGAGTGTTGGTGACACTGACCTCTATGTAGTCATTGTGCAGCTCTGCCTGATGACTCAAGGCGTACGACAGCTCATTGATTTTGTCGTCTCGCTCCTTCAACATCTGCTCAGTTTCTTCTCTATGTAGCGTGAGTGTCTTGTCCACCCTTTTTGTGATGGTTTCCAGTTTCACTTGGAGCGCGTGATTCTTGGTGGTACATTCCTCTATGAGCATCTCCTCGCCCAGCTCTGCCTCATTCAAGGCGTACGACAGCTGATTGATTTCACCGTCTTTCTCCTGCAACATCTGCTCAGTGTCTTCTCTTTGTGACTGGAGACTCTTTTCCAAGGCCTGAACCTCCTCATCCTTCTGTTTCAGCAGCTTCTCATTCTCGTCTTTCAGACTGGAGACGACTGCAGAAAGTTGACGGACTTCCTCCTCGTACTCAGACTGCAGGGCGGATTTCTCCTCAGCTGCGTCCTTCAGCTTGGTTTCCATCGTCCTCTCCAGTTGGGCCTTGGACTCTTCCAGTTGGGCCTTGGACTCTTCCAGGTCGGCCTTGGACCAGTGCAGTTCGGCCGTGGCCCAGTGCAGTTCGGAGTTGGACCTCAGCAGTTGGACCTTGGACCTCTCCTCCTCAGCTATGTACTCCTCCAGGTCATCCACGTACGTCTCCAGGTTGGTGTTGACGGTTGTTACATCCTCATACATTTCCTTCAGTTCCTTCAGTTCCTTTGCTTGATCGCCACACTCCGTCTCCTTACTGTCCAAGGCACTTTTGAGGGCGTCCACTTCTAACTCCAGAGCTCCGACCCGGCTGCTCAACTCCTCCTTCTCTTTCAGCAGCTTCTCATCGTCTTTCAAGCTGCAGACGACTGGAGGAAGTCCCAGATCCTTCTTGCACTGGCAATGCTTTCCCGATCCGTCTTCAACTCTGTCCTCCACCTGAGTGTCCACTTCCCCCTCCACGTCCCCTTTGGACCCCTCCAGAGCTTGGGCCAGTTGTTCTCGGTCTTCCTCCACGCTCCTTAGTCGACGCCAGAGCTTCATGTAACTCTCCATCTGGTCGTTGCTCAACGTTCTGTAAAAGCTGAGCTCGTTTTTCAATTGTTTGATTGCGTCACAACTGCGCCCCGCAGTCGTCTGCTGTGCGCTTTCCATTCCTGAAGCAAAATCCTGCGACATGTTTTGACTTGTAACTCGTAAAACTTGTAAAGCTCGTAAAACTCGTAAAGCTCGTAAAACTCGTAAAACTCGTAAAACTTGTAAAGCTGCTCTCCACTGCAATGTAGTATCGATCTGTCTCTGAGATGAACTGAACACCTCTGGAACCTCGTGGGCTTTTATACCTGCGGACATCAAAGCCATCATGTTCCCATGACATCATAACATGATCCAAGGCTTTCATGTTCACATGACATCATAACATGATCAAGGGACTTTCATGTTCACTAACAAGGCATAACATGATCCACGGCTTTGATGTTCACAGTGAGCCTTCATGTTGTGGGTTGTCACGGTAACAGGTACCAGGGTGACTGCAGACACACAAAGCTGCGTTGTTTTCAGCATTTCTGATGTTCCCATGGAAACGGATGTCATTTTTCAAAATGTGGGAAAACTTTTCTGAAACAATAAAAGAATAATATCTTTGTACTGGAAAAAACTGTACACGGCGCCTTTACCTCCACTAGTCCAGATTATAGAGCATCTTCTTCTATATAATTTCAGATTACGGGTCAATAAAGTGACATCTGGTGGTCGTAGATGGATTATCAGGGCCAGTCCCCCCCCCCCCCCCCCCCCACACACATTATGTCCTACAGTAAGTACACAATCAGAATCCAATGTAAGGCTCTACTATGCACCAGTACTTCATCCACAGCAGCTGAGCAGCTTCACCGTCACATCGTCTCCCAGTGTTTCCTGCAGTTTGAACCCGTCAACACTTTACAATCAAAAACTGCCCCCAAAGCCAACAGCAGCACCGAACGAATCCAGAGAAAGTTACAAAAAAGACAAAAAACAAACTAGCATCACCATCACGTGTAGATCAGACCAGAGTTTTTCAACCTCTGGTGTTTCCTCCAGATCGTCAGGTGAGACGTGGGAAATTATCACATTTCACATTATTTTCTAAAAAAAACCTTTGATCTCACAGCGACAGTGTGTTGCAGAGTTATCATGTATAAATACTCTTCACCACTAGAGGACAGTGTGTTGCAGAGTAATCATGTAGAAATACTCTTCACCACTAGAGGACAGTGTGTTGCAGAGTAATCATGTATAAATACTCTTCACCACTCGCCCTAGGCCTGTTTTTTCTCATCCTGCAGTTTATTCTGAATGAAAGTGTCTCAGCTCTGATAGTGTACGATCGACAGTCGCTTCTGAACTTTCGCAATCATTACGAATCGCTCTCGAAACTTAACAATTGGTGAGGATCAGTCTTCAACTCCTCCCTTCCTCGCGGATGTGCCGGCTTACCTGCACACACCAGTCCCTCCCCGAAGAAGGAGGAGACGCCGGGGTGGACGTGGTGGTGTTGTCGTGAGAGTGCGGGCTAATCTGCGGTCCCTCCGTGGACGGCATTCGGGATCAAATGGCGTTCCTTCGAGCCCCACATCTACTACAGCAGCGCGGTGGATTCTCCCCGTCGGCCCTGATACTGCCTCGCTGCTGAAGTCTACTTCCCTCACGCACCTCGCAATGCTGGGCGCGGTGTGGTCTTTGGGAATCTTCGTTCATTACCCCGGGTACAATCGCCACAGACGTCCCAGGATGCTACGCTACATTTGGCGCTGATAAACGCGCGATCGGTGGGAAATAAGACTTTTGTGCTAAATGACTTTTTCACGGCCAAATATGTGGATTTGATGATGATGACAAAGACGTGGATTCCTCTGTGTGTCTTTAGCGTTTTCAGAGCTTGTTCCTCCAGCTTGCTCTTTCTACAGCACTCCGCGGAAATCAGGCAAGGGTGGAGGACTAGCGACTGTTTTTAAAACGAACTTTAAGTGCCGTACGGTTCCGACAAAAACTTATGAGAGCTTTTGAATTACAACTTCTTGAAATCATACTGGATCCGCCTGTGCTCTGTGCGCTTGTATATCGTCCTCCCAAATTCAACAAGGACTTTATTCGTGATTTCTCGGAGTTTGTGGCTGAAACAGCTGTGAAATACACCAACTTTCTAGTTGTTGGTGATTTTAATATACACGTGTGCTGTCCCTCCAAACCTTTGGTCCATGACTTTTTCAACATTCTGGATTCGTTTGGCCTTTCACAGCTGGTAAACCTCCCTACCCATGAAAAGGGTCATATATTGGACCTTGTACTGTATTGTGGCTTGAACGTGAATCTTAAAGAGATCTGTGATGCAGGCCTATCAGATCATTTCCCTGTGCTTTTCACTCTCTCGTTGTCCCGCTCCACAAACAAACCGCTTCTCCCAGCGCGTAAATGACGTGCTTTAAACGCATCCACACCGTCTATGTTTTCCACTGCTTTTGATGCAGCCAATAGAAGCGACAAAATCAGCATCTGTCTAACATTGTGTCTAACAACAGTCACAAACCCCAGGTTCTTTTTAAAGTTTTGAATGGGATTATTAATCCTCTGGAACCCACTGCTGTTGTCCCGTGTGCATCTTTGTGTGAAGATTTCTGTAAGTTTTTCACTGACAACATTTTAAACTTGCGGTCAACTTTGTGTACTCCAGCCACAGCTCCTAGTGTTCCACCTGTGTGCTCTGCAATCTTCTGTGATTTTGATTGTGTTCTTCTGTCTGATCTGTCTAAAACTGTTGACAGTTTTAAAATCCTCAGCTTGTCCTCTAGATTGCATCCCAGCTGGACTTCTAAAAGCTTCTTTTGATTCGATTGGGACTTGTGTTGTACATTTGATAAATGTCTCTCTGATGTCAGGCTGTGTGCCCACTGCTTTTAAACAAGCTGTAGTACAACCACTTTTAAAAAATCGCAACTTAGATCCTTCTGTTTTATCTAATTATAGGCCTATCTCAAAGCTGCCATTTTTATCACAACTCTTAGAAACAGTGGTGTATGCTCAATTACAGGTGCACCTTCAATTGTTTAATATTGGTGAAAAATTCCAGTCTGGCTTCAAATCGTTGCACAGCACTGAAACAGCTCTTTTAAAAGTTTTTAACGACCTTCTTTTAATAACCGACTCCGGCAGCTCAGCTGTTCTTGTGCTGTTAGATTTAACTGCAGCCTTCGACACTGTCGACCACAAGATTTTGATTTCCCGTCTTGAGTCTTGTGTGGGATTACGAGGTACAGTGCTCAACTGGTTTAAATCATATCTGACAGATCGGTCTTTCATTGTAAATATTGATTCTTTTAGTTCAAAAAGGGCCCCCTTGCCTTGCGGTGTGCCTCAAGGCTCAATTCTAGGACCCATTCTTTTTGCGCTGTACTTGCTGCCTTTGGGTTCCATATTTAAAAATATGGCATTCAATTTCATTGCTTTGCAGATGACATACAAATGTATCTTTCCCTCAATGTGACCTCACCAAACATTTTGCATCAATGTCTTCAGGAAGTGAAGGACTGGATGTCCCTTAATTTGTATCCCCCGCCGTAGCCGATAGGCCCCGAAGGGGGATCTTGAAACAGTCTCCGTACGTCCGTCCGTTCGAACGTTTCTACCTATATCTCGGCAACCCCTGGGCCCACAGTGACCAAACTTCACATGTGGATACATCTCAGAGGGGGAAGGGATACTATAGTGACCTTGACCTAATTTGCATATTAAGTAGGTCACAGGGTCACGAAGTGCTTAAAAACACATTTTGGGCTCTGGAAAGCTGGTTTTTTTAGCTAGAGCTCTGACATTTTATACACACATGATACACACTCCAGGGATAACCTCCAGTACACTAAGTGACCTGACCTTGACCTTGACCTTGAAGATCGGTAGGGTCTGAAGTTTGCTCGTCATGGTTGCACAATACATGTATTTTCATATAAGCATTTCTCCTCATTTCTCAGCAGTTCCTGGGCCCACAGTCACCAAACTTCCCACATGGACACTCCACCTGGGGAGAAGGGGCACCATGGTGACCATGACTTAATTTGCATATCAGGTCACAGGGTCACTAAGTGCATAAAAACACCTTTTGGGCTCTGGAGACGTATTTTGACATAGCTTATGAAGAAGACCTTTCAGATTCTACATAATGATCTACTAGGACCCATGGAACACCCTCTAGTGTACCAAGTGTGCTGCCTTAGAGCTGCTTTGTGAGAAAATATAAAGCCCTCCGGGGGGGGATTAGCCCAGCAACGGCCTTCTTGTCTAAATTTGAACGAGGACAAAACAGAGATTGTTGTTTTTGGCGACCTCAATCTCTGTAAACATGCTCTTGGCCCACTTGAGTCTCGTTCTCAGTCCTGTGGCAAAGCTCTTGGTGTTTTTATTGAGAGCTCTTTTAAGCTGGAAAAGCAGCTGAGCGCAGTGGTTAGAGCTGGCTTTTTTTCATCTTAGGCTTCTTGGGAAGGTGAAGCGATACTTGCCCCCTAACCATTTGGAAACGGTCGTCCTTGCCCTTGTAACCAGTCGCCTGGACGACTGTAATTCCCTTTATTTTGGCCGGAGCCAGTCCTCGATTCAGCGCCTCCAGATGGTACAAAATGCATCACGATATGATCACATCACTCCTGTGCTGGCATCTCTTCATTGGCTCCCTGTTGAATTTAGAATACATTTTAAAATCCTCTTGTTTGTTTTTAAATGTCTAAATGGATTAGCTCCTCATTTGTCAGAGTTGATTTCCTTGCACACTCCTGTCCGAGCTCTGAGGTCTGCTGAACACTATCTTCTAGACCATCCCAGGCCTAAGCGCAAGAGCAGAGGGGACCGAGCCTTCACTGTAGCCGGCCCTAAATTGTGGAATTCTCGCCCTTTACATATTAGAACTGCCACATCTTTGGAGAGTTTCAAGCGCTCGCTGAAGACTCACTTTTTTGCACTGGCCTTCGGCACGAGCTGAGCTGAGCATTTTTCTCATGTTGATTGTATTTTTTTCTATTTGTATTAAATGTTGATTGTTTTATTGTATGGATCTGTACAGCACTTTGGGGCAGTGGCTGCTGTTTGTAAATGTGCTCTATAAATAAATTTGACCTTGACCTTGACCTTGACCACTAGAGGGCAGCACAGAACTTTGCCGGTGAAATGTAAAGTGACAGACGTCAGTGTGGTTCATCTCCACCTCCTGCTACCATCTTGTATCAAAGTACTGTGTCAGTGGCAGTGATGGAGAAGTTTTTGAAAAGGAAGAATGTGAACCAGGATCTCAGCTCTTCATCCATCAGGTCCAGGTTTCACACTGAGGGAGGCACTATTAAAAAAAGTCCTTGCTTTCTGGATTTACTGGATTCCTGTTGATAAAACTTTGATGAGAATGACTTTGATGTCTTTGATGAGAATGAGTTTATGTTGTTAATAGAGGCTGCAGAGTTGAACATTTTAACATTTTCAGGTGGAGGTGTGACTCCAGATGTTTCCAAAGACACTGGATTAAATCATCCTGCTGTAAAATGCGGACGAAGCCTTTGATCGTCGGAGTTTCTGGTGTCGATCTTCTTCTGCTCACAAGTGGAAAAGTTCCCTGAAGCAATCGATTCCACACAGATTTCAGAATCACTTTTTAATCATAAAAAAAAAAAAGAAAAATCCGTTCCCACCAGTGATTAAAACACATGTTGATAAATAAATCACACGAGGAGCCAAAAAAATCACCAAAAAAGTTTGATTTAGTCCAGAAAATACGGTAAATCTACAAACTAACTTTGGGGGTTTTCAGGTTTCGTCAGTTTCTTCCTTCTGAACCAACATTTTGTCCCGAACTCTTCCCCTCTTTCACTCATCCCTCCATCCCCGTTCTCCTGGATGACTTGGCGGCGTTCTCCTCCCTCTCCGCTCTGTCCATCATCACCCGTCGTTCTCTCCGTCTTCTCCATTGGGTAATCACGGAGGAGAGATTCAATTCAACTCAACTTTATTGACGCGGCAGGAAACGACACATTTCTTCTTTAAACAGAGAAAAAAACAAACAAACTCACGGGAACAAGCGATTATTTACATTTACATTTATTTGCGACTGTGGAAAAGAAAAAGTGGAGGTGAAGAAGTCCGGGAAGGCGGAGCAATGGAGTCTTGGACTCCGTCTCTTATGTGTCCAAGGAACCTTGGAGAGTCAACAGTCGGAGTTCCAGGTCCCGGGTGTTGCTCTCACAGTCGTCCATGTGGTCGCGGTACTTTTGTTCCAGCATCTGAAAGACCAGCAGCACCTTATCGAGGAGGTCGTCTTTCTCCTGAGACATCTTCTCATTCTCTTCTCTTTCTAGCTGGAAACTCTTTTCCAAGGCCTGGACCTCCTCCTCCTTCTGTTTCAGCAGTTTCTCCTTGTCCTCCTCCAAACTGCTGACCTCTGAACTGAGCTCACTGACCTTCTGCTCAAACTCCGACCGCTGGACAAACTTCTGTTCCCCGGCCTCCTCCAGCTGAGTGACCTTCACCTGCTGGAGCTGAGCCTGGGCTCTCTCCAGTTCCACCCTGGTGCTCTCCAGGTCCACCCTGGTGCTCTCCAGGTCCACCCTGGTGCTCTCCAGGTTGGTCGTTACATCGTCCTTCAGTTCCTTTTTCAGGTCCTCGCACTCGGTCTCCTTGAGTTCCAGGTCATTTGTGAGAGTTTCCACTTCTAATTCAAGCTGGTGAGTGTTGGTGACACTGACCTCTATGTAGTCATTGTGCAGCTCTGCCTGATGACTCAAGGCGTACGACAGCTCATTGATTTTGTCGTCTCGCTCCTTCAATTTCCTCTCATTTTCTTCTCTTTCTAACTGGAGACTCTTTTCCAAGGCCCAGACCTTCAGCTCCTGGTCTCTCAGATGTTGGTCCTTGTGTTGGACTTCAAAGTGCCACTGTACTAGTTTCATCTCCAAATCAGCCTTGGCCTTCTCTAGTATATCCTGGGACATCTCTAAGTTGGTCCTGATGTTTGTTCGACCATCATTCAGTTCCTGCACTTCCTTTTTGAGGTCCTTGCACTCGGTCTCCTTGAGTTCCAGGTCATTCGTGAGGGTTTCCACTTCCAATTCCAGCTGGTGAGTGTTGGTGACACTGACCTCTATGTAGTCCTTGTGCAGCTCTGCCTGATGACTCAAGGCGTACGACAGCTCATTGATTTGGTCGTCTCGCTCCTTCAACATCTGCTCAGTTTCTTCTCTATGTAGCGTGAGTGTCTTGTCCACCCTTTTTGTGATGGTTTCCAGTTTCACTTGGAGCGCGTGATTCTTGGTGGTACATTCCTCTATGAGCATCTCCTCGCCCAGCTCTGCCTCATTCAAGGCGTACGACAGCTGATTGATTTCACCGTCTTTCTCCTGCAACTTCCTCTCATTTTCTTCTCTTTCTAACTGGAGACTCTTTTCCAAGGCCCAGACCTTCAGCTCCTGGTCTCTCAGATGTTGGTCCTTGTGTTGGACTTCAAGGTGCCACTGTACTAGTTTCATCTCCAAATCAGCCTTGGCCTTCTCTAGTATATCGTGGGACATCTCTAAGTTGGTCCTGATGTTTGTTCGACCATCATTCAGTTCCTGCACTTCCTTTTTGAGGTCCTTGCACTCGGTCTCCTTGAGTTCCAGGTCATTCGTGAGGGTTTCCACTTCCAATTCCAGCTGGTGAGTGTTGGTGACACTGACCTCTATGTAGTCCTTGTGCAGCTCTGCCTGATGACTCAAGGCGTACGACAGCTCATTGATTTTGTCGTCTCGCTCCTTCAACATCTGCTCAGTTTCTTCTCTATGTAGCGTGAGTGTCTTGTCCACCCTTTTTGTGATGGTTTCCAGTTTCACTTGGAGCGCGTGATTCTTGGTGGTACATTCCTCTATGAGCATCTCCTCGCCCAGCTCTGCCTCATTCAAGGCGTACGACAGCTGATTGATTTCACCGTCTTTCTCCTGCAACTTCCTCTCATTTTCTTCTCTTTCTAACTGGAGACTCTTTTCCAAGGCCCAGACCTTCAGCTCCTGGTCTCTCAGATGTTGGTCCTTGTGTTGGACTTCAAAGTGCCACTGTACTAGTTTCATCTCCAAATCAGCCTTGGCCTTCTCTAGTATATCGTGGGACATCTCTAAGTTGGTCCTGATGTTTGTACGACCATCATTCAGTTCCTGCACTTCCTTTTTGAGGTCCTTGCACTCGGTCTCCTTGAGTTCCAGGTCATTCGTGAGGGTTTCCACTTCCAATTCCAGCTGGTGAGTGTTGGTGACACTGACCTCTATGTAGTCCTTGTGCAGCTCTGCCTGATGACTCAAGGCGTACGACAGCTCATTGATTTTGTCGTCTCGCTCCTTCAACATCTGCTCAGTTTCTTCTCTATGTAGCGTGAGTGTCTTGTCCACCCTTTTTGTGATGGTTTCCAGTTTCACTTGGAGCGCGTGATTCTTGGTGGTACATTCCTCTATGAGCATCTCCTCGCCCAGCTCTGCCTCATTCAAGGCGTACGACAGCTGATTGATTTCACCGTCTTTCTCCTGCAACTTCCTCTCATTTTCTTCTCTTTCTAACTGGAGACTCTTTTCCAAGGCCCAGACCTTCAGCTCCTGGTCTCTCAGATGTTGGTCCTTGTGTTGGACTTCAAGGTGCCACTGTACTAGTTTCATCTCCAAATCAGCCTTGGCCTTCTCTAGTATATTGTGGGACATCTCTAAGTTGGTCCTGATGTTTGTTCGACCATCATTCAGTTCCTGCACTTCCTTTTTCAGGTCCTCGCACTCAGTCTCCTTGAGTTCCAGGTCATTCGTGAGGGTTTCCACTTCCAATTCGAGCTGGTGAGTGTTGGTGACACTGACCTCTATGTAGTCATTGTGCAGCTCTGCCTGATGACTCAAGGCGTACGACAGCTCATTGATTTTGTCGTCTCGCTCCTTCAACATCTGCTCAGTTTCTTCTCTATGTAGCGTGAGTGTCTTGTCCACCCTTTTTGTGATGGTTTCCAGTTTCACTTGGAGCGCGTGATTCTTGGTGGTACATTCCTCTATGAGCATCTCCTCGCCCAGCTCTGCCTCATTCAAGGCGTACGACAGCTGATTGATTTCACCGTCTTTCTCCTGCAACATCTGCTCAGTGTCTTCTCTTTGTGACTGGAGACTCTTTTCCAAGGCCTGAACCTCCTCATCCTTCTGTTTCAGCAGCTTCTCATTCTCGTCTTTCAGACTGGAGACGACTGCAGAAAGTTGACGGACTTCCTCCTCGTACTCAGACTGCAGGGCGGATTTCTCCTCAGCTGCGTCCTTCAGCTTGGTTTCCATCGTCCTCTCCAGTTCGGCCTTGGACTCTTCCAGTTGGGCCTTGGACTCTTCCAGGTCGGCCTTGGACCAGTGCAGTTCGGCCGTGGCCCAGTGCAGTTCGGAGTTGGACCTCAGCAGTTGGACCTTGGACCTCTCCTCCTCAGCTATGTACTCCTCCAGGTCATCCACGTACGTCTCCAGGTTGGTGTTGACGGTTGTTACATCCTCATACATTTCCTTCAGTTCCTTCAGTTCCTTTGCTTGATCGCCACACTCCGTCTCCTTACTGTCCAAGGCACTTTTGAGGGCGTCCACTTCTAACTCCAGAGCTCCGACCCGGCTGCTCAACTCCTTCTCTTTCAGCAGCTTCTCATCGTCTTTCAAGCTGCAGACGACTGGAGGAAGTCCCAGATCCTTCTTGCACTGGCAATGCTTTCCCGATCCGTCTTCAACTCTGTCCTCCACCTGAGTGTCCACTTCCCCCTCCACGTCCCCTTTGGACCCCTCCAGAGCTTGGGCCAGTTGTTCTCGGTCTTCCTCCACGCTCCTTAGTCGACGCCAGAGCTTCATGTAACTCTCCATCTGGTCGTTGCTCAACGTTCTGTAAAAGCTGAGCTCGTTTTTCAATTGTTTGATTGCGTCACAACTGCGCCCCGCAGTCGTCTGCTGTGCGCTTTCCATTCCTGAAGCAAAATCCTGCGACATGTTTTGACTTGTAAAACTTGTAAAGCTCGTAAAACTCGTAAAGCTCGTAAAACTCGTAAAACTCGTAAAACTTGTAAAGCTGCTCTCCACTGCAATGTAGTATCGATCTGTCTCTGAGATGAACTGAACACCTCTGGAACCTCGTGGGCTTTTATACCTGCGGACATCAAAGCCATCATGTTCCCATGACATCATAACATGATCCAAGGCTTTCATGTTCACATGACATCATAACATGATCAAGGGACTTTCATGTTCACTAACAAGGCATAACATGATCCACGGCTTTGATGTTCACAGTGAGCCTTCATGTTGTGGGTTGTCACGGTAACAGGTACCAGGGTGACTGCAGACACACAAAGCTGCGTTGTTTTCAGCATTTCTGATGTTCCCATGGAAACGGATGTCATTTTTCAAAATGTGGGAAAACTTTTCTGAAACAATAAAAGAATAATATCTTTGTACTGGAAAAAACTGTACACGGCGCCTTTACCTCCACTAGTCCAGATTATAGAGCATCTTCTTCTATATAATTTCAGATTACGGGTCAATAAAGTGACATCTGGTGGTCGTAGATGGATTATCAGGGCCAGTCCCCCCCCCCCCCCCCCCACACACATTATGTCCTACAGTAAGTACACAATCAGAATCCAATGTAAGGCTCTACTATGCACCAGTACTTCATCCACAGCAGCTGAGCAGCTTCACCGTCACATCGTCTCCCAGTGTTTCCTGCAGTTTGAACCCGTCAACACTTTACAATCAAAAACTGCCCCCAAAGCCAACAGCAGCACCGAACGAATCCAGAGAAAGTTACAAAAAAGACAAAAAACAAACTAGCATCACCATCACGTGTAGATCAGACCAGAGTTTTTCAACCTCTGGTGTTTCCTCCAGATCGTCAGGTGAGACGTGGGAAATTATCACATTTCACATTATTTTCTAAAAAAAACCTTTGATCTCACAGCGACAGTGTGTTGCAGAGTTATCATGTATAAATACTCTTCACCACTAGAGGACAGTGTGTTGCAGAGTAATCATGTAGAAATACTCTTCACCACTAGAGGACAGTGTGTTGCAGAGTAATCATGTATAAATACTCTTCACCACTCGCCCTAGGCCTGTTTTTTCTCATCCTGCAGTTTATTCTGAATGAAAGTGTCTCAGCTCTGATAGTGTACGATCGACAGTCGCTTCTGAACTTTCGCAATCATTACGAATCGCTCTCGAAACTTAACAATTGGTGAGGATCAGTCTTCAACTCCTCCCTTCCTCGCGGATGTGCCGGCTTACCTGCACACACCAGTCCCTCCCCGAAGAAGGAGGAGACGCCGGGGTGGACGTGGTGGTGTTGTCGTGAGAGTGCGGGCTAATCTGCGGTCCCTCCGTGGACGGCATTCGGGATCAAATGGCGTTCCTTCGAGCCCCACATCTACTACAGCAGCGCGGTGGATTCTCCCCGTCGGCCCTGATACTGCCTCGCTGCTGAAGTCTACTTCCCTCACGCACCTCGCAATGCTGGGCGCGGTGTGGTCTTTGGGAATCTTCGTTCATTACCCCGGGTACAATCGCCACAGACGTCCCAGGATGCTACGCTACATTTGGCGCTGATAAACGCGCGATCGGTGGGAAATAAGACTTTTGTGCTAAATGACTTTTTCACGGCCAAATATGTGGATTTGATGATGATGACAAAGACGTGGATTCCTCTGTGTGTCTTTAGCGTTTTCAGAGCTTGTTCCTCCAGCTTGCTCTTTCTACAGCACTCCGCGGAAATCAGGCAAGGGTGGAGGACTAGCGACTGTTTTTAAAACGAACTTTAAGTGCCGTACGGTTCCGACAAAAACTTATGAGAGCTTTTGAATTACAACTTCTTGAAATCATACTGGATCCGCCTGTGCTCTGTGCGCTTGTATATCGTCCTCCCAAATTCAACAAGGACTTTATTCGTGATTTCTCGGAGTTTGTGGCTGAAACAGCTGTGAAATACACCAACTTTCTAGTTGTTGGTGATTTTAATATACACGTGTGCTGTCCCTCCAAACCTTTGGTCCATGACTTTTTCAACATTCTGGATTCGTTTGGCCTTTCACAGCTGGTAAACCTCCCTACCCATGAAAAGGGTCATATATTGGACCTTGTACTGTATTGTGGCTTGAACGTGAATCTTAAAGAGATCTGTGATGCAGGCCTATCAGATCATTTCCCTGTGCTTTTCACTCTCTCGTTGTCCCGCTCCACAAACAAACCGCTTCTCCCAGCGCGTAAATGACGTGCTTTAAACGCATCCACACCGTCTATGTTTTCCACTGCTTTTGATGCAGCCAATAGAAGCGACAAAATCAGCATCTGTCTAACATTGTGTCTAACAACAGTCACAAACCCCAGGTTCTTTTTAAAGTTTTGAATGGGATTATTAATCCTCTGGAACCCACTGCTGTTGTCCCGTGTGCATCTTTGTGTGAAGATTTCTGTAAGTTTTTCACTGACAACATTTTAAACTTGCGGTCAACTTTGTGTACTCCAGCCACAGCTCCTAGTGTTCCACCTGTGTGCTCTGCAATCTTCTGTGATTTTGATTGTGTTCTTCTGTCTGATCTGTCTAAAACTGTTGACAGTTTTAAAATCCTCAGCTTGTCCTCTAGATTGCATCCCAGCTGGACTTCTAAAAGCTTCTTTTGATTCGATTGGGACTTGTGTTGTACATTTGATAAATGTCTCTCTGATGTCAGGCTGTGTGCCCACTGCTTTTAAACAAGCTGTAGTACAACCACTTTTAAAAAATCGCAACTTAGATCCTTCTGTTTTATCTAATTATAGGCCTATCTCAAAGCTGCCATTTTTATCACAACTCTTAGAAACAGTGGTGTATGCTCAATTACAGGTGCACCTTCAATTGTTTAATATTGGTGAAAAATTCCAGTCTGGCTTCAAATCGTTGCACAGCACTGAAACAGCTCTTTTAAAAGTTTTTAACGACCTTCTTTTAATAACCGACTCCGGCAGCTCAGCTGTTCTTGTGCTGTTAGATTTAACTGCAGCCTTCGACACTGTCGACCACAAGATTTTGATTTCCCGTCTTGAGTCTTGTGTGGGATTACGAGGTACAGTGCTCAACTGGTTTAAATCATATCTGACAGATCGGTCTTTCATTGTAAATATTGATTCTTTTAGTTCAAAAAGGGCCCCCTTGCCTTGCGGTGTGCCTCAAGGCTCAATTCTAGGACCCATTCTTTTTGCGCTGTACTTGCTGCCTTTGGGTTCCATATTTAAAAATATGGCATTCAATTTCATTGCTTTGCAGATGACATACAAATGTATCTTTCCCTCAATGTGACCTCACCAAACATTTTGCATCAATGTCTTCAGGAAGTGAAGGACTGGATGTCCCTTAATTTGTATCCCCCGCCGTAGCCGATAGGCCCCGAAGGGGGATCTTGAAACAGTCTCCGTACGTCCGTCCGTTCGAACGTTTCTACCTATATCTCGGCAACCCCTGGGCCCACAGTGACCAAACTTCACATGTGGATACATCTCAGAGGGGGAAGGGATACTATGGTGACCTTGACCTAATTTGCATATTAAGTAGGTCACAGGGTCACGAAGTGCTTAAAAACACATTTTGGGCTCTGGAAAGCTGGTTTTTTTAGCTAGAGCTCTGACATTTTATACACACATGATACACACTCCAGGGATAACCTCCAGTACACTAAGTGACCTGACCTTGACCTTGACCTTGAAGATCGGTAGGGTCTGAAGTTTGCTCGTCATGGTTGCACAATACATGTATTTTCATATAAGCATTTCTCCTCATTTCTCAGCAGTTCCTGGGCCCACAGTCACCAAACTTCCCACATGGACACTCCACCTGGGGAGAAGGGGCACCATGGTGACCATGACTTAATTTGCATATCAGGTCACAGGGTCACTAAGTGCATAAAAACACCTTTTGGGCTCTGGAGACGTATTTTGACATAGCTTATGAAGAAGACCTTTCAGATTCTACATAATGATCTACTAGGACCCATGGAACACCCTCTAGTGTACCAAGTGTGCTGCCTTAGAGCTGCTTTGTGAGAAAATATAAAGCCCTCCGGGGGGGGATTAGCCCAGCAACGGCCTTCTTGTCTAAATTTGAACGAGGACAAAACAGAGATTGTTGTTTTTGGCGACCTCAATCTCTGTAAACATGCTCTTGGCCCACTTGAGTCTCGTTCTCAGTCCTGTGGCAAAGCTCTTGGTGTTTTTATTGAGAGCTCTTTTAAGCTGGAAAAGCAGCTGAGCGCAGTGGTTAGAGCTGGCTTTTTTTCATCTTAGGCTTCTTGGGAAGGTGAAGCGATACTTGCCCCCTAACCATTTGGAAACGGTCGTCCTTGCCCTTGTAACCAGTCGCCTGGACGACTGTAATTCCCTTTATTTTGGCCGGAGCCAGTCCTCGATTCAGCGCCTCCAGATGGTACAAAATGCATCACGATATGATCACATCACTCCTGTGCTGGCATCTCTTCATTGGCTCCCTGTTGAATTTAGAATACATTTTAAAATCCTCTTGTTTGTTTTTAAATGTCTAAATGGATTAGCTCCTCATTTGTCAGAGTTGATTTCCTTGCACACTCCTGTCCGAGCTCTGAGGTCTGCTGAACACTATCTTCTAGACCATCCCAGGCCTAAGCGCAAGAGCAGAGGGGACCGAGCCTTCACTGTAGCCGGCCCTAAATTGTGGAATTCTCGCCCTTTACATATTAGAACTGCCACATCTTTGGAGAGTTTCAAGCGCTCGCTGAAGACTCACTTTTTTGCACTGGCCTTCGGCACGAGCTGAGCTGAGCATTTTTCTCATGTTGATTGTATTTTTTTCTATTTGTATTAAATGTTGATTGTTTTATTGTATGGATCTGTACAGCACTTTGGGGCAGTGGCTGCTGTTTGTAAATGTGCTCTATAAATAAATTTGACCTTGACCTTGACCTTGACCACTAGAGGGCAGCACAGAACTTTGCCGGTGAAATGTAAAGTGACAGACGTCAGTGTGGTTCATCTCCACCTCCTGCTACCATCTTGTATCAAAGTACTGTGTCAGTGGCAGTGATGGAGAAGTTTTTGAAAAGGAAGAATGTGAACCAGGATCTCAGCTCTTCATCCATCAGGTCCAGGTTTCACACTGAGGGAGGCACTATTAAAAAAAGTCCTTGCTTTCTGGATTTACTGGATTCCTGTTGATAAAACTTTGATGAGAATGACTTTGATGTCTTTGATGAGAATGAGTTTATGTTGTTAATAGAGGCTGCAGAGTTGAACATTTTAACATTTTCAGGTGGAGGTGTGACTCCAGATGTTTCCAAAGACACTGGATTAAATCATCCTGCTGTAAAATGCGGACGAAGCCTTTGATCGTCGGAGTTTCTGGTGTCGATCTTCTTCTGCTCACAAGTGGAAAAGTTCCCTGAAGCAATCGATTCCACACAGATTTCAGAATCACTTTTTAATCATAAAAAAAAAAAAGAAAAATCCGTTCCCACCAGTGATTAAAACACATTTTGATAAATAAATCACACGAGGAGCCAAAAAAATCAACAAAAAAGTTTGATTTAGTCCAGAAAATACGGTAAATCTACAAACTAACTTTGGGGGTTTTCAGGTTTCGTCAGTTTCTTCCTTCTGAACCAACATTTTGTCCCGAACTCTTCCCCTCTTTCACTCATCCCTCCATCCCCGTTCTCCTGGATGACTTGGCGGCGTTCTCCTCCCTCTCCGCTCTGTCCATCATCACCCGTCGTTCTCTCCGTCTTCTCCATTGGGTAATCACGGAGGAGAGATTCAATTCAACTCAACTTTATTGACGCGGCAGGAAACGACACATTTCTTCTTTAAACAGAGAAAAAAACAAACAAACTCACGGGAACAAGCGATTATTTACATTTACATTTATTTGCGACTGTGGAAAAGAAAAAGTGGAGGTGAAGAAGTCCGGGAAGGCGGAGCAATGGAGTCTTGGACTCCGTCTCTTATGTGTCCAAGGAACCTTGGAGAGTCAACAGTCGGAGTTCCAGGTCCCGGGTGTTGCTCTCACAGTCGTCCATGTGGTCGCGGTACTTTTGTTCCAGCATCTGAAAGACCAGCAGCACCTTATCGAGGAGGTCGTCTTTCTCCTGAGACATCTTCTCATTCTCTTCTCTTTCTAGCTGGAAACTCTTTTCCAAGGCCTGGACCTCCTCCTCCTTCTGTTTCAGCAGTTTCTCCTTGTCCTCCTCCAAACTGCTGACCTCTGAACTGAGCTCACTGACCTTCTGCTCAAACTCCGACCGCTGGACAAACTTCTGTTCCCCGGCCTCCTCCAGCTGAGTGACCTTCACCTGCTGGAGCTGAGCCTGGGCTCTCTCCAGTTCCACCCTGGTGCTCTCCAGGTCCACCCTGGTGCTCTCCAGGTCCACCCTGGTGCTCTCCAGGTTGGTCGTTACA
This sequence comes from Blennius ocellaris, assembly GCF_963422515.1. Taxonomy (NCBI): domain Eukaryota; kingdom Metazoa; phylum Chordata; class Actinopteri; order Blenniiformes; family Blenniidae; genus Blennius; species Blennius ocellaris. The sequence goes on along the minus strand of NC_137668.1, from coordinate 20,891,004 downwards.
TCGTCCTTCAGTTCCTTTTTCAGGTCCTCGCACTCGGTCTCCTTGAGTTCCAGGTCATTTGTGAGAGTTTCCACTTCTAATTCAAGCTGGTGAGTGTTGGTGACACTGACCTCTATGTAGTCATTGTGCAGCTCTGCCTGATGACTCAAGGCGTACGACAGCTCATTGATTTTGTCGTCTCGCTCCTTCAATTTCCTCTCATTTTCTTCTCTTTCTAACTGGAGACTCTTTTCCAAGGCCCAGACCTTCAGCTCCTGGTCTCTCAGATGTTGGTCCTTGTGTTGGACTTCAAAGTGCCACTGTACTAGTTTCATCTCCAAATCAGCCTTGGCCTTCTCTAGTATATCCTGGGACATCTCTAAGTTGGTCCTGATGTTTGTTCGACCATCATTCAGTTCCTGCACTTCCTTTTTGAGGTCCTTGCACTCGGTCTCCTTGAGTTCCAGGTCATTCGTGAGGGTTTCCACTTCCAATTCCAGCTGGTGAGTGTTGGTGACACTGACCTCTATGTAGTCCTTGTGCAGCTCTGCCTGATGACTCAAGGCGTACGACAGCTCATTGATTTGGTCGTCTCGCTCCTTCAACATCTGCTCAGTTTCTTCTCTATGTAGCGTGAGTGTCTTGTCCACCCTTTTTGTGATGGTTTCCAGTTTCACTTGGAGCGCGTGATTCTTGGTGGTACATTCCTCTATGAGCATCTCCTCGCCCAGCTCTGCCTCATTCAAGGCGTACGACAGCTGATTGATTTCACCGTCTTTCTCCTGCAACTTCCTCTCATTTTCTTCTCTTTCTAACTGGAGACTCTTTTCCAAGGCCCAGACCTTCAGCTCCTGGTCTCTCAGATGTTGGTCCTTGTGTTGGACTTCAAGGTGCCACTGTACTAGTTTCATCTCCAAATCAGCCTTGGCCTTCTCTAGTATATCGTGGGACATCTCTAAGTTGGTCCTGATGTTTGTTCGACCATCATTCAGTTCCTGCACTTCCTTTTTGAGGTCCTTGCACTCGGTCTCCTTGAGTTCCAGGTCATTCGTGAGGGTTTCCACTTCCAATTCCAGCTGGTGAGTGTTGGTGACACTGACCTCTATGTAGTCCTTGTGCAGCTCTGCCTGATGACTCAAGGCGTACGACAGCTCATTGATTTTGTCGTCTCGCTCCTTCAAAATCTGCTCAGTTTCTTCTCTATGTAGCGTGAGTGTCTTGTCCACCCTTTTTGTGATGGTTTCCAGTTTCACTTGGAGCGCGTGATTCTTGGTGGTACATTCCTCTATGAGCATCTCCTCGCCCAGCTCTGCCTCATTCAAGGCGTACGACAGCTGATTGATTTCACCGTCTTTCTCCTGCAACTTCCTCTCATTTTCTTCTCTTTCTAACTGGAGACTCTTTTCCAAGGCCCAGACCTTCAGCTCCTGGTCTCTCAGATGTTGGTCCTTGTGTTGGACTTCAAGGTGCCACTGTACTAGTTTCATCTCCAAATCAGCCTTGGCCTTCTCTAGTATATTGTGGGACATCTCTAAGTTGGTCCTGATGTTTGTTCGACCATCATTCAGTTCCTGCACTTCCTTTTTCAGGTCCTCGCACTCAGCCTCCTTGAGTTCCAGGTCATTCGTGAGGGTTTCCACTTCCAATTCGAGCTGGTGAGTGTTGGTGACACTGACCTCTATGTAGTCATTGTGCAGCTCTGCCTGATGACTCAAGGCGTACGACAGCTCATTGATTTTGTCGTCTCGCTCCTTCAACATCTGCTCAGTTTCTTCTCTATGTAGCGTGAGTGTCTTGTCCACCCTTTTTGTGATGGTTTCCAGTTTCACTTGGAGCGCGTGATTCTTGGTGGTACATTCCTCTATGAGCATCTCCTCGCCCAGCTCTGCCTCATTCAAGGCGTACGACAGCTGATTGATTTCACCGTCTTTCTCCTGCAACATCTGCTCAGTGTCTTCTCTTTGTGACTGGAGACTCTTTTCCAAGGCCTGAACCTCCTCATCCTTCTGTTTCAGCAGCTTCTCATTCTCGTCTTTCAGACTGGAGACGACTGCAGAAAGTTGACGGACTTCCTCCTCGTACTCAGACTGCAGGGCGGATTTCTCCTCAGCTGCGTCCTTCAGCTTGGTTTCCATCGTCCTCTCCAGTTGGGCCTTGGACTCTTCCAGTTGGGCCTTGGACTCTTCCAGGTCGGCCTTGGACCAGTGCAGTTCGGCCGTGGCCCAGTGCAGTTCGGAGTTGGACCTCAGCAGTTGGACCTTGGACCTCTCCTCCTCAGCTATGTACTCCTCCAGGTCATCCACGTACGTCTCCAGGTTGGTGTTGACGGTTGTTACATCCTCATAGATTTCCTTCAGTTCCTTCAGTTCCTTTGCTTGATCGCCACACTCCGTCTCCTTACTGTCCAAGGCACTTTTGAGGGCGTCCACTTCTAACTCCAGAGCTCCGACCCGGCTGCTCAACTCCTCCTTCTCTTTCAGCAGCTTCTCATCGTCTTTCAAGCTGCAGACGACTGGAGGAAGTCCCAGATCCTTCTTGCACTGGCAATGCTTTCCCGATCCGTCTTCAACTCTGTCCTCCACCTGAGTGTCCACTTCCCCCTCCACGTCCCCTTTGGACCCCTCCAGAGCTTGGGCCAGTTGTTCTCGGTCTTCCTCCACGCTCCTTAGTCGACGCCAGAGCTTCATGTAACTCTCCATCTGGTCGTTGCTCAACGTTCTGTAAAAGCTGAGCTCGTTTTTCAATTGTTTGATTGCGTCACAACTGCGCCCCGCAGTCGTCTGCTGTGCGCTTTCCATTCCTGAAGCAAAATCCTGCGACATGTTTTGACTTGTAACTCGTAAAACTTGTAAAGCTCGTAAAACTCGTAAAGCTCGTAAAACTCGTAAAACTCGTAAAACTTGTAAAGCTGCTCTCCACTGCAATGTAGTATCGATCTGTCTCTGAGATGAACTGAACACCTCTGGAACCTCGTGGGCTTTTATACCTGCGGACATCAAAGCCATCATGTTCCCATGACATCATAACATGATCCAAGGCTTTCATGTTCACATGACATCATAACATGATCAAGGGACTTTCATGTTCACTAACAAGGCATAACATGATCCACGGCTTTGATGTTCACAGTGAGCCTTCATGTTGTGGGTTGTCACGGTAACAGGTACCAGGGTGACTGCAGACACACAAAGCTGCGTTGTTTTCAGCATTTCTGATGTTCCCATGGAAACGGATGTCATTTTTCAAAATGTGGGAAAACTTTTCTGAAACAATAAAAGAATAATATCTTTGTACTGGAAAAAACTGTACACGGCGCCTTTACCTCCACTAGTCCAGATTATAGAGCATCTTCTTCTATATAATTTCAGATTACGGGTCAATAAAGTGACATCTGGTGGTCGTAGATGGATTATCAGGGCCAGTCCCCCCCCCCCCCCCCCCACACACATTATGTCCTACAGTAAGTACACAATCAGAATCCAATGTAAGGCTCTACTATGCACCAGTACTTCATCCACAGCAGCTGAGCAGCTTCACCGTCACATCGTCTCCCAGTGTTTCCTGCAGTTTGAACCCGTCAACACTTTACAATCAAAAACTGCCCCCAAAGCCAACAGCAGCACCGAACGAATCCAGAGAAAGTTACAAAAAAGACAAAAAACAAACTAGCATCACCATCACGTGTAGATCAGACCAGAGTTTTTCAACCTCTGGTGTTTCCTCCAGATCGTCAGGTGAGACGTGGGAAATTATCACATTTCACATTATTTTCTAAAAAAAACCTTTGATCTCACAGCGACAGTGTGTTGCAGAGTTATCATGTATAAATACTCTTCACCACTAGAGGACAGTGTGTTGCAGAGTAATCATGTAGAAATACTCTTCACCACTAGAGGACAGTGTGTTGCAGAGTAATCATGTATAAATACTCTTCACCACTCGCCCTAGGCCTGTTTTTTCTCATCCTGCAGTTTATTCTGAATGAAAGTGTCTCAGCTCTGATAGTGTACGATCGACAGTCGCTTCTGAACTTTCGCAATCATTACGAATCGCTCTCGAAACTTAACAATTGGTGAGGATCAGTCTTCAACTCCTCCCTTCCTCGCGGATGTGCCGGCTTACCTGCACACACCAGTCCCTCCCCGAAGAAGGAGGAGACGCCGGGGTGGACGTGGTGGTGTTGTCGTGAGAGTGCGGGCTAATCTGCGGTCCCTCCGTGGACGGCATTCGGGATCAAATGGCGTTCCTTCGAGCCCCACATCTACTACAGCAGCGCGGTGGATTCTCCCCGTCGGCCCTGATACTGCCTCGCTGCTGAAGTCTACTTCCCTCACGCACCTCGCAATGCTGGGCGCGGTGTGGTCTTTGGGAATCTTCGTTCATTACCCCGGGTACAATCGCCACAGACGTCCCAGGATGCTACGCTACATTTGGCGCTGATAAACGCGCGATCGGTGGGAAATAAGACTTTTGTGCTAAATGACTTTTTCACGGCCAAATATGTGGATTTGATGATGATGACAAAGACGTGGATTCCTCTGTGTGTCTTTAGCGTTTTCAGAGCTTGTTCCTCCAGCTTGCTCTTTCTACAGCACTCCGCGGAAATCAGGCAAGGGTGGAGGACTAGCGACTGTTTTTAAAACGAACTTTAAGTGCCGTACGGTTCCGACAAAAACTTATGAGAGCTTTTGAATTACAACTTCTTGAAATCATACTGGATCCGCCTGTGCTCTGTGCGCTTGTATATCGTCCTCCCAAATTCAACAAGGACTTTATTCGTGATTTCTCGGAGTTTGTGGCTGAAACAGCTGTGAAATACACCAACTTTCTAGTTGTTGGTGATTTTAATATACACGTGTGCTGTCCCTCCAAACCTTTGGTCCATGACTTTTTCAACATTCTGGATTCGTTTGGCCTTTCACAGCTGGTAAACCTCCCTACCCATGAAAAGGGTCATATATTGGACCTTGTACTGTATTGTGGCTTGAACGTGAATCTTAAAGAGATCTGTGATGCAGGCCTATCAGATCATTTCCCTGTGCTTTTCACTCTCTCGTTGTCCCGCTCCACAAACAAACCGCTTCTCCCAGCGCGTAAATGACGTGCTTTAAACGCATCCACACCGTCTATGTTTTCCACTGCTTTTGATGCAGCCAATAGAAGCGACAAAATCAGCATCTGTCTAACATTGTGTCTAACAACAGTCACAAACCCCAGGTTCTTTTTAAAGTTTTGAATGGGATTATTAATCCTCTGGAACCCACTGCTGTTGTCCCGTGTGCATCTTTGTGTGAAGATTTCTGTAAGTTTTTCACTGACAACATTTTAAACTTGCGGTCAACTTTGTGTACTCCAGCCACAGCTCCTAGTGTTCCACCTGTGTGCTCTGCAATCTTCTGTGATTTTGATTGTGTTCTTCTGTCTGATCTGTCTAAAACTGTTGACAGTTTTAAAATCCTCAGCTTGTCCTCTAGATTGCATCCCAGCTGGACTTCTAAAAGCTTCTTTTGATTCGATTGGGACTTGTGTTGTACATTTGATAAATGTCTCTCTGATGTCAGGCTGTGTGCCCACTGCTTTTAAACAAGCTGTAGTACAACCACTTTTAAAAAATCGCAACTTAGATCCTTCTGTTTTATCTAATTATAGGCCTATCTCAAAGCTGCCATTTTTATCACAACTCTTAGAAACAGTGGTGTATGCTCAATTACAGGTGCACCTTCAATTGTTTAATATTGGTGAAAAATTCCAGTCTGGCTTCAAATCGTTGCACAGCACTGAAACAGCTCTTTTAAAAGTTTTTAACGACCTTCTTTTAATAACCGACTCCGGCAGCTCAGCTGTTCTTGTGCTGTTAGATTTAACTGCAGCCTTCGACACTGTCGACCACAAGATTTTGATTTCCCGTCTTGAGTCTTGTGTGGGATTACGAGGTACAGTGCTCAACTGGTTTAAATCATATCTGACAGATCGGTCTTTCATTGTAAATATTGATTCTTTTAGTTCAAAAAGGGCCCCCTTGCCTTGCGGTGTGCCTCAAGGCTCAATTCTAGGACCCATTCTTTTTGCGCTGTACTTGCTGCCTTTGGGTTCCATATTTAAAAATATGGCATTCAATTTCATTGCTTTGCAGATGACATACAAATGTATCTTTCCCTCAATGTGACCTCACCAAACATTTTGCATCAATGTCTTCAGGAAGTGAAGGACTGGATGTCCCTTAATTTGTATCCCCCGCCGTAGCCGATAGGCCCCGAAGGGGGATCTTGAAACAGTCTCCGTACGTCCGTCCGTTCGAACGTTTCTACCTATATCTCGGCAACCCCTGGGCCCACAGTGACCAAACTTCACATGTGGATACATCTCAGAGGGGGAAGGGATACTATGGTGACCTTGACCTAATTTGCATATTAAGTAGGTCACAGGGTCACGAAGTGCTTAAAAACACATTTTGGGCTCTGGAAAGCTGGTTTTTTTAGCTAGAGCTCTGACATTTTATACACACATGATACACACTCCAGGGATAACCTCCAGTACACTAAGTGACCTGACCTTGACCTTGACCTTGAAGATCGGTAGGGTCTGAAGTTTGCTCGTCATGGTTGCACAATACATGTATTTTCATATAAGCATTTCTCCTCATTTCTCAGCAGTTCCTGGGCCCACAGTCACCAAACTTCCCACATGGACACTCCACCTGGGGAGAAGGGGCACCATGGTGACCATGACTTAATTTGCATATCAGGTCACAGGGTCACTAAGTGCATAAAAACACCTTTTGGGCTCTGGAGACGTATTTTGACATAGCTTATGAAGAAGACCTTTCAGATTCTACATAATGATCTACTAGGACCCATGGAACACCCTCTAGTGTACCAAGTGTGCTGCCTTAGAGCTGCTTTGTGAGAAAATATAAAGCCCTCCGGGGGGGGATTAGCCCAGCAACGGCCTTCTTGTCTAAATTTGAACGAGGACAAAACAGAGATTGTTGTTTTTGGCGACCTCAATCTCTGTAAACATGCTCTTGGCCCACTTGAGTCTCGTTCTCAGTCCTGTGGCAAAGCTCTTGGTGTTTTTATTGAGAGCTCTTTTAAGCTGGAAAAGCAGCTGAGCGCAGTGGTTAGAGCTGGCTTTTTTTCATCTTAGGCTTCTTGGGAAGGTGAAGCGATACTTGCCCCCTAACCATTTGGAAACGGTCGTCCTTGCCCTTGTAACCAGTCGCCTGGACGACTGTAATTCCCTTTATTTTGGCCGGAGCCAGTCCTCGATTCAGCGCCTCCAGATGGTACAAAATGCATCACGATATGATCACATCACTCCTGTGCTGGCATCTCTTCATTGGCTCCCTGTTGAATTTAGAATACATTTTAAAATCCTCTTGTTTGTTTTTAAATGTCTAAATGGATTAGCTCCTCATTTGTCAGAGTTGATTTCCTTGCACACTCCTGTCCGAGCTCTGAGGTCTGCTGAACACTATCTTCTAGACCATCCCAGGCCTAAGCGCAAGAGCAGAGGGGACCGAGCCTTCACTGTAGCCGGCCCTAAATTGTGGAATTCTCGCCCTTTACATATTAGAACTGCCACATCTTTGGAGAGTTTCAAGCGCTCGCTGAAGACTCACTTTTTTGCACTGGCCTTCGGCACGAGCTGAGCTGAGCATTTTTCTCATGTTGATTGTATTTTTTTCTATTTGTATTAAATGTTGATTGTTTTATTGTATGGATCTGTACAGCACTTTGGGGCAGTGGCTGCTGTTTGTAAATGTGCTCTATAAATAAATTTGACCTTGACCACTAGAGGGCAGCACAGAACTTTGCCGGTGAAATGTAAAGTGACAGACGTCAGTGTGGTTCATCTCCACCTCCTGCTACCATCTTGTATCAAAGTACTGTGTCAGTGGCAGTGATGGAGAAGTTTTTGAAAAGGAAGAATGTGAACCAGGATCTCAGCTCTTCATCCATCAGGTCCAGGTTTCACACTGAGGGAGGCACTATTAAAAAAAGTCCTTGCTTTCTGGATTTACTGGATTCCTGTTGATAAAACTTTGATGAGAATGACTTTGATGTCTTTGATGAGAATGAGTTTATGTTGTTAATAGAGGCTGCAGAGTTGAACATTTTAACATTTTCAGGTGGAGGTGTGACTCCAGATGTTTCCAAAGACACCGGATTAAATCATCCTGCTGTAAAATGCGGACGAAGCCTTTGATCGTCGGAGTTTCTGGTGTCGATCTTCTTCTGCTCACAAGTGGAAAAGTTCCCTGAAGCAATCGATTCCACACAGATTTCAGAATCACTTTTTAATCATAAAAAAAAAAAAGAAAAATCCGTTCCCACCAGTGATTAAAACACATTTTGATAAATAAATCACACGAGGAGCCAAAAAAATCACCAAAAAAGTTTGATTTAGTCCAGAAAATACGGTAAATCTACAAACTAACTTTGGGGGTTTTCAGGTTTCGTCAGTTTCTTCCTTCTGAACCAACATTTTGTCCCGAACTCTTCCCCTCTTTCACTCATCCCTCCATCCCCGTTCTCCTGGATGACTTGGCGGCGTTCTCCTCCCTCTCCGCTCTGTCCATCATCACCCGTCGTTCTCTCCGTCTTCTCCATTGGGTAATCACGGAGGAGAGATTCAATTCAACTCAACTTTATTGACGCGGCAGGAAACGACACATTTCTTCTTTAAACAGAGAAAAAAACAAACAAACTCACGGGAACAAGCGATTATTTACATTTACATTTATTTGCGACTGTGGAAAAGAAAAAGTGGAGGTGAAGAAGTCCGGGAAGGCGGAGCAATGGAGTCTTGGACTCCGTCTCTTATGTGTCCAAGGAACCTTGGAGAGTCAACAGTCGGAGTTCCAGGTCCCGGGTGTTGCTCTCACAGTCGTCCATGTGGTCGCGGTACTTTTGTTCCAGCATCTGAAAGACCAGCAGCACCTTATCGAGGAGGTCGTCTTTCTCCTGAGACATCTTCTCATTCTCTTCTCTTTCTAGCTGGAAACTCTTTTCCAAGGCCTGGACCTCCTCCTCCTTCTGTTTCAGCAGTTTCTCCTTGTCCTCCTCCAAACTGCTGACCTCTGAACTGAGCTCACTGACCTTCTGCTCAAACTCCGACCGCTGGACAAACTTCTGTTCCCCGGCCTCCTCCAGCTGAGTGACCTTCACCTGCTGGAGCTGAGCCTGGGCTCTCTCCAGTTCCACCCTGGTGCTCTCCAGGTCCACCCTGGTGCTCTCCAGGTTGGTCGTTACATCGTCCTTCAGTTCCTTTTTCAGGTCCTCGCACTCGGTCTCCTTGAGTTCCAGGTCATTTGTGAGAGTTTCCACTTCTAATTCAAGCTGGTGAGTGTTGGTGACACTGACCTCTATGTAGTCATTGTGCAGCTCTGCCTGATGACTCAAGGCGTACGACAGCTCATTGATTTTGTCGTCTCGCTCCTTCAACATCTGCTCAGTTTCTTCTCTATGTAGCGTGAGTGTCTTGTCCACCCTTTTTGTGATGGTTTCCAGTTTCACTTGGAGCGCGTGATTCTTGGTGGTACATTCCTCTATGAGCATCTCCTCGCCCAGCTCTGCCTCATTCAAGGCGTACGACAGCTGATTGATTTCACCGTCTTTCTCCTGCAACTTCCTCTCATTTTCTTCTCTTTCTAACTGGAGACTCTTTTCCAAGGCCCAGACCTTCAGCTCCTGGTCTCTCAGATGTTGGTCCTTGTGTTGGACTTCAAGGTGCCACTGTACTAGTTTCATCTCCAAATCAGCCTTGGCCTTCTCTAGTATATCGTGGGACATCTCTAAGTTGGTCCTGATGTTTGTTCGACCATCATTCAGTTCCTGCACTTCCTTTTTGAGGTCCTTGCACTCGGTCTCCTTGAGTTCCAGGTCATTCGTGAGGGTTTCCACTTCCAATTCCAGCTGGTGAGTGTTGGTGACACTGACCTCTATGTAGTCCTTGTGCAGCTCTGCCTGATGACTCAAGGCGTACGACAGCTCATTGATTTGGTCGTCTCGCTCCTTCAACATCTGCTCAGTTTCTTCTCTATGTAGCGTGAGTGTCTTGTCCACCCTTTTTGTGATGGTTTCCAGTTTCACTTGGAGCGCGTGATTCTTGGTGGTACATTCCTCTATGAGCATCTCCTCGCCCAGCTCTGCCTCATTCAAGGCGTACGACAGCTGATTGATTTCACCGTCTTTCTCCTGCAACTTCCTCTCATTTTCTTCTCTTTCTAACTGGAGACTCTTTTCCAAGGCCCAGACCTTCAGCTCCTGGTCTCTCAGATGTTGGTCCTTGTGTTGGACTTCAAAGTGCCACTGTACTAGTTTCATCTCCAAATCAGCCTTGGCCTTCTCTAGTATATCGTGGGACATCTCTAAGTTGGTCCTGATGTTTGTACGACCATCATTCAGTTCCTGCACTTCCTTTTTGAGGTCCTTGCACTCGGTCTCCTTGAGTTCCAGGTCATTCGTGAGGGTTTCCACTTCCAATTCCAGCTGGTGAGTGTTGGTGACACTGACCTCTATGTAGTCCTTGTGCAGCTCTGCCTGATGACTCAAGGCGTACGACAGCTCATTGATTTTGTCGTCTCGCTCCTTCAACATCTGCTCAGTTTCTTCTCTATGTAGCGTGAGTGTCTTGTCCACCCTTTTTGTGATGGTTTCCAGTTTCACTTGGAGCGCGTGATTCTTGGTGGTACATTCCTCTATGAGCATCTCCTCGCCCAGCTCTGCCTCATTCAAGGCGTACGACAGCTGATTGATTTCACCGTCTTTCTCCTGCAACTTCCTCTCATTTTCTTCTCTTTCTAACTGGAGACTCTTTTCCAAGGCCCAGACCTTCAGCTCCTGGTCTCTCAGATGTTGGTCCTTGTGTTGGACTTCAAGGTGCCACTGTACTAGTTTCATCTCCAAATCAGCCTTGGCCTTCTCTAGTATATTGTGGGACATCTCTAAGTTGGTCCTGATGTTTGTTCGACCATCATTCAGTTCCTGCACTTCCTTTTTCAGGTCCTCGCACTCAGTCTCCTTGAGTTCCAGGTCATTCGTGAGGGTTTCCACTTCCAATTCGAGCTGGTGAGTGTTGGTGACACTGACCTCTATGTAGTCATTGTGCAGCTCTGCCTGATGACTCAAGGCGTACGACAGCTCATTGATTTTGTCGTCTCGCTCCTTCAACATCTGCTCAGTTTCTTCTCTATGTAGCGTGAGTGTCTTGTCCACCCTTTTTGTGATGGTTTCCAGTTTCACTTGGAGCGCGTGATTCTTGGTGGTACATTCCTCTATGAGCATCTCCTCGCCCAGCTCTGCCTCATTCAAGGCGTACGACAGCTGATTGATTTCACCGTCTTTCTCCTGCAACATCTGCTCAGTGTCTTCTCTTTGTGACTGGAGACTCTTTTCCAAGGCCTGAACCTCCTCATCCTTCTGTTTCAGCAGCTTCTCATTCTCGTCTTTCAGACTGGAGACGACTGCAGAAAGTTGACGGACTTCCTCCTCGTACTCAGACTGCAGGGCGGATTTCTCCTCAGCTGCGTCCTTCAGCTTGGTTTCCATCGTCCTCTCCAGTTGGGCCTTGGACTCTTCCAGTTGGGCCTTGGACTCTTCCAGGTCGGCCTTGGACCAGTGCAGTTCGGCCGTGGCCCAGTGCAGTTCGGAGTTGGACCTCAGCAGTTGGACCTTGGACCTCTCCTCCTCAGCTATGTACTCCTCCAGGTCATCCACGTACGTCTCCAGGTTGGTGTTGACGGTTGTTACATCCTCATACATTTCCTTCAGTTCCTTCAGTTCCTTTGCTTGATCGCCACACTCCGTCTCCTTACTGTCCAAGGCACTTTTGAGGGCGTCCACTTCTAACTCCAGAGCTCCGACCCGGCTGCTCAACTCCTCCTTCTCTTTCAGCAGCTTCTCATCGTCTTTCAAGCTGCAGACGACTGGAGGAAGTCCCAGATCCTTCTTGCACTGGCAATGCTTTCCCGATCCGTCTTCAACTCTGTCCTCCACCTGAGTGTCCACTTCCCCCTCCACGTCCCCTTTGGACCCCTCCAGAGCTTGGGCCAGTTGTTCTCGGTCTTCCTCCACGCTCCTTAGTCGACGCCAGAGCTTCATGTAACTCTCCATCTGGTCGTTGCTCAACGTTCTGTAAAAGCTGAGCTCGTTTTTCAATTGTTTGATTGCGTCACAACTGCGCCCCGCAGTCGTCTGCTGTGCGCTTTCCATTCCTGAAGCAAAATCCTGCGACATGTTTTGACTTGTAAAACTTGTAAAGCTCGTAAAACTCGTAAAGCTCGTAAAACTCGTAAAACTCGTAAAACTTGTAAAGCTGCTCTCCACTGCAATGTAGTATCGATCTGTCTCTGAGATGAACTGAACACCTCTGGAACCTCGTGGGCTTTTATACCTGCGGACATCAAAGCCATCATGTTCCCATGACATCATAACATGATCCAAGGCTTTCATGTTCACATGACATCATAACATGATCAAGGGACTTTCATGTTCACTAACAAGGCATAACATGATCCACGGCTTTGATGTTCACAGTGAGCCTTCATGTTGTGGGTTGTCACGGTAACAGGTACCAGGGTGACTGCAGACACACAAAGCTGCGTTGTTTTCAGCATTTCTGATGTTCCCATGGAAACGGATGTCATTTTTCAAAATGTGGGAAAACTTTTCTGAAACAATAAAAGAATAATATCTTTGTACTGGAAAAAACTGTACACGGCGCCTTTACCTCCACTAGTCCAGATTATAGAGCATCTTCTTCTATATAATTTCAGATTACGGGTCAATAAAGTGACATCTGGTGGTCGTAGATGGATTATCAGGGCCAGTCCCCCCCCCCCCCCCCCCACACACATTATGTCCTACAGTAAGTACACAATCAGAATCCAATGTAAGGCTCTACTATGCACCAGTACTTCATCCACAGCAGCTGAGCAGCTTCACCGTCACATCGTCTCCCAGTGTTTCCTGCAGTTTGAACCCGTCAACACTTTACAATCAAAAACTGCCCCCAAAGCCAACAGCAGCACCGAACGAATCCAGAGAAAGTTACAAAAAAGACAAAAAACAAACTAGCATCACCATCACGTGTAGATCAGACCAGAGTTTTTCAACCTCTGGTGTTTCCTCCAGATCGTCAGGTGAGACGTGGGAAATTATCACATTTCACATTATTTTCTAAAAAAAACCTTTGATCTCACAGCGACAGTGTGTTGCAGAGTTATCATGTATAAATACTCTTCACCACTAGAGGACAGTGTGTTGCAGAGTAATCATGTAGAAATACTCTTCACCACTAGAGGACAGTGTGTTGCAGAGTAATCATGTATAAATACTCTTCACCACTCGCCCTAGGCCTGTTTTTTCTCATCCTGCAGTTTATTCTGAATGAAAGTGTCTCAGCTCTGATAGTGTACGATCGACAGTCGCTTCTGAACTTTCGCAATCATTACGAATCGCTCTCGAAACTTAACAATTGGTGAGGATCAGTCTTCAACTCCTCCCTTCCTCGCGGATGTGCCGGCTTACCTGCACACACCAGTCCCTCCCCGAAGAAGGAGGAGACGCCGGGGTGGACGTGGTGGTGTTGTCGTGAGAGTGCGGGCTAATCTGCGGTCCCTCCGTGGACGGCATTCGGGATCAAATGGCGTTCCTTCGAGCCCCACATCTACTACAGCAGCGCGGTGGATTCTCCCCGTCGGCCCTGATACTGCCTCGCTGCTGAAGTCTACTTCCCTCACGCACCTCGCAATGCTGGGCGCGGTGTGGTCTTTGGGAATCTTCGTTCATTACCCCGGGTACAATCGCCACAGACGTCCCAGGATGCTACGCTACATTTGGCGCTGATAAACGCGCGATCGGTGGGAAATAAGACTTTTGTGCTAAATGACTTTTTCACGGCCAAATATGTGGATTTGATGATGATGACAAAGACGTGGATTCCTCTGTGTGTCTTTAGCGTTTTCAGAGCTTGTTCCTCCAGCTTGCTCTTTCTACAGCACTCCGCGGAAATCAGGCAAGGGTGGAGGACTAGCGACTGTTTTTAAAACGAACTTTAAGTGCCGTACGGTTCCGACAAAAACTTATGAGAGCTTTTGAATTACAACTTCTTGAAATCATACTGGATCCGCCTGTGCTCTGTGCGCTTGTATATCGTCCTCCCAAATTCAACAAGGACTTTATTCGTGATTTCTCGGAGTTTGTGGCTGAAACAGCTGTGAAATACACCAACTTTCTAGTTGTTGGTGATTTTAATATACACGTGTGCTGTCCCTCCAAACCTTTGGTCCATGACTTTTTCAACATTCTGGATTCGTTTGGCCTTTCACAGCTGGTAAACCTCCCTACCCATGAAAAGGGTCATATATTGGACCTTGTACTGTATTGTGGCTTGAACGTGAATCTTAAAGAGATCTGTGATGCAGGCCTATCAGATCATTTCCCTGTGCTTTTCACTCTCTCGTTGTCCCGCTCCACAAACAAACCGCTTCTCCCAGCGCGTAAATGACGTGCTTTAAACGCATCCACACCGTCTATGTTTTCCACTGCTTTTGATGCAGCCAATAGAAGCGACAAAATCAGCATCTGTCTAACATTGTGTCTAACAACAGTCACAAACCCCAGGTTCTTTTTAAAGTTTTGAATGGGATTATTAATCCTCTGGAACCCACTGCTGTTGTCCCGTGTGCATCTTTGTGTGAAGATTTCTGTAAGTTTTTCACTGACAACATTTTAAACTTGCGGTCAACTTTGTGTACTCCAGCCACAGCTCCTAGTGTTCCACCTGTGTGCTCTGCAATCTTCTGTGATTTTGATTGTGTTCTTCTGTCTGATCTGTCTAAAACTGTTGACAGTTTTAAAATCCTCAGCTTGTCCTCTAGATTGCATCCCAGCTGGACTTCTAAAAGCTTCTTTTGATTCGATTGGGACTTGTGTTGTACATTTGATAAATGTCTCTCTGATGTCAGGCTGTGTGCCCACTGCTTTTAAACAAGCTGTAGTACAACCACTTTTAAAAAATCGCAACTTAGATCCTTCTGTTTTATCTAATTATAGGCCTATCTCAAAGCTGCCATTTTTATCACAACTCTTAGAAACAGTGGTGTATGCTCAATTACAGGTGCACCTTCAATTGTTTAATATTGGTGAAAAATTCCAGTCTGGCTTCAAATCGTTGCACAGCACTGAAACAGCTCTTTTAAAAGTTTTTAACGACCTTCTTTTAATAACCGACTCCGGCAGCTCAGCTGTTCTTGTGCTGTTAGATTTAACTGCAGCCTTCGACACTGTCGACCACAAGATTTTGATTTCCCGTCTTGAGTCTTGTGTGGGATTACGAGGTACAGTGCTCAACTGGTTTAAATCATATCTGACAGATCGGTCTTTCATTGTAAATATTGATTCTTTTAGTTCAAAAAGGGCCCCCTTGCCTTGCGGTGTGCCTCAAGGCTCAATTCTAGGACCCATTCTTTTTGCGCTGTACTTGCTGCCTTTGGGTTCCATATTTAAAAATATGGCATTCAATTTCATTGCTTTGCAGATGACATACAAATGTATCTTTCCCTCAATGTGACCTCACCAAACATTTTGCATCAATGTCTTCAGGAAGTGAAGGACTGGATGTCCCTTAATTTGTATCCCCCGCCGTAGCCGATAGGCCCCGAAGGGGGATCTTGAAACAGTCTCCGTACGTCCGTCCGTTCGAACGTTTCTACCTATATCTCGGCAACCCCTGGGCCCACAGTGACCAAACTTCACATGTGGATACATCTCAGAGGGGGAAGGGATACTATGGTGACCTTGACCTAATTTGCATATTAAGTAGGTCACAGGGTCACGAAGTGCTTAAAAACACATTTTGGGCTCTGGAAAGCTGGTTTTTTTAGCTAGAGCTCTGACATTTTATACACACATGATACACACTCCAGGGATAACCTCCAGTACACTAAGTGACCTGACCTTGACCTTGACCTTGAAGATCGGTAGGGTCTGAAGTTTGCTCGTCATGGTTGCACAATACATGTATTTTCATATAAGCATTTCTCCTCATTTCTCAGCAGTTCCTGGGCCCACAGTCACCAAACTTCCCACATGGACACTCCACCTGGGGAGAAGGGGCACCATGGTGACCATGACTTAATTTGCATATCAGGTCACAGGGTCACTAAGTGCATAAAAACACCTTTTGGGCTCTGGAGACGTATTTTGACATAGCTTATGAAGAAGACCTTTCAGATTCTACATAATGATCTACTAGGACCCATGGAACACCCTCTAGTGTACCAAGTGTGCTGCCTTAGAGCTGCTTTGTGAGAAAATATAAAGCCCTCCGGGGGGGGATTAGCCCAGCAACGGCCTTCTTGTCTAAATTTGAACGAGGACAAAACAGAGATTGTTGTTTTTGGCGACCTCAATCTCTGTAAACATGCTCTTGGCCCACTTGAGTCTCGTTCTCAGTCCTGTGGCAAAGCTCTTGGTGTTTTTATTGAGAGCTCTTTTAAGCTGGAAAAGCAGCTGAGCGCAGTGGTTAGAGCTGGCTTTTTTTCATCTTAGGCTTCTTGGGAAGGTGAAGCGATACTTGCCCCCTAACCATTTGGAAACGGTCGTCCTTGCCCTTGTAACCAGTCGCCTGGACGACTGTAATTCCCTTTATTTTGGCCGGAGCCAGTCCTCGATTCAGCGCCTCCAGATGGTACAAAATGCATCACGATATGATCACATCACTCCTGTGCTGGCATCTCTTCATTGGCTCCCTGTTGAATTTAGAATACATTTTAAAATCCTCTTGTTTGTTTTTAAATGTCTAAATGGATTAGCTCCTCATTTGTCAGAGTTGATTTCCTTGCACACTCCTGTCCGAGCTCTGAGGTCTGCTGAACACTATCTTCTAGACCATCCCAGGCCTAAGCGCAAGAGCAGAGGGGACCGAGCCTTCACTGTAGCCGGCCCTAAATTGTGGAATTCTCGCCCTTTACATATTAGAACTGCCACATCTTTGGAGAGTTTCAAGCGCTCGCTGAAGACTCACTTTTTTGCACTGGCCTTCGGCACGAGCTGAGCTGAGCATTTTTCTCATGTTGATTGTATTTTTTTCTATTTGTATTAAATGTTGATTGTTTTATTGTATGGATCTGTACAGCACTTTGGGGCAGTGGCTGCTGTTTGTAAATGTGCTCTATAAATAAATTTGACCTTGACCTTGACCTTGACCACTAGAGGGCAGCACAGAACTTTGCCGGTGAAATGTAAAGTGACAGACGTCAGTGTGGTTCATCTCCACCTCCTGCTACCATCTTGTATCAAAGTACTGTGTCAGTGGCAGTGATGGAGAAGTTTTTGAAAAGGAAGAATGTGAACCAGGATCTCAGCTCTTCATCCATCAGGTCCAGGTTTCACACTGAGGGAGGCACTATTAAAAAAAGTCCTTGCTTTCTGGATTTACTGGATTCCTGTTGATAAAACTTTGATGAGAATGACTTTGATGTCTTTGATGAGAATGAGTTTATGTTGTTAATAGAGGCTGCAGAGTTGAACATTTTAACATTTTCAGGTGGAGGTGTGACTCCAGATGTTTCCAAAGACACTGGATTAAATCATCCTGCTGTAAAATGCGGACGAAGCCTTTGATCGTCGGAGTTTCTGGTGTCGATCTTCTTCTGCTCACAAGTGGAAAAGTTCCCTGAAGCAATCGATTCCACACAGATTTCAGAATCACTTTTTAATCATAAAAAAAAAAAAGAAAAATCCGTTCCCACCAGTGATTAAAACACATTTTGATAAATAAATCACACGAGGAGCCAAAAAAATCACCAAAAAAGTTTGATTTAGTCCAGAAAATACGGTAAATCTACAAACTAACTTTGGGGGTTTTCAGGTTTCGTCAGTTTCTTCCTTCTGAACCAACATTTTGTCCCGAACTCTTCCCCTCTTTCACTCATCCCTCCATCCCCGTTCTCCTGGATGACTTGGCGGCGTTCTCCTCCCTCTCCGCTCTGTCCATCATCACCCGTCGTTCTCTCCGTCTTCTCCATTGGGTAATCACGGAGGAGAGATTCAATTCAACTCAACTTTATTGACGCGGCAGGAAACGACACATTTCTTCTTTAAACAGAGAAAAAAACAAACAAACTCACGGGAACAAGCGATTATTTACATTTACATTTATTTGCGACTGTGGAAAAGAAAAAGTGGAGGTGAAGAAGTCCGGGAAGGCGGAGCAATGGAGTCTTGGACTCCGTCTCTTATGTGTCCAAGGAACCTTGGAGAGTCAACAGTCGGAGTTCCAGGTCCCGGGTGTTGCTCTCACAGTCGTCCATGTGGTCGCGGTACTTTTGTTCCAGCATCTGAAAGACCAGCAGCACCTTATCGAGGAGGTCGTCTTTCTCCTGAGACATCTTCTCATTCTCTTCTCTTTCTAGCTGGAAACTCTTTTCCAAGGCCTGGACCTCCTCCTCCTTCTGTTTCAGCAGTTTCTCCTTGTCCTCCTCCAAACTGCTGACCTCTGAACTGAGCTCACTGACCTTCTGCTCAAACTCCGACCGCTGGACAAACTTCTGTTCCCCGGCCTCCTCCAGCTGAGTGACCTTCACCTGCTGGAGCTGAGCCTGGGCTCTCTCCAGTTCCACCCTGGTGCTCTCCAGGTCCACCCTGGTGCTCTCCAGGTCCACCCTGGTGCTCTCCAGGTTGGTCGTTACATCGTCCTTCAGTTCCTTTTTCAGGTCCTCGCACTCGGTCTCCTTGAGTTCCAGGTCATTTGTGAGAGTTTCCACTTCTAATTCAAGCTGGTGAGTGTTGGTGACACTGACCTCTATGTAGTCATTGTGCAGCTCTGCCTGATGACTCAAGGCGTACGACAGCTCATTGATTTTGTCGTCTCGCTCCTTCAATTTCCTCTCATTTTCTTCTCTTTCTAACTGGAGACTCTTTTCCAAGGCCCAGACCTTCAGCTCCTGGTCTCTCAGATGTTGGTCCTTGTGTTGGACTTCAAAGTGCCACTGTACTAGTTTCATCTCCAAATCAGCCTTGGCCTTCTCTAGTATATCCTGGGACATCTCTAAGTTGGTCCTGATGTTTGTTCGACCATCATTCAGTTCCTGCACTTCCTTTTTGAGGTCCTTGCACTCGGTCTCCTTGAGTTCCAGGTCATTCGTGAGGGTTTCCACTTCCAATTCCAGCTGGTGAGTGTTGGTGACACTGACCTCTATGTAGTCCTTGTGCAGCTCTGCCTGATGACTCAAGGCGTACGACAGCTCATTGATTTGGTCGTCTCGCTCCTTCAACATCTGCTCAGTTTCTTCTCTATGTAGCGTGAGTGTCTTGTCCACCCTTTTTGTGATGGTTTCCAGTTTCACTTGGAGCGCGTGATTCTTGGTGGTACATTCCTCTATGAGCATCTCCTCGCCCAGCTCTGCCTCATTCAAGGCGTACGACAGCTGATTGATTTCACCGTCTTTCTCCTGCAACTTCCTCTCATTTTCTTCTCTTTCTAACTGGAGACTCTTTTCCAAGGCCCAGACCTTCAGCTCCTGGTCTCTCAGATGTTGGTCCTTGTGTTGGACTTCAAGGTGCCACTGTACTAGTTTCATCTCCAAATCAGCCTTGGCCTTCTCTAGTATATCGTGGGACATCTCTAAGTTGGTCCTGATGTTTGTTCGACCATCATTCAGTTCCTGCACTTCCTTTTTGAGGTCCTTGCACTCGGTCTCCTTGAGTTCCAGGTCATTCGTGAGGGTTTCCACTTCCAATTCCAGCTGGTGAGTGTTGGTGACACTGACCTCTATGTAGTCCTTGTGCAGCTCTGCCTGATGACTCAAGGCGTACGACAGCTCATTGATTTTGTCGTCTCGCTCCTTCAAAATCTGCTCAGTTTCTTCTCTATGTAGCGTGAGTGTCTTGTCCACCCTTTTTGTGATGGTTTCCAGTTTCACTTGGAGCGCGTGATTCTTGGTGGTACATTCCTCTATGAGCATCTCCTCGCCCAGCTCTGCCTCATTCAAGGCGTACGACAGCTGATTGATTTCACCGTCTTTCTCCTGCAACTTCCTCTCATTTTCTTCTCTTTCTAACTGGAGACTCTTTTCCAAGGCCCAGACCTTCAGCTCCTGGTCTCTCAGATGTTGGTCCTTGTGTTGGACTTCAAAGTGCCACTGTACTAGTTTCATCTCCAAATCAGCCTTGGCCTTCTCTAGTATATCGTGGGACATCTCTAAGTTGGTCCTGATGTTTGTACGACCATCATTCAGTTCCTGCACTTCCTTTTTGAGGTCCTTGCACTCGGTCTCCTTGAGTTCCAGGTCATTCGTGAGGGTTTCCACTTCCAATTCCAGCTGGTGAGTGTTGGTGACACTGACCTCTATGTAGTCCTTGTGCAGCTCTGCCTGATGACTCAAGGCGTACGACAGCTCATTGATTTTGTCGTCTCGCTCCTTCAACATCTGCTCAGTTTCTTCTCTATGTAGCGTGAGTGTCTTGTCCACCCTTTTTGTGATGGTTTCCAGTTTCACTTGGAGCGCGTGATTCTTGGTGGTACATTCCTCTATGAGCATCTCCTCGCCCAGCTCTGCCTCATTCAAGGCGTACGACAGCTGATTGATTTCACCGTCTTTCTCCTGCAACTTCCTCTCATTTTCTTCTCTTTCTAACTGGAGACTCTTTTCCAAGGCCCAGACCTTCAGCTCCTGGTCTCTCAGATGTTGGTCCTTGTGTTGGACTTCAAGGTGCCACTGTACTAGTTTCATCTCCAAATCAGCCTTGGCCTTCTCTAGTATATTGTGGGACATCTCTAAGTTGGTCCTGATGTTTGTTCGACCATCATTCAGTTCCTGCACTTCCTTTTTCAGGTCCTCGCACTCAGCCTCCTTGAGTTCCAGGTCATTCGTGAGGGTTTCCACTTCCAATTCGAGCTGGTGAGTGTTGGTGACACTGACCTCTATGTAGTCATTGTGCAGCTCTGCCTGATGACTCAAGGCGTACGACAGCTCATTGATTTTGTCGTCTCGCTCCTTCAACATCTGCTCAGTTTCTTCTCTATGTAGCGTGAGTGTCTTGTCCACCCTTTTTGTGATGGTTTCCAGTTTCACTTGGAGCGCGTGATTCTTGGTGGTACATTCCTCTATGAGCATCTCCTCGCCCAGCTCTGCCTCATTCAAGGCGTACGACAGCTGATTGATTTCACCGTCTTTCTCCTGCAACATCTGCTCAGTGTCTTCTCTTTGTGACTGGAGACTCTTTTCCAAGGCCTGAACCTCCTCATCCTTCTGTTTCAGCAGCTTCTCATTCTCGTCTTTCAGACTGGAGACGACTGCAGAAAGTTGACGGACTTCCTCCTCGTACTCAGACTGCAGGGCGGATTTCTCCTCAGCTGCGTCCTTCAGCTTGGTTTCCATCGTCCTCTCCAGTTGGGCCTTGGACTCTTCCAGTTGGGCCTTGGACTCTTCCAGGTCGGCCTTGGACCAGTGCAGTTCGGCCGTGGCCCAGTGCAGTTCGGAGTTGGACCTCAGCAGTTGGACCTTGGACCTCTCCTCCTCAGCTATGTACTCCTCCAGGTCATCCACGTACGTCTCCAGGTTGGTGTTGACGGTTGTTACATCCTCATAGATTTCCTTCAGTTCCTTCAGTTCCTTTGCTTGATCGCCACACTCCGTCTCCTTACTGTCCAAGGCACTTTTGAGGGCGTCCACTTCTAACTCCAGAGCTCCGACCCGGCTGCTCAACTCCTCCTTCTCTTTCAGCAGCTTCTCATCGTCTTTCAAGCTGCAGACGACTGGAGGAAGTCCCAGATCCTTCTTGCACTGGCAATGCTTTCCCGATCCGTCTTCAACTCTGTCCTCCACCTGAGTGTCCACTTCCCCCTCCACGTCCCCTTTGGACCCCTCCAGAGCTTGGGCCAGTTGTTCTCGGTCTTCCTCCACGCTCCTTAGTCGACGCCAGAGCTTCATGTAACTCTCCATCTGGTCGTTGCTCAACGTTCTGTAAAAGCTGAGCTCGTTTTTCAATTGTTTGATTGCGTCACAACTGCGCCCCGCAGTCGTCTGCTGTGCGCTTTCCATTCCTGAAGCAAAATCCTGCGACATGTTTTGACTTGTAACTCGTAAAACTTGTAAAACTCGTAAAGCTCGTAAAACTCGTAAAACTCGTAAAACTTGTAAAGCTGCTCTCCACTGCAATGTAGTATCGATCTGTCTCTGAGATGAACTGAACACCTCTGGAACCTCGTGGGCTTTTATACCTGCGGACATCAAAGCCATCATGTTCCCATGACATCATAACATGATCCAAGGCTTTCATGTTCACATGACATCATAACATGATCAAGGGACTTTCATGTTCACTAACAAGGCATAACATGATCCACGGCTTTGATGTTCACAGTGAGCCTTCATGTTGTGGGTTGTCACGGTAACAGGTACCAGGGTGACTGCAGACACACAAAGCTGCGTTGTTTTCAGCATTTCTGATGTTCCCATGGAAACGGATGTCATTTTTCAAAATGTGGGAAAACTTTTCTGAAACAATAAAAGAATAATATCTTTGTACTGGAAAAAACTGTACACGGCGCCTTTACCTCCACTAGTCCAGATTATAGAGCATCTTCTTCTATATAATTTCAGATTACGGGTCAATAAAGTGACATCTGGTGGTCGTAGATGGATTATCAGGGCCAGTCCCCCCCCCCCCCCCCCACACACATTATGTCCTACAGTAAGTACACAATCAGAATCCAATGTAAGGCTCTACTATGCACCAGTACTTCATCCACAGCAGCTGAGCAGCTTCACCGTCACATCGTCTCCCAGTGTTTCCTGCAGTTTGAACCCGTCAACACTTTACAATCAAAAACTGCCCCCAAAGCCAACAGCAGCACCGAACGAATCCAGAGAAAGTTACAAAAAAGACAAAAAACAAACTAGCATCACCATCACGTGTAGATCAGACCAGAGTTTTTCAACCTCTGGTGTTTCCTCCAGATCGTCAGGTGAGACGTGGGAAATTATCACATTTCACATTATTTTCTAAAAAAAACCTTTGATCTCACAGCGACAGTGTGTTGCAGAGTTATCATGTATAAATACTCTTCAC
This sequence comes from Blennius ocellaris, assembly GCF_963422515.1. Lineage (NCBI taxonomy): Eukaryota > Metazoa > Chordata > Actinopteri > Blenniiformes > Blenniidae > Blennius > Blennius ocellaris. The sequence goes on along the minus strand of NC_137668.1, from coordinate 20,867,944 downwards.
CACTAGAGGACAGTGTGTTGCAGAGTAATCATGTAGAAATACTCTTCACCACTAGAGGACAGTGTGTTGCAGAGTAATCATGTATAAATACTCTTCACCACTCGCCCTAGGCCTGTTTTTTCTCATCCTGCAGTTTATTCTGAATGAAAGTGTCTCAGCTCTGATAGTGTACGATCGACAGTCGCTTCTGAACTTTCGCAATCATTACGAATCGCTCTCGAAACTTAACAATTGGTGAGGATCAGTCTTCAACTCCTCCCTTCCTCGCGGATGTGCCGGCTTACCTGCACACACCAGTCCCTCCCCGAAGAAGGAGGAGACGCCGGGGTGGACGTGGTGGTGTTGTCGTGAGAGTGCGGGCTAATCTGCGGTCCCTCCGTGGACGGCATTCGGGATCAAATGGCGTTCCTTCGAGCCCCACATCTACTACAGCAGCGCGGTGGATTCTCCCCGTCGGCCCTGATACTGCCTCGCTGCTGAAGTCTACTTCCCTCACGCACCTCGCAATGCTGGGCGCGGTGTGGTCTTTGGGAATCTTCGTTCATTACCCCGGGTACAATCGCCACAGACGTCCCAGGATGCTACGCTACATTTGGCGCTGATAAACGCGCGATCGGTGGGAAATAAGACTTTTGTGCTAAATGACTTTTTCACGGCCAAATATGTGGATTTGATGATGATGACAAAGACGTGGATTCCTCTGTGTGTCTTTAGCGTTTTCAGAGCTTGTTCCTCCAGCTTGCTCTTTCTACAGCACTCCGCGGAAATCAGGCAAGGGTGGAGGACTAGCGACTGTTTTTAAAACAAACTTTAAGTGCCGTACGGTTCCGACAAAAACTTATGAGAGCTTTTGAATTACAACTTCTTGAAATCATACTGGATCCGCCTGTGCTCTGTGCGCTTGTATATCGTCCTCCCAAATTCAACAAGGACTTTATTCGTGATTTCTCGGAGTTTGTGGCTGAAACAGCTGTGAAATACACCAACTTTCTAGTTGTTGGTGATTTTAATATACACGTGTGCTGTCCCTCCAAACCTTTGGTCCATGACTTTTTCAACATTCTGGATTCGTTTGGCCTTTCACAGCTGGTAAACCTCCCTACCCATGAAAAGGGTCATATATTGGACCTTGTACTGTATTGTGGCTTGAACGTGAATCTTAAAGAGATCTGTGATGCAGGCCTATCAGATCATTTCCCTGTGCTTTTCACTCTCTCGTTGTCCCGCTCCACAAACAAACCGCTTCTCCCAGCGCGTAAATGACGTGCTTTAAACGCATCCACACCGTCTATGTTTTCCACTGCTTTTGATGCAGCCAATAGAAGCGACAAAATCAGCATCTGTCTAACATTGTGTCTAACAACAGTCACAAACCCCAGGTTCTTTTTAAAGTTTTGAATGGGATTATTAATCCTCTGGAACCCACTGCTGTTGTCCCGTGTGCATCTTTGTGTGAAGATTTCTGTAAGTTTTTCACTGACAACATTTTAAACTTGCGGTCAACTTTGTGTACTCCAGCCACAGCTCCTAGTGTTCCACCTGTGTGCTCTGCAATCTTCTGTGATTTTGATTGTGTTCTTCTGTCTGATCTGTCTAAAACTGTTGACAGTTTTAAAATCCTCAGCTTGTCCTCTAGATTGCATCCCAGCTGGACTTCTAAAAGCTTCTTTTGATTCGATTGGGACTTGTGTTGTACATTTGATAAATGTCTCTCTGATGTCAGGCTGTGTGCCCACTGCTTTTAAACAAGCTGTAGTACAACCACTTTTAAAAAATCGCAACTTAGATCCTTCTGTTTTATCTAATTATAGGCCTATCTCAAAGCTGCCATTTTTATCACAACTCTTAGAAACAGTGGTGTATGCTCAATTACAGGTGCACCTTCAATTGTTTAATATTGGTGAAAAATTCCAGTCTGGCTTCAAATCGTTGCACAGCACTGAAACAGCTCTTTTAAAAGTTTTTAACGACCTTCTTTTAATAACCGACTCCGGCAGCTCAGCTGTTCTTGTGCTGTTAGATTTAACTGCAGCCTTCGACACTGTCGACCACAAGATTTTGATTTCCCGTCTTGAGTCTTGTGTGGGATTACGAGGTACAGTGCTCAACTGGTTTAAATCATATCTGACAGATCGGTCTTTCATTGTAAATATTGATTCTTTTAGTTCAAAAAGGGCCCCCTTGCCTTGCGGTGTGCCTCAAGGCTCAATTCTAGGACCCATTCTTTTTGCGCTGTACTTGCTGCCTTTGGGTTCCATATTTAAAAATATGGCATTCAATTTCATTGCTTTGCAGATGACATACAAATGTATCTTTCCCTCAATGTGACCTCACCAAACATTTTGCATCAATGTCTTCAGGAAGTGAAGGACTGGATGTCCCTTAATTTGTATCCCCCGCCGTAGCCGATAGGCCCCGAAGGGGGATCTTGAAACAGTCTCCGTACGTCCGTCCGTTCGAACGTTTCTACCTATATCTCGGCAACCCCTGGGCCCACAGTGACCAAACTTCACATGTGGATACATCTCAGAGGGGGAAGGGATACTATGGTGACCTTGACCTAATTTGCATATTAAGTAGGTCACAGGGTCACGAAGTGCTTAAAAACACATTTTGGGCTCTGGAAAGCTGGTTTTTTTAGCTAGAGCTCTGACATTTTATACACACATGATACACACTCCAGGGATAACCTCCAGTACACTAAGTGACCTGACCTTGACCTTGACCTTGAAGATCGGTAGGGTCTGAAGTTTGCTCGTCATGGTTGCACAATACATGTATTTTCATATAAGCATTTCTCCTCATTTCTCAGCAGTTCCTGGGCCCACAGTCACCAAACTTCCCACATGGACACTCCACCTGGGGAGAAGGGGCACCATGGTGACCATGACTTAATTTGCATATCAGGTCACAGGGTCACTAAGTGCATAAAAACACCTTTTGGGCTCTGGAGACGTATTTTGACATAGCTTATGAAGAAGACCTTTCAGATTCTACATAATGATCTACTAGGACCCATGGAACACCCTCTAGTGTACCAAGTGTGCTGCCTTAGAGCTGCTTTGTGAGAAAATATAAAGCCCTCCGGGGGGGGATTAGCCCAGCAACGGCCTTCTTGTCTAAATTTGAACGAGGACAAAACAGAGATTGTTGTTTTTGGCGACCTCAATCTCTGTAAACATGCTCTTGGCCCACTTGAGTCTCGTTCTCAGTCCTGTGGCAAAGCTCTTGGTGTTTTTATTGAGAGCTCTTTTAAGCTGGAAAAGCAGCTGAGCGCAGTGGTTAGAGCTGGCTTTTTTTCATCTTAGGCTTCTTGGGAAGGTGAAGCGATACTTGCCCCCTAACCATTTGGAAACGGTCGTCCTTGCCCTTGTAACCAGTCGCCTGGACGACTGTAATTCCCTTTATTTTGGCCGGAGCCAGTCCTCGATTCAGCGCCTCCAGATGGTACAAAATGCATCACGATATGATCACATCACTCCTGTGCTGGCATCTCTTCATTGGCTCCCTGTTGAATTTAGAATACATTTTAAAATCCTCTTGTTTGTTTTTAAATGTCTAAATGGATTAGCTCCTCATTTGTCAGAGTTGATTTCCTTGCACACTCCTGTCCGAGCTCTGAGGTCTGCTGAACACTATCTTCTAGACCATCCCAGGCCTAAGCGCAAGAGCAGAGGGGACCGAGCCTTCACTGTAGCCGGCCCTAAATTGTGGAATTCTCGCCCTTTACATATTAGAACTGCCACATCTTTGGAGAGTTTCAAGCGCTCGCTGAAGACTCACTTTTTTGCACTGGCCTTCGGCACGAGCTGAGCTGAGCATTTTTCTCATGTTGATTGTATTTTTTTCTATTTGTATTAAATGTTGATTGTTTTATTGTATGGATCTGTACAGCACTTTGGGGCAGTGGCTGCTGTTTGTAAATGTGCTCTATAAATAAATTTGACCTTGACCACTAGAGGGCAGCACAGAACTTTGCCGGTGAAATGTAAAGTGACAGACGTCAGTGTGGTTCATCTCCACCTCCTGCTACCATCTTGTATCAAAGTACTGTGTCAGTGGCAGTGATGGAGAAGTTTTTGAAAAGGAAGAATGTGAACCAGGATCTCAGCTCTTCATCCATCAGGTCCAGGTTTCACACTGAGGGAGGCACTATTAAAAAAAGTCCTTGCTTTCTGGATTTACTGGATTCCTGTTGATAAAACTTTGATGAGAATGACTTTGATGTCTTTGATGAGAATGAGTTTATGTTGTTAATAGAGGCTGCAGAGTTGAACATTTTAACATTTTCAGGTGGAGGTGTGACTCCAGATGTTTCCAAAGACACCGGATTAAATCATCCTGCTGTAAAATGCGGACGAAGCCTTTGATCGTCGGAGTTTCTGGTGTCGATCTTCTTCTGCTCACAAGTGGAAAAGTTCCCTGAAGCAATCGATTCCACACAGATTTCAGAATCACTTTTTAATCATAAAAAAAAAAAAGAAAAATCCGTTCCCACCAGTGATTAAAACACATTTTGATAAATAAATCACACGAGGAGCCAAAAAAATCAACAAAAAAGTTTGATTTAGTCCAGAAAATACGGTAAATCTACAAACTAACTTTGGGGGTTTTCAGGTTTCGTCAGTTTCTTCCTTCTGAACCAACATTTTGTCCCGAACTCTTCCCCTCTTTCACTCATCCCTCCATCCCCGTTCTCCTGGATGACTTGGCGGCGTTCTCCTCCCTCTCCGCTCTGTCCATCATCACCCGTCGTTCTCTCCGTCTTCTCCATTGGGTAATCACGGAGGAGAGATTCAATTCAACTCAACTTTATTGACGCGGCAGGAAACGACACATTTCTTCTTTAAACAGAGAAAAAAACAAACAAACTCACGGGAACAAGCGATTATTTACATTTACATTTATTTGCGACTGTGGAAAAGAAAAAGTGGAGGTGAAGAAGTCCGGGAAGGCGGAGCAATGGAGTCTTGGACTCCGTCTCTTATGTGTCCAAGGAACCTTGGAGAGTCAACAGTCGGAGTTCCAGGTCCCGGGTGTTGCTCTCACAGTCGTCCATGTGGTCGCGGTACTTTTGTTCCAGCATCTGAAAGACCAGCAGCACCTTATCGAGGAGGTCGTCTTTCTCCTGAGACATCTTCTCATTCTCTTCTCTTTCTAGCTGGAAACTCTTTTCCAAGGCCTGGACCTCCTCCTCCTTCTGTTTCAGCAGTTTCTCCTTGTCCTCCTCCAAACTGCTGACCTCTGAACTGAGCTCACTGACCTTCTGCTCAAACTCCGACCGCTGGACAAACTTCTGTTCCCCGGCCTCCTCCAGCTGAGTGACCTTCACCTGCTGGAGCTGAGCCTGGGCTCTCTCCAGTTCCACCCTGGTGCTCTCCAGGTCCACCCTGGTGCTCTCCAGGTCCACCCTGGTGCTCTCCAGGTTGGTCGTTACATCGTCCTTCAGTTCCTTTTTCAGGTCCTCGCACTCGGTCTCCTTGAGTTCCAGGTCATTTGTGAGAGTTTCCACTTCTAATTCAAGCTGGTGAGTGTTGGTGACACTGACCTCTATGTAGTCATTGTGCAGCTCTGCCTGATGACTCAAGGCGTACGACAGCTCATTGATTTTGTCGTCTCGCTCCTTCAACATCTGCTCAGTTTCTTCTCTATGTAGCGTGAGTGTCTTGTCCACCCTTTTTGTGATGGTTTCCAGTTTCACTTGGAGCGCGTGATTCTTGGTGGTACATTCCTCTATGAGCATCTCCTCGCCCAGCTCTGCCTCATTCAAGGCGTACGACAGCTGATTGATTTCACCGTCTTTCTCCTGCAACTTCCTCTCATTTTCTTCTCTTTCTAACTGGAGACTCTTTTCCAAGGCCCAGACCTTCAGCTCCTGGTCTCTCAGATGTTGGTCCTTGTGTTGGACTTCAAGGTGCCACTGTACTAGTTTCATCTCCAAATCAGCCTTGGCCTTCTCTAGTATATCGTGGGACATCTCTAAGTTGGTCCTGATGTTTGTTCGACCATCATTCAGTTCCTGCACTTCCTTTTTGAGGTCCTTGCACTCGGTCTCCTTGAGTTCCAGGTCATTCGTGAGGGTTTCCACTTCCAATTCCAGCTGGTGAGTGTTGGTGACACTGACCTCTATGTAGTCCTTGTGCAGCTCTGCCTGATGACTCAAGGCGTACGACAGCTCATTGATTTTGTCGTCTCGCTCCTTCAACATCTGCTCAGTTTCTTCTCTATGTAGCGTGAGTGTCTTGTCCACCCTTTTTGTGATGGTTTCCAGTTTCACTTGGAGCGCGTGATTCTTGGTGGTACATTCCTCTATGAGCATCTCCTCGCCCAGCTCTGCCTCATTCAAGGCGTACGACAGCTGATTGATTTCACCGTCTTTCTCCTGCAACTTCCTCTCATTTTCTTCTCTTTCTAACTGGAGACTCTTTTCCAAGGCCCAGACCTTCAGCTCCTGGTCTCTCAGATGTTGGTCCTTGTGTTGGACTTCAAGGTGCCACTGTACTAGTTTCATCTCCAAATCAGCCTTGGCCTTCTCTAGTATATTGTGGGACATCTCTAAGTTGGTCCTGATGTTTGTTCGACCATCATTCAGTTCCTGCACTTCCTTTTTCAGGTCCTCGCACTCAGTCTCCTTGAGTTCCAGGTCATTCGTGAGGGTTTCCACTTCCAATTCGAGCTGGTGAGTGTTGGTGACACTGACCTCTATGTAGTCATTGTGCAGCTCTGCCTGATGACTCAAGGCGTACGACAGCTCATTGATTTTGTCGTCTCGCTCCTTCAACATCTGCTCAGTTTCTTCTCTATGTAGCGTGAGTGTCTTGTCCACCCTTTTTGTGATGGTTTCCAGTTTCACTTGGAGCGCGTGATTCTTGGTGGTACATTCCTCTATGAGCATCTCCTCGCCCAGCTCTGCCTCATTCAAGGCGTACGACAGCTGATTGATTTCACCGTCTTTCTCCTGCAACATCTGCTCAGTGTCTTCTCTTTGTGACTGGAGACTCTTTTCCAAGGCCTGAACCTCCTCATCCTTCTGTTTCAGCAGCTTCTCATTCTCGTCTTTCAGACTGGAGACGACTGCAGAAAGTTGACGGACTTCCTCCTCGTACTCAGACTGCAGGGCGGATTTCTCCTCAGCTGCGTCCTTCAGCTTGGTTTCCATCGTCCTCTCCAGTTGGGCCTTGGACTCTTCCAGTTGGGCCTTGGACTCTTCCAGGTCGGCCTTGGACCAGTGCAGTTCGGCCGTGGCCCAGTGCAGTTCGGAGTTGGACCTCAGCAGTTGGACCTTGGACCTCTCCTCCTCAGCTATGTACTCCTCCAGGTCATCCACGTACGTCTCCAGGTTGGTGTTGACGGTTGTTACATCCTCATACATTTCCTTCAGTTCCTTCAGTTCCTTTGCTTGATCGCCACACTCCGTCTCCTTACTGTCCAAGGCACTTTTGAGGGCGTCCACTTCTAACTCCAGAGCTCCGACCCGGCTGCTCAACTCCTCCTTCTCTTTCAGCAGCTTCTCATCGTCTTTCAAGCTGCAGACGACTGGAGGAAGTCCCAGATCCTTCTTGCACTGGCAATGCTTTCCCGATCCGTCTTCAACTCTGTCCTCCACCTGAGTGTCCACTTCCCCCTCCACGTCCCCTTTGGACCCCTCCAGAGCTTGGGCCAGTTGTTCTCGGTCTTCCTCCACGCTCCTTAGTCGACGCCAGAGCTTCATGTAACTCTCCATCTGGTCGTTGCTCAACGTTCTGTAAAAGCTGAGCTCGTTTTTCAATTGTTTGATTGCGTCACAACTGCGCCCCGCAGTCGTCTGCTGTGCGCTTTCCATTCCTGAAGCAAAATCCTGCGACATGTTTTGACTTGTAACTCGTAAAACTTGTAAAGCTCGTAAAACTCGTAAAGCTCGTAAAACTCGTAAAACTCGTAAAACTTGTAAAGCTGCTCTCCACTGCAATGTAGTATCGATCTGTCTCTGAGATGAACTGAACACCTCTGGAACCTCGTGGGCTTTTATACCTGCGGACATCAAAGCCATCATGTTCCCATGACATCATAACATGATCCAAGGCTTTCATGTTCACATGACATCATAACATGATCAAGGGACTTTCATGTTCACTAACAAGGCATAACATGATCCACGGCTTTGATGTTCACAGTGAGCCTTCATGTTGTGGGTTGTCACGGTAACAGGTACCAGGGTGACTGCAGACACACAAAGCTGCGTTGTTTTCAGCATTTCTGATGTTCCCATGGAAACGGATGTCATTTTTCAAAATGTGGGAAAACTTTTCTGAAACAATAAAAGAATAATATCTTTGTACTGGAAAAAACTGTACACGGCGCCTTTACCTCCACTAGTCCAGATTATAGAGCATCTTCTTCTATATAATTTCAGATTACGGGTCAATAAAGTGACATCTGGTGGTCGTAGATGGATTATCAGGGCCAGTCCCCCCCCCCCCCCCCCACACACATTATGTCCTACAGTAAGTACACAATCAGAATCCAATGTAAGGCTCTACTATGCACCAGTACTTCATCCACAGCAGCTGAGCAGCTTCACCGTCACATCGTCTCCCAGTGTTTCCTGCAGTTTGAACCCGTCAACACTTTACAATCAAAAACTGCCCCCAAAGCCAACAGCAGCACCGAACGAATCCAGAGAAAGTTACAAAAAAGACAAAAAACAAACTAGCATCACCATCACGTGTAGATCAGACCAGAGTTTTTCAACCTCTGGTGTTTCCTCCAGATCGTCAGGTGAGACGTGGGAAATTATCACATTTCACATTATTTTCTAAAAAAAACCTTTGATCTCACAGCGACAGTGTGTTGCAGAGTTATCATGTATAAATACTCTTCACCACTAGAGGACAGTGTGTTGCAGAGTAATCATGTAGAAATACTCTTCACCACTAGAGGACAGTGTGTTGCAGAGTAATCATGTATAAATACTCTTCACCACTCGCCCTAGGCCTGTTTTTTCTCATCCTGCAGTTTATTCTGAATGAAAGTGTCTCAGCTCTGATAGTGTACGATCGACAGTCGCTTCTGAACTTTCGCAATCATTACGAATCGCTCTCGAAACTTAACAATTGGTGAGGATCAGTCTTCAACTCCTCCCTTCCTCGCGGATGTGCCGGCTTACCTGCACACACCAGTCCCTCCCCGAAGAAGGAGGAGACGCCGGGGTGGACGTGGTGGTGTTGTCGTGAGAGTGCGGGCTAATCTGCGGTCCCTCCGTGGACGGCATTCGGGATCAAATGGCGTTCCTTCGAGCCCCACATCTACTACAGCAGCGCGGTGGATTCTCCCCGTCGGCCCTGATACTGCCTCGCTGCTGAAGTCTACTTCCCTCACGCACCTCGCAATGCTGGGCGCGGTGTGGTCTTTGGGAATCTTCGTTCATTACCCCGGGTACAATCGCCACAGACGTCCCAGGATGCTACGCTACATTTGGCGCTGATAAACGCGCGATCGGTGGGAAATAAGACTTTTGTGCTAAATGACTTTTTCACGGCCAAATATGTGGATTTGATGATGATGACAAAGACGTGGATTCCTCTGTGTGTCTTTAGCGTTTTCAGAGCTTGTTCCTCCAGCTTGCTCTTTCTACAGCACTCCGCGGAAATCAGGCAAGGGTGGAGGACTAGCGACTGTTTTTAAAACGAACTTTAAGTGCCGTACGGTTCCGACAAAAACTTATGAGAGCTTTTGAATTACAACTTCTTGAAATCATACTGGATCCGCCTGTGCTCTGTGCGCTTGTATATCGTCCTCCCAAATTCAACAAGGACTTTATTCGTGATTTCTCGGAGTTTGTGGCTGAAACAGCTGTGAAATACACCAACTTTCTAGTTGTTGGTGATTTTAATATACACGTGTGCTGTCCCTCCAAACCTTTGGTCCATGACTTTTTCAACATTCTGGATTCGTTTGGCCTTTCACAGCTGGTAAACCTCCCTACCCATGAAAAGGGTCATATATTGGACCTTGTACTGTATTGTGGCTTGAACGTGAATCTTAAAGAGATCTGTGATGCAGGCCTATCAGATCATTTCCCTGTGCTTTTCACTCTCTCGTTGTCCCGCTCCACAAACAAACCGCTTCTCCCAGCGCGTAAATGACGTGCTTTAAACGCATCCACACCGTCTATGTTTTCCACTGCTTTTGATGCAGCCAATAGAAGCGACAAAATCAGCATCTGTCTAACATTGTGTCTAACAACAGTCACAAACCCCAGGTTCTTTTTAAAGTTTTGAATGGGATTATTAATCCTCTGGAACCCACTGCTGTTGTCCCGTGTGCATCTTTGTGTGAAGATTTCTGTAAGTTTTTCACTGACAACATTTTAAACTTGCGGTCAACTTTGTGTACTCCAGCCACAGCTCCTAGTGTTCCACCTGTGTGCTCTGCAATCTTCTGTGATTTTGATTGTGTTCTTCTGTCTGATCTGTCTAAAACTGTTGACAGTTTTAAAATCCTCAGCTTGTCCTCTAGATTGCATCCCAGCTGGACTTCTAAAAGCTTCTTTTGATTCGATTGGGACTTGTGTTGTACATTTGATAAATGTCTCTCTGATGTCAGGCTGTGTGCCCACTGCTTTTAAACAAGCTGTAGTACAACCACTTTTAAAAAATCGCAACTTAGATCCTTCTGTTTTATCTAATTATAGGCCTATCTCAAAGCTGCCATTTTTATCACAACTCTTAGAAACAGTGGTGTATGCTCAATTACAGGTGCACCTTCAATTGTTTAATATTGGTGAAAAATTCCAGTCTGGCTTCAAATCGTTGCACAGCACTGAAACAGCTCTTTTAAAAGTTTTTAACGACCTTCTTTTAATAACCGACTCCGGCAGCTCAGCTGTTCTTGTGCTGTTAGATTTAACTGCAGCCTTCGACACTGTCGACCACAAGATTTTGATTTCCCGTCTTGAGTCTTGTGTGGGATTACGAGGTACAGTGCTCAACTGGTTTAAATCATATCTGACAGATCGGTCTTTCATTGTAAATATTGATTCTTTTAGTTCAAAAAGGGCCCCCTTGCCTTGCGGTGTGCCTCAAGGCTCAATTCTAGGACCCATTCTTTTTGCGCTGTACTTGCTGCCTTTGGGTTCCATATTTAAAAATATGGCATTCAATTTCATTGCTTTGCAGATGACATACAAATGTATCTTTCCCTCAATGTGACCTCACCAAACATTTTGCATCAATGTCTTCAGGAAGTGAAGGACTGGATGTACCTTAATTTGTATCCCCCGCCGTAGCCGATAGGCCCCGAAGGGGGATCTTGAAACAGTCTCCGTACGTCCGTCCGTTCGAACGTTTCTACCTATATCTCGGCAACCCCTGGGCCCACAGTGACCAAACTTCACATGTGGATACATCTCAGAGGGGGAAGGGATACTATGGTGACCTTGACCTAATTTGCATATTAAGTAGGTCACAGGGTCACGAAGTGCTTAAAAACACATTTTGGGCTCTGGAAAGCTGGTTTTTTTAGCTAGAGCTCTGACATTTTATACACACATGATACACACTCCAGGGATAACCTCCAGTACACTAAGTGACCTGACCTTGACCTTGACCTTGAAGATCGGTAGGGTCTGAAGTTTGCTCGTCATGGTTGCACAATACATGTATTTTCATATAAGCATTTCTCCTCATTTCTCAGCAGTTCCTGGGCCCACAGTCACCAAACTTCCCACATGGACACTCCACCTGGGGAGAAGGGGCACCATGGTGACCATGACTTAATTTGCATATCAGGTCACAGGGTCACTAAGTGCATAAAAACACCTTTTGGGCTCTGGAGACGTATTTTGACATAGCTTATGAAGAAGACCTTTCAGATTCTACATAATGATCTACTAGGACCCATGGAACACCCTCTAGTGTACCAAGTGTGCTGCCTTAGAGCTGCTTTGTGAGAAAATATAAAGCCCTCCGGGGGGGATTAGCCCAGCAACGGCCTTCTTGTCTAAATTTGAACGAGGACAAAACAGAGATTGTTGTTTTTGGCGACCTCAATCTCTGTAAACATGCTCTTGGCCCACTTGAGTCTCGTTCTCAGTCCTGTGGCAAAGCTCTTGGTGTTTTTATTGAGAGCTCTTTTAAGCTGGAAAAGCAGCTGAGCGCAGTGGTTAGAGCTGGCTTTTTTTCATCTTAGGCTTCTTGGGAAGGTGAAGCGATACTTGCCCCCTAACCATTTGGAAACGGTCGTCCTTGCCCTTGTAACCAGTCGCCTGGACGACTGTAATTCCCTTTATTTTGGCCGGAGCCAGTCCTCGATTCAGCGCCTCCAGATGGTACAAAATGCATCACGATATGATCACATCACTCCTGTGCTGGCATCTCTTCATTGGCTCCCTGTTGAATTTAGAATACATTTTAAAATCCTCTTGTTTGTTTTTAAATGTCTAAATGGATTAGCTCCTCATTTGTCAGAGTTGATTTCCTTGCACACTCCTGTCCGAGCTCTGAGGTCTGCTGAACACTATCTTCTAGACCATCCCAGGCCTAAGCGCAAGAGCAGAGGGGACCGAGCCTTCACTGTAGCCGGCCCTAAATTGTGGAATTCTCGCCCTTTACATATTAGAACTGCCACATCTTTGGAGAGTTTCAAGCGCTCGCTGAAGACTCACTTTTTTGCACTGGCCTTCGGCACGAGCTGAGCTGAGCATTTTTCTCATGTTGATTGTATTTTTTTCTATTTGTATTAAATGTTGATTGTTTTATTGTATGGATCTGTACAGCACTTTGGGGCAGTGGCTGCTGTTTGTAAATGTGCTCTATAAATAAATTTGACCTTGACCTTGACCTTGACCACTAGAGGGCAGCACAGAACTTTGCCGGTGAAATGTAAAGTGACAGACGTCAGTGTGGTTCATCTCCACCTCCTGCTACCATCTTGTATCAAAGTACTGTGTCAGTGGCAGTGATGGAGAAGTTTTTGAAAAGGAAGAATGTGAACCAGGATCTCAGCTCTTCATCCATCAGGTCCAGGTTTCACACTGAGGGAGGCACTATTAAAAAAAGTCCTTGCTTTCTGGATTTACTGGATTCCTGTTGATAAAACTTTGATGAGAATGACTTTGATGTCTTTGATGAGAATGAGTTTATGTTGTTAATAGAGGCTGCAGAGTTGAACATTTTAACATTTTCAGGTGGAGGTGTGACTCCAGATGTTTCCAAAGACACTGGATTAAATCATCCTGCTGTAAAATGCGGACGAAGCCTTTGATCGTCGGAGTTTCTGGTGTCGATCTTCTTCTGCTCACAAGTGGAAAAGTTCCCTGAAGCAATCGATTCCACACAGATTTCAGAATCACTTTTTAATCATAAAAAAAAAAAAGAAAAATCCGTTCCCACCAGTGATTAAAACACATTTTGATAAATAAATCACACGAGGAGCCAAAAAAATCAACAAAAAAGTTTGATTTAGTCCAGAAAATACGGTAAATCTACAAACTAACTTTGGGGGTTTTCAGGTTTCGTCAGTTTCTTCCTTCTGAACCAACATTTTGTCCCGAACTCTTCCCCTCTTTCACTCATCCCTCCATCCCCGTTCTCCTGGATGACTTGGCGGCGTTCTCCTCCCTCTCCGCTCTGTCCATCATCACCCGTCGTTCTCTCCGTCTTCTCCATTGGGTAATCACGGAGGAGAGATTCAATTCAACTCAACTTTATTGACGCGGCAGGAAACGACACATTTCTTCTTTAAACAGAGAAAAAAACAAACAAACTCACGGGAACAAGCGATTATTTACATTTACATTTATTTGCGACTGTGGAAAAGAAAAAGTGGAGGTGAAGAAGTCCGGGAAGGCGGAGCAATGGAGTCTTGGACTCCGTCTCTTATGTGTCCAAGGAACCTTGGAGAGTCAACAGTCGGAGTTCCAGGTCCCGGGTGTTGCTCTCACAGTCGTCCATGTGGTCGCGGTACTTTTGTTCCAGCATCTGAAAGACCAGCAGCACCTTATCGAGGAGGTCGTCTTTCTCCTGAGACATCTTCTCATTCTCTTCTCTTTCTAGCTGGAAACTCTTTTCCAAGGCCTGGACCTCCTCCTCCTTCTGTTTCAGCAGTTTCTCCTTGTCCTCCTCCAAACTGCTGACCTCTGAACTGAGCTCACTGACCTTCTGCTCAAACTCCGACCGCTGGACAAACTTCTGTTCCCCGGCCTCCTCCAGCTGAGTGACCTTCACCTGCTGGAGCTGAGCCTGGGCTCTCTCCAGTTCCACCCTGGTGCTCTCCAGGTCCACCCTGGTGCTCTCCAGGTCCACCCTGGTGCTCTCCAGGTTGGTCGTTACATCGTCCTTCAGTTCCTTTTTCAGGTCCTCGCACTCGGTCTCCTTGAGTTCCAGGTCATTTGTGAGAGTTTCCACTTCTAATTCAAGCTGGTGAGTGTTGGTGACACTGACCTCTATGTAGTCATTGTGCAGCTCTGCCTGATGACTCAAGGCGTACGACAGCTCATTGATTTTGTCGTCTCGCTCCTTCAACATCTGCTCAGTTTCTTCTCTATGTAGCGTGAGTGTCTTGTCCACCCTTTTTGTGATGGTTTCCAGTTTCACTTGGAGCGCGTGATTCTTGGTGGTACATTCCTCTATGAGCATCTCCTCGCCCAGCTCTGCCTCATTCAAGGCGTACGACAGCTGATTGATTTCACCGTCTTTCTCCTGCAACTTCCTCTCATTTTCTTCTCTTTCTAACTGGAGACTCTTTTCCAAGGCCCAGACCTTCAGCTCCTGGTCTCTCAGATGTTGGTCCTTGTGTTGGACTTCAAGGTGCCACTGTACTAGTTTCATCTCCAAATCAGCCTTGGCCTTCTCTAGTATATCGTGGGACATCTCTAAGTTGGTCCTGATGTTTGTTCGACCATCATTCAGTTCCTGCACTTCCTTTTTGAGGTCCTTGCACTCGGTCTCCTTGAGTTCCAGGTCATTCGTGAGGGTTTCCACTTCCAATTCCAGCTGGTGAGTGTTGGTGACACTGACCTCTATGTAGTCCTTGTGCAGCTCTGCCTGATGACTCAAGGCGTACGACAGCTCATTGATTTTGTCGTCTCGCTCCTTCAACATCTGCTCAGTTTCTTCTCTATGTAGCGTGAGTGTCTTGTCCACCCTTTTTGTGATGGTTTCCAGTTTCACTTGGAGCGCGTGATTCTTGGTGGTACATTCCTCTATGAGCATCTCCTCGCCCAGCTCTGCCTCATTCAAGGCGTACGACAGCTGATTGATTTCACCGTCTTTCTCCTGCAACTTCCTCTCATTTTCTTCTCTTTCTAACTGGAGACTCTTTTCCAAGGCCCAGACCTTCAGCTCCTGGTCTCTCAGATGTTGGTCCTTGTGTTGGACTTCAAGGTGCCACTGTACTAGTTTCATCTCCAAATCAGCCTTGGCCTTCTCTAGTATATTGTGGGACATCTCTAAGTTGGTCCTGATGTTTGTTCGACCATCATTCAGTTCCTGCACTTCCTTTTTCAGGTCCTCGCACTCAGTCTCCTTGAGTTCCAGGTCATTCGTGAGGGTTTCCACTTCCAATTCGAGCTGGTGAGTGTTGGTGACACTGACCTCTATGTAGTCATTGTGCAGCTCTGCCTGATGACTCAAGGCGTACGACAGCTCATTGATTTTGTCGTCTCGCTCCTTCAACATCTGCTCAGTTTCTTCTCTATGTAGCGTGAGTGTCTTGTCCACCCTTTTTGTGATGGTTTCCAGTTTCACTTGGAGCGCGTGATTCTTGGTGGTACATTCCTCTATGAGCATCTCCTCGCCCAGCTCTGCCTCATTCAAGGCGTACGACAGCTGATTGATTTCACCGTCTTTCTCCTGCAACATCTGCTCAGTGTCTTCTCTTTGTGACTGGAGACTCTTTTCCAAGGCCTGAACCTCCTCATCCTTCTGTTTCAGCAGCTTCTCATTCTCGTCTTTCAGACTGGAGACGACTGCAGAAAGTTGACGGACTTCCTCCTCGTACTCAGACTGCAGGGCGGATTTCTCCTCAGCTGCGTCCTTCAGCTTGGTTTCCATCGTCCTCTCCAGTTGGGCCTTGGACTCTTCCAGTTGGGCCTTGGACTCTTCCAGGTCGGCCTTGGACCAGTGCAGTTCGGCCGTGGCCCAGTGCAGTTCGGAGTTGGACCTCAGCAGTTGGACCTTGGACCTCTCCTCCTCAGCTATGTACTCCTCCAGGTCATCCACGTACGTCTCCAGGTTGGTGTTGACGGTTGTTACATCCTCATACATTTCCTTCAGTTCCTTCAGTTCCTTTGCTTGATCGCCACACTCCGTCTCCTTACTGTCCAAGGCACTTTTGAGGGCGTCCACTTCTAACTCCAGAGCTCCGACCCGGCTGCTCAACTCCTCCTTCTCTTTCAGCAGCTTCTCATCGTCTTTCAAGCTGCAGACGACTGGAGGAAGTCCCAGATCCTTCTTGCACTGGCAATGCTTTCCCGATCCGTCTTCAACTCTGTCCTCCACCTGAGTGTCCACTTCCCCCTCCACGTCCCCTTTGGACCCCTCCAGAGCTTGGGCCAGTTGTTCTCGGTCTTCCTCCACGCTCCTTAGTCGACGCCAGAGCTTCATGTAACTCTCCATCTGGTCGTTGCTCAACGTTCTGTAAAAGCTGAGCTCGTTTTTCAATTGTTTGATTGCGTCACAACTGCGCCCCGCAGTCGTCTGCTGTGCGCTTTCCATTCCTGAAGCAAAATCCTGCGACATGTTTTGACTTGTAACTCGTAAAACTTGTAAAGCTCGTAAAACTCGTAAAGCTCGTAAAACTCGTAAAACTCGTAAAACTTGTAAAGCTGCTCTCCACTGCAATGTAGTATCGATCTGTCTCTGAGATGAACTGAACACCTCTGGAACCTCGTGGGCTTTTATACCTGCGGACATCAAAGCCATCATGTTCCCATGACATCATAACATGATCCAAGGCTTTCATGTTCACATGACATCATAACATGATCAAGGGACTTTCATGTTCACTAACAAGGCATAACATGATCCACGGCTTTGATGTTCACAGTGAGCCTTCATGTTGTGGGTTGTCACGGTAACAGGTACCAGGGTGACTGCAGACACACAAAGCTGCGTTGTTTTCAGCATTTCTGATGTTCCCATGGAAACGGATGTCATTTTTCAAAATGTGGGAAAACTTTTCTGAAACAATAAAAGAATAATATCTTTGTACTGGAAAAAACTGTACACGGCGCCTTTACCTCCACTAGTCCAGATTATAGAGCATCTTCTTCTATATAATTTCAGATTACGGGTCAATAAAGTGACATCTGGTGGTCGTAGATGGATTATCAGGGCCAGTCCCCCCCCCCCCCCCCCCACACACATTATGTCCTACAGTAAGTACACAATCAGAATCCAATGTAAGGCTCTACTATGCACCAGTACTTCATCCACAGCAGCTGAGCAGCTTCACCGTCACATCGTCTCCCAGTGTTTCCTGCAGTTTGAACCCGTCAACACTTTACAATCAAAAACTGCCCCCAAAGCCAACAGCAGCACCGAACGAATCCAGAGAAAGTTACAAAAAAGACAAAAAACAAACTAGCATCACCATCACGTGTAGATCAGACCAGAGTTTTTCAACCTCTGGTGTTTCCTCCAGATCGTCAGGTGAGACGTGGGAAATTATCACATTTCACATTATTTTCTAAAAAAAACCTTTGATCTCACAGCGACAGTGTGTTGCAGAGTTATCATGTATAAATACTCTTCACCACTAGAGGACAGTGTGTTGCAGAGTAATCATGTAGAAATACTCTTCACCACTAGAGGACAGTGTGTTGCAGAGTAATCATGTATAAATACTCTTCACCACTCGCCCTAGGCCTGTTTTTTCTCATCCTGCAGTTTATTCTGAATGAAAGTGTCTCAGCTCTGATAGTGTACGATCGACAGTCGCTTCTGAACTTTCGCAATCATTACGAATCGCTCTCGAAACTTAACAATTGGTGAGGATCAGTCTTCAACTCCTCCCTTCCTCGCGGATGTGCCGGCTTACCTGCACACACCAGTCCCTCCCCGAAGAAGGAGGAGACGCCGGGGTGGACGTGGTGGTGTTGTCGTGAGAGTGCGGGCTAATCTGCGGTCCCTCCGTGGACGGCATTCGGGATCAAATGGCGTTCCTTCGAGCCCCACATCTACTACAGCAGCGCGGTGGATTCTCCCCGTCGGCCCTGATACTGCCTCGCTGCTGAAGTCTACTTCCCTCACGCACCTCGCAATGCTGGGCGCGGTGTGGTCTTTGGGAATCTTCGTTCATTACCCCGGGTACAATCGCCACAGACGTCCCAGGATGCTACGCTACATTTGGCGCTGATAAACGCGCGATCGGTGGGAAATAAGACTTTTGTGCTAAATGACTTTTTCACGGCCAAATATGTGGATTTGATGATGATGACAAAGACGTGGATTCCTCTGTGTGTCTTTAGCGTTTTCAGAGCTTGTTCCTCCAGCTTGCTCTTTCTACAGCACTCCGCGGAAATCAGGCAAGGGTGGAGGACTAGCGACTGTTTTTAAAACGAACTTTAAGTGCCGTACGGTTCCGACAAAAACTTATGAGAGCTTTTGAATTACAACTTCTTGAAATCATACTGGATCCGCCTGTGCTCTGTGCGCTTGTATATCGTCCTCCCAAATTCAACAAGGACTTTATTCGTGATTTCTCGGAGTTTGTGGCTGAAACAGCTGTGAAATACACCAACTTTCTAGTTGTTGGTGATTTTAATATACACGTGTGCTGTCCCTCCAAACCTTTGGTCCATGACTTTTTCAACATTCTGGATTCGTTTGGCCTTTCACAGCTGGTAAACCTCCCTACCCATGAAAAGGGTCATATATTGGACCTTGTACTGTATTGTGGCTTGAACGTGAATCTTAAAGAGATCTGTGATGCAGGCCTATCAGATCATTTCCCTGTGCTTTTCACTCTCTCGTTGTCCCGCTCCACAAACAAACCGCTTCTCCCAGCGCGTAAATGACGTGCTTTAAACGCATCCACACCGTCTATGTTTTCCACTGCTTTTGATGCAGCCAATAGAAGCGACAAAATCAGCATCTGTCTAACATTGTGTCTAACAACAGTCACAAACCCCAGGTTCTTTTTAAAGTTTTGAATGGGATTATTAATCCTCTGGAACCCACTGCTGTTGTCCCGTGTGCATCTTTGTGTGAAGATTTCTGTAAGTTTTTCACTGACAACATTTTAAACTTGCGGTCAACTTTGTGTACTCCAGCCACAGCTCCTAGTGTTCCACCTGTGTGCTCTGCAATCTTCTGTGATTTTGATTGTGTTCTTCTGTCTGATCTGTCTAAAACTGTTGACAGTTTTAAAATCCTCAGCTTGTCCTCTAGATTGCATCCCAGCTGGACTTCTAAAAGCTTCTTTTGATTCGATTGGGACTTGTGTTGTACATTTGATAAATGTCTCTCTGATGTCAGGCTGTGTGCCCACTGCTTTTAAACAAGCTGTAGTACAACCACTTTTAAAAAATCGCAACTTAGATCCTTCTGTTTTATCTAATTATAGGCCTATCTCAAAGCTGCCATTTTTATCACAACTCTTAGAAACAGTGGTGTATGCTCAATTACAGGTGCACCTTCAATTGTTTAATATTGGTGAAAAATTCCAGTCTGGCTTCAAATCGTTGCACAGCACTGAAACAGCTCTTTTAAAAGTTTTTAACGACCTTCTTTTAATAACCGACTCCGGCAGCTCAGCTGTTCTTGTGCTGTTAGATTTAACTGCAGCCTTCGACACTGTCGACCACAAGATTTTGATTTCCCGTCTTGAGTCTTGTGTGGGATTACGAGGTACAGTGCTCAACTGGTTTAAATCATATCTGACAGATCGGTCTTTCATTGTAAATATTGATTCTTTTAGTTCAAAAAGGGCCCCCTTGCCTTGCGGTGTGCCTCAAGGCTCAATTCTAGGACCCATTCTTTTTGCGCTGTACTTGCTGCCTTTGGGTTCCATATTTAAAAATATGGCATTCAATTTCATTGCTTTGCAGATGACATACAAATGTATCTTTCCCTCAATGTGACCTCACCAAACATTTTGCATCAATGTCTTCAGGAAGTGAAGGACTGGATGTCCCTTAATTTGTATCCCCCGCCGTAGCCGATAGGCCCCGAAGGGGGATCTTGAAACAGTCTCCGTACGTCCGTCCGTTCGAACGTTTCTACCTATATCTCGGCAACCCCTGGGCCCACAGTGACCAAACTTCACATGTGGATACATCTCAGAGGGGGAAGGGATACTATGGTGACCTTGACCTAATTTGCATATTAAGTAGGTCACAGGGTCACGAAGTGCTTAAAAACACATTTTGGGCTCTGGAAAGCTGGTTTTTTTAGCTAGAGCTCTGACATTTTATACACACATGATACACACTCCAGGGATAACCTCCAGTACACTAAGTGACCTGACCTTGACCTTGACCTTGAAGATCGGTAGGGTCTGAAGTTTGCTCGTCATGGTTGCACAATACATGTATTTTCATATAAGCATTTCTCCTCATTTCTCAGCAGTTCCTGGGCCCACAGTCACCAAACTTCCCACATGGACACTCCACCTGGGGAGAAGGGGCACCATGGTGACCATGACTTAATTTGCATATCAGGTCACAGGGTCACTAAGTGCATAAAAACACCTTTTGGGCTCTGGAGACGTATTTTGACATAGCTTATGAAGAAGACCTTTCAGATTCTACATAATGATCTACTAGGACCCATGGAACACCCTCTAGTGTACCAAGTGTGCTGCCTTAGAGCTGCTTTGTGAGAAAATATAAAGCCCTCCGGGGGGGGATTAGCCCAGCAACGGCCTTCTTGTCTAAATTTGAACGAGGACAAAACAGAGATTGTTGTTTTTGGCGACCTCAATCTCTGTAAACATGCTCTTGGCCCACTTGAGTCTCGTTCTCAGTCCTGTGGCAAAGCTCTTGGTGTTTTTATTGAGAGCTCTTTTAAGCTGGAAAAGCAGCTGAGCGCAGTGGTTAGAGCTGGCTTTTTTTCATCTTAGGCTTCTTGGGAAGGTGAAGCGATACTTGCCCCCTAACCATTTGGAAACGGTCGTCCTTGCCCTTGTAACCAGTCGCCTGGACGACTGTAATTCCCTTTATTTTGGCCGGAGCCAGTCCTCGATTCAGCGCCTCCAGATGGTACAAAATGCATCACGATATGATCACATCACTCCTGTGCTGGCATCTCTTCATTGGCTCCCTGTTGAATTTAGAATACATTTTAAAATCCTCTTGTTTGTTTTTAAATGTCTAAATGGATTAGCTCCTCATTTGTCAGAGTTGATTTCCTTGCACACTCCTGTCCGAGCTCTGAGGTCTGCTGAACACTATCTTCTAGACCATCCCAGGCCTAAGCGCAAGAGCAGAGGGGACCGAGCCTTCACTGTAGCCGGCCCTAAATTGTGGAATTCTCGCCCTTTACATATTAGAACTGCCACATCTTTGGAGAGTTTCAAGCGCTCGCTGAAGACTCACTTTTTTGCACTGGCCTTCGGCACGAGCTGAGCTGAGCATTTTTCTCATGTTGATTGTATTTTTTTCTATTTGTATTAAATGTTGATTGTTTTATTGTATGGATCTGTACAGCACTTTGGGGCAGTGGCTGCTGTTTGTAAATGTGCTCTATAAATAAATTTGACCTTGACCTTGACCTTGACCACTAGAGGGCAGCACAGAACTTTGCCGGTGAAATGTAAAGTGACAGACGTCAGTGTGGTTCATCTCCACCTCCTGCTACCATCTTGTATCAAAGTACTGTGTCAGTGGCAGTGATGGAGAAGTTTTTGAAAAGGAAGAATGTGAACCAGGATCTCAGCTCTTCATCCATCAGGTCCAGGTTTCACACTGAGGGAGGCACTATTAAAAAAAGTCCTTGCTTTCTGGATTTACTGGATTCCTGTTGATAAAACTTTGATGAGAATGACTTTGATGTCTTTGATGAGAATGAGTTTATGTTGTTAATAGAGGCTGCAGAGTTGAACATTTTAACATTTTCAGGTGGAGGTGTGACTCCAGATGTTTCCAAAGACACTGGATTAAATCATCCTGCTGTAAAATGCGGACGAAGCCTTTGATCGTCGGAGTTTCTGGTGTCGATCTTCTTCTGCTCACAAGTGGAAAAGTTCCCTGAAGCAATCGATTCCACACAGATTTCAGAATCACTTTTTAATCATAAAAAAAAAAAAGAAAAATCCATTCCCACCAGTGATTAAAACACATTTTGATAAATAAATCACACGAGGAGCCAAAAAAATCAACAAAAAAGTTTGATTTAGTCCAGAAAATACGGTAAATCTACAAACTAACTTTGGGGGTTTTCAGGTTTCGTCAGTTTCTTCCTTCTGAACCAACATTTTGTCCCGAACTCTTCCCCTCTTTCACTCATCCCTCCATCCCCGTTCTCCTGGATGACTTGGCGGCGTTCTCCTCCCTCTCCGCTCTGTCCATCATCACCCGTCGTTCTCTCCGTCTTCTCCATTGGGTAATCACGGAGGAGAGATTCAATTCAACTCAACTTTATTGACGCGGCAGGAAACGACACATTTCTTCTTTAAACAGAGAAAAAAACAAACAAACTCACGGGAACAAGCGATTATTTACATTTACATTTATTTGCGACTGTGGAAAAGAAAAAGTGGAGGTGAAGAAGTCCGGGAAGGCGGAGCAATGGAGTCTTGGACTCCGTCTCTTATGTGTCCAAGGAACCTTGGAGAGTCAACAGTCGGAGTTCCAGGTCCCGGGTGTTGCTCTCACAGTCGTCCATGTGGTCGCGGTACTTTTGTTCCAGCATCTGAAAGACCAGCAGCACCTTATCGAGGAGGTCGTCTTTCTCCTGAGACATCTTCTCATTCTCTTCTCTTTCTAGCTGGAAACTCTTTTCCAAGGCCTGGACCTCCTCCTCCTTCTGTTTCAGCAGTTTCTCCTTGTCCTCCTCCAAACTGCTGACCTCTGAACTGAGCTCACTGACCTTCTGCTCAAACTCCGACCGCTGGACAAACTTCTGTTCCCCGGCCTCCTCCAGCTGAGTGACCTTCACCTGCTGGAGCTGAGCCTGGGCTCTCTCCAGTTCCACCCTGGTGCTCTCCAGGTCCACCCTGGTGCTCTCCAGGTCCACCCTGGTGCTCTCCAGGTTGGTCGTTACATCGTCCTTCAGTTCCTTTTTCAGGTCCTCGCACTCGGTCTCCTTGAGTTCCAGGTCATTTGTGAGAGTTTCCACTTCTAATTCAAGCTGGTGAGTGTTGGTGACACTGACCTCTATGTAGTCATTGTGCAGCTCTGCCTGATGACTCAAGGCGTACGACAGCTCATTGATTTTGTCGTCTCGCTCCTTCAACATCTGCTCAGTTTCTTCTCTATGTAGCGTGAGTGTCTTGTCCACCCTTTTTGTGATGGTTTCCAGTTTCACTTGGAGCGCGTGATTCTTGGTGGTACATTCCTCTATGAGCATCTCCTCGCCCAGCTCTGCCTCATTCAAGGCGTACGACAGCTGATTGATTTCACCGTCTTTCTCCTGCAACTTCCTCTCATTTTCTTCTCTTTCTAACTGGAGACTCTTTTCCAAGGCCCAGACCTTCAGCTCCTGGTCTCTCAGATGTTGGTCCTTGTGTTGGACTTCAAGGTGCCACTGTACTAGTTTCATCTCCAAATCAGCCTTGGCCTTCTCTAGTATATCGTGGGACATCTCTAAGTTGGTCCTGATGTTTGTTCGACCATCATTCAGTTCCTGCACTTCCTTTTTGAGGTCCTTGCACTCGGTCTCCTTGAGTTCCAGGTCATTCGTGAGGGTTTCCACTTCCAATTCCAGCTGGTGAGTGTTGGTGACACTGACCTCTATGTAGTCCTTGTGCAGCTCTGCCTGATGACTCAAGGCGTACGACAGCTCATTGATTTTGTCGTCTCGCTCCTTCAACATCTGCTCAGTTTCTTCTCTATGTAGCGTGAGTGTCTTGTCCACCCTTTTTGTGATGGTTTCCAGTTTCACTTGGAGCGCGTGATTCTTGGTGGTACATTCCTCTATGAGCATCTCCTCGCCCAGCTCTGCCTCATTCAAGGCGTACGACAGCTGATTGATTTCACCGTCTTTCTCCTGCAACTTCCTCTCATTTTCTTCTCTTTCTAACTGGAGACTCTTTTCCAAGGCCCAGACCTTCAGCTCCTGGTCTCTCAGATGTTGGTCCTTGTGTTGGACTTCAAGGTGCCACTGTACTAGTTTCATCTCCAAATCAGCCTTGGCCTTCTCTAGTATATTGTGGGACATCTCTAAGTTGGTCCTGATGTTTGTTCGACCATCATTCAGTTCCTGCACTTCCTTTTTCAGGTCCTCGCACTCAGTCTCCTTGAGTTCCAGGTCATTCGTGAGGGTTTCCACTTCCAATTCGAGCTGGTGAGTGTTGGTGACACTGACCTCTATGTAGTCATTGTGCAGCTCTGCCTGATGACTCAAGGCGTACGACAGCTCATTGATTTTGTCGTCTCGCTCCTTCAACATCTGCTCAGTTTCTTCTCTATGTAGCGTGAGTGTCTTGTCCACCCTTTTTGTGATGGTTTCCAGTTTCACTTGGAGCGCGTGATTCTTGGTGGTACATTCCTCTATGAGCATCTCCTCGCCCAGCTCTGCCTCATTCAAGGCGTACGACAGCTGATTGATTTCACCGTCTTTCTCCTGCAACTTCCTCTCATTTTCTTCTCTTTCTAACTGGAGACTCTTTTCCAAGGCCCAGACCTTCAGCTCCTGGTCTCTCAGATGTTGGTCCTTGTGTTGGACTTCAAGGTGCCACTGTACTAGTTTCATCTCCAAATCAGCCTTGGCCTTCTCTAGTATATCGTGGGACATCTCTAAGTTGGTCCTGATGTTTGTTCGACCATCATTCAGTTCCTGCACTTCCTTTTTGAGGTCCTTGCACTCGGTCTCCTTGAGTTCCAGGTCATTCGTGAGGGTTTCCACTTCCAATTCCAGCTGGTGAGTGTTGGTGACACTGACCTCTATGTAGTCCTTGTGCAGCTCTGCCTGATGACTCAAGGCGTACGACAGCTCATTGATTTTGTCGTCTCGCTCCTTCAACATCTGCTCAGTTTCTTCTCTATGTAGCGTGAGTGTCTTGTCCACCCTTTTTGTGATGGTTTCCAGTTTCACTTGGAGCGCGTGATTCTTGGTGGTACATTCCTCTATGAGCATCTCCTCGCCCAGCTCTGCCTCATTCAAGGCGTACGACAGCTGATTGATTTCACCGTCTTTCTCCTGCAACTTCCTCTCATTTTCTTCTCTTTCTAACTGGAGACTCTTTTCCAAGGCCCAGACCTTCAGCTCCTGGTCTCTCAGATGTTGGTCCTTGTGTTGGACTTCAAGGTGCCACTGTACTAGTTTCATCTCCAAATCAGCCTTGGCCTTCTCTAGTATATTGTGGGACATCTCTAAGTTGGTCCTGATGTTTGTTCGACCATCATTCAGTTCCTGCACTTCCTTTTTCAGGTCCTCGCACTCAGTCTCCTTGAGTTCCAGGTCATTCGTGAGGGTTTCCACTTCCAATTCGAGCTGGTGAGTGTTGGTGACACTGACCTCTATGTAGTCATTGTGCAGCTCTGCCTGATGACTCAAGGCGTACGACAGCTCATTGATTTTGTCGTCTCGCTCCTTCAACATCTGCTCAGTTTCTTCTCTATGTAGCGTGAGTGTCTTGTCCACCCTTTTTGTGATGGTTTCCAGTTTCACTTGGAGCGCGTGATTCTTGGTGGTACATTCCTCTATGAGCATCTCCTCGCCCAGCTCTGCCTCATTCAAGGCGTACGACAGCTGATTGATTTCACCGTCTTTCTCCTGCAACATCTGCTCAGTGTCTTCTCTTTGTGACTGGAGACTCTTTTCCAAGGCCTGAACCTCCTCATCCTTCTGTTTCAGCAGCTTCTCATTCTCGTCTTTCAGACTGGAGACGACTGCAGAAAGTTGACGGACTTCCTCCTCGTACTCAGACTGCAGGGCGGATTTCTCCTCAGCTGCGTCCTTCAGCTTGGTTTCCATCGTCCTCTCCAGTTGGGCCTTGGACTCTTCCAGTTGGGCCTTGGACTCTTCCAGGTCGGCCTTGGACCAGTGCAGTTCGGCCGTGGCCCAGTGCAGTTCGGAGTTGGACCTCAGCAGTTGGACCTTGGACCTCTCCTCCTCAGCTATGTACTCCTCCAGGTCATCCACGTACGTCTCCAGGTTGGTGTTGACGGTTGTTACATCCTCATACATTTCCTTCAGTTCCTTCAGTTCCTTTGCTTGATCGCCACACTCCGTCTCCTTACTGTCCAAGGCACTTTTGAGGGCGTCCACTTCTAACTCCAGAGCTCCGACCCGGCTGCTCAACTCCTCCTTCTCTTTCAGCAGCTTCTCATCGTCTTTCAAGCTGCAGACGACTGGAGGAAGTCCCAGATCCTTCTTGCACTGGCAATGCTTTCCCGATCCGTCTTCAACTCTGTCCTCCACCTGAGTGTCCACTTCCCCCTCCACGTCCCCTTTGGACCCCTCCAGAGCTTGGGCCAGTTGTTCTCGGTCTTCCTCCACGCTCCTTAGTCGACGCCAGAGCTTCATGTAACTCTCCATCTGGTCGTTGCTCAACGTTCTGTAAAAGCTGAGCTCGTTTTTCAATTGTTTGATTGCGTCACAACTGCGCCCCGCAGTCGTCTGCTGTGCGCTTTCCATTCCTGAAGCAAAATCCTGCGACATGTTTTGACTTGTAACTCGTAAAACTTGTAAAGCTCGTAAAACTCGTAAAGCTCGTAAAACTCGTAAAACTCGTAAAACTTGTAAAGCTGCTCTCCACTGCAATGTAGTATCGATCTGTCTCTGAGATGAACTGAACACCTCTGGAACCTCGTGGGCTTTTATACCTGCGGACATCAAAGCCATCATGTTCCCATGACATCATAACATGATCCAAGGCTTTCATGTTCACATGACATCATAACATGATCAAGGGACTTTCATGTTCACTAACAAGGCATAACATGATCCACGGCTTTGATGTTCACAGTGAGCCTTCATGTTGTGGGTTGTCACGGTAACAGGTACCAGGGTGACTGCAGACACACAAAGCTGCGTTGTTTTCAGCATTTCTGATGTTCCCATGGAAACGGATGTCATTTTTCAAAATGTGGGAAAACTTTTCTGAAACAATAAAAGAATAATATCTTTGTACTGGAAAAAACTGTACACGGCGCCTTTACCTCCACTAGTCCAGATTATAGAGCATCTTCTTCTATATAATTTCAGATTACGGGTCAATAAAGTGACATCTGGTGGTCGTAGATGGATTATCAGGGCCAGTCCCCCTCCCCCCCCCCCACACACATTATGTCCTACAGTAAGTACACAATCAGAATCCAATGTAAGGCTCTACTATGCACCAGTACTTCATCCACAGCAGCTGAGCAGCTTCACCGTCACATCGTCTCCCAGTGTTTCCTGCAGTTTGAACCCGTCAACACTTTACAATCAAAAACTGCCCCCAAAGCCAACAGCAGCACCGAACGAATCCAGAGAAAGTTACAAAAAAGACAAAAAACAAACTAGCATCACCATCACGTGTAGATCAGACCAGAGTTTTTCAACCTCTGGTGTTTCCTCCAGATCGTCAGGTGAGACGTGGGAAATTATCACATTTCACATTATTTTCTAAAAAAAACCTTTGATCTCACAGCGACAGTGTGTTGCAGAGTTATCATGTATAAATACTCTTCACCACTAGAGGACAGTGTGTTGCAGAGTAATCATGTAGAAATACTCTTCACCACTAGAGGACAGTGTGTTGCAGAGTAATCATGTATAAATACTCTTCACCACTCGCCCTAGGCCTGTTTTTTCTCATCCTGCAGTTTATTCTGAATGAAAGTGTCTCAGCTCTGATAGTGTACGATCGACAGTCGCTTCTGAACTTTCGCAATCATTACGAATCGCTCTCGAAACTTAACAATTGGTGAGGATCAGTCTTCAACTCCTCCCTTCCTCGCGGATGTGCCGGCTTACCTGCACACACCAGTCCCTCCCCGAAGAAGGAGGAGACGCCGGGGTGGACGTGGTGGTGTTGTCGTGAGAGTGCGGGCTAATCTGCGGTCCCTCCGTGGACGGCATTCGGGATCAAATGGCGTTCCTTCGAGCCCCACATCTACTACAGCAGCGCGGTGGATTCTCCCCGTCGGCCCTGATACTGCCTCGCTGCTGAAGTCTACTTCCCTCACGCACCTCGCAATGCTGGGCGCGGTGTGGTCTTTGGGAATCTTCGTTCATTACCCCGGGTACAATCGCCACAGACGTCCCAGGATGCTACGCTACATTTGGCGCTGATAAACGCGCGATCGGTGGGAAATAAGACTTTTGTGCTAAATGACTTTTTCACGGCCAAATATGTGGATTTGATGATGATGACAAAGACGTGGATTCCTCTGTGTGTCTTTAGCGTTTTCAGAGCTTGTTCCTCCAGCTTGCTCTTTCTACAGCACTCCGCGGAAATCAGGCAAGGGTGGAGGACTAGCGACTGTTTTTAAAACGAACTTTAAGTGCCGTACGGTTCCGACAAAAACTTATGAGAGCTTTTGAATTACAACTTCTTGAAATCATACTGGATCCGCCTGTGCTCTGTGCGCTTGTATATCGTCCTCCCAAATTCAACAAGGACTTTATTCGTGATTTCTCGGAGTTTGTGGCTGAAACAGCTGTGAAATACACCAACTTTCTAGTTGTTGGTGATTTTAATATACACGTGTGCTGTCCCTCCAAACCTTTGGTCCATGACTTTTTCAACATTCTGGATTCGTTTGGCCTTTCACAGCTGGTAAACCTCCCTACCCATGAAAAGGGTCATATATTGGACCTTGTACTGTATTGTGGCTTGAACGTGAATCTTAAAGAGATCTGTGATGCAGGCCTATCAGATCATTTCCCTGTGCTTTTCACTCTCTCGTTGTCCCGCTCCACAAACAAACCGCTTCTCCCAGCGCGTAAATGACGTGCTTTAAACGCATCCACACCGTCTATGTTTTCCACTGCTTTTGATGCAGCCAATAGAAGCGACAAAATCAGCATCTGTCTAACATTGTGTCTAACAACAGTCACAAACCCCAGGTTCTTTTTAAAGTTTTGAATGGGATTATTAATCCTCTGGAACCCACTGCTGTTGTCCCGTGTGCATCTTTGTGTGAAGATTTCTGTAAGTTTTTCACTGACAACATTTTAAACTTGCGGTCAACTTTGTGTACTCCAGCCACAGCTCCTAGTGTTCCACCTGTGTGCTCTGCAATCTTCTGTGATTTTGATTGTGTTCTTCTGTCTGATCTGTCTAAAACTGTTGACAGTTTTAAAATCCTCAGCTTGTCCTCTAGATTGCATCCCAGCTGGACTTCTAAAAGCTTCTTTTGATTCGATTGGGACTTGTGTTGTACATTTGATAAATGTCTCTCTGATGTCAGGCTGTGTGCCCACTGCTTTTAAACAAGCTGTAGTACAACCACTTTTAAAAAATCGCAACTTAGATCCTTCTGTTTTATCTAATTATAGGCCTATCTCAAAGCTGCCATTTTTATCACAACTCTTAGAAACAGTGGTGTATGCTCAATTACAGGTGCACCTTCAATTGTTTAATATTGGTGAAAAATTCCAGTCTGGCTTCAAATCGTTGCACAGCACTGAAACAGCTCTTTTAAAAGTTTTTAACGACCTTCTTTTAATAACCGACTCCGGCAGCTCAGCTGTTCTTGTGCTGTTAGATTTAACTGCAGCCTTCGACACTGTCGACCACAAGATTTTGATTTCCCGTCTTGAGTCTTGTGTGGGATTACGAGGTACAGTGCTCAACTGGTTTAAATCATATCTGACAGATCGGTCTTTCATTGTAAATATTGATTCTTTTAGTTCAAAAAGGGCCCCCTTGCCTTGCGGTGTGCCTCAAGGCTCAATTCTAGGACCCATTCTTTTTGCGCTGTACTTGCTGCCTTTGGGTTCCATATTTAAAAATATGGCATTCAATTTCATTGCTTTGCAGATGACATACAAATGTATCTTTCCCTCAATGTGACCTCACCAAACATTTTGCATCAATGTCTTCAGGAAGTGAAGGACTGGATGTCCCTTAATTTGTATCCCCCGCCGTAGCCGATAGGCCCCGAAGGGGGATCTTGAAACAGTCTCCGTACGTCCGTCCGTTCGAACGTTTCTACCTATATCTCGGCAACCCCTGGGCCCACAGTGACCAAACTTCACATGTGGATACATCTCAGAGGGGGAAGGGATACTATGGTGACCTTGACCTAATTTGCATATTAAGTAGGTCACAGGGTCACGAAGTGCTTAAAAACACATTTTGGGCTCTGGAAAGCTGGTTTTTTTAGCTAGAGCTCTGACATTTTATACACACATGATACACACTCCAGGGATAACCTCCAGTACACTAAGTGACCTGACCTTGACCTTGACCTTGAAGATCGGTAGGGTCTGAAGTTTGCTCGTCATGGTTGCACAATACATGTATTTTCATATAAGCATTTCTCCTCATTTCTCAGCAGTTCCTGGGCCCACAGTCACCAAACTTCCCACATGGACACTCCACCTGGGGAGAAGGGGCACCATGGTGACCATGACTTAATTTGCATATCAGGTCACAGGGTCACTAAGTGCATAAAAACACCTTTTGGGCTCTGGAGACGTAGTTTGACATAGCTTATGAAGAAGACCTTTCAGATTCTACATAATGATCTACTAGGACCCATGGAACACCCTCTAGTGTACCAAGTGTGCTGCCTTAGAGCTGCTTTGTGAGAAAATATAAAGCCCTCCGGGGGGGGATTAGCCCAGCAACGGCCTTCTTGTCTAAATTTGAACGAGGACAAAACAGAGATTGTTGTTTTTGGCGACCTCAATCTCTGTAAACATGCTCTTGGCCCACTTGAGTCTCGTTCTCAGTCCTGTGGCAAAGCTCTTGGTGTTTTTATTGAGAGCTCTTTTAAGCTGGAAAAGCAGCTGAGCGCAGTGGTTAGAGCTGGCTTTTTTTCATCTTAGGCTTCTTGGGAAGGTGAAGCGATACTTGCCCCCTAACCATTTGGAAACGGTCGTCCTTGCCCTTGTAACCAGTCGCCTGGACGACTGTAATTCCCTTTATTTTGGCCGGAGCCAGTCCTCGATTCAGCGCCTCCAGATGGTACAAAATGCATCACGATATGATCACATCACTCCTGTGCTGGCATCTCTTCATTGGCTCCCTGTTGAATTTAGAATACATTTTAAAATCCTCTTGTTTGTTTTTAAATGTCTAAATGGATTAGCTCCTCATTTGTCAGAGTTGATTTCCTTGCACACTCCTGTCCGAGCTCTGAGGTCTGCTGAACACTATCTTCTAGACCATCCCAGGCCTAAGCGCAAGAGCAGAGGGGACCGAGCCTTCACTGTAGCCGGCCCTAAATTGTGGAATTCTCGCCCTTTACATATTAGAACTGCCACATCTTTGGAGAGTTTCAAGCGCTCGCTGAAGACTCACTTTTTTGCACTGGCCTTCGGCACGAGCTGAGCTGAGCATTTTTCTCATGTTGATTGTATTTTTTTCTATTTGTATTAAATGTTGATTGTTTTATTGTATGGATCTGTACAGCACTTTGGGGCAGTGGCTGCTGTTTGTAAATGTGCTCTATAAATAAATTTGACCTTGACCTTGACCTTGACCACTAGAGGGCAGCACAGAACTTTGCCGGTGAAATGTAAAGTGACAGACGTCAGTGTGGTTCATCTCCACCTCCTGCTACCATCTTGTATCAAAGTACTGTGTCAGTGGCAGTGATGGAGAAGTTTTTGAAAAGGAAGAATGTGAACCAGGATCTCAGCTCTTCATCCATCAGGTCCAGGTTTCACACTGAGGGAGGCACTATTAAAAAAAGTCCTTGCTTTCTGGATTTACTGGATTCCTGTTGATAAAACTTTGATGAGAATGACTTTGATGTCTTTGATGAGAATGAGTTTATGTTGTTAATAGAGGCTGCAGAGTTGAACATTTTAACATTTTCAGGTGGAGGTGTGACTCCAGATGTTTCCAAAGACACTGGATTAAATCATCCTGCTGTAAAATGCGGACGAAGCCTTTGATCGTCGGAGTTTCTGGTGTCGATCTTCTTCTGCTCACAAGTGGAAAAGTTCCCTGAAGCAATCGATTCCACACAGATTTCAGAATCACTTTTTAATCATAAAAAAAAAAAAGAAAAATCCGTTCCCACCAGTGATTAAAACACATTTTGATAAATAAATCACACGAGGAGCCAAAAAAATCAACAAAAAAGTTTGATTTAGTCCAGAAAATACGGTAAATCTACAAACTAACTTTGGGGGTTTTCAGGTTTCGTCAGTTTCTTCCTTCTGAACCAACATTTTGTCCCGAACTCTTCCCCTCTTTCACTCATCCCTCCATCCCCGTTCTCCTGGATGACTTGGCGGCGTTCTCCTCCCTCTCCGCTCTGTCCATCATCACCCGTCGTTCTCTCCGTCTTCTCCATTGGGTAATCACGGAGGAGAGATTCAATTCAACTCAACTTTATTGACGCGGCAGGAAACGACACATTTCTTCTTTAAACAGAGAAAAAAACAAACAAACTCACGGGAACAAGCGATTATTTACATTTACATTTATTTGCGACTGTGGAAAAGAAAAAGTGGAGGTGAAGAAGTCCGGGAAGGCGGAGCAATGGAGTCTTGGACTCCGTCTCTTATGTGTCCAAGGAACCTTGGAGAGTCAACAGTCGGAGTTCCAGGTCCCGGGTGTTGCTCTCACAGTCGTCCATGTGGTCGCGGTACTTTTGTTCCAGCATCTGAAAGACCAGCAGCACCTTATCGAGGAGGTCGTCTTTCTCCTGAGACATCTTCTCATTCTCTTCTCTTTCTAGCTGGAAACTCTTTTCCAAGGCCTGGACCTCCTCCTCCTTCTGTTTCAGCAGTTTCTCCTTGTCCTCCTCCAAACTGCTGACCTCTGAACTGAGCTCACTGACCTTCTGCTCAAACTCCGACCGCTGGACAAACTTCTGTTCCCCGGCCTCCTCCAGCTGAGTGACCTTCACCTGCTGGAGCTGAGCCTGGGCTCTCTCCAGTTCCACCCTGGTGCTCTCCAGGTCCACCCTGGTGCTCTCCAGGTCCACCCTGGTGCTCTCCAGGTTGGTCGTTACATCGTCCTTCAGTTCCTTTTTCAGGTCCTCGCACTCGGTCTCCTTGAGTTCCAGGTCATTTGTGAGAGTTTCCACTTCTAATTCAAGCTGGTGAGTGTTGGTGACACTGACCTCTATGTAGTCATTGTGCAGCTCTGCCTGATGACTCAAGGCGTACGACAGCTCATTGATTTTGTCGTCTCGCTCCTTCAACATCTGCTCAGTTTCTTCTCTATGTAGCGTGAGTGTCTTGTCCACCCTTTTTGTGATGGTTTCCAGTTTCACTTGGAGCGCGTGATTCTTGGTGGTACATTCCTCTATGAGCATCTCCTCGCCCAGCTCTGCCTCATTCAAGGCGTACGACAGCTGATTGATTTCACCGTCTTTCTCCTGCAACTTCCTCTCATTTTCTTCTCTTTCTAACTGGAGACTCTTTTCCAAGGCCCAGACCTTCAGCTCCTGGTCTCTCAGATGTTGGTCCTTGTGTTGGACTTCAAGGTGCCACTGTACTAGTTTCATCTCCAAATCAGCCTTGGCCTTCTCTAGTATATCGTGGGACATCTCTAAGTTGGTCCTGATGTTTGTTCGACCATCATTCAGTTCCTGCACTTCCTTTTTGAGGTCCTTGCACTCGGTCTCCTTGAGTTCCAGGTCATTCGTGAGGGTTTCCACTTCCAATTCCAGCTGGTGAGTGTTGGTGACACTGACCTCTATGTAGTCCTTGTGCAGCTCTGCCTGATGACTCAAGGCGTACGACAGCTCATTGATTTGGTCGTCTCGCTCCTTCAACATCTGCTCAGTTTCTTCTCTATGTAGCGTGAGTGTCTTGTCCACCCTTTTTGTGATGGTTTCCAGTTTCACTTGGAGCGCGTGATTCTTGGTGGTACATTCCTCTATGAGCATCTCCTCGCCCAGCTCTGCCTCATTCAAGGCGTACGACAGCTGATTGATTTCACCGTCTTTCTCCTGCAACTTCCTCTCATTTTCTTCTCTTTCTAACTGGAGACTCTTTTCCAAGGCCCAGACCTTCAGCTCCTGGTCTCTCAGATGTTGGTCCTTGTGTTGGACTTCAAAGTGCCACTGTACTAGTTTCATCTCCAAATCAGCCTTGGCCTTCTCTAGTATATCGTGGGACATCTCTAAGTTGGTCCTGATGTTTGTACGACCATCATTCAGTTCCTGCACTTCCTTTTTGAGGTCCTTGCACTCGGTCTCCTTGAGTTCCAGGTCATTCGTGAGGGTTTCCACTTCCAATTCCAGCTGGTGAGTGTTGGTGACACTGACCTCTATGTAGTCCTTGTGCAGCTCTGCCTGATGACTCAAGGCGTACGACAGCTCATTGATTTTGTCGTCTCGCTCCTTCAACATCTGCTCAGTTTCTTCTCTATGTAGCGTGAGTGTCTTGTCCACCCTTTTTGTGATGGTTTCCAGTTTCACTTGGAGCGCGTGATTCTTGGTGGTACATTCCTCTATGAGCATCTCCTCGCCCAGCTCTGCCTCATTCAAGGCGTACGACAGCTGATTGATTTCACCGTCTTTCTCCTGCAACTTCCTCTCATTTTCTTCTCTTTCTAACTGGAGACTCTTTTCCAAGGCCCAGACCTTCAGCTCCTGGTCTCTCAGATGTTGGTCCTTGTGTTGGACTTCAAGGTGCCACTGTACTAGTTTCATCTCCAAATCAGCCTTGGCCTTCTCTAGTATATTGTGGGACATCTCTAAGTTGGTCCTGATGTTTGTTCGACCATCATTCAGTTCCTGCACTTCCTTTTTCAGGTCCTCGCACTCAGTCTCCTTGAGTTCCAGGTCATTCGTGAGGGTTTCCACTTCCAATTCGAGCTGGTGAGTGTTGGTGACACTGACCTCTATGTAGTCATTGTGCAGCTCTGCCTGATGACTCAAGGCGTACGACAGCTCATTGATTTTGTCGTCTCGCTCCTTCAACATCTGCTCAGTTTCTTCTCTATGTAGCGTGAGTGTCTTGTCCACCCTTTTTGTGATGGTTTCCAGTTTCACTTGGAGCGCGTGATTCTTGGTGGTACATTCCTCTATGAGCATCTCCTCGCCCAGCTCTGCCTCATTCAAGGCGTACGACAGCTGATTGATTTCACCGTCTTTCTCCTGCAACATCTGCTCAGTGTCTTCTCTTTGTGACTGGAGACTCTTTTCCAAGGCCTGAACCTCCTCATCCTTCTGTTTCAGCAGCTTCTCATTCTCGTCTTTCAGACTGGAGACGACTGCAGAAAGTTGACGGACTTCCTCCTCGTACTCAGACTGCAGGGCGGATTTCTCCTCAGCTGCGTCCTTCAGCTTGGTTTCCATCGTCCTCTCCAGTTGGGCCTTGGACTCTTCCAGTTGGGCCTTGGACTCTTCCAGGTCGGCCTTGGACCAGTGCAGTTCGGCCGTGGCCCAGTGCAGTTCGGAGTTGGACCTCAGCAGTTGGACCTTGGACCTCTCCTCCTCAGCTATGTACTCCTCCAGGTCATCCACGTACGTCTCCAGGTTGGTGTTGACGGTTGTTACATCCTCATACATTTCCTTCAGTTCCTTCAGTTCCTTTGCTTGATCGCCACACTCCGTCTCCTTACTGTCCAAGGCACTTTTGAGGGCGTCCACTTCTAACTCCAGAGCTCCGACCCGGCTGCTCAACTCCTCCTTCTCTTTCAGCAGCTTCTCATCGTCTTTCAAGCTGCAGACGACTGGAGGAAGTCCCAGATCCTTCTTGCACTGGCAATGCTTTCCCGATCCGTCTTCAACTCTGTCCTCCACCTGAGTGTCCACTTCCCCCTCCACGTCCCCTTTGGACCCCTCCAGAGCTTGGGCCAGTTGTTCTCGGTCTTCCTCCACGCTCCTTAGTCGACGCCAGAGCTTCATGTAACTCTCCATCTGGTCGTTGCTCAACGTTCTGTAAAAGCTGAGCTCGTTTTTCAATTGTTTGATTGCGTCACAACTGCGCCCCGCAGTCGTCTGCTGTGCGCTTTCCATTCCTGAAGCAAAATCCTGCGACATGTTTTGACTTGTAACTCGTAAAACTTGTAAAGCTCGTAAAACTCGTAAAGCTCGTAAAACTCGTAAAACTCGTAAAACTTGTAAAGCTGCTCTCCACTGCAATGTAGTATCGATCTGTCTCTGAGATGAACTGAACACCTCTGGAACCTCGTGGGCTTTTATACCTGCGGACATCAAAGCCATCATGTTCCCATGACATCATAACATGATCCAAGGCTTTCATGTTCACATGACATCATAACATGATCAAGGGACTTTCATGTTCACTAACAAGGCATAACATGATCCACGGCTTTGATGTTCACAGTGAGCCTTCATGTTGTGGGTTGTCACGGTAACAGGTACCAGGGTGACTGCAGACACACAAAGCTGCGTTGTTTTCAGCATTTCTGATGTTCCCATGGAAACGGATGTCATTTTTCAAAATGTGGGAAAACTTTTCTGAAACAATAAAAGAATAATATCTTTGTACTGGAAAAAACTGTACACGGCGCCTTTACCTCCACTAGTCCAGATTATAGAGCATCTTCTTCTATATAATTTCAGATTACGGGTCAATAAAGTGACATCTGGTGGTCGTAGATGGATTATCAGGGCCAGTCCCCCCCCCCCCCCCCCCACACACATTATGTCCTACAGTAAGTACACAATCAGAATCCAATGTAAGGCTCTACTATGCACCAGTACTTCATCCACAGCAGCTGAGCAGCTTCACCGTCACATCGTCTCCCAGTGTTTCCTGCAGTTTGAACCCGTCAACACTTTACAATCAAAAACTGCCCCCAAAGCCAACAGCAGCACCGAACGAATCCAGAGAAAGTTACAAAAAAGACAAAAAACAAACTAGCATCACCATCACGTGTAGATCAGACCAGAGTTTTTCAACCTCTGGTGTTTCCTCCAGATCGTCAGGTGAGACGTGGGAAATTATCACATTTCACATTATTTTCTAAAAAAAACCTTTGATCTCACAGCGACAGTGTGTTGCAGAGTTATCATGTATAAATACTCTTCACCACTAGAGGACAGTGTGTTGCAGAGTAATCATGTAGAAATACTCTTCACCACTAGAGGACAGTGTGTTGCAGAGTAATCATGTATAAATACTCTTCACCACTCGCCCTAGGCCTGTTTTTTCTCATCCTGCAGTTTATTCTGAATGAAAGTGTCTCAGCTCTGATAGTGTACGATCGACAGTCGCTTCTGAACTTTCGCAATCATTACGAATCGCTCTCGAAACTTAACAATTGGTGAGGATCAGTCTTCAACTCCTCCCTTCCTCGCGGATGTGCCGGCTTACCTGCACACACCAGTCCCTCCCCGAAGAAGGAGGAGACGCCGGGGTGGACGTGGTGGTGTTGTCGTGAGAGTGCGGGCTAATCTGCGGTCCCTCCGTGGACGGCATTCGGGATCAAATGGCGTTCCTTCGAGCCCCACATCTACTACAGCAGCGCGGTGGATTCTCCCCGTCGGCCCTGATACTGCCTCGCTGCTGAAGTCTACTTCCCTCACGCACCTCGCAATGCTGGGCGCGGTGTGGTCTTTGGGAATCTTCGTTCATTACCCCGGGTACAATCGCCACAGACGTCCCAGGATGCTACGCTACATTTGGCGCTGATAAACGCGCGATCGGTGGGAAATAAGACTTTTGTGCTAAATGACTTTTTCACGGCCAAATATGTGGATTTGATGATGATGACAAAGACGTGGATTCCTCTGTGTGTCTTTAGCGTTTTCAGAGCTTGTTCCTCCAGCTTGCTCTTTCTACAGCACTCCGCGGAAATCAGGCAAGGGTGGAGGACTAGCGACTGTTTTTAAAACGAACTTTAAGTGCCGTACGGTTCCGACAAAAACTTA
Organism: Blennius ocellaris; assembly: GCF_963422515.1. NCBI lineage: Eukaryota > Metazoa > Chordata > Actinopteri > Blenniiformes > Blenniidae > Blennius > Blennius ocellaris. The sequence goes on along the minus strand of NC_137668.1, from coordinate 20,829,894 downwards.
TGAGAGCTTTTGAATTACAACTTCTTGAAATCATACTGGATCCGCCTGTGCTCTGTGCGCTTGTATATCGTCCTCCCAAATTCAACAAGGACTTTATTCGTGATTTCTCGGAGTTTGTGGCTGAAACAGCTGTGAAATACACCAACTTTCTAGTTGTTGGTGATTTTAATATACACGTGTGCTGTCCCTCCAAACCTTTGGTCCATGACTTTTTCAACATTCTGGATTCGTTTGGCCTTTCACAGCTGGTAAACCTCCCTACCCATGAAAAGGGTCATATATTGGACCTTGTACTGTATTGTGGCTTGAACGTGAATCTTAAAGAGATCTGTGATGCAGGCCTATCAGATCATTTCCCTGTGCTTTTCACTCTCTCGTTGTCCCGCTCCACAAACAAACCGCTTCTCCCAGCGCGTAAATGACGTGCTTTAAACGCATCCACACCGTCTATGTTTTCCACTGCTTTTGATGCAGCCAATAGAAGCGACAAAATCAGCATCTGTCTAACATTGTGTCTAACAACAGTCACAAACCCCAGGTTCTTTTTAAAGTTTTGAATGGGATTATTAATCCTCTGGAACCCACTGCTGTTGTCCCGTGTGCATCTTTGTGTGAAGATTTCTGTAAGTTTTTCACTGACAACATTTTAAACTTGCGGTCAACTTTGTGTACTCCAGCCACAGCTCCTAGTGTTCCACCTGTGTGCTCTGCAATCTTCTGTGATTTTGATTGTGTTCTTCTGTCTGATCTGTCTAAAACTGTTGACAGTTTTAAAATCCTCAGCTTGTCCTCTAGATTGCATCCCAGCTGGACTTCTAAAAGCTTCTTTTGATTCGATTGGGACTTGTGTTGTACATTTGATAAATGTCTCTCTGATGTCAGGCTGTGTGCCCACTGCTTTTAAACAAGCTGTAGTACAACCACTTTTAAAAAATCGCAACTTAGATCCTTCTGTTTTATCTAATTATAGGCCTATCTCAAAGCTGCCATTTTTATCACAACTCTTAGAAACAGTGGTGTATGCTCAATTACAGGTGCACCTTCAATTGTTTAATATTGGTGAAAAATTCCAGTCTGGCTTCAAATCGTTGCACAGCACTGAAACAGCTCTTTTAAAAGTTTTTAACGACCTTCTTTTAATAACCGACTCCGGCAGCTCAGCTGTTCTTGTGCTGTTAGATTTAACTGCAGCCTTCGACACTGTCGACCACAAGATTTTGATTTCCCGTCTTGAGTCTTGTGTGGGATTACGAGGTACAGTGCTCAACTGGTTTAAATCATATCTGACAGATCGGTCTTTCATTGTAAATATTGATTCTTTTAGTTCAAAAAGGGCCCCCTTGCCTTGCGGTGTGCCTCAAGGCTCAATTCTAGGACCCATTCTTTTTGCGCTGTACTTGCTGCCTTTGGGTTCCATATTTAAAAATATGGCATTCAATTTCATTGCTTTGCAGATGACATACAAATGTATCTTTCCCTCAATGTGACCTCACCAAACATTTTGCATCAATGTCTTCAGGAAGTGAAGGACTGGATGTCCCTTAATTTGTATCCCCCGCCGTAGCCGATAGGCCCCGAAGGGGGATCTTGAAACAGTCTCCGTACGTCCGTCCGTTCGAACGTTTCTACCTATATCTCGGCAACCCCTGGGCCCACAGTGACCAAACTTCACATGTGGATACATCTCAGAGGGGGAAGGGATACTATGGTGACCTTGACCTAATTTGCATATTAAGTAGGTCACAGGGTCACGAAGTGCTTAAAAACACATTTTGGGCTCTGGAAAGCTGGTTTTTTTAGCTAGAGCTCTGACATTTTATACACACATGATACACACTCCAGGGATAACCTCCAGTACACTAAGTGACCTGACCTTGACCTTGACCTTGAAGATCGGTAGGGTCTGAAGTTTGCTCGTCATGGTTGCACAATACATGTATTTTCATATAAGCATTTCTCCTCATTTCTCAGCAGTTCCTGGGCCCACAGTCACCAAACTTCCCACATGGACACTCCACCTGGGGAGAAGGGGCACCATGGTGACCATGACTTAATTTGCATATCAGGTCACAGGGTCACTAAGTGCATAAAAACACCTTTTGGGCTCTGGAGACGTATTTTGACATAGCTTATGAAGAAGACCTTTCAGATTCTACATAATGATCTACTAGGACCCATGGAACACCCTCTAGTGTACCAAGTGTGCTGCCTTAGAGCTGGCTTTGTGAGAAAATAGAAAGCCCTCCGGCGGGGGATTAGCCGAGCAACGGCCTTCTTGTAATCTCTGTGATCCATCGGTAATGCAAAGACTTGCTTTGCAATGTCCTTAATTTGAAACTAAACTCATTAATCACACTTTATTAATTAATTTTTCTGCATTTACCCATCCTGTTTCCAGGGTCTTGCACTGTGGGTTTCGAAATTTGCAAATTTCTGATTCCAAGTCTGCTTCTCTCGCCTCGAGACCAGGGCTCTGCAACTCCTCCGAACAAAAGAGCCATTTTCGTCACTTTTCATTTATCTGGAGCAACAAAACATATTTAATCTTTAAAATGAGGGTTACGAAACTCTTAATGTTTCACATATGAACATAAATTGTATCTTGTGTTGTTTTATGAAGTTTCAGTTATGATTTAGGATGGGAGGATGGTTCATTCGGAGATTTCAACCTTCTTTTTCAGCATTTTTTTTAAGATAATGTTTAACATTGTAGCTGCTTTGACTATCTTGGCTCTTTTTAAACACTTTAGTGTTTTGTTTTGGTTTTTTTAACCCATTTTCACTTTTTTTCTTTTAGAAATCCTCATAATTTTAGTTCTTTTTAAAGCACTTTTAGCAGTTCTTTTTTTTTTCTCATTTCTTTGCCCTTTTCAGTCAAGACTTTAAAGACCTTCTGAAAATGACTGTGTGGGTAAATGAAATAACAACAAGGCAAAATGTTTATTTAGATACAATTTTGTGAAGGGTTCATGGAACTACAGAAGGGCCAAGGAGCCACATGTAGCTCCGGAGTCGCAGGTTGCAGACCCCTGGACTAGACCACCATTCCTTCTGAAATACATGGTATGTCTCATCTTATAGTCTGCTATGATGATATGATTCTAATGCATCTCTATTATACATGCGATTTAATATAAAGTAGTTATATTATCTTAGTACCTTTTTTGTCATTTCATTTGAATAAATTAGAACCTCGGAAAAACTGTCTTTGCTCCTGCTGTTTTGTGCCCCCCAACGTTCTCCACACTCTGATCAAGGTGTCAACATTTAGGAAGATTCTTGTATAACCCAACTGAGAAGTTGGAAGTATTTTGAGAACGTGCACACAATCACAGATTTGTGCATCGATGCTTACAGTAACAGATTCATTCTCGCAGGTACAGCAGCCCGTTATGAATTTGTGTCTGTTCACCTCTCTTCTCCGACTTCACCTTCCCCTCTCAACCACTTCTCAATTTCCCTCGCATTTAACCTCAAAACAGAAAGTTTCTCCTGATTACGCCAAATCACGGAAAGCTGTTATGGTTGAGGCCTCCCAGTGAGAGCAGCTGCTCCACTGTCGCGTTAATCCTTGTTGCTTATGCAAATAAACACCCTTTTGAAAGGTTCTTCACAAATATGATGTTATTTAGGCTGCCAATCATTGTTTATGTAATTGCGCCATTATATGTTCTCAGGGAGTTTTGATGAATGACACCTAACATCGGCGGCAGATTGGGAGACCGACAGTGAGATTGAAACTATGTACATGAGAAAACTTTTTGTGTTTTGTGGAAAACCATCTTGGGGGGGGGATAAAAAAGCTCATTTCAAATTGAGTTTTCATTTAGTTTGTTTTTCCAATGTTGAGACATGGACTGTTTCCCATTTATACTTGTTTATTGGTTAAGGCAACCAGCAGATGCCTTTATATGTGTAATATGTGGACTAATAGAATAACCAGGCTCCTACTTTGTGTGTTATGTTAATTTAAAAGAGCTATGGGTTTTTTTTTAATGTGATAAATGAGCTGACAATACAACTCAGTGGAGAAGACTTAACATGAGGAGACAGGCGGTCTTGCATGCGGTTCAATTGCTTTATTGATGAGGCAGGGGGAGCAGTCAACAGCTGATTGGGAGTTTAATTAAGTGTACTTGTCAAGGACACAGGAATCGGCTCTGCTGAGTCTGGCGGATTTTCCACTTCCTGTATATCAGCTTTTATCCATATTGGATTCTGCCAGATACGTCCAGGTACTGAGACACTTGAAATAATCCTTGCAACTGCATTTTACATAGCTCAATGTATGTGGAATCAATTTTTCACACCACCAATTTCAGCAATTTAGGAAATAGTTCTTTTAATGCATGTGCTATCTCTACTTGATTCTCATTATATGGCGTCATTTTTATTTACTCTGTTTTCAGGGTGTTTGAATAATATATTGGGTTATACATTGATTTAAAAATTTCACCTGATTTTTCACCTGAAAGCTTCATCAAAATCGTTCTTATTTTGCATTGTAGTGATTTTATTGCCATAATATACACATTTTCATCTTGTATACTCTGTGTCACAACAAAGATAAACTTGTGGAAAAATAGTGCCATAATAAAGTTTAAATTTAAACTACTATTTTACCGGTGCGGCCCACTCAAGATAAAATTGGGCCTGAGATGACCCCCGAACTGACTTAATACGTGAGATTTCAATGACTTTCCATTTGAAATGTTATAATAATGACATATGATACACTTTAATCCAAAGTTTTATTTTATGAGGAGATTTGATTTAAAGGAAACAGACTCTGAAATATGAACTATGAAAAGTTCAAAACCATTGAACACAACTTTTTTTTTTACTCCTTGGAAATAGAATTATAGAAAGTTTTTGCTGCTACCTTGGCCTGTTATGTAATAGCCCCCAGGTCCGCCAGGTTGACCAGCTTGACCAAGACCAAACTCATCTTATTTTGACACCATCAGAGATCAGAGCAGTGTTTTTCTGCCCCCTGCCGAGTTCACTGGAGGAGATCTTGGCCTGGAGGCACACCCATGTGCAGAACCTACTTCTCGCTCGCACTGTGTAGATTCATCATGCGCCTTTGTCAGGCTTTTATACTTCCTCCAAGGTTGCTGCAGCCATCCATTCTTCAAGACGCAACTTGTCGCGATGATAGATGAGCTGCTAGCCGTTTGCTTGTCTGAGTCTTTGACTGTCATGCACTATATATCTGTGACTTCATCCTGTCTTGGACGCAAGCCCTCCAGGTCAACAATTGTTCTGGAGTATACATGTACTGGGTATATGCTCAGCTGTGTGTTCAGCTGCAGTTTACCCCATTATGAGAGGGGTGGTGTGAAGTATTTTTAAAGAAAGAGAAGATGAACACGTATCTTTCAAGCTGATTCAACTTTTGGAGGCAGGAGTTGAGCTGCAGTTCTCCTGATCTTTAATTTAGTCAAACTCCTTTTAATTCAGGGGCCACATAAAGCACAGTTTGATCCCAAGTGGGCCGGACCAGTAAATGATAGCGCCATAATGCATAATAGCCACAATTCTGTCTTTGCTTTAGTGAAACAAAGTATTAATTAAGCAGGCACATTCCTACAATAGTAATCCTGATCAGCTGAATAAGTTATTACCCTTGTGCACTTCTTGTGGTCAAAATGTATTTTGTGATTAATAACTCCTCACAGCAAATTTCGTGTTGCAGGCCGGACTGGACTCTCTGGCGGGCCGGTTCTGTTTTAAATAATCCACTGACCTACTTTTATACAGAATGATTTGTATACTCTGGATTGCGCCAACGTCTTGGCAGAACATTATGACTGTGCAGTTTCATCATACCTTGGCAATCCTAAGATATAATCAATGAAAAAGTCATCCTTTACACATGCCAGTTGTTTCTTACAGTATTAAATAGTAAGCACTCCCTCCCACGTCTGCTGAGGCTGTCCAATGTCAGCACAGCTTGTTTAGAGGTGCATTGGATTAGTGCCCTTTATGCACTGCAACTAATGGAGTGGGAGATCAGCGCTCAGTAAATGTGACTTACTCCAATCAAGTGTAAGGCTTTTTAAGCCTGAACTGCTTCTTCCTCCAAAGCCATAAAAGCTGTTGTTTTACTCGCACCCCTCCCTCATCTCTCTGCCATCTTGCTGCACCGCCTGGCGTCAGTATTGGGTGTGTAGAATAGCAGACACGACATGTGAAGGTACAGTGGACGTGAAAGGTGGACGATGGGACTGGCCGCATCAATACGTCCCTATGAATTATTGATTATAATCGCATGTGGGTCTTTTATCACCAGTGGAAAGTGGAGTCAAAACAGAGCAGTCGCACGCAGTATTTATCTGGAGGTGCTGGGATTGTTTTTATGCTGTATTTTCTGTAAAGATGAAGAGCGATCACTGAATGCAAGATTTGCTGTTGATTCTGAGCCCAGCATGTGAGAGCCTATGCCCTTGGTGCACTGCTTTCCTTCCATGAAGTGCTTCAAATTAAGCAGCCCTTTAAAAAGTATCGCGTATAAATTTAAGGCTGATTCCCCGGCACGGGATGAAGCCCTTTTTGAATAGTTAAAACCTTGAAGAGCCGTTTGTTGCAGATAATTGACAGTGTTGCACCACAAATAATCTTTTACCTTTTAATGGCTGCCATCACTACCGGGAGTCATTAGTACTCGCTGTGCTTTGTGTGTGCTCTCAGTCGAGGATATTACCAGGGACCTTAGGCTGGCATGCGCGACATTGTTCGCCATGTTGCAGTGAATGTCAGTAAGCATACTCGGAAAAAAGAAAAGAAAAGGGATTGTTGTGTACTGGTAACCAAGCATAAAGGTTACTGGGCTTCTTGTATTACTAATAAATCTATATTGAGATCAGCGATGTGGACAGAACACAGAACATCATGGCAGATTATTGAGGGAAAGCTTTGCTTTGACTAAAAAGCTGCGGTCGGCCAACAAGCACCGGTTTGTGAAACCTTGAAATCCACAACAATTAATGATCAGAGCTCTGTAACCCCGACAGTTACGTCTTATAATCAGTCATTTAAAATAGATGTGTTGAGCATTTCTTCTAGATTAGGTTGAAATCCTTTGAATATTCTGTTGATATTCTTTCAAGGCTTGATAACGGTGCGGAGGACTCCATGCGACTTTGCCCACCGTTGCATTCACACGTTTCAGTCAAGACAACATGCATGTCTTGATCCCAACACACTCCACCCTGAAGCCTCCATACATATTTTAATGCAATCATGGGCGAGGCGCCACTGATAAATCCGTTTGTATAAGTCTGGTAAAGTATTCGCTCCAGCTGTCAACCTATTTCTACGACAGTCGTGTAGTACCGCGTGCAGGCATTATGTCATTCCAATCAATCAAATCTGACATGCTTTCACTCAAAATGAAGTCAAGTCCTTGAATGGCTTTAGTAATGTCATGGAAAACATGCACCGGTTTGGAAGTTGAGTGCGTGTTTAGCCTTTGAAGTGTAAATCCGGCTTTTAGGAAACATTACACTCTCTGAGTCCGCACTGCTTTCTTACTATTCGTGAGCCTTTATCATCAGAGAAAACTGAGGAAAGCGCTCGGATGCACTCTCATTTTCACTGTCAATTGCTGCTGAATTATAGATGTTTTCCACAACTCAGTCACGTCCGGCATTCATACAGCGGATCGCCGTGTAACGCTCGTTTTCTATGCTGCCATTGTGGGACTTTCTTGCATTGGATGTGAAGGCGTGCATCTTTTCCGATTATTCAACAAACACACATGACAGCTGAATAAATCTTGTCTTTCGGAAAGCTAATGAAGAAATTATACATAAAGCCACCAGTGATCTCCAGCAAGTGCTTCGAAAGTCAACAAAAAGCTGATGTTAAACCGAGGGAGTCGCTGCTCCTATTGACCTCCCAAGGCTGGGATTGATTGGCTGGCATTGTCACCAGACCTAAACTCATCGCAGATTAAACCTTGAGGTTGCTCACGGGTAATTATCCAGGATCCCTAGTCATCAGGCTATGTAAATCTCTCGCCAGCTCATTAGCGAGGTTTATTTGAAGAACACTTCTTCTCCCCATCTTCTGTTTCCCCACAGCTTCTCCTCCAATTTGTTTTTACACCTCTGTGTCAGGCTCTGCTGAATTGTTTATTCCCAATATGTTCGAGCGAAAACTGATAAGAAAACACGAAAGCCCTGCAACCCCTGGAATGCTTAAAGTCCAACAAAGAATCTTTTAGAAAACACAACATTCACTTATTGCAGAGTACATAATCTACTTATCTTTCACTACTTATTAAGAAATCCTATCATCTTGCTTATCATATAACGGTCTTGTCAACCTGAGAGGATTATTCACCATTATTTGTAACAGAAGCTGCAGCCTGTTGGAAATGACTTTATTGATGAGCAGAACAACACTATTGACTTTTCCAGTAAAGCAGCGATTAAAATGAGCACTTCTGTTGCAGTCATGAGATCCGGCCTGTGTCAGTTTACCTCAAGTTTTAATATTCTCATTCAATTAAACATCATATTAAACAATGGAGCCATTAAAACCTTAAACTTAATTTTATTTTATTCTTTGTTGATCATTTTATTTTTTCAGTGTTTAACAGTTCTTTTTGCCTCCAATTTATAAGAGACAGCTGTCTAGGTGAGTATTCGATTTACTGTGATTCTTTTGGGAAATACAAGAAGATCTGATAAGATTAAAAATGCAAACAGAAGCTGGCCAGCCTGAGTATGAAAACTAAAGAACGGTGTGAGTTTATATCATATATTATCTGCAAAAACTTTCCTGTTTCAAGTGGGAGGGAAGATGTGAATGATATCTATAATCCCATGTGCAAATTATGACTGTGGTTTATTATATAATATATAATTTATTCCCAGTTGCACCTGTTACTCATAGGCATACGCTTATTTAATTCATTAAACTTGTAATATAGATCTAAAAATGTGTCCTTGTAGTTGCGTTTGTAATTTCTTTTTCATGATTTCTTCCTAAAAATGAAAGTACACAATTATTCCAAAAATAAACAAAATAACCCCGAGTTCGTAGGCCCAACAAAACCATAACAAAGTTGTTTCCTTTTTTAAACAAATGCATTAACAGTTGTGGACACACCACTGAAACTTAAGCTGAAATATCAGTGATGCTGCTGTGAAATATATTGTAGCTCCCTTGTTGCTATCATGAAAACTTTATTTTCAATGTTTCGGCCATTTCCTTGCCAAAAGACATCACCTTCAAAATGTTGCTGTGGAAATACAAAACTTTTCTAAATTTTCACTTGCCATGTTGGTGTGGAAGCAGGATCTAAAGGTTGATATATGTTCCCCAAGAATAGAGAAAATAACGTTGTTTGTGTTTTGTTTATTTTTTTTGTTATTTCTTTCCAGTAAGAAAAATTAAGGTGTAAAACTCCTATGAAGCCTTCATTGGTCCCTCCCACTGCAGCGTTATTCTGACTAATCGTATAGTACTTGAGAAAACACATGTTGACATCATAGTTGTCTCCCAAAATTATCATTAGATCTTTATAACTTAATTCTTGAAGGACTTAAGATACAGCAACACGACCAGACAAACTTGAATTAGGATAAACTTAAACATAAAATAGACATTCAACAAATCAAAGTACACAAAATGTAAGGAGTAAAAAATGGCTTAAGAGGCCCGTTATTCATGTTCCATAAAAATGATTAAAAGCGGAATAAATAACTTTGAGTTTCTAATTAATCCAGGGAAAGATGACAGGTGAATACAGAGATTTCCCACATCTGTAAATATTCAGTTCCTCTGTGAAGGTTTAAGCGCTAATCCACTGGTGAAATTAAATAATGCTCAAGCAGCTGTCATCTAATTTGTATGTGCCTCGATTCATCTCCCCCCCCCCCCCACAGATATTTTACATACACTCGTGCAGAAGCGACGCACTCGCCCAGCCTCACCCGGCCATCTTGAAATTCCGACGGGCAGACGTCATGAATGTTGAATAAAGTTGTCCACCTGTCTGGCTCAGAGCTGCCGCCTTTAATGTCAGAGCAGCAGGCGCTGCCGGACAGACGAACCCCCGAGAGTTCATGAAAGAGGCAGCCGGAGCAGCAGCTCATTTTGCATGCAGCGCCCGCCGAGGGGGGAAGCTTACGCCCCATATGCAGGACCAAGCCAGAGTCATTATGGAAATACATTTTGTCTGTGCCGGCTGCATTTTTATGTAGCAAGACAAAAATTTACATTTTATATTCTCGCTCTTCCTCTGTGTTCGGGGGCCTCTGGAGATGATCTTTGTGGGGCTTGTGTGAGGGAACGTGAGCGTGTTGCCATTATATCATCCCCTCGGCGTGTTGTGACTGCCCGCGTAAATACATCGCCTCTGCGTGTCTTGGTTCGCCGAGTGTGCCCGTTAATGCAGCTTGTGTGATTGCGCATGTATGAGTTTATGAATGAAGGAGTGAGGGAGTGCCTGCACTTCAATATAGCTGTGTGTGTGTGTGTGTGTGTGTGTGTGTGTGTGTGTGTGTGTGTGTGTGTGTGTGTGTGTGTGTGTGTGTGTGTGTGTGTGTGTGTGTGTGTGTGTGTGTGTGTGTGTGTGTGTGTGTGGTGCATTTTCTCCTTTTATATGAGCGTTTTTTTGTGCTTACCGTCGTGTGGAAGCACAGAATCGGTGATATCCAATCTCACAGCCAAATCTATTGTTTTTGCAAGAAGAATTTCAGTAGTAAAATGAGCAATATTGGGAATCACAAGTTACAAAGTAACTCTAATCCCTCTGCAATTCGTTCGCAACTCATTATAATGACTTACTATGAAATCAAGATCGTTACAAATTCTGAAATACAATTTCTGCTCATTAATTTTATCATAAGATGCTCCCTCGAGCCACCTGTTACCTATAGCCAATGTTAGCATTTTCCCCCAGTACCTGAGATATACCTGCAATATTAAATAAACATTATCACCTATTTCATTCTTCTTTGGTTCATTATATCGGTGTCTTATGAAAACAGGTGTTTTGCCGAGTTCCTTATGATTCCAAGAACTACATCCTCAACAAAAGATCACGTCAACTGGAACAAGAAATTACAAGTTTTCAGCCACTTGCAGAACACTTTAAATAAAGCAAGGTGGTCTCTGATTTGCTGGATTAATCCCGTGACGCCGTCCTTCAGGGAGTGCAGGACTCCAGGTCGGGTCAAATCACTGGAATGGAGCTCGACAGTAGGCAGAATGCCGACGACACATGTGGGACTGTGTAAATGTTGTCGTTACGTGACATGCAAGCTTTTCACTGGGTTCTTAAAAAAGCGCTGGGATATTAAACAATGGGGCTTATTACGTTTCAAAAATCAGCTCTTTAAAACGGAAGCTACAATGCAATAATTCTCAGGAGATGAAAGTTGACAGTAAATTTTAGAGCGAATAATCTAAATTTAATACCAATTTAATACCAAGTAAGCGAAAAGGTATCAGACATTGCAGTTCACATATTTTTGTATTTCACATTGTTTTGGAATGCATGTGATTATTTTCCGTTTTTGTTTTTTCTTTTAGCATAAGGCTCCATAATGCTCTTTCTAAAGCCATTTGTGAGGCATGGCTGTCCTTCAACGACTGGGGGCTTCTGCAAGTGAAGGCATTTATTTTCCTCGGCCTATCAAGCCACCGCCACCCTCAATCTGCTGTAATTGTGCTGACCATAGGACCATAGGACACTATGCTGAGAAATGCACAAGCTGCATGAGTGAAAAGAAGAAAATAAGAAGTTTGGCTGCAGGATGCATGGCCGTGCACATAAATAACACGGAGCATGGTGTCTGGACGAATTACACTTTGCATAAGTTTTGGATTAAATGCACTTCATAGACTATTAGACTGTTGTTCAATTACAATACTGACTCCAATTTGCCATCTTCATCGAGTTCATTCATTCAATTTTTCTCAGAAAGTATAATGTCCCCCAAAATTTAAGCCACCTGTGGCAAAAGTTCTGCGCTACAACAGCATTAAGCTGCGGAAGCTGTCTTTTCATACCGAGTTCAAACTAATAATGAAGGTTGCTCTGGCAGACAGTAATGAGCTGTCAGCTGTATTTAGTTGGGATTTTACAAAGATGAGGCTTGTTTGATGCTGCAGTGCTGTTTCAATGCGCAGATGGCAAGATTTGACTTTTCAGTTTAGTGTTGTACCTATTTTTTCCCCGCTTCGAATACATTTGAACTGTTCTATTTTATTATAATTCATAATGCTTCCCAGCCGTTTCACTTCACAATGTCACATTTAATTGTTTACGTGGTATTTGGCAATGACATTCCTGTTTGTGACACCGGGTCAATTTTATAATTCTTCAAACAACACCACAACAAAGTGTTGATTTTTTTTTTTTTTTTTTTTTTTTTTTATGTTTACAATGTTACATGGTGCTGTTTTCATTGGCCACTCTGCTCCTGCCAACACAGGCTGTTTGCTAACCACCCACACAGTACACATTTGACTTTCACAGCCAAAGGTTGCATAAAGACAACAAACCAGCAACCAAATGTCACATGTAAATATCAAAATCCACTTAAAAAAAGAGAAAAAAAAGCCTACGGGGGACTTAAAAAAAAAATAGAATTCACAATACTTCTCCAGCCAGGGAAATGGGGACAACAAAACAATGCTCTGGCAGGGACCGCCGCCTGAGTGTTCGCAGGGGAGAACATGCTAATGAAAATTATAGAAGGGTCACGATGTGGAGCAGCACCCCTTTCTGCACACGTCTTTTTTTTGACAATAATCCCGGCACAAATCAAATCCCACCACCATACTGAACCTGGATAATTGCAGAGAGGGGTCTGATAAGCCCCTGTAATAGAACTCTGTCAATCAATTCATGCCATACACCCTCTCTCTCTCTCTCCTGGGTGTTTGCTCAAATTGAATGAAGAAATCCAGCAGCCACTGACATTTAGGTCTACTGCACTGCTGATTGTGGGAGGAATGTTCGGGTTTAATTTCATTAACCGAGGGAAAGTAAAAGCAAATTTGCCGTAAGGAAAGCAATTATGACGTTGCTGACTGGAGCGTTAATGCTGAGAAAAGGTCCCCGTCTCATTGTCTGCCAGAGTTGGAGAAGAGGTCTGACCATAGACTCCATGAGGTATTTATCATACAGGCAAAAGAGAGGCCTCATTACGGAAGAGTATTTAGCCTCAGGGTAACTGAGCTATTTAATGATAAGTCTCTAAGCCATCACTTGGTATTTAGTTTGTGCAAGTTGTTTAAGTTTGTGCAAGAAAAGATGTTTCAATCTAATATAACAGCTGTACTTTATGGATTCTCTCCTGATTTGTCTGTTGCATCTGTATCCGTTTGTGCTGTACGATTCGTCTCGCCATCTGTCCGTGCTTCTTTCGTACCCATAAAACCAACTTCAGGTTGTGTGGCAGTGCTTGAGCTTTCCCACCACAGGGTAAACGGAGGCCAAGCCAAGAAATAAACAGGCAATCTCCCCCGTTGTAGAGCATGCACGCCATCTGTCCCATGTAGTTTGATATACATTATACATTTCGTCTCGCAGTCATATCACGAGGGTAACTTATAACGAACGCATGGGAGAGTGAAGGCGGCGACGTAAGACAGCACAGAGAGTGTGCAATGGATGTTTTGGATTCGCATCAACTTGTGGTCACAAGCAGGTTTACAAGGCCACACAAAGACTCGTTGGGCAACTTGCGAACTTTGTTCATTCATATAAATCACTGCCGCACAAAACACAGATTTGAAGTTATTATGATTTTCGTTCTTTTTTCACATGTGACGAGTTTTATGCAAAAACAAATCGTACTTACTGTAAAAAATCGGTTGGGACACACGCTTCTGTCAAATTGTTATTGAGAACAGTTCAGACGCTACTTGTGGGACGACAGAAAGCTTAAGGGGGCACAGTAATGGCAACAATTTAGGGGTGAGAGGGTCTTTATTTCTCAAGATCATTTTCCTTATATTTAAAAAAAAAAAAAAGAACTGACAAAGCATACATGTGGAGGCTAAAATTAAGAATTTCATTAAAACACATTTCGCAAGACATGTGTAAGGCAGATAAATAGATGATGTCCTTTAAAATCTTTCAAAAGTTCAGTATTCATCCATAATTTCAAGTCCGTTTCAGTCACACATTGTGGCTCAAACCCTCTGAAAAGATGGCTGCTTCATTCATCTACAATGTAAAAACCAGTTGCATAGATAAATAAGCATCATCCAACAAGGTGAGTGGGCTGGCGTCACATTAGTTGATGCTGCTTTCCTTTGACTTGTGTTGAATCAGTGACTTTATTTTATCGAGCCTGCCCTTAAAGAGACGGTGTGTGAAATAGCGTTTGTTTGAAGAGGGTCAGCTAAAATGGCATAAATGTTTCCATACAAGATGATTCTATTCACTAACTCCTGAAATGCACTCTAGACACTCTTTACATAAATAAAATGTAAATCTCATGAAAGACCGAGTCAAGTATTATAAGAGAGCTTTAAATGTTTGTAATATACTGTTGCCGTTTCTTTATTGACAGCTCGAGTTGATCTTAATTTATAAGCCTGGCACTACTAATCAAACTGAATTTATATGCTGAAGTGTTATCCATTTCCATAAGCTGTTTAATAATTGAATATGTGACATAAGCATGTGTGTGGATGATTAAAGACGATTAAAGAAGGCTGACTGGGGAGAGAGACAAAGTGAGCCAAGAGTGGAAATACTTTGACATAACTGATTAGGCTTCTCTCTCTGAAAATGACTGAGGATAATTCAGGATGCTAAAATTGGAGAAGTTTGATTCTGTTGTAGCTCATGTGTGACTCCGTCTGAAGCGAGAGCTCGCAAAGAAAAGCTTACCATTATTCCCAGCAAGAATAAATTAGCGTACGGAGTGTAGACAAATGAAAACAGATGAACTGTGAATAACAACCTGTGGCACAGCTGTGCCAAATTGAGCAACAGCAATCATTTCAGTGATTCTTTGATTTTAGAGGAGTGGGAACGAGCCGTAATCAAAACGTGCGCACTGAACACGATGACACATTATGCATGTTCACCTAAAGAAACCTAATAGCTGAAGAAAGCCGGCAGCAAAGACAGAAGCCAGGTAGACAACAGTGAGCATTTAATTTAATAGGGTTTATTTTGTTTTGTTTTGTTTTTTTGGAGAGATGCCATTAAATTACCCACCTCGTACAGACGCGGTGGAGAGGAATCTTTATTTGTTGGCTGCTGTTTAAACCAGCTCTGAACAGAGATTTGTTACAAGACAATTAATTAGAATTCACACAATGTGCGAGAAGTATGACATTTCTAAAGAAAAAAGAACTTATTTTTATGCTCAAATACACCAAAGTGTTCAGGGGGAATTTGGGATGATGTTAGATCATTGTGGTTTAGTGGGCAGGAATTGTCTCATATTACAGCAATAACCTGGTTCCTGGCTCGAGGCCTTTCTTTGACAAGTTTACTCTGTTTGTTTGCATGGGTTGCTCTGGATTCTACTTGAAAATAAAAGGTTTTAAGTCAAAAATCTATGGCCCCAAGGCTTTTTAAGTGGCCCTCGATTCCCATTTACTCCTGTGCAAAATTTTAGTGGCATTTTGGGTATCTGTTTACGCGACAACGCTGCTCAGAGCCACAGAAAACATCGTAGTTTTACAGTTGACAGTCACTGTAATGACAATCCCACTTCATCTGTTCATTTGAATGTCTGTGTACTCACTATTATTGTTTATAGCATATTGTTCTTTGCGCATTTGTTTTCATAACTAAAAACAACCCACAGTGGCCACCTTATGGCCTGGCATACTGACAACATTGTTTTCATTGTAAAACGGATATCGTTTCAAAACATTGCCATGTAAATGCAAAACATTTGTGAAAACACAAAAACGACACGTTTCCACTTGAAACCTTGTGTAAACTGGGCCTCTCTTGTATATTTAGTACCTAATATTTTAAATATGTACGCAAAGCTCTGTGGAAATGAATAGTACGTTGTCACTTTACAAAACGGAGGGTAAAAATGCTCATTAGTAGATGAGATGTAATCTTGCTGTAGCTGAGAAGCTCTTATACTCAGAAATAGCTTAGATTATAGCTGTATAGCTTCCCTTTGTCCCTGTTCCACACTCTCTTGAATGCATGTGTAAAAATCACATCTACAAGCAGACATGATCCCTGCTGCCACATGGCTGAAAGCGTAGCAGTACCAGTCGGTGTTAAGAAATTTGAGAGAAACCAGCGTGCAGTGAAGCCGCGGAGCTCGTTTGTTTTTGCTTTCATTGTTCGTCATTTCTCCATTCTAAAAGTGTCTCACTTTCCCTGTTTCAAATATTATTTTTCTTCTCACCTGACCTCACTAAGAATGTGTCCCCTCATATCTTTCCAGCAAATGTCATTTTTACATTTGGTTTCCTGCACCCTTTTAAAGTCTTTCACAGGCCGCTGATAATGAGCTTTCAGACTTTTTTCAACACATCCTGATTACAAAGTGCAGTGTGTGTGTGTGTGTGTGTGTGGATGTTGATCGAAGTGCGTTGAGCCAAAAACTGCTGGACCTGAGAAAACAAGCAATGGGTGTTCACATACTGTGTGAATTCATTGCATCAGACTTATTATGTTTTATACAAACACGGTAAACCTTAAGAAAATGTAGCGACCATCATATTTCCCACTCTGTTTTATGGATGGTTCCAAATGGTTTTGGACAACTGCTCACACGGCACAATCATATATACACCATCCAGACATGTTAAAGAAAAGCATGCTCTTAGGACATCTGCTTGTTCTGAGCAGTTTCTGTACACAGTCCATTGTCACTTCTACCTTTAGTGATTTGATTGCATGACAGAGCTGGAAAAGCCCAAAAGCGTCACATGTGCTCATAGCGAACATTACTGTACCTCTATGTCCATAACAGTTTCTATCCACATATACTTCAAGGTAATTTAAAAGAACGTAAAAGAGAGTACAAACAGTGTGAATATCTCACACCAAGCCACTTCACAGGATCGGGTTGAAGTCCAGTAAAAGCCTTTCATGTTACTTGATCTTGACTATTTTGACCTCATTTGATGTCAGTGGATTGCATCTTCTATGTAAAGTGATTTAAAGTGTGGAAACAAAGCCCAGCTTTTTTTCAGAAACAGAGCTTGTACTTGAAACTGCTCCGTCTTTGAAATGAAACACCTCTAAAGCGAAGCCTGCCGGCCGTGTATTGCCCCCCCCCCCCCCCCCCCCCGTGACCAGGAGCCACATGCACGCTTCATTCTCTTTTGCCTTTTGAGAATATAGCGATCGTGGGGGGAAACGGTCATGTGCACTTTAAACACACCCACAACAAAACTGGCAGAGTAAGATGAGAACTTAAAATTACAGAAAGAGTGGAGGAAAAAATAAAAATCAATCATGGCCTTTATATCCGCAGCTTCAACTCCAAAGTACCCTGCTGCTTGAGTGCCACGGGCTGTTCGCCTTTCTTCCCGCGAACGTGCCCCCTCCGAGGTGGTAGAATAGTCTGACTGCATGGTAGAGGTCAAAGCCTTCCCGCCCGTCTTTCTGTTGGAGTCAACAACTCCCGACGACGCTCGCCGGTTCGAGAGGACATTGTGGGTTAAAACATGTAAGTCACACAGGTAGCTGCGCGCACGCACCGATGAAAGAAAGGGAGCGGAGGCCTCTGAATGACTCCCCACGGCTGCACTGTGTCCAGGGAAAATGTGTTTCCCCGAGCGGGCCGTGTCAGAAATGCTTTTAGACATTTAGAAAGGTTCCTGGATGCTGCGAGAGATCAACCTGGCGGCGTCGAAATATCGCATACCAGCAGCACAATGTCTGCTTGCAACCGGTTGATGGAATTTCTCTTGTCTTTTTTAATCCGCAAACGTTTTGAATGTTAAAGGTGTCATTTCTTCAGCGCAGACGATTGAGTTGTGAGTTTTTACACCGTAGGTTTTATCTTGCAAAAAGGGCACTGTGAAGGAGCAGGCTCAAAACTCTGACTTTTATTTACTTTAAATTAACGTATATATTTTTGTTCAACTAAAGACTTGCTCTTGCTCTTTAGTTCCTGTTTTCAAAACATTTCCAATGATGAAATGATAATAAAAGGAACATGTGAAATTAATTACAAAGTTACTTTTTTTGTTTCCGATTTCTTTTTTTCTGTGGAACAAATATGGGATTTTGTTGAAGTGTACACTCCCATGACACAATGACTGCAATGTACACATTGGTTTTACATTTAGAGGATTGAATGGTCTCCTTTTCTGCTTTTTTAATACAGTTAAATGTAAATCCAGCAATGTGTTTAACATCACTACAAAGAAAGTTCTGATGACAAAACACATTTGTATTCACACACAAATTACATTTTGTCCAGAAGGAAGTATGTAAATATGTGGATTTATTTTATATTCATAGTTTTGCACAATGATTGCACATCCTTGATTTTTTATTTTTTTTAAAAACACAAAATGTAACTGAAACCTGAAAGTTGCATTATTCTCAGTAGGTTGTATACTCATCAATGGGAAATTGAAGCAGCCTCCATATGTTGAGAGTGACGGGGACAACCATACTATAAGTCAGCGTTCCACATCCGTTTCATTCATCTTCTCCTAACTGATCACGGTGAAAGTCAAGATTAGGCTGAAGTGTCAAAACGACCTTTGTGACCCAGTCATTCAGAGTACGTGAATATATCTGGGTTAGAAGCTTTCTTTCTCAGCAGTTCTCCGTATTTCTATCGCCCACAATCAAAACTGCCAGAAATATTCACACCGCCAGCTTTCAGTTCGCTAAGCTAAGAGGAGTTTAAACCTGCGAGATGCTTCAGATATTCAAATACTCCACTTCAAATGACAGTGGGGGAAAAATAAAGGAGACTTGTATTTGAAAGGGCCTTAAATGGAGAGACGGTCTGAATTTCATAGGTCCAGATTAAAAAAAAAAAAAAAAGAGTGACTTCTGCAGTAACTTCAAACATTCAACATATTACATTTTCAAAGACATGAAAAATGCAGCATCGCTTTGTCGTTTGATTACAAACCAAAACCAACATATTTCTGTTGTTTCCATCAATTTTTAAGCATGTTGCCGCAGTAGCCAACGGTGAGAGCGGAACCCCCCCCCCCTTTTTTTTAAGTTATAAGTAATGAAAACGCAGCAGTACTTTTCCACAGGGGTAAATGAGAATCAAGGGCCACTGCAAAGCCCTCGAGGCCAAACTTTGCTGGGTTGCTGGTCTCAGCAAAGGCTTTTCCCCGCTGGTCGTGTCTCATTAGGGGAATGTCCCATTATAGGAAACTGGCTAAGAGAGGTTGACCCAGCTCACTGTTGAAACCATTCTGGGACGGTGCAGTTAAAAAAAACTACCAAAAAAAATTATAATAATGAAGAGGGCTCTGGATATTGTTAAAGATATAATATTTCTTTTACCTTGATTCACCCTGCGTGTATGTGGGTCACATGTGATTAATGAGCATCAGCACTGTTTTTTCTCCTGAGTCGTTTAACTTGGAAATGATGCTGAAGAGACGGCGGCCAATCGGGCGGGGGGTGCGCGCCAAAGAAGTCCTTGAGAAAGATCCAGGAAATATTGTGTCACTCTTTGTGCTTCGTGCAGCACAATGAGGGAAGATGAAAATTCAAAGTGGTTCCTGGCGAATGATGAGGGACTGATAAAGCGACGCCACGTACATAATGACGCAGGTTGGACTGAGACGCCGTAAGACTGTGGCACGCCAAGGAACATTGATGAATGTTTATTTGCGTGGCCTTCTGTTGCATCTAGTAGTCGTCACTACTTTGGTGATCGCGTCAGTTGTTCCAACCTTAAGGAATGAATACGAGGCCATCTCTGCGTAATTAAACTTGACTGAGCTCGGTCCTTGAGTTCCGTTGATGAATCTTACCAGTGGGATTTTTGAAACATAACCAGCAGTGAACTTATACACTCAGGTTGAAGTGGTGCACGACAGACAATATTGTAATAACTTCATGACGCCACAAAATAATTGCATTATCAGACCGGACGTCAATTTTTAAACTCTTCTGCTCAAATTACTCTTAAAGTTATATTGTGACAGTTATTATAAAGGGTTTATTGTTTTCTTGTGAATGGGTTAAACACGGTGTCCTTGCCACTTTGAATAAATATACACGTATACATTTTTTAACATGAGCAGCGTTCAGTGTGGTTTACTAATGATGTCCCTGAACACAGAATTTAAATTGAAGCTTATACTTTTCATAGGATATCCTACTTTAAACATCTGATGTGGTTTTTTTGGAAGTGGGTTTTAATCCCATGTGGGTCACAACAATTGACGGTGCACCTTGGAACATCTTTTCTGGTTTTCAGAAGAACTTCTCATCTCTTATGAAAACACAGATTTCGGAACCTAATTTACTTGAATGGTTTAAAAGGCAGATCTGATTCAGTCTGCAATTGGAAACGTGAAAGTAGTTCCTATTCTTGGCTACGCTCTTGGCCTCGTTCGGTGCCTCGTGTACCTTTTGTGTCGTCTCCTCCGTTAACTGACCTGCCCTGAATGACCTTTCTTAAAGTGGATCGCACCGCACTGCTCACCTCTCTCCGACCCTCCACTCTACTCCAGTCCCTATTTTTCATCCCAGGGGATGGAGGATGTCGTTTTTAAGGAAACCTTAAATGACCATGTCGGGCTTTTGACCATTTGAGACGCAGCCTTACTGAGATATTGTTAATTTTTTTGGTCATTGTCGAAAGCACTCAGAAAAAATGAGGGGGAAAAAAATCATCAAGTGGCAGCAGGATAATGGAAGTAAACTTTTTTTTTATGTGATGTATTTGGTGATTTGAAACCTGAAGACAACATAAACTTGAAATTTGTTTTTTCATTTTGAATAAGAAACAAACAAACAAACAAAAAAAAAAAAAATATATATATATATATATATATTAGTGTCTGCACTCTTTTTACTATTCAGCTTCATCAGTGTTTTTTATTATGGATATTCATGATTATGAGGCATTGTAACAGCCAATAATGTAATGATAGAAAATAATGTTATCATTTTTGGCCATTTCTAACATAATAAAGCTGATTATATAATGAAATAGTAAAGTATAATTGAGACTGCTACATAGTATGAATTAATACTATGAATGAATTAACTACGCCATCCGCTATGCTTATTTTAGGGAAGAAAATTCTTTAGAGAAGGAAAAAACCTGCAAAATCATCTTTTTGTTCCAAGAAATTGAGTTTTATTTTAGCATTATTACATTATTGGGTGAAGTTATCATATTTTTTAATGCCAGTGTAATCATGTTATAATTAGATTATTGGCAAAATGCCATAACAAAAATCTCAAATATCTTGATAAACTTATCACATTATAGGCTTTATTACATTGTGAAAGACCAAAACTATCACATTATTGACTGTTAGAGGCTGTTTAGACTGTTTCTGCAGTCCTGGAGAGATGTTACAGGAAAGGACTATGAGCCAGCTGAAGGAGTCACGACGGATAAAACTGCAATAAATCCCATTAAACAAAGAGCTGTTATCAAACGGGAGACAAGAAAATCCTCTTAAAATGAATGCCAGTCATAACACAGTCCCTGGAACAGTTCTATGTAAAATGTAGACAAATAAAAGCACCTATTAAACAATCAGATGTCAGTTTTTCTGGCGTCTTGATCGAGCAGAAATAGCTGTAGGGTTCTAGGCGAGTGATCATTATAGAATCTCGGTGGCAGAGTTGCGAGAGGTCTAATTGCTATCATTAGTGCTCATTGCTCATTTGTTGTGAGAGCAACTGACAATAATATGTGTTGATTTCCAACAATGACTCATGAGGCTTTTGAAAAGCAATGAACACAAGTGTGCAGACAAACCTGAGCTTTTTCTTTTCTTTTTTTCCCTCCCTTTTTGAAGGTCAGTAAGCTTAATAATGCTCATATGCAAACTACTTCAGGTCAGTACTGGGGGAAGGGAGCAACATTTTTCTTGGATGATTGGGTAAAAAAAAAAAAAAGTTTATTCCCTCCTTTGCCTCATGAGAGGCTCGATCTCGAATTAAATGTTGTCATAGTCAAATAATTCACAGAACAGTCACCTACAGCATTGTCGATTTCTGTCATTAAGACCTCTTTCAAACAATGATCCTTGACAATTAATCTTACACAGTTGAAAAGCCTGTACATTTTCTTACTAGATAAAATCAGGTCGTTGGATGGTGACAAATCATCATGCAAATCCGTCGAGTAGTTTTTGCGAAAGGTTGGTAAAACACAAACAAATGAGCCAATAAATAAATACATGCAGATTAAAATGTAACCGTTTCAGCCCAACTTTCATTGACGAAGTTGAAAATACATTTGGGGATATGAGTTCATATGTGTACACAAATACATACAGAGAGTAATGAAAGTATGTAATATTAAACAGACCGACACATTACTTGAACAACGTGAGAAATTAAACCTATAAAACATGGACAATTCAACTGTTCATCTTGATTTTCCTGTTGTTACTGCTTATGGCGTGAGATTTGTGGACAGATCTGTGTTGAACACAGCGTCAGCAGCTGTCCTGAGTGCAAAACTCACATCAACACAGAGCTGAGCTTCATTAACGTTCTTGCCCCTAAAACCTAAAAGCATTTCCAAGTATGTGTCACGCTGAGAATTTGATGTCGGTTGGGATTGATTTTCCCCCGCGATGTTTGATTAATATGGGCCCACTTGTCTGCATGCCGTCTCAGCGGCGTGAGCCGAGAGGAGGCCAGAACGAGGGCTGTCTGACAGCAGGGTGTTGGAGGGCACATCTTCACTGACGTACAGCATGAGAGACCTGTGGAAGAAAGAAGTGGGTAAGAATAGCCCCGCTATGAAAACCACTCATAATGAGAGGATTCTCTCTCATTGCCATGCTTGTTTTCAGCTGAATATTTATTAATATAGATCTCAGTATTTATTGAAAAGTACCTGTCATTTGCAGAAGGCTTTGAGGTATTTCAGACAGTATTTTTTTCACATGACCTCTCATGTCCATTATCTTTTCTCTTTACCAGCAGAGAACAGAAGGTCGCACCTTTGAGGGTGGTGATTAGCAGGGCTTTGTGTGTGTGTGTGGGTGTACATTTCTACGTGCAAAATGTATAGTGTGTGGATTACAAGAACAGTCTGTGTGAAACTCAGAGGAGTAGAAAAAAAAAAAAAATCCGTCCCTTCTGCTCAGCCACTCGTCTGATGTGACCAGATGATGCGGTGTTGCAAAGTCACTTTAATCAGTTAT
Source organism: Blennius ocellaris (assembly GCF_963422515.1). Classification (NCBI taxonomy): domain Eukaryota; kingdom Metazoa; phylum Chordata; class Actinopteri; order Blenniiformes; family Blenniidae; genus Blennius; species Blennius ocellaris. The sequence continues at coordinate 20,806,590 of NC_137668.1, read as the reverse complement.
AATGAAGTTTGAACAGAGAGGATGCAGCCTGAGCTCCCACCGCCTCCCCAGCTGTGTCTCCCCGCTCACATCAGTGGGTGGACGCGGCCGTCTGTGCCGCTGATTCACCAAATGAGCGATTTAACTTTCACTTTGGTCACTCGGGTTAGTTTTAGTGTACGAATAGAAGCAATTAGCGTTGTTTCTCCGCAAGCTGACACCAGCCGTATCCTACCTTGTAGCCGACATATTGCCTGGAGCTGTCTTCACCTTAACACCTTCAACAGGATTATGAGGGAATCATGATCAAAGGTGGGGGGGATTATATTGAACATTTGGGGATGAAGAGGAGCCGCAACACGCAGGCCATGGCGTTCCTGTGGTTCACAGCGAGGCGCTGACCTAATTATTGAAGGTTGACTAAGGAGAAAACCAGTGGAAGTTGGGAGAGAGAAACACTAACAATAGTGTGCGGATCTGTGGCAACAGCTTGGGACGTGACTTTTCTGAAAGCGTTCCCGTTTGTGTGTGAATGACCCGAACGGGTCATCGGTCGAATCGTTGCAAATCTACAGCTTTGCACCTTTAGATGCCAAACCATGAAATATATTGGGTCCTAGAAATGTGGCCTTGGTGGACCTCCAGGGTTTGTGCCAGGGTTCCTTTTAAATAATGTAAGTGGGTGACATGTCAGACCTGCGTTACAAAATTTAATCGTCTTCAATGTCAAAGCTTTTACTGTAATTTCCAGATCAGAGGAATAGCTTTGTTTTGTGGCCGAAGCTTAGCGGAAGATTTTCCTGTAAAGCTCTGAAAACATTAAAACAATGTTGGCGCTGCACATCTCCAAATTAAAATGTTTTCTGCCCTGACTATCCTCTCATCCCCGAGTAGACAAAGGGATTAACTTGGCAGAGAAGAAATCTGACCATAGCTCACCTCGACCAAAACCCATTCTATGTCTGAAGGGCATGACACGGTTCCTCAGGTCTAAGAATATTGTTAGTTTGAATTCAATTCAGTGATTATAGCAATAAAATAAATTTTTAATTATTTGTTAATGAGAATACAGCTTGGAGATGCGGTAATATAGCGGTTAGGACCTACAGAAAGCTTTTATTTGCGTTTTCTTGATTCCTCCTAATACCTAAACACATACTGATTTTATCATCTTGACTCAAACGTGCTTGTTGGTGCGTGCATGTTTACAATGCGCTGGTGTCTGGTCTGTGTTTCCATTCACCTTGCATGAGATCTAAGTTCCACCCTTTCAGGACTCGAACCGGTTCAGAAGATAGTTGGATTATAAGACATTGTTGAGACTCCATTCACGCGACAACGCTTCCAAGTAAAAATGCATCATTTTTGCCATTTCCTTTTTAGAAAAGTTTCACATTCGCTGGGCAACTTTTTGAAAACGATGTCAGTTTACATGGAAATGGCTGAAAACGATGACTTATCATGTAGGGACCACGAGGTGGTGCTGTTGTTTGTTTTTGAAGTGAAACCATACACATGTGTGCACAAAGAACAATATTCTAGAAATATTAAAATATGAATGAATTATTGATTTGAGGACACGGACATTCGTGTGGACAGACAATGGATGGATTGTTATTACGGGTGACTCTCAACTCTAAAATGACAAAGTCTCAGGAGAATATGGACCACTTGCCCAGAACAACTATTTACCACGGCTGTGGTCTACTCGCACAGTCGTCGTGTTCCCACTGTCTACACAGAGTGTTTTCAAAAAGTTGCGCTTTCGGTGGCTGCAAGCAGAGTTGTTGTGTAAACGGACGCCCAAAACACAACGCAAGTTTACACTTGAAAACTTTTGTATAAACGTATTGTATAAACAAAGCCTGAGTCAATTCTGTAAAATGTTGCATCGCATTAGTATTACAGCAAAATGAGTTCATCTTTGGAATCCTTGTTTTGTAGGTTTTTCTAATGGTTTGCAGGTTTTCTCTCACGGTAGCAGTGTGTTTTTTCTTTTGATCAAAGTCAGCTGGGACAAGTCCATAGCCCGTTAAGTAGGATAAAGTAGAATGGAAGGTGAATCGATGGACATTCTGATGAAAGGTTGTGAAGAAAACAGATCGTTTTGTTTTGCTTGTTTGTTTGTTTTTTACTGTAGGGACAGATTTTCTTAGTGGCAATGAAACGTCAAGTACTCAAGCACTTAACTTATAAAATGAAAAGGCAGGATATAAGGACGTTAATGATTATTTACAGACGATTTAAAATAAGTTCGGGATAATCTTTTCATCCAATTTAAAACACTTTCTCTGCATTTCAGAAGGTCATATTGTCATTTTTTAGCCATCACACCTGTCACTATAAAGACCCGTAAGTAATAATTTGGCATTGATTCAAGTATTTTGTCATGAATGTGAAATGATTCAGGCACAGTCTCCCAAACAGATGTAAATTCAAAACTCTTGTTTTGGTACAAGTACTTTCCATAGCCACAGTGAGAAAGTGAATAAAGTCCACTTCACACAAGGTTAGGAGTCTCCATTCATGCCTGAGGGCAGCAGAATAGATTAATTCACAAGTTAACCACACTCGTGGCTGGCCCCTTGAATGGCGGTGGATGAGAGGCGGTTCATCACAATGCAATATTTAATAGTCAACTGAAGACTGAGGCCTTTGTGTAGCCACAGAACTCACACAGGGCATTTGCCACAAAGAGCAACACCGCGGCATCAATAAAATATGGGCTGCTCACAAGACAGCGGCGGACTCCTGGAGGTTGCAGCAATATCGTCAGATGATTTCCTAAATATTAAATCAATGCAGATAATGGCACATCGAAAAACTGGCTGTGCGCTTCAAGTTACTGTCAAATCTGAGGTTGTGTGTTCACTGGAAAACGCTTTCTGTCACGACCTTATGGTGTTTGACACGGTTTAATGTTTCCTCCACTCTGACCTGTTTCTCTGCCCCCAAGTCAGCACTTCTCCTGCCCTCCCTCTTAAAGATGGTGTCCTCTTGCCAGACTTAGTACTTTCACTCAGGGCACAAAGTTCACATCCATTTTTTTATGTGATTTTGCAGACTTCAGACAGACAGGAATATACATGCTTTTTTTGTTTCTGTCGGTCTGCATTGATGGATTGCAGCAGTGATGCTTGTTTTTGGTGACTTTTTTTTTCTTTTTCTTTTTTTTCTCGTCCCTGCAGACGGACCAAGCACCAACTTCTTTGTCACCTCCCCTGACCAAGGCTTGTGTTGCCTTGGTAACAGAGTTTGACGAGACGGAAAGATTTTCAAAGCCTTGCTGTCTCTCATCATTGAATGCTTCACAAAGGTAAGAAGGTAAAATGCTTGCTGGGTTCCCGGAAAACCTGACAAGACCATGAGAAAAACTTTTACTCTTCAATATTGCCTGAACTCTTCTGTCTATGGTGCATGAATGGGTGGGGAGGTTTTTGACCTTTCATTTGGTTTACTCAGTGAATATTTACATATTGATATAGATGCATTGGGAGCACAGGGGACTGTTTTGTTGTTGGAAGCCTTGCTCAGGAACTTATAGGTACTTTCTCTGTAAATTTTGTGAGATAACGTCATGAAGCATGAATCCCCACCCTCTCCTATGGTCCCAAATCTTGTTTCTATGCATAGAAACTCGTATTTTTTTTCAAGATAGAGTTGAGCTTGAGGGTTTTACCAGCAACGTCCCACTGTGAGGCAGTCATGATGTTGGCCCAGGACCTTCTGGTTTGGTCTGTGAGTGGCTTGGGGAACACTAGAAGAGTTGGAGGAAGTTGGTTGTCTCCAATCGGAGAGTTGCAGGTTCGATTCCCCATCTCCGCTTGTCCACGTGACAAAGTGACTTCTAGGAAGCCATTGAATCCCATATTGATACCAATGGATGGATGAGGCACATTGCATGGCAGCTGCCTCCATTGGTGTGTGCATGGTGTGTGGTAATGGATGAACCCAATGATGTAAAATGATGTTATTTACCATAATATGTTCTCATGGCCATTAGTAATAAAAATACAATGCTCCATTCATTGTTGTGACCTTCAGTTCCTATCGAACAAACATGTCAATTTAGATTCAAACAAATGAAAAGTTACAAATGTACCAGCTTGCAAGTTTAAATACTAATAATTATGGCTCAAGAAAATAATTATTCATAATAATTGTTTTGACAGTTTAAATCTGATAAAGCTAACAAAAAAAAAGCGTTTTTTCCCAACAAATGTGCCCAAATTGTAGCGAATAAGTATATGAAGCGCCCAACGTTTTGTTCAACGAACCAAACTCCAGTTTTGTTCCGCACTGTCTCTCTCCTCATTCATCGCCCGTCCTCTGCTTGGTTACCTTGCGACTGGCATGTGTTGTCATGCTACACGTGTAAGAAAAAATGTAATTTGAGGGCCTGTTCTTCACCTCTCTGTTTACCAGCCTACTGTCATTAGGACACTGCACAGTCATGACAGATACAAAGGGGGAAAAAAGCAAACCAAAAAACCTCTGAAATGGAAGATTGAGTTTGCCTTCTTCCCCCGTTCCCTTTTGTTTGCCTTCCATTCCTCAAAAGTCAGCGTAATATCCATCTGGCTCGCTCCCACCTCTGCTGCACCTTCCTCCAGCTCCCACCTTAAGAGACAACAAGGAATGATTATCTTTGCCCAGAGATATCAGGCCCCGACTCTAGTGTAAACTCATTTGGAAAGCAGATGCTCATACATCATATTTCACTTGCCAGAATACAAAAGCTGATTACCATGACGCCAGCTGAACCACGAGTGCCAAACTTAGTTTGAGCAATTCCAACTTTGTTGATGAACTGTCGCACTTACAACCCAGCCTCATCTGTGAAGGCTGGACATTACCGTTGCTTTTAAACATTCCATAAAAGAAATTACTTTCTCAATTTAAGTTTGTTACACTTCAGTTTTCCCCCAAATGCTGGATCATGAAACACTCGAGAACCACGTCAGACTTTTCTCTAAATGCTCAGTAAATGTAAATAACAGATAAAGAGCTTGTGTCTGTTATGATTTGAGGGGAAAAAAGCCCTTTTTTATTTTCTGTCTCTCTATTTGTGGTTCTGTGGTCCTGTTGAATTGGTTTTGTTCAGTGTGAACAATGAGTGTGAGCGTAGCTTTGCTTCTGAATAAAACAAGCAGTATTATTTTCTTTCCATCTTCTAACATACCATTACACATGCAGATGTGCTATTATAGTATGATTCATTTACATAATGAGATAAATCAATCAGTGTAGCATTTTTCATCTATAATCATAATGCTGTACAAAGTGATTGATAAAATATAAATAAAAAAAGCAATATACTGTCCCAAACAAACAGAAAAGATAATTATCTTAAGATAGTCAATTACCAAAATGACACCTTAAATTATTTTTTTTTTTTAGCCTTTTCATGTATTTCCACATGCATAAAATGTCAGCTAAAATTTTTTACAAGGATGACCTTTAAAGCTATATATTTTTATTTATTTATTTTAATGCCCTGAGGAACAAGAAGATTATCCGGAGGCATCATTTCCATGCTGGGTAATGCATTCATCATATAATCCAGCAGGCTTGCCATTCTGAGTTGGTGTGAAATAAATCTTAAGGCTATGTAGTGACAGCTGGACACTAACTTACAAGCATTCATCAAGAGAATATTAAACACAATAGAGCATGCGGACATACATATTGCTTTTCCACTGGAATTGATCTGACATGTTAACTCAGAGGTAATAACACGACGAGGCGTTTTTATTCCATCAGCATTATTTACATCATCCACAAATCGATTTTCAAATCATCTGTACTCGTAATCTGATTGCTTGATGTTTTTGCTTTTTATTTATATTTTTATTAAGTATCACAGATAAGACTCATTCAAAAAGCTGCACACAGACGATTGACATTCTTTTGCATAACAATATTTTCAGTCGGTGAGACTAGTGTGGACACAACACATACAAGGAGAGACGAAGTGTGTCAAAATGGTAAAAATTCAACAAAATCCAAAGTGTATATTGAAAAAAACAATCATAAACCCATTTATTGTGGTTCTCTGGTAATCAGTAATCCTGACAGCTTCTATTGTGCTATGGAGAACAATTAATATTAAGGTTGTCACAAATAAACTGACATTTAAATACGCGCAAAACCTAACCTTTAATTATTATGTATGTTTGCTTATCTTATTTATTTTTTAATTTTTTTAATTGAGGATTACTTTTAAGCAGTGGTGCCTTACCGACAGGATACTCCGGTCCACGGTTGATTGACAGCTGGTAATTTGATGCCAATAGCAGTATACACGGTAAACCATAAAAAAATACTTTGACTCCTGAAGATCACATCAATTTGAACATTCTGATATTCTTTAGTGAAGTTAGAATCTTTCGTTTGAACCCGTCCATTTCTCTTTCTGGTGATGTTCCATAGCAGCAGGCACCAACACAATCCATTGATATTTTAACTCCAATCAGTTGTAATAATTGCCTAATATCATAAAGGCTCAACTTTACCAACTGAAACAGCCTCACGCCATGGAGTCTCAACTCCACTGTGCCTCTGAAGATGTGCTCTGGTATCTGGGATGTTAGTATTGCAGCCCTTAATCCTGTTAATTGCAAGGTGTGGCCTTTGTGGCTTGGAATTGTTTGTTTAGCACATCCCACATAAATTCAACTGGATTGAGATGTCGGGAAATCTGGATGTGAAGTTGAACCTAAAACCTCTTGTTCTGTTCCTGAAACTGTCCCTGAATCATTTTCACTATGTGGCGTTCTGTGTTATTCCATGAAAGGATGACGGTGTGCTTCCGCCTTCAGAAACATCATCTGGTGGTTTTGTATGATGCGACTTTTATCAGCTGGTGTTGCCAGTGTGTGACCGACCTGTCACGTTTGACAGGTCGGTCCCGCCCCCTGCTGTCAGTCTGCTCTGTCAGGTCACTGCTCCAAATGTGTGATGGCATGTATGCGTCTTGTCCCTGGCATCACTTTCTTATTTCCACTGCCTCCATAATCCGTGTGTTCTATTGTGGCGTTTTTTTTTTTTTTTTTTTTTCCCAGTTCAGAAGATGAAAGCACGCCGTCGAAAAATGTCAGAGGTTTGTTTGAAGTTTCAAAGCCAGAACTCTGCGGACGAAGTCATGTCAGCAGCTTGCATGCTCTGAAAGCACACACAAAGTCGGGTGACAACTGCCATGTCTAACTCCAATAGACCCTCGATGATCTGATGAAAAGCTGCATTGTTTCCCCTCAGTCTGAGCTGGATTCTCCAGTGCGATGCTATTTTTCAGGAGACAAATGTATTTCAATTTTAATTAGCTAAATCACCCGTGTCAACAGAAGGTCTCAATCAGGTTCATTGAAGTTTCCCCAAATATTTCTACAAAAGAGGAACTAAAAAGATTCTCTTCAACCGAGTAAACAAGCTGTTAAAGATCTAAGACTACAAAAGCCAACTTGCACTTTAATTTCAAGTAAATAAATCCAAACAATGTCAGAGGATCTCTTGGCAAAAAACAAAAACAAAACAGAACGCTAATGATGTTGGAAAATAAAAGCACCAAATTAACACTGGTTTCCCCTTGCTTAGATTGTACAAGACATTAACATGAGGTAAATACTGCATCTGCACTGCATTTGTCTCATTAAACCAAACGTTTAAAAACACTATAGTGAACAATGAACCAAAGGACAGAGAAATGGCTCAATAAATATGGAAGCTTAAATTAATTAAGTCATGTGTCATAATTGCCGTAAATGTACTATGGGGCTGTGTAGTAGATGCACTTTTGAACATTTCTAATCATAATGATCATGGCCTCTCTGGGCCTCCTTGCCACCCCCCCCCCCACCCCCATGATACATTTCTTCACTAATTGCAATGTCTTCCACGATGACAACACTTTTATCTATGAGGCATAAGTGCGACGAACTGAACAGCATGATAATGATGTCGAAAAATACAGCAAATTATTCTCTGTAACCAGAGATCCACACGGAGCGGTAGGGAGCATTTTTCAGTGAGGTTTTAAATGTTACTGTGATTTACTATTTTTTTTTAAGTCTTAAAAAGTCTAAAATCATTGTTTTATTCCAGGGATGTGGACATGATTTACTGTGAAAGCAATAACTCACATTTAATGGCAATAATCTGAAATAATCAAGATGGTTAACTCCTTTTCAGAAGTTGCTTTTCACACCTGTTCACTGTGCAACTAAAATGATAATTCAACACATTGTGCATCTCTTACTGCTCGTTTATAAAGGATTCACTAAATAGCAGGCCCGTATTTCCATTACTCGCGAGCTTCTTCTGTAAAATAGCTTTTCTTCTTGATGCATCTATTCATATAGACATTGATTTAATTCAGTTTTATTCCAATAGTGTCAAATACAAGTCATTTTGAGGCACTTTATGGCTCTTATGTGGCAGTACTACATGGCGCAACTGGAGTCTCCTTCTTTGAGGCGTTTATTGAACACTGTTCTATTGAGACTATTGAGTTATTGATGGTTTCATATGAAGCTATTCAACTAAATATCAATGAGAAGTTGAATCTGGATCAAACTTTAACCACATGGATTTTTTTCAATCATGTGTATCAGGTGTCAAATGTAAATGGCCTGAAAACAGGTTTTTGTTTTTTTGTTGTTTTGTTTTTGTTTTATATGCTCACAATATAGTATAGTAAAAACAATCAGTTTATAGTAGTAATCATGGTTAATGAAGGTACGTAGTACCATGAATAAACATGTTTTCATCACCAAAATCTGTGCTGGAAATGCGCTTCGTTCCTGATGGATGAAAATGCAGATTCTAAATAAAAGAATTAGTTTCTGTTTTTGATGGTAAATTATTTTTCTTTGTCACAATCTACCAATGTCAAACAATATAAAGCTTGTTTCAATCTCTCAGATGTCACAGATCACATCAGAATCTATTCAGTCATTAGTTTAATTCTATATTTGTCAATGAAATGACACCAGCATATGTCATTTTAAAATGAGATTTCTTTTCCCCATCATTAACAATAACTAAGCTTTATTTATAACCATTTGTTGGTTGAACGTAGAAGCAGTGACTATAAAACCAGATCCTCTGGCTTCGGGAGACAAAGTTGAGAAAACTTTGCTCAGAGCTCTGTGCAGATGGCCTCGTCTCTTTCTCCTTCTCAGCCTCACTTAAACAGAATTAAAGGGAATCAGGTGCTCTCTGCTGTCTCTCTCTGTAGTTGCAGACTAACCTCCAGAACTCAAACTGAAATTCACCTTTTGTCCGCTCCAGACCTTCAGCGGCTAAGGCAGTCAGCTTATCTCCACAGCAAGGATATCTTTGTTTATACAGTCTACCTGCCCATTCTCCACCAGGAGATCATAATTCACCCGGCCGGAAACCATGCAGAGCGTAATATTTGTTGATAGGAGTTTTCCATGATTTTTGATGAGACTCTGTTTTGTGCAGCGTGAATCCGCCCTGAGAGGTTTTCCACACGTCGAAGCAGGGAATGAAAGAGCAGGTTAACGAAGTGAAACGAGGTGGAAGAAGAAGGAGGAGGAGAAGGAAGCCCGCACTGTTCAGGGCAGGATGGTGATGGAATGTGTTAATTGCAGGTATTTAGAGCTTTTATTTGATGGTTGTGTGTTACTGCTCACTTGATTGTGTTTTTATTTCAGGCTTCAGTCGAAGCCAACAGATAAACACTGAATCAGTTTGAACGACTGTGAGAGAGCAAGATGCATAAAAATGACTCGGGGATGAAATAACGGCATAAGAATGAACAAAGAGACACTCAAAACATCCATTCTTGAATATATATTGAAAACTACTAATGTATTAGTGTTGTAGTACTCAAGGCGGTCTCGACTACAGCAGTACAACAGCGTTGTGCACTTGCTTCAATACGGTCACTAGTTGCTTCTTTAAAGCAGTTGCTCCTTATCAGTTTCTAAAAATTAAAAATGTTCATAAAGTAGGTCTGTCATTAGTCTATATTTGTCTTTCTCATGTGTAATTATGTGTTTTCAGGGTGCAATTAGCCAACAAACCAGAGAGAGGAAGGATGGAAATGTGAAGACTAATTTCCCTTTTATCAAAACTTAACTTGATGGAAGGTTGTATATGTGATGGGGGGAAAAAAGCTAATAAATATCCTTTAAATCTAATAATGTAAAACCCAAGTCATCTTCTAATTGTAACTATGGTGGTTCAATCCCCCATTTTGCCCTGAATCATGTCATCAGAAGTATTGTCTTATTGTACTGGAGTATTATTACCAACACTGGTTGTGGACTCCTGTGAAAGAAATTAATTTTCAAGGTTGCAAAATCACTGACACATGGTGGAATCGGGTTGGGAAAAGTCAATCATACCCCCACCAGGACAACAGGCAAATTATTTAACTAAGACTTATCTATTATGTAGTATACTTTCTTTTTTTTTTTTTTTAAATGCAACTGTCACAACAGTTTCCTACCATATTGTCAATAAGCGCTACATTTTCCAACTTTACCTGCACCGTGAAGGTCACACAGTAAGGACCTCTCTTGTCAGTTGCACATCGGTTAAAGAAAAAAAAAAAAAAACCTGAAATTGTGGATAGAGAGTTGCTATAAATAAGAAATGATACATCCATAAAAGATTTAGCCTTGTCTATACTGAGATTTTAGGTTCTGACTTTGTGTCACTTGCAATGAACCGGGTCCTTGGTGATGACTTCAGGTTGGTGGCTGAGCAGCAGTGACTTTCTTCTTTTTTTTTTTCTGCACGGTAAGCAAATCTTGCAGTACGTCAGTGGCCAAGCAGGACGGGGTGATGAAGTGAAAGTACGTCTGGGACTCAAAACTACTCTGAAAGATTGCGTTTTTTCCCTAGAAAGTCGGTGTCTAATATGCAACTTCTGGCAAAGGAGTACTGCCCGATATTTGACATTTCAGAGAATTCAGTAACAACAAAGTAATGCACGGAAACGCAGCAGTTCCCATCAGTCAACATTGTCCAGAGTGTTAAGATTTTTTTCCAAATTTGAAAATTGTAAAATATATTTTTATTTAGTGGGATATTTTCAACCACATGTCATATTCAAGTGAGAAAGTGGAATTATTTTAATGTTGTTTTACAGTGAAAGATTTTTAGTCAAGACCTACTGCTGTACATTTTCAATGTCTTCATCTGCTTCCTGTTAAATCGAGAATTTGAAATATTTCTTTTAGCCTATATAGCTCACAGTTTCAGTGATGTGCGTTGAGGTTTGGAGCTGCCTAGGCACTGGCTACCGATTCCATCAGAATCAGATTTATAAATATCTACCCCCACCCCCCCCACCCCCACCCCCAGCACAGTAGATTATTCACCGTTTGATTGGCAGCAGTTCAGGGGTTTTGTTTCAGATCTCATATCAGCATTCTTTTCACATAGAGATAAAATACTTAATTAATCCATCCATCTGTCCATCTTCTGTATAGCTTTATTCGTACGGGTCTCTTCTCCATGGTTTCAACAGGAAATGCATGAATTCAGCGATTTTTAGCTTTTTACAAAACAGTCAAAATAGTTTAGGTTGGATTTAAAATGAATTTATGATTCAGACCATTGGACAAGCTATTTGATTTATTTGAGGCTCTGCCTCATTGCACATCACTGCTATATTTTCTATAAGTAGAATGGGAGGCAGAGTTTTCAGCTCATGTGGAGCCAGCGCTCAGTTTCAGTTGGGGATGTTAATACAGTTGCTACTTATAAGGTGATGCTTGACACATTTCTATTTGATAAAGTGTAGAATTACCCTGGACTATTTTCTAGTGAAGGTGCTATATGTTTTGTCTGCTGTGGAAATCTCTTTCTATCTCTCTTTCTCTCTCTCTGTCTCTGTCTCTGTCTGTCTGTCTCAGAATATCTCTGAATAGGAGTACATGATCTGAACTTCCTGCCCCCCATCAAGTCTGCAGCAAGTGAATGAGCTGCCTTCTTGTCCATTTGTTGCTTTTTGCTCTCCGTCTCTGTCCTTTACTCTCTTTCTATCCTTACACGCCAACCATAACAGCCGAAAGTCTGCACCTCTGAGCTTGGTTCTGCAGGTTTCTTCCTGTTAAAAGGAGTTTTTCCTTTCCATCGTTGCCCACGTTTGATGTAAAAGTGCCTTGAGACGACTGTTATTTGTCTGCTCAAAGATGGTCAGTAATATTTTTCAGATACTGTGCTTTCAGACAAATGAATGAGCCATGGATGGAACATTTCTTATATTTTTTGCATCTTTATTAACCTGTGCAGCAGCTCACATAATCTGCTCCTTGCATGTGGAAAATACTTTAATGTATATTGATATGCTATGACTAATACAAAATATACAAAACACTCTTTTAGTAATTAATGAAAATAGTGTAACAGGTTTATAAGGGCACATTTGTTGATTAGTTGGAAACCATATTGCAGCTTTTTTTCCCCTGCAGGGTTTAGACAGTTTGCACTGAAAATAGCTTCCAACACTGTTTTTAGACGTAATTATGGAAATCAGATCCGAGCCAGTGGCTGTTTCCCGTGGCAGTGGCTGACTGATGCGGCACTGACATCCAAGAGATGACACTTGTTCATGTTCAAACACCGACCAATATTTCTGATACTCTGCCATGCCAGGATAACTTATTAATCTGCTTACCAAAGATTCACAGCTCTACAACTTGGTCTGCACCAAAGGCATTTTAGTCATCTGTCTCGCATGCGTTTAAATGCAGCTTATATCCACTATTGCGCTTTATTTTCCACGGTTTTGTGAGTGGCCTCCAGCTCTTTTGTGTCTCATTGCAACTCCTGCCTTTCAATATACTTGTGATGCTCTGCTCTGCATGAAGCGACTGTGGTTGTTTACAGGTGTAGTATTATCATTATTATTATTATTATTGTGAAGACCACTGTAAAATATGAGCTGCAATGTCTAATCAACAACTGCCAGCATGAAAATAAATTCATGATTGAATATCTATCTTGAGGCATGTATTTACAAAACTGGAGCACATCCTGAAATGCAGTGAGAGATGAATAAACTGTTTTGGGGTTCTTTGTAATTAAGCGACTGCTTCTCCCTTCAAAAAAGTCTCTCACATTATTGTCCTATAAATATCTCTTTGTATTTAACACATTTGTCGTGTCATGTGCACACGAGTATGAAGTGACACACGTTCATGCACATTTCTCTGCCTTCACCTTATAAGCAGGTGTTTATTTTCTTTAATTATAATCATGCGGATATGAAGTGAATAGAATTGAATAAACAAAGCCTTGAGCCAAAGCGTGGATTCTATTTACAGTGGATAATTGGTATGGGTATGTCTAGACGCTAGCCTATTAGACACAGCTTAGCCCACCACGCCACCGCTGATATCATTGCTCGTATTAATCTTGAGCAAATAATGAAATGTGGGGGGTGAAAAATGCACCTGAGGCAAATCTTTGGATTCTCTTGGAGAATAATATGCGGAAAACAAAGATGACAAGTCCACTGCAGTGATGCATCGAGGGAGGAGCATTGGTCACAGACTGATATTCAGCACATCTGTTCAAAGATGGATGGATCTCGCACCTTCCTCTGACTGCATGTGTTTGTGAGGACAGACGGCACGTGGCATACTTATACAAAACCACTTATGCAAGTGAAGCTGCATTATTATTTGGGGGTGGTTGTTCTTTGTACCCGTGCTTACCAGAGATTTTTTCATGTGCTCCCCATGTTTTGAAGTTTTTGTTGATGATATTAGATAGATGGGCGCTTCGGCTGTGGTAATGTGAAATCCTCCTGCAGTAATAATTGTAGTTTGATTTGAGAAGCTATCTTATATGAGATTAAAAAAAAATGTGTCTTGTTTGAAATCTTGGTCTTTTGAAATCTGCAGAATAAACCACAAAGACACATTGATGAATGGTCGACGTTTGATAATACATATGGTGATCATTATTAAGGTGTTTGATAAAAAGAGTGTTTTGATGCCCGTGTGATTTGCTTCTGTTTCCACAAGAGGCTATAAGTAAATACTGTTCCCAACCCAAATAAATTGCTTAATTTTCAGTCATGTGATGTCATTTCCTCATCCAATAACAGTTTTGAAGCAAAGAAAGTTGTCAATACTAATTCAGGTTGCTTATTACAGATGACCCAACGACAAAAGTACATGTCACAACTGTTTGCTATACTAAATCTGATATAGTGCACACAAGGAGATTGTGGTTCTACCAGTCGAAAACTCAAAAAGAGCTCATAAGAATGTATGAAAGGAGTCAAAACACTGTCAGGAATTCTTCCAAGCATGCAGGAATAAAAAGATCTCCTGCAATCATGCAGCGCTTTTGTAGCCTTTCACAGCCGGTGCTCAGCCTGTTTAGATGTCTTTGAACTTCAGACCTCGCAGATTGTTTGAAAGAAGACCTGAGACTTGCTTTTCAAACTATCCCAGTCTGCTCGTCCGGGGTGCAACGAGGTTCACATTTCTGTCTTTTCTTCCAGACATGGACGGCTCTAATACAGCGGGCACATCGGACATTGTTAAACACAACCGGAATTCTCTGAGCACAACAGAAATGATCCAGGCTTCAGTCATTATTATTTAACATGAGTCACTTGGGTGCAGGTGTGAAGACTGGCATTTCATAATTAGTTGTTTTTGCTGTTGTTGTGTTTCAGCATTTGCAGTTGCGTTGTGCTTTTGGCCCTTCTGGGCCACCGTAGAAACAAACCCAGTCCCTCTTTATGACAAGTATTGTGTATTGATCATACATAATAAAATGTATCTTCAAACCTAATTTGCTTTGCTGTTCCCTAGATCAATATACAAGTAACATAAGAACAGAAGATGCAAACTACAAAACATCATTAGTAACGTGGAATAGTTGTTAGTCCTGCTCATTTTGTGCCTTGCCATGTCTTCATGTCTTGCATTCCCTCATGTGTCCTGATGTCTGATATAACTCCCCCTGATCACCCTGAATAGTTGTCTGGTGTGTCTCGGCAGCCCTGCCTCCAGTGAGTCATTTAGGTTTCAGTTTAACATGGCAATCTGGGGAAAATATCTTGAATTTGATTAGTGTTTCCTTTTGGTTCAATGGATAGAGTGTGAATGAGGACGACACTGTACACTACAAGAGTGAACTTGTTCATCTCACTCATATTATTAAAAAAAGAAAAGAAAGACAGAATGCCGCTAGAATTCACATTAAACATGAAGATGTATTTTTTTTAAATGCAATTCATCAATTTACACCTGTTGTCATTCATGAACTGCAACAATAGTTGTTGTTTTTATAACATAGTCGCATATAATTTCTTGAAAATAGTTGGCTGGCAATTTATTAATTTCCCATTTAACAAAACATTGTCTGAAGAGAAATGTTGTGAAGAACAAGACAAATGACTGAACACACCAAGTCACAAAGCCAGCATTTCCTGGACTTTGTCTAAGCCTCCCTGAACGGGGAGACAATCATCTTGAAGCCCTGCATTTTATGAGCTTTATAATGGGCACTGATCTCTATCTGCGGTGGGAAGGGAAGATGGAGGTGATTAGAAGTTGATGCTCCCTCAGGCTTGGGATTATGGTAAATATACGAGCCGTCTCAGGGGATCATTAAAAAGAGCTTCCGCATCCCCTCCGAGTGGCTGCTTATGTTACCGGACCCTCGGAGGCAAAGCGGAACCTTCTACTGCTGCGATCGTTTCAGGGGAAAATGAGGAAAAGAGCGCTAAATATATAAATAGCCTTAAAACACGTGGATTTTTCAACAAATAATAAATGTACGGTTACAGGACATTTTACAGTATCAGCTTTAGTTATTTTATCTATTTCGAATTCCGAATTTATTTTGGATTACCTGACAGGTATGCAGCTATATAATACGTCGTTACATTATCAGTCCATCTACAACTAATCGTGGCTCTTTAACGATCGATCCATTATAAACTCTCCCCGCAGGCTTTGTGTTTACTCAGCCAGTCTGCTGGCGGGCGACACTTTAAGCCTCACCATTCAGAACCGACATGGTCGAGCCAACCGAGAGACACGCGCCTCACCCGGGCTCGGCGCTCTGCCCTCTGGGAGGTCCAGGCTGAGGCTGTGGCAGTCTTCGAGCTCTCACACATTCCTCACAACCATCACACAGATTGTCGGATGGACTTTGACACGAGACAGAAAAGGGAGGAAAAAAATAGGACGAGAGATCAGAAGGCAGTTCTCGGCCAGCATTTCGAGGGAGGATGACATGCTGGAGGTTAAACGTAAGAGGAATTAAAATGCCGGTCGAGGACCTCTGTGGCTTCGTCTCTGTTATGTGTACTTAAAATCACTTTTATTCTGTTGCCATTTTTCCAGAGTAGGACAATCTAATTTTTAACGATTCAGACCAAACTGCATTAATTGATGGTTTTTGTGTGCTTCACGTGCTTCCAAACATTTTTTTCCCCTTTTTAATCAAAGAAATCAAAAGGGTTTGATTAAAATACATTTTGAGAATTGATTTCATTGTAATACATATGTAGTTGTAATAAAAACAAATTATAATTGTGTATAATATTAAGAGCAAAACCGACTTAACCTCAGGATAATAGTTTTGTGTTTTGTTGCCTGTTAACTTATCACTTGGTGTGAGATAATTTGTACAAGTTTTAGGGGGTGATGGGGTTGGAAACTCTGTCGCTCATTCTCCAACACCTTTAAAAGCTATGCTTCAGTGGTTTTGATTTTGTAGCCAAATATATCAGAAACATGCTATTTTGTCATCCAGCCACATAATATAAATATGTTTGAGTACACAAGGAATTATTGTCCTTTTATTAGAAAATTAAAAGACAAATAAGGAAATGCATGTACATTTGTGTTTCCCGAAGTGTTTAATGTAGTTTTTTACATCAGTGGGCCAGTAAAATAAAATGATATAACATTTCAATGTGAGAGAAATGACAATTCCTTCCTTTAAAAAGCCACGCGAAATACTTCTGACAAAAAAAACAAATTCCACCGGCTCGCCAAGTTTGACCAGGTTTTATTTGACTTTGGGAGCCGCACATTCTCTTTATGACCTCCTCTTTCAATTCATGTTCCCGCATTTTTAAGGTTTTCGCATTCAGGACTTCACCTCCGCTTCTGATGCGGGTCATTAATCACGAGTCTGAGCGGTCATGTTATTTTCGTCGGTCTCGCCATGCTCGGCGTGTGAATGCCAGCCGTTTCAGGATCGTGGTCATACTTTCATCGTCTCATTTCTCCGCTCAATTAATGTGACCTCACTTACACAGTAACAAATCATGACGATTACATGTGTGTCATTCAGTTCATCCAGACAATTAATAACGGCTTCTGCTTTTCTATTGTGAACCGTCACATGGCGTGTGGTTGGAGCATCTCAACAGGTGAACAATTGTATACGGATGTGGTGGAACGATATCGGGTCAGAGCCAGTCATGTATTGGCCAAATTAAGTTTCTTCGGAGAATAGTAATTGGGTTATACTTAGGTATGTACAAGGAGGAGAACATATCGCTTCCTGGGGGGAAAATTGTTGGTCCACCATATTGGCAGATCAAGCGAATTAATCCCTTCTTTATTCTTAATCCCTTTCCTTATCACAAGATTATGAAAATCCAGATCCCTCCCTCCTCTCAGATATTAAATTCCACCCCATATTATAACTCCTGGATTAAAGAGAAAAAGAGGACGGCAGAAAAAAGAAAAGGAGAAGAAGAAAAAGGCAGCCCGGGCCTTCAACCCTTGCAGATCGTGGCTCAAGTGCTCTTTGTTTGGAATTTCTTTCAATATTTTCTAATTCCTCCAGTGTGTGAGCGTGGTCCACTGCTCCCTGAATAATGTCAGAGGGCAGCCGGGTTTTGGTATTCAGTAGTTGACAATCTGCTTAAACAGAAGCAAATTGGGGAAAAATAGCTTTCAAATGCACTCTGATTCCTGTGTGCGGGAGAGAGGCTGAGGCAGGGTCATTTTCTCAGTGGAGGATCGTTTGGCTCTGACAAGACGTCGGTCTCTCTCACTCTCGTGTGTGTGTGTGTGTGTGTGTGTGTGTGTGTGTGTGTGTGTGTGCGCGCGCATTGAAATCATCAAATATTGTATCAATTGCAAATTCATTCAGACACAGAAAATATTTATAACTTCACAAATTCTTTCTTGTCTTGAATTTAAATGCATTGTCATTGCAAAAACGTTACTTTTCCTGTGTGTAGAACTTTGTTTTTGATCTCAAGCGTTTTCTCTTGGAGACACTTTTGTATATTGGGTTAGGGTTAGATATTTTATGTCACACCCATGAAAATTGAAATGAAAAATCACTCTTTTGCTTCAAATATAACTTATATAATTTATCTCTATGTATCAACTGTCCAATGAGTTTTTTTCCCAATCTATTTTATTAAGAGACTCCTCTTTATCTGGATTCATCCATGCTTCGCTCACCACAGATGACTGATGTCGAGCTCAACACGGATGATTCCATGTTTAGCAGTCGGGACCTCGACATATATCACCCGCAGTGAAAGGTAGCTGGCAGGTAACATGTTAGGCGGCGACACATATTTCAGTTGACAATCTATTGAACCATTCTTTCATATAAGTGTCACATTTGTCACCTAGAACTGTGAAATAAGAGTCCCTTTGAGCGATTGTCTGCTCTGCAACATTTCCTAAATAAGATAAAAATGGTAATTTGCACATAATTTTGTGAAAGCTGCAGAGAGCTACCACAAAAATGCTGAACAGCTGCAGACATTATACCTTTGTATTATACCTGTACTTATTGAGAGGTTTTAGCTGCCTTTGTTGGCCTATAACGATATACACTCGAATATAGATTTTTTTTTTGGGGCACAGTGAAAGATTTTCCTGCATTATCAATGTAATCATATCAGTTTGATTGAAAATATTGTGAAACAAAATGAGATGCAGCCTTGAGAGGAATAGCACAGTTTATGGGACAAGAATTATTTGTGCATGTGTGTATTGGGTTGTGTGTGTGTCTGGAGATGCGTGTAGTTGTAATGACATTTGTGTGTCTGTGCTGTGATTTTGTGCGTACACCGATATGTATGAGTGTAACAAATGTAATATGTGTTGTGTGTGTGTACAGAGAGCTGTGCAGTAATGTGTACAAAGTCCTGTGAGTCTTCAAATAATCTTCATTTTGATACTCTTCTACCGTGAGATGAGATTTGTCAGTAACTTGGGTTTTCTTTCTCCTGACGCAAGACTGGAAGGTTCATCCTGTCAGTTCATGTCATAGCACCCGGGAGTGCTACAGCAATCATCTACTACATACTAATCTGCTTACATATATATTGGATGACACACGCACATGATGCTGAAATTAGGCTGATGTGTTCCTTTTTTGCTCCAGTCAGTGCTTGTGTCAACTGCTCACAACGTACAACTTACAACAACTACTGCTTACTGTTTACAATGGAATTGGATGTAAATGAGATACTTTAATCTAAACTGGCGATAATGAATGCAAGAATGACAGTTTCCAGAGTTTTAGCGGCTATAGGAGTGCAGATCTTGGGAATTGAGAAAAAAGACATCATATATATATATCCATAAATATGGAGCCGTGAACATCTGTTTGAAAAGTAACTAACTATGGATTCTCTTTTCGAATAAAAGTGCTAATTGATGTGATTTCAACACCAACGCACAGCTCTTTGTGACGGTGGTGGAAACCCTGATGTGTTCTAACAATCAGTGGTAGAGAGCAGCAAAGAGCTGCAGGCTCGCCGTGTGCCTTATTTTCACATCAGAGGAAAAATGCTGCTGACAAAACCGATTTCGGGACACTGTGAAGGACAAACTTGTGCTAAATCAGCATTTTTGCATTCAAATCATCCAAGTTTTTCCTTTAGGTTTTTTTTTTTTTTTTTTAAACATTGTTTGATAAGAGTTCTACATCAAACTTCACCATGTTTTTCTTCTTGTTTTATTTTTGTGTACATTTGTAATTTCTCGTGTTCCCTGGTCCTGGAGGAAAACCCTGAAACCCAGACTGCTCAGATTGTGTCAAGGGAGGATGTCGTGTTCTGAATGTCTTTGTCTCGCCATTAAACCAACTAGTAAGATTTGCTGGAATACAATTCAATGTATCAATCTAACACGAAAACCGTATTTATACCATTTTGAAATCATACTTTTCATACAATGGTACAATTCAAGTGTTTCATGAAACATTAGCTCAGTGATATTAAGACAAAACAAGGGAAGAGAACATTTAAACAGGATTCGAAGAGCAATGAATACATTTGGGATGAACAGTCAGTAGACAAATGTTAAAATAAGCAAGAAAAAACTGATGTAAAATGGATATAAAATATAGAAATCTTTGGTTGGCAGTTTTGGAGCGATATGATATCAGAGGAATAGATCATGTACATTATCCTTCAACAAAGCAAATTCATTATCTGTTGCGACTTCAGCACCTCAATGACAAGAATGTAAACTGACTTGAGCACCACCTTTTATTTTAAGCTGAACTGGACATTAATTAAGTGTTTGACTCTTCACAGAGGGCAAACAAAGAGAAAGCTGAAGTACCTGCCATTGGTGGCACTGTGAAAATACTGCATCATTAGCACATTATTAGTGTTTCTAAATGTCACGCAGCCACGATGGGGACGATGTACTACTGGGGGGGGGGGGGGGGGGGGGGGTTCATATACAAGCCAAAATCTTACTTGGTGTCAAAGCCCACTGTGACCTCTCAGCGAGTCGCACCCGAGATCATTATTAACCTTCTGTGGCGGCTGGCGAGGCTATATTTCCTCTCAACATGCGTGTACTCATATTTCTGTTTTTGTGTTGCTCGTGTATGCACAATGAGATAGAAGGAGGTGGGGGTGGGGGTGGGGGGGGGCATCCAGTACGAGAGACAGGGAAATAAAAAGAAATGGAGTGCAGTCATAAATCAAGTCAAGGTCCAGCCAGTCGCTGGTGCCTGTGCCGTTTTCCTTTTTTTTTTTTCTTCCCCCCCCTCCCTCGCCACCATGTTTCCCGACATTTGACGCTCCCATATTCTCCTCTTTTAATCTCATCAACCTCAACAACTGCAGGAGGAGGAGGAGGAGGAGGAGTGGGGGTGGAGGTGGGAGGAGGGTGTCTGCGGCGGACTGTCCGCTGTGTCAGATGAGGTCTGTCGATATCTCTCATCAAACACGAGCTGATCAAAGGCCTGCCTGTGCCCATGCAAGCAGAAGGATTAAGCCACATCATGCACCACCTCCTTGACAAAAAAAAAAAAAAAAGCCTCTCCACACGAATAAAGAGATTAAGTCAAGAGTGAAATCTAATTCAAGGAGAATAGTCAAAGCGAGGCCTCCACGTCGCACTGTACACCTGACATGCTTTTGTAAGCTTTGTTGCACAATAATTGTAACAAGCGGATGTTTTCCTCTATGAAATCGCTCACCAGATACAACCAGGTAAATCTGATTCTGTTTGTCGCTGCTGCTGGTGATCTGACAGCCAACATTTGGCTTATTGTAGGTTACACGTTCAGTTGCAGTTACTATAATGTGTGAAGGGGGGCAACACTGCTTCACAAAGATTTTAAATGTGTTCCGTCTGGTCTGAAGGGGTGGGGGTGGGTGGTACATATATGGAGAGTATAACCCTCCCATCTCACCCAGATGAGTGACGCATTTATCCACATATTTCACGCTGGCATCATTTTCCACCCTAAAGTTTATGTATTTGATATAAATGTGTGTATGTGCAGTTATTTGGCAATAAAGAAATTTATGATTGTGTTCAATGTAAAGGCGCAGTCACAACTCTAGTGATTTATGAGGCATCAACACCATTGATTCACAACTGACGTCCTTATTTGTGTCACACCTTTAAACACACACACTCAATTACATTTGGCATATTCTTACAGTATAATAAAGCAGTGTAAACAAAAGCAAAAAAAAAACAACCCGTTCGTCCTCTGACAAGGATACAGTCGATGCATATTTAAGTTGCAGGACAGGCAGTCAGCCTTGAGACGCGTCCAGTGATTACAAACCTCAACTGTTGGAGGCCAAGCAAACCATTATTGTTACAAGGCCAGTCAGCAGGTGGGATTAGTGTGGCTGTGATCCGAGAACCAGGCTTGGCTTGTTGTGATCCACTCCTCACAAAGCATTTCCAGGCTTTGAATTGCCAATCATGCTCCTGTACAATGAAGGATGTCATGTTGTGTACCGGAGATGTCTTCCTCTGTTCACCTGGATTGTCTCATTTTTGTTTGCTTTGTTTGTATTTATTCTGCTTCTTCTTTTGTTGTGCTTTAGATTAATTGATTCCAGCCAGTTAATGAATTCACTCATTGAGTTGCGTTTAAAGATAAAAAATCGTGAGCGGTGACTCTTGCTTATGAAATCAGCTTTTCACCATCAACTAATCAATTTACTTCAGACATGTGACGGTGAACAGGAAGTAACCAGAGTCCTAACTTTTCTCACTGTGAGCTCGGGTTGATTGGATGAGACGTGGCTCTGAAAGAGCCTCTCTTTGATGTCAATGAACACAAAATGCATAATTCTCTTAATTAGTTTAATGAAAAGCAGGTAACTTTGATTTGCCACAATTGACTGATATGATAGGCATCGCTTAAACCTTATAGAGCTCATACATTTGTGTTTGATGGCCCAATTTTACCTATTAAAAATGTTTTGGACATGTTCGAGGCAATATTTGCAATTTTTATGAAAGTGTGTGCAAAATGTGCAGTTGGATCAGTACCATTTCAGTCTTTCATTGTTTCAAATTTGGAATCATGTAATTAAATCAGCCAGCCTGTTATGCATTACTGTGTTTTTCCTTAACCTCATGTCACTGTGACGTATTTTCGTGTTTTATTCGATTGGAATTTAACCAAGCTTATATCTGTGTGATGTGCAATTATTTTAATATAACTCCACTTCAAAAGTTGCCCTCATTCGCCAAGCAGTAGTGAAAGTGTCAACTGGAGTTCAGAACAATAAAGGTGACGGCTCTAATCGTCTATAATAAAATGTTACCCGATTCTAATTCGGGTTGAGAAAACAGTATTGCCGCTGACTCATGTCTGCACCGTCTTCCTGGACGATTGAAATCACACACGCGAGTGCCATTCTCAGTCAATACTACTAAACTGCTAAAAGTAAATAAATCATGTCACCTCATACATAAAGGTACACAGCTCTTGTTTGGAGGTGCAAAACCTGATAAAGCTTTTACATGCACCAAGAAGACTGTGCAGTGTGTGTGCATGCGCGCGCATAGTAGACTGGCTTTGGACTTTAGCTGGAACACTTGGAGCTTCATCACTAATATACAGCCCAGTTGGTCATTTTTATAATTTATTATTTTTTTTTTTTAAAGAAGTGTTTGATGCGTATCCTAAATATGCAACCACAAATTGTCTCAATAGGCATTTTTTCTTTCCTACTTCCTTCCTGTTTGTATTTGTGCAGGCACGATCTTCTGAAGCCACTAAATTCTCAAAGAAAGAGTATGATGTTTTGCACAAGTATAGTGTTTAATCTTTTCAAACTATCAGCATATCTAACACACTGGCGTCTAATCAAAGAACAAATCGAGTAAATTCTTTGGCTCCCAGTCAATCGTCGAAGCGTGCCATGTTGGCTCGGACTAGAAGAGAAAATCTCATCAGTATAACATAAAAACGGCACTATAGTATTTCCCTGCTGGGGTGATCATGGCTGCTATATGTCAAACGTTTTGTGCCGAGATGCAATCATATTCTTCTCGGGTATCTTTTACAGCAGCGCTTCCCTTCTTTTTTTTTTTTTTTGTTTTTTTCCTCACGATTTTATCTTTTTTCACTCATCTTTCTATTTTGGCCTTGCCATGCAATTACAGCACCCATTAATGTCTCCATTGTCTCCCCTGGTTCGCTCTAAAATGCCCCAGATCAGTGTCAGAAGCACGGGGGGGGGGGGGGGGAATAAAGTAATCTCTGTATGACTTGCATGTAATACGCCAGCCTTGTAAGAGGATTCAATATTCATTCACAAATGTTAGAAGGCAAATGACTTTATGGCTTGAAATATGTCGGATATCTTCTCAGGTTACACACAACACCTGCACTTTGAACTGCTTTACAAGTTCCAACAGGAACCGAGGGAATTTCGACAGAATGCCTGGCATGCGGATTAAATAGTTTTCACTAACTGAGGATCTATATTTATCCATCATTAACAACGAGACAAAACGGGGAGACATTTGACTTTGAAGGACTCTTCCGCTTCGTTATTCTTTTGCGGCATATCGTCAATTCCTTTCCTCGCGGCATCACCGTGCCTCATTTCTGTGACCTCCACAGGCGTCTTGGCATAAAGAATGTGTACATAAAGGGATGTTTACCTGAGATGGCGGGACTCGCCGAGGTGTTTTGCACGATATTGCCACGGAAGGAGGCTGAGTGATCTCACCGTCGTGATGTGTGTGAGACAAAACACCAGCAGGCAGTTGCTAAAGGAAGTGGAGACTGTGTTAGTGATGCATCGCTACCAATACTAGATACGGGACGTATGGGATGAAAAAGGGACTCTGCACCTCTGGCAATACATCAAACCTGCACCCGACACAATCGAGGGTTTGATCCGTTCAGTCCACAGTAACACACTGGTGTCTCCTCGGCTGAGTGGATTTTGTAAATGCTGTCTCATGAGACTGTTATAATGCTCCTCCGTGTCGACTCCGGAGAGAGACCGAGAAGTGTGAAAAATACATTGAAAGGAAGAGACACCTTAAAGAATCATAAATAAGCCTAAGAAAAAGAATAACTTCAACTTGGCTGGTTCTCAAGAGTTCAGTGTGAGGAAACAATGAGATTACGCTATATTCAGTCTACAGAAGTCTGCATTTGGACAGGAGGCCAACGTGAATACCAATCATGTCTGAATGATTTTACAGTACAAGGATAAAAACCTCTCAGGGAGGGAAAATATCAGCCCACGAGCTGTATTAACCTCCAAATCTACAGGTTGGGAGATTATCAAACACAAGATGACACACGCACACGCACACACACTGATCTACATGCATGAACCTTTTTTTTTTTTTTTTTTTTTGATAAATGGCATCTTTTAATTACACAACAAAATACGCTTTTGAAAAAAGACACATTTGATCCAAATGAGATTGGATTGAATACAAGGGATTATTTAACCTGTTAATCAGTCCACAAAACGAACCTTTCCTCCTGCAAGTAGCCTTTATTTTATTTTATTTTATTTTTTATTAAAAAAAAAGACATTTTTAAATACATTAGTCATGCCAATGTGCTTTTAAAGAGAAAATCGAAAAGCCCAACATATCCACATGAGCAAGCATGCATGGACCTTGTATGCAAAACTTCTCGGATCCCTCTGAGCAACAAGTTTCACAAGTTCCCTCTGCAGATGAGATCAGCAAATGCTTGTCAAAAGACTTATCCTGAATGACAAACTCTCGCCACGTGAGCTCAACCTGTCACAGGGCGGCTGACACTAATGAGTGGCCGTTCATCACTGTAATAAAACCACCGTGAAGATTATTCCTGTGAGTTGCTGTACCGCCGGTGAATGAGCGGTCGTCAGCATGAGGTATGGATGAATCTCGGGAGGAATCACATGCTAAATTCTGTTCTCGTGACTGTCCATCAATCACTTGGCATAAAGATAGTCAGGATAGAAAAAAAATGTTTATTCTATTTATACGGATGTGCCACCTGTGTAAAACAACATCGTGGTTCGTTCATATCCACACGAGATCTTTCTGTGCGTTTGCATGGTTTTCTCCAGGCACTGCTGTTTGTGGAAAAACATGCACACGTTTAGTTGGTGACCCTAAACTGCCCTGTAGGTGTGGATGTGTATCTCGCTGTGTTTGCCCTGCGAGGACCTGGCAATGAATCAATGGAAATGAAGAACAGAGATCGGTGAAGTCAAGAACAGCCAATGTTCCACTGGGAAGGGTCGTAGAGCTTCTTATACCCCAATCAGATTTTAAAAAAGGAAATTCATGGATGTCAAGTGAAACTGCATAGTTTTTCTGTTTTTGTTTCATAAATCTTTCACATTTACATGGCAATGCTTTTACAGTGATTGCTATTTAATAACTATTGTGGCCGTGGTGTGCATGCGCAGTAGCAGCGTTTCAGAAAAGTTGTTGTTTCAGTGGCTTCGAACACTGTTGTCATGGAAATGCAATCAATGTTTTGTATTTTCACTTGTTAAATGCTGCCTAAAAGTGTTTAGTTCGAAGAAACACTTAAAGTGACCATACATGTTTAATTGTGTCAGAAGAAGATTCATGTTGTGTAGTTTCTTACCCAGTTGTGTTTTGGTGCGCAGTGCACTGCTGGGAGGATTGTTGAGTTGTTGCTCTTTAAATGGTTTTGTGTTTGTTTGTTTTTTTTAATCCAAGTCCCCCGAGATTAATTAAAACCTCTCCAACAGGCAGATGCATCTCAGCCAGAATATAGTAGAGGGTACCAAGAAGTCATATTTTAAAACGTGCTAAAAGAGACTGTCAATAAATTATTGTTTAAATCCTATATTTAATCTTTCATTAACCACCTAAATCTGGTTGGATAGAAAACATTATGCTGACCTCCAGGGATATCCTGTATTTTATCATTTGTAGTTGTACAACATGCCATTTTAACAATCACTGTATACATGTATATATACACATGTGTATATATACATATATATATATATATAGTAGTTCCTGCTTACCTGTGTCGGTCTGAAAATGTTTTCTATCAGCTTTTTTTTCGCCGATGCAGATAAACAGATGGTTATAATTCATGACAGAAGCCACTTTTCAAAGACAACCTGTTCAGAAATGTGCATATTCTCTACACTGAACGTCCCGTACGTGCAGCCGCACAGACACCGTCGAGTCCCTGCTGCCTCTGAACGCTCGCACAGAGGGGCAAACATTTCCCCATCAAAGTCACTCCTCTCCGCTTCTGTCAAGGAAACCTGGCGAGATCCCGGGAAAAAGAGCAGTGCCGACGCTCTCAAGTGAAGTTGCCGCCTGTGCTTGGATTCCGCATGCATCCCGGACAGCGTTCTGCTCACCGTCTCATGGAAATGCCATTTTTTGTTCTTCGTTTTGGATAAAACAAGAAAGGAGCTCGATGGAAATGAGTTTAAGATGAATGAAGGACTCTTTGCCATGGGGACTGAAGTGAATGCCATTTCCACCAATCACATTGCAGAGCAAACTGTTCCCTGATGAGTCTATTTAAGTATTTTCCCATGTCATAGTGAACCAAATCATTTCTTAATCCTGAAGCTTCCTCCATTCTGTTGTCTCCTTATTTCCTTTTGAAGTTTAACAGTTTAAAGGAACTTTTATGTGTGTGTGTTTTCGATAATAAATGCAGTAGTAAGGGGAGGGCAGGCTTGTTTTTCTTTTATCAATCTGCTTGCTGATCTTTTTTTTGTGACTGGGCCAGTGAATTCAATCAGAATGCCACCCTTAAGCCCTTTTGATTCCACCAAGAAAAGTTGATGCTCTCCCACCTTGTAAGCCCCCTATCAGATAATAAGGGGGACTTGAATACCAGCCGGTGTGCCACAATGAGGGTGGTCCTGATGTTTTCACCTGATGTCCAACGTGTCTGCACCGGCCTTGTCTCACTCTTCTCTCCGGGGAAATCTCCCAAGAGCAGCTGTCCTTATCAATGTGCCGGCTCCCCGCTCACTGCCTGCCTGGGCCGCATGCTCCATGACAGCAGCACTGAGGTAGCGGTAATCTGCCAAGACTTCAACAAAATTAAACCGCCAACCAGGCCACTGGAGGGGGGGGGATTTCCTGCTCTTCGTGATATGGCAACAGAGGCCGGCAGGAAGTAAGCAGTGCACAGCGCAAATCTAAAGCCGTCAATGCTTCTGACGCTGGTGTCTTTTAAAGAGCAATTTGACTAAAATTTAATTGCAATGCACTTTTTTTTAAATCTAATTATTTGCCTTATTTGTACTGTTGCTGTGGTTTGATTCAGGTCAACTGTAGTTTTTGTCTAAATGTTGGACTTGCGGTATTTTTACAGTGGAATGCATCGTTGACAGCGAATAGGGTAGGATATGTACAGATTGAAATGGACTGTAGGAAACCAACTGAAATGTCTTACTGAGACACTTGTTTCCCTTGATTTATAGCATGGTTGGTTTTACAACTATAATTCATATTCAGTACTCAGTACATACCAAATGTAAACTCCTTTTAATGATATGAAAGTACAGTTCATTCCAGAAAATTACAAAGATTAACCAGGAAAGTTAAGATTTTCCATACAAATCGCACCCCAGTTACTTACCACCATAAAATACAACTTTGTGTCACTGTATTAAACATCAGCTCCAATTATTAAAATCAGACAAACATATAATGTAGATGCTTCTTATATAGTATATGTAGTGTTGTAGATAGACATAAAATCTAGTTTGCTTCACACATTTCTGAATTTGAATGAATGAAATGTGTTGCAAGTAGACTCAAGTTGATGTTCCTTCAAATCTCAGTTGCTTCACAATTAGTCAGATTTTGTGGCTGAAATAGCATTTATATCCTCTTTATGTCTCTTTTTACATTCATTCTGCTCTTTACATTTGGTATATTAAGCAGTTTTTTCAAGGTTATTGCTTGCGTGAAGCAAATGCCACATTTCTGTTCGCTTTGAGTAAACCTGTGTGAAAGCAGAAGCTTAACGACCCGAGAAAGAAAAGAGCACCAACCTGCTGAAATACACACTTTAAAACATCAATGCAGCCAAATCGGATCCAATCTCATCTGCAGGAGGTAAAAGGAGCCAATGATTTCAAAAAATGTTTTAAAAGATTTTTTTATGGTATGTAACTTTGGAATATCATTCAGAAACACTTTGACCTTCAATTCTACTGCTGTTTAACTTTATTCACATCAAAACGCAAATACAAGATAATAGCAGTGGATTCAAAATAATGCATGTTTAATATTTAATGTAAGCTAGTTTACCTGTAGAACTTCCAAAATCGTTTTTCAAGATGAATCAGTCTTTCAATCATGAATAATTTGGTGTGTAATATTTCAATGTGCTAATTATGTATTGTATTTTTCATCGTCCTATGTTGCTGAGTCTCTGTATTTTAAAGCAAAACTTGAGATTAGGCTATAAATGCTATATGTTGTGGCCATTGGCTTTTGCTTGGCCCTTTACATACATTTTTTTTAATATACATACAATTAAATCATGTGTTTCATCACTACAATTCTGTTGAAATAAATATTAGGCCACTAATATACAGGGATATACTTTATAAAAACAAGGACTTTTTCCCAATATATCAGGCTTTTCCTATGAAAATGGAATAAAACATGAACAAGGGGAAGGTTCCACGATGGGAGGTGGATCAATCCCACCAAATGCTGTTAGAAAGGGGATATTTCTACCTCGCAGGACACAAAATACCTGATGTTTCCAGACGACCATAACACTGTGGTGTTAAGTCTTACCCATGAACTTGTTGCATTCCCATTTTTATTCTTGCAGGACCCTTACGCCGCTAAACCTCCTCAGAATGTAGTAAACACAAAGGGTGGTTCTGGGTAAAATATAGTCAGTTTTTTCATGTGAAACCAAATTCTCCATCTCTTTTTTTTTGAAGTATCTTGGGAGTGCGGCGCAGCTCATTGAGGGCTAAAACAAGGAGAGAGAAAAGAAGCATGAGGATTAGATAAAGTCTGGCACATACTGAGATGATAATAAGCAAGGCAGGAGAGAGAGAGAGAGAGAGGGAGGGAGAGGCACAAACAGATGAAAACAGAGAGGGGGTGGTTATAAAATGATTAAAGGGCATGCTATATAGAATTTCATGATTTGAAAAACACAAACAGGTCTGTCAGATGGCTCAGCCTCACCATCTGTTCTCCGCTGCCAAAATGTACATTGATTTGGGAGGCGTCGCCATTTTGAACTCCAAAACATAAATAGCTTCCTGATCCAGCATTATCGAAACGATATTGGCCTTAGTGAGTGGGGATCCTCTCGGTATATCCGCAAACTAACGTGTTCTGACAAACTGTTGCTTTTTGCTCATGTCACCTCCTTATTCGAATAAGGATTTCTGTTGTTTACTCGTGTGATATTGCAGGGTGACGGTGTCATAATTAGCAGAAAATAAATAAAATCTCATTTGATTCTTAAGACAAAAACTGGTGATCTTTTGTTATACTTTGCAGCCTGTAAACCAATATAAACAAAATCAATAAATTAGTTTTACAGGTAATCGTAGGTAAGAATTTGCCGAAATTGCCCTAAATGAGTTTATATAAGCATATAAAATGTGTGCATATTGATTAAAATGTCATTTTCGTTACATACCAATAATCACATGAATCCTAATGATTGTGCTTTGACCCCTGTGGAAATGACCAGGGGGATTTTCCTGGTACTGCTCCCCCTTGTGGAGCTCCCGTTCCGCCCCAGGGGGAAGGCCCGCCGCCCCGCACTTTGAAAACCCCGGCTTTCCATTATTCAGAAAGCTCAAAAGTCAACTGCGATCCTCCCTAATATGATCACCACAGGGGAACGGGTTAACAGTGCACGATCTGTAAATACCCTGCTGGTATTTTTTGCATCATGTCGCCTCTGGCCCCTTCTTGTCCGGAGCCTGTGAGTCTGGACACACAGACTAACGGCCAAAGTGCTACTGGCCAGCTAATGCACTGACACACAAACATACCCACACTCACACACACACACACATTGAAAACAGGGACATTTTTTTCACCGAACCCCATGGTATGTAAAGTGCATTTAGTTTTGATCACATATGCAGTATTCAGTGCAAAGAGAGAACCCGATATCACCTCACAGTATCGTTCAAAAAGTATTGATTTGCAAGTTTTCATAAGAGGAAGGTGCATTATAGTAACATGACGCCTGCTCATTTCTGCACCGTGATGAATGGCTGCGGAAAACTGTTCAATCATTTGAGCCTTTGCTTACTTCCAATGTGCGCAGCCTCAAAGGTAATTATCTGGAAAGTGTTTGTTTGAGGCTTTAGGTTTAGTGTTTTAACATGAATTAATTATTACAGGAGCTATTGCGCGGGCTACGACTCACCGAGGGACATGAGGTCAGATCTGAAGGGAAATCTGCACAACTGCTTTACAAGAGGAAACTGGAAAAGGTCACAGATGTGTCAGATTAGATGGCATTGCCTGATGAGGAAAGGAGGACTCACACATTTAAATTTGTTTCCTTAACAGCGTCCTCGGCATCGTTTGACCGCCAGTAGTGCTGTGGAGAAGTGTTGTGGTGTATTTATTCCTGTTTCATCATGCACACACACCACGTGCTTGTGTGAGCAGGTGAATGAGGCAATTCACAGCCTGCAGCTGCTTTTATATGACTTGAAAGAAAAGGCCATTTGTATGCTTTCAGCAGAAACATTATTTATTACTTTATGTTTTTGATATCATTTGATATAAGACAGAAGACGGAACATTGATTAGGTGAAGTTAAAGCTTGTTTTTTTTTTTTAATGATATATTTGTAATTAGAATACAAAAAAAATTATGTTTACAGAAATTAACAAGCCAACCAGAAGATGTTAAGAAACCTTGATGAAGTGAATACATCAAACACATTAAAAATGAAGACTATTGATTCAGAATGTATTGTGAACAAATTGTGGAAACAGGTTTAGGTTTATTCTAGATACATTGAAATGTTTGGCTCATTCTAAACAAATCCACAATACAATATATCAAACATTAGAATATTTCATAAATTAAGTATTAGCTTTTAAACCAGAGGCCATAATCATCACAACTGACATAAAAAAAATTTATACTTTAAAGTTTTCAAGTGTAAAGAGACAAATCTAGTAAACTGATATTAAAACAATTTGGAGGGGGGAATGTACATTACATGTATTTAATAACCAACTTGTGATCAATTTACTTTCCTCCTTTAACTGTTATACATGTATACCTGTGGAATTGTGCCTCTTTTATCCATTTTTGTACATGATTTATACATGACTTAATGTTGCTTGGGCAAATCAGTCCCAAAACTTGCCTAAAACTGCGTCTAAAAATACTAAAAACGTGCACATTTTAGAACCATTTTTTTTATCGTGTATAAAAATTCAGTGATGAAATTTAAAGAAGTTTTGTGCTTACGTTTAAGCACTTAAGCAATGTTTGCTCATGTGATTATTGAAAACCCTAAAGACAATGCAATATTGATTCTAAGCGTTTGTTTGACCAGAATGGGAAGAAATGAGAAAGATTAGGAATAATGTGTAGAAATATCTAAAAAAATTCATGGGAGAGGATAAAACATCCTGCACGTGTCTAATCATACAGGTTAGTTCAATTCTTAATGATTTTGTTCTTTACTATCTTGGCTTGAAAAGTCCTGCCACTGAAACAAAAAGGGGGAAGTAACAATGAAATATTAAAACCGTTGCACATTTTGTCGAATACCTTAAAATGGAAGACAAATGTGTCATATTTTTCAAAAATGAATCACGCAGTATTCGTTTAAAATTTACTACAGTGTCTGGGATAAAAAGAGAGGAAATGGCTGTCCTCATCATATTACGGGGGCTATTCTGATACTGTTTTACCTTCATGGTCCTCCTGGTGATTACAATGACGGCACCGTGGGAGGTGAAATAAAGCCGCCTGGCCGACTCTATAGCCAGCATCAGATGACTTAATCAGGCCATAAAGAAAGCCTCACTTACAGATGCTGTGTTGCCCCCGTGCTCCGCATTTCATCAGCCCCAGGGAAGGGTGAAATATGCTTCCTCTGAAGGTAATGTGCCCTATCTCTGTCCAGGCGGTGACAAATTTATCGCCCCCTCGACTATTTACAATCCATCCGAGCCATGATGATGTGGCTTGTGTTATTTAAGCTGCAGCGGTTCGGCCATGTTCCTGCTGTTGTGGGGGGGGGGGGGGGACACCAAAAAGAAGGGGGTAAAAGTGAAATGGCATTTGTGAGGTTTTCTTGTTTGTCCCCATGCTTAACCGTATCCGTCACATTATGCTAAATCAAAAAAAGGGCTTTCAATACAATACCAAAATAAAAGCAGAATTGGATGTTTTTAATGTATTGGCATGGTCTTTTAAAGTCAGATTAAGCAAATATGTCACTGCGGGGGCTTCCAAAGTGTGGGAGAATGAGGAACACAAGTTTTATCTGCAATTATTCGGAAAAGGCCTCAGTCGGATTTTAAAACTATTTCAGAAACATTTTGATATTTGAAACATTGAAAAAAAAAGCCTACCGGTAACTGTATTGGACAACCTGTGTCAGATCAACTAAGTTTCCTGAAGGCACTAAAATCCACAACAGAGGCGAGTAATATTTCCCTCAAACATAACATGATTTTCCTTCAGAAAGCTAATTAAAAAAAGTCACATTTAATGAACCTAATTAGCGACATCCCAACGTATCGTTCGCGGCAGTATTAAGATATTGATTGCCTAGTATATCCAAGAGTTGTACAACCACAATCAATAAAAGCTCATTTGCTCTTGGTAAATTATGAATGATCTTTGCCAACCTAAATGACTAGCCAACACTCTTTTTTTTTTTTGTATAGTGAAACGTATCTTGTAAAATAAGACTAAACAATGAGCTTTAAATGATTAAATGAGTGTTTATACCAAATTTCACTGTGTGGATCTCTAGCTTTACTGTGAAGGACAGATCACAGCATCAACAGATCTTTACCCTTAGAGACATTTGAAGGACCCCACTAACTCGTGATCTGAACCCCTGCATATCAAAAAGTGCTTTCGTGGATCTGGTTGGATCTGGTCCATGCAGTTTGAGTTGATCCAAGTGTTTGTTTTTTTTTTTTTTTACACAATACATTATCCTTCTGGAAGCAGCAATCACCACATGGCACTCGACAGTTGTAGTCCTTGTCGTTACACCTGCAGGAGGAACCTCAGCTGTTCATACAAAGCATGCTGAGTCAGTCTTATTCAGCATGAAATCCTGACCCAACCATCAGAAATCAATTGTCCAGTTTGAGTTCAGTCCATAAGAACTGCAGTCCTGGTGTCTTGGTCGAGTGAGTGTTGAATCCTGTCCTTGAGCTCAGATGTCTTCTATGTGAAGTTGATTAAAGTCAGTGAAGATTGGAGTTTTTCAGTGATTCCTAACCAGCCTCCCTCTTCATTATCATCACCAATGCATCTTGGGCCAAACAGTTGCCACCAATGGGTGTTTTCTCCTTTTTAGATTATTCTCTCTGTAACCTTTTGTGATGATTTGTGTGTAAAAATAAGATCACATCTGTAATTTGTGGAATAATATTCATGAATGCTCCATTCAAAGCCACTAAATCACCTTCATTTGATGAGCAGTTTGACTCAGCCGCCCATTTTGACCACATGCAGCCTGTTGCCTTGTGATTTGATATGAGCATTTACCAAGCAGGTCAATGGATCAAACTTATTCTGTTCATATACTTTATACTTCCTCTTCAGCAAAGAATAAATCAATTGGAAAAGGACCGTTTTCCGTGGATTTTTTAGTCAAACTATCTTTTTAAAGTAATCTTTTAAAACGAATAAATACGGTAGTTAAATGATCACTTCCTTTCCCAAAGTGTAAACCCATTTAGTCATTGTCTACACATTTACTGTGAATCAAAATCCCAAGTTTGAAACTTGACATAGCACTAATATAATACGAGTCCACCTCGTATAGTAAACATGCAGTTCTTCCATCAAACGAAATCTACAAAACACTCAATAACACTCAATACCCAAACTATCATGGAGAACATTTATAGTTATATATAGTCGAACGTTGCGGTGTCAGGAAACATGGGCGGAGGAACCAAATGCAGGCCAATCTCAAACCTAATGTGATCAGCATTAAAGATGGTTATTACTCACAGAGTCACTCAATCCAGAGCCGGTGACACAAAACAGATAGACAATCCGATATGCATGAAAGACGGAGTGTATAAAGATGCACTTATAAATGGATAGAGCTTGATGAGACACGGGTAGAAACAGTCATTTAGGACACTAAGCGGTGGAGTAACAAGATCCTCAAAGCTAGAAGAGAAATTGTTGGACATGAAACAGAAACCAGGCATCGATATCATGAAACATGAATGCATAACGGGAACAAGAGAAAACAAAATGAACCATAAACAATAAGACAACATAACACCTGACAAAACCCGAGGAACCATGAAGCAAGAAAACATGGAAACAAAACATAAAACCAGGCTGTGACAGCTGCTGTACATGTCACGCGTCAAGAGTAAAATCTGTTGGGGGGGGGGGGGGGAAACCCACTTCTTCTTACAAAATTATTGTCTTAAATTAAACTCAGCTTGAAGAGCCACTCTAGTAAAAAGCCTTGATTTGTAATTGCAGGTTCGGATCATTTTGGTGACTCTTTAATTGCCTGCTGTGTTCAGGTTTCTGGAGAACAATGAGGTCAGAGGCTTTACCAGCTGCCTACATGCTTTCCGTCTCATCTGTTCCCCTCTGGCTGATTGAACTGTTCACCAGATCACCCTAATTGCAAGAGAATAGACTTGGGTTTAGATTTGAGAAGGTGAAACTGTGTGTGTGCCTTGTTATGAACTCCAGCTTCGTGACGATGGAAGCTGCACTTCCTCTAGGTTCCTCCTTTTGACTGTTGTTCTGGAAACATCAGATCAGAATATTCTAAACTGCCCCATTAATAATATCATGTCAGCACAACTTAAAACAATAATATTACACTTCTAAAAGGAAACGCAGCAATTATGTGACTGCTCCCTAAAAGGGTTTTTAATTCATCCGTCTTTGCTGTTTGATGCAGTGTCCATGAACAACAGCACACGCTAGTAATGCTACATGAAAACTACATCGTTTTCAAAACATCGCCATGTAAACGTAAAACTTTTCTGAAACGAAAACGCAAAAAAACCCAATGGGTTTTCACTGAAAACATGTTAATGAAACCTCAATCATGAATATCCATTGACTGTCTATATAAACGTAGGATCATAACA
Organism: Blennius ocellaris; assembly: GCF_963422515.1. Lineage (NCBI taxonomy): Eukaryota > Metazoa > Chordata > Actinopteri > Blenniiformes > Blenniidae > Blennius > Blennius ocellaris. The sequence goes on along the minus strand of NC_137668.1, from coordinate 20,770,571 downwards.
GTTGATAATTCTGTTGATTCTCTTATACTGACCTTCACGGTTCTCACTTCACAGAGATGTTCAACCACGTTTCACTTAAAATCTGATCTCCGTGAACTTCAGCTGTGTTTGTGAGTGGAAACGAATAAAGATCTTGTCTGTCGATGCCCCAACAGGCGGGGTGGGATGATTGGATCACGGTGGGATTAGAGCTGAGGCGATAGGTGAATCCCTCTCACACGCCACACTGTAGCAGAGTCTGTCCTCAGGTATAGATAAAAAAAAAAAAACAAGCTACTCTTGAGTTGTTGTTTTTTTTTTAATGGTCCATTTTAATTTGACAAAGTGGTGAAAAAATAATAATAATGCTTGCACCGGATATAGCTAACATGTTTAACTGCCCACACTCGTGTCAAATCACCACAATAAGACAAAAATAATTAAATAAATATTAAAAAAAAAAGAAAAGAAAAATCAATGCATGGACCTCAGTAGAATCTGCCAGTGCTTTAACATCCCTTCTTCTACTTCTTCCTCTTCTGCCTTTTTTCAGGCTCCCGACATCCTTCACCTCGTGGCCGTGTCGATACGATTCCCTTCCACTTGTCCTGCTCGCCAACTTCTCTCAGCAGTGGCTTAGAAATTATGATTGCTTGTTGTACTGTGACTTTTTCCCAGCCGCTGCCTCTTAGTCACCTACACACACATTTTCTCAATTGTAGCCCGGGGTCCCTTGCCTCCCTTGCTTTCTGCACCTGTAGCCCCCCCTCCCTCCCACCCCCGGCTCCCCTCCTTCCCATGTCTCTGCTTCCTCTTGCTCCCGCTCTTCATCCTCCGCTCACTTCAGCGCCTTTGTGATCGGAGTGACAGGCTTTACAATATGTCGGTGTGGATCTACCTCACCTTTAATATTTCAATATAATGCCAATGCAGGGTGGTGGAGAACCCAGGGGACTGACTGGTAGAGGCCTGTTCTGTCTCCTGCTCTCTCTCCCTCCCTCTCTCTCTCTCTCTGGGTATCGTCAGACTTGTCTACCCTTTTCAGACGAGACAAAAGGCTAAACAAACAGCCACAACTAGTAATTATCATACACAATATGAGAGGAAGATGGCGGCGTGTTCTGCCACAGCCAAGGACAAAAAGCCATCTGACGGGGAGGAAGCTAATAAAGTGAAGGAAGTTTTCTTTGTGTGTTTCTTGCGTGTTAAAAAGCGAACCGCTCCAAGGCCGAGTTGATTATTGTGGGTAAATGTAATGGTAAAATGTGCCGGTGCAAAATGTATAATATCATTTAAACTGACAGATGAGGAAAAACTTCTCTGATCTTGGCGTTAATAATTAAGTGGCCATATTAGAGATCAATGCATTACTGAAAGACGTCTTTTAATGTGAAAATATTAAATATATGATTTGTCTGTATGGGTAGAAAAATTGGTGATAGAATAATAAGTCTCTTTAACTTAGGACAGAAATTCAAATTGGTTCCTTACAGGTTACTCAATATATTTATGCCTCAAATATTCTGTCTTTGCTAATCAATGGTACAGAAATCCCTTAGAAATCTCTCGAAATGTTAAATGCGACAAAAAATTATAATGTTTAAGCATTACTGGACAAATAGATTGTTAAAAAATAATATTGAATATTGTCATTGACCATTGTGTTCTGAAAAATCAAATCATTTTCATTGTGATCATGTCAAGAAAACCCCCCCGAAAAATACTACGGTAGTTAACAAACTGCAAATATTTACATTTCTGTCAGTAAATGGGGATTTATTCATCTAAAAAAAAAAAATCACTACTTGCCATTTGCCATTTTGTGGGCATATTAGAAGTAATGTTGCTCAGTCATTGATTCATCGGATATATTTTCCCTCCAACATATGTCTGAGCCTTGCACACCGCAGCTTCATCTTATGTTGCATACATCATTGTATCGTAGTACTGTGTGTAATGTGCCAGTCAGTTTAAACACATGTTCTATTAAAAAATAAAAAAAACATTTTTATTTATTTATAAAATCCTCATGAAACATGGACAGTCTCATAGACCCTAATGTGGATTGGTAAACACTTGAAGTAAACAGCAGCCCATTAACACTGTAACAGTGAGTAACAAGCTAAAATAAGCCTCAAACAAAAGAAATACTGAGCGCTACTCGACACTTTATCTTGCGTAACCAGGAATTCCCTCGGATACCAGCCATCAAGGAAGCGTAACTGTATCACATCAAACGACACCTGCAAATACAGAAAACCTCAAATCAAAGTGCCCCCGAGGTGCATAGTGATAATTTGTTACAGATAATCTCAAATGGCACAATTTCAAAGCAGAATCACCTGTTGAGCTTGCTTTCACGTCTTACTGCCAACAAATAAAAACCAACCCACCGCCACACTTCACATATCTCTGAATCAATGCCACTTATTCAGGAAAATTAATATTTATCAAGGACTTAGCGCAGGCGTCTTTCAGCTAAACGTGGTTAAATCTCCCAGAGCAAAGTCCTGATAACAGATGATATCTACAATAGATGAGTAAGCACTGTGACTAAAGAGCATATTTTCCCTTCCGTCATTATCTCCCATCAGGATGTCACATTATTGGGTTACTGTATGAAGCTGTATTTGTTTGACTGATTATCTTATTCCTTTTAAATCAAGTCAAATGAGGCTGTTTGTCTGATTTTGTGTGGCTTAGAAATACACATTTAAAGACTTTCACGTCGCCAAACATCCTTAGTGTGTGTGTGTGCGTGCGTGTGTGTAAGGAGGAGAGAGGCAGCAAACGTGAGTGAGACAATACTCCAATCTCCAATATTAGAACATAGCCTGCGGATAATGGTTAGCGCAGAGGCCTTTGAATCCTTAATCCAGAAGACAAGAGGCACGGATTAATCATGGAAGGAATCCATCTCAGCGACAGGTCAAGTATGTTTGATAGACATTAGCGGGGAGCAGAGGGTTAATGCGGCGGGTTAAAGGAGCCATGTGATATGTTCTCAGCAAGGACGCGCGTTGGAGATGCAGCCATTGAACTTGTGCAGAAAAGAAAGGTGTTTTAAATAGTTTGTTGAGGATTTTTATTTATAGCAGGATGCAATTTTCATCACTTCAGAAGGGAAAATGGGAAAAAGAATCTGTGCGTGTGCAGGTAGCAGTTAACAGTTCAACCTCCTTGATAGATTGAAAAGAAAGAAAAGAAATACCAATTACCAAAAGCCATCATATGCTAGCCCACTCAAATGCTCAAACTACAACAAATCAAAGCAGAGACGCCACGCGATGATGAAAATATCAGGATTTATAAATTTTGGAAAGTTGCAAAGTGTAAAATAGGTTTAAGGCCCAGTTTGCACAATGTTTGCAAGTTGGAGTGGAAAAACTTTGATTGGTCTTGGGCCTCCGTTTACATGACAGTGGTGCTCGGAGCCACTGAAAACACACGTTTTTCAAAGTGCTGCTACTGCAACTGCGTACCTCATAATTTCTAAATGAATAGTAATAGTAATACTAATAACAACAATGGCGGCCTTGCTAGTTTAATGTTTGTGCACGCACCATTGTTAATATTTATAATGTATTGTTCTCATGCACGTGTGTGTGGTTTTATTACAAATACTAACGACAGCACCCATTAAACATGAAATCTACGTTGTTTGCAGCGTTTCTTCTGCGTAAAATGGGCATCATTTTCAAAATGTTGCAGTGTAAACACAAAACTTCCAAAATTATGCATTTTCACGTGTAATGTCGTGTAAATGGAGCCTAAATCCTGAGCTTGAGGTTCTATGAGGTTCTATGTACAGATCTCAGTTGTGATAGGAAAAGCAAATCAGTTCAAGCTGCAATAATTAGCTTTTGCAGCAAAAAATAGGAATCAGCTGATCATATTCACAATATCAATTAAACGATTCTCATTACATTCTCTTAGTTTCAGTTTCTGGAGTTGTATGTTCGTGTTGTTAAACTGAATAGAGTATTAAAGCGCTGCTGTAACTAAGTAAAGGCGCTCTGACAGAGTGGACCAGTGTGGAACTTTGTTTACCATTAGCCAGCCAACACGCCGTCCGGACTTTCCCCGTGCAGACAAGCAGCGAGCCGAGAGTCTCCGGAGCGCTCAGGAGGAGAAAGGCAATAGCCCCGTCGCCTCCCCTCCAGTTCATTTAGACATGAGCTTGATCAATGCTCTGGCTCTGTATAGACTGGGACTGGTGTTCTTAGGCGTCACTGCCCTCGTTTGTGTGGACCCCCCCCCCCCCCCCCACCCCCCACTGCCAGTTCAACCTGAGACTTTTAAACTGAGACTTACTGGAGTTAAAAGACTCACTGTTTGTTGCTCTGTGTAGCTCCGTACCCCCCCCACCCCCCCCAACACATTCAAGCCTCGGCTGTGTGTGACCTCAGAGACCCGATAAGCAGCAGCAGGATCACCGTCCCCAGTCACTCAATTGTAAAACGATCAAGCGTCGAAATGACATCATTATGTGCTGAAATATTAGCCGAGTCTGTCACTATCCCTCCCCCCCGGTCTCCACGTATACCTGACACTTCTCCCCCCCCCCCCCTTTTTTTTTTTTGCATATTCATTGATGGTGTAATCTCCTTGACGTGTACCCAGGGGAGTCAGGAGGATAACCTGAAGAGTTCATCTATGCGCGTGTTTATCCGCGCGGCTGCATGGAGGTGTGTGTTGGGGTGCGGTGTGGGCGAGCCGGGGCTCAACCGGGTGTGTGCATACATGATTTATGTGGCTTATACACAGAAGGGCGAGATGGAGACGACCTTTCTTGAAGTCAGAGCTGAAGCTTCTGGTTTTTTTGTGTGTTTTTTTCTCACTACATGTTAGAATGCATTTGATTACAGCAGGCAGGATCTCAGGAAACAATCCCTGTCACATTGCAGCCAATCAGATGAGACATATTGGCTTCTGTTCTCTTTTATGGCTGCACTCACGTCTGGACTGGAAGGTGGCTCCGCTTTAGGAAAACATCCTCAGCATGTTTGTGTTCATTTCGCCGTTGCTTTGCTGCAGATTTACACAGCCAGACGGCAAGTCTGGACGTTACGAGGCGTCGTGTCACTACATCCCCACATTTAAAGATTAACTGCTGTTGATGGCATTTGATTAATGTTCTTTGTTCAGAATTTTAAGCTTTTTCTCGAAAATCGACAGTGACTTTATGTATTATTTATAACTATATGACGTGTTCCACTCACTGCAACTTTTTTTTTTTTCCCCAAAAATATTTTTGGTTGAAACTTTTATTTTCATGCTTATGACTAATGACAAGAGCCTTCAGACATTTTACAATATGACATTATTCTTATTATTTGTCTACCACTGATTCTTCTTAGAGCCATTTATTCTCCATCATGCAACACAAAAGCATGGATTTGTAAAGCTGCTTCATGAACCTTTAAACTTTAGTTCCTTTCACTTCTGCTGGTTAGTTGAAAGCATTGACCATGGCGGGAGTTTTGATAATCAACATGTATTTGTGTTTAGAAGAGCAGGGAAGTAATTACATAGCTCCGGTATTTGCTTTGAAATGCCCCCCAAACCAAACCTGTAATGGCCAAATGAATGCCTGCAGTGTGCACATGTGGTTTTGCTAAATGAACATGTTTCCAGTTGCTCCTTTTGCCCTTTTGCTTCTCGTTCGGCAATTCGATGGAAAAATCAATCGCGTGCTTGAGCTGAACTGCGAGGGGTGATTGACCCCTGTCAAAACAGGCATTGTGAATGTCTGCTTCTGTTGTTGCCGCGGTTGAAACCTGGTACACGGGTTCAAAGAGTCACAAATAGGATCTTGCATTGATTTGCATGTTTTTTTTTGTTCCGTCGTGTCGGACACGCGCGCCACCGTGAGCCGCGTCAAACCGTGTCACCTGACAAGTCTTGCATCTGCGTTATACGTCTGGCTCAAGTTATATAATAAAGCCCATGTCTTTGTTGGCTGTACAATTTCAAAAGGTGTGGATAAAAGAAAGAGGAACAATTCACCCACCCTTATTAAGACCGAAGTAATCACCCACAGCTTGTAAACCGCATTGGTTCCACTGTGGAATATATAGTTGTTGAGGTGGCAGTTCTGTCACAGCTGTCACATGCAGGCCAGGTGAAGCCTTGACAAAATGAAAGTGAAGGTGTGGAGGTGGTTGGTGACATGTTTATCCTTAATTTATAGGCTAAATGTGTGTCTGCGTGTCATCATTTACCTGTCCTGCTGGGAAACAGCTGGTGGTAGACGCACTATACTGTGTATGCACCGTGTAGAGTCTTATTTTTCCAAAAGCTTCCAGATTCATGCCGTTGTTGTTCTTGTCGGCCTAACATCATCTTTCCACGCTTTTACAATGTCTCATACTTTCAATATGTTTGCGCATATTCAGCCTCTGCTCAATGCTCTTCTGCTGCGAGCAACATTCCTCTCACGGGCCAAAAGTCCCAGAATCTAATGGAAACGTGTCAATAATCAGTTTCCAACTTTTTTTTTTTTTTTGAGAAAAAAGAAACATGAAACAACAGAGCTTCACACTTCAAACCGCACACTGATTATTTCCCAATCAGATATCAATGAGAAAAGCCTTGCCGCTGTCAGGTGTGGTGCAGATGGCGTGCAATGATGTAGCAGCATGTTAATCAATCTCGGTAATGACACTGTCATCAACACCACACTGATCACCTTTTTTTTTAATCTGCCTGAGCTGCTCACCACACTCTTTGTTGCTTAACCACACCTATGAGCCATAAGATTCAGACCACAGAATGGTGAAATGAATAAATATCTCTTTATGACAGCACATGTACAATAAGAAAGTGAACATTTTTGTCCTGAAATTTGTTGCTTTGAAAGAAGGATAAACTGGATTTATTGCAGGAGGATGTCCTTTTGTCCTGTTTACTCCCAACACTAAGGGGTTGGGAATAAACCGTAAACTTTAAGCTTTGTTCAATATTGTCTTACGTGGAATATCACAATAGCCTCATGTGCATTTTTTATTTAGACTGCATTTTTTGATTTTGACTTATTTTACACTGTACAATAACCACTATGTATATTCTGCTGTGCAGGCCTGCCACTGCATATAATCGGTACATTATCTAATTTATTTTTTATGTGCGTCACTTGCCCACCTAATTGGCCCTTTGAGGTAAGTAAAGGTTTTTTCTGGTCCTGTTAATCAGATTCCTGGAGAATTATAGTGGAGTCTATTCAAATATCAAAGACGAGTCAATTAATTCTTAGCGACTTTTTTAGATTTCATTTTTCATCTCATGATGTTAGATTTACTTCAATGCTTCCTCTGCATTCATTTCAACAAGCCCTCCAACGGGTTGTTTTTTTTGTTTGTTTGTTTTTTTCAATTTTGCTCATTTAAATGTTTTACTTTCAGTGTTATGTCTTTTCTCAAGCCCCTCGGATTTTAAGTTATCTCATCATATCTTTGAAATACTGTCTTAGTACCACCAATCTAATGTCTGAGTAGAAAATCAAAAGAGGAACACTACAGCAATAAAGGGAGTCACGTAAATTTCCAGCACAGTGGTTGCATGCATTGATCTCCATCTAATTTAAAAAGCATGGATTTGGTCGATGCATAGAAGTGAGGTACGAGTTTATTTTGCATACAGCGCAGAGAAGTGATATCCAGTCACAAGTGGTCACTCAAGATGTTGGAGAATCATTGTAATCATAAGAGCGAACACTCCACTTGTGATCAAATCAGCAGAGACTTGCATTAATGCCATCCAGGAAAGGAAAATGTAAAAATGTGGATTAACGTACACTTTTATTTTTCATTTAAAATGCCTGGCTTTATTCGTAGTGCACCTTACATGACAAGAAATGCAGCTGTTTTTGCACAGAAAAATACATATATGCATACACTTATTATGCATAATCTCCACGCTTATATTAACACAATAAATACCAAGACCAAAAGACAGAGAGGGGAAGTCATGGAGGAAAATCAATTTAAGGAAACATCATAAAAAGGTTTTGAGCTGCTTGTTAAACCTGTCTTCTATAGGAAAGGGAGTATGTTCCCGATTCACGAAGCGTAACAACCGAAGGCAGCATCACCATACCTTTTACTGTTGGTCGATGACATCCTCGGCAGACGGGCACCATGTGACTCCAGGGATCTGCTCGTAACTCCGACAGGGAGTCTGACAGCTATGAACCCACTTTCAGCTTTAAAATCAAGCAGTTTCTTCATTTATCCTGAACTTTACTGGGAGGAGGTGCAAAGATTCTAATAAAACACTTGGCTGACCTTTTTCTTTTTCTTTCTCTTTTAAGTAAGAATTACTCCTGCTCAACATTTCTTTTGGAGCCATGAAACGTCTTTTTTTTTTACTTTTATCTTCTATGGAAAGCTATTTTTTCCTGCTGTTTCCATTGTTTTCATTGAGAACAACACTGGACTTTTCACTTTTTCATTTCATTGTCTGTCCAAGTTGATGAGGACTTCAGCTTTGTCTTCGGTTAATTTGAGAAAGTTGTATTTCATCCATTGCATGATATTATGATCATTTCCATCTGGGTTTCATATACTATGTGTATTCCATTCTATTAATAAAGCAGTTTAATATCCTTATTGTCAGGTCCTACACATAAGTACAGCAGGGTGTCAAAATATATTGGAATGAAAACACAGCAGATGCAAAGTAATCAAAATAATTTGTATTTTATTGAAGTTACCGTCTCTTCGTCAGTAGTATTTATCTCTCCATCCAGATAGCTTACATATCTTATGTGCCATTTGCGAAAGGCCCGACCATAGTTTGTGGTTTATATATCACCACCACTAATTCAACATGCATTTATGTAGTTTACATTTCACACTTAAAACGGCTGCATTAAAATTAATGGAGCACTTCAGATACAGCACTGCATCACCAGAAGTCACATGTTGTATCACTACTTTCCTGGTTATTTATAGTGTTTTGGATTCCGTACGTATGTAGTGTATGTTTGGAGTGGTGGCTGATTGAAACATTTATGACTAAATTGTGGGTGATGTAGGTCTTCCAGAGCTGCTTATTCATTCATTTGAATTCCAAAAGGCAAGAGGACGAGACAAGAGCCAAGATTCTTTCATGTAGTCTTTCTACAGCTTTTACATTTCCAGATGAGTGCTTATTTATCCAGTACTATGTGAATAGCAGATCTGTCATATCAGGATATAGACTTGGTAATAAATAAGAATTTAAGGAATGAAACTAACGCTGCAAGTATTCAAAGGCTCGAAGGTGCTGCAGCCCTGCATTGCTTACTTCTATTACCTTCGATAAGATGAAGATCGCTAAAAGTGGAAGTTAATGTGATGCCAAGTCATGTTCCTGGGACCTTTTCGCCATTTTAAATGGCTTCTCATCCCTATTTATACACCCCGCCGTCCCGCTGGCAGCACCTGTCCATTTCCGCACACCACGTCAATTTAATAAGGCATGCATAAACAGCCCACTATTATTCAGCGGCGTGAGACTGACTACATGTAAGCATGTTGGTGATTTATATTCACAGTCACACTCGAGCCCACAGGCTTTTCTGCAATTTCGGTCAAATGGGTTGGCAGCGTGAGGCGGCGGTTCGGGAGGCAGCCGTGTAGCCAGGAGGTCGCAGCTTTGATCTCCGCCATTGTTTCTGCCTGTTGACAACTCGCTGTAAGTCACTCAGTGTTCGGCTCAAGGCATGGCATGTAAACAGGAGCCATTTGTTTATTGTAATTTACACCCCGGTTAAAACTCACGTCTGTGTGCCCACGTTTGATATCTGTGGTAATCCACCTGACTGTGTCAATTGTTTGGGAACCTTTGAGTTTTGCATTGCGCTCAGTGATATTAAGTGTGGAAGCCTTTGCAGGAAAGATCCGGGGTTCAAAGTTTATTTTGGGCTTTTTTTTCTCATTATGAAAACAAATGGGAGTGGAGCGCAACGCTTTTAGGTCATTTAAGCACCTGCTACTCACCATTAAACCCATCGTGACAACAATCAGCCACACTTGGATTCAGTATAATCTGTATAAATCGGTCAAGTGTAAATATGTTTAATCATTTTTGTTATATGACTACTGTATTGTTACAAAATTCTTGTATGCTTAATCATACCTTTAAAACTCTTTCTATTTCTGATGGAAATGTGTGTTGATCCCACGGTAAGATGATGACCCTGATAATAAAGCACCGTTATACATACACGTACAGCATATTAAAGCCTTTGAAAGGTGCTTGTATGTTCACAAAGGCACCTTTCTTTGCACATCCTTGACATTTGTCTGCAGGTTGCATCAGACACCGGCATGTTCCTCTTGCTTCTGAGGTCCTCGTAGTGTCTTTATGTAGAAACTGTCTTTTTGGACGCCTATTTTCAGCACAAAAAATAAAGGACCTTTTTTAAAATCAACATTGAAATACCTTAGATTAAAGTATCAAAATAAGCTTTGGTGGGAAAAATAAGTATAACAGATGAATGAAACTTATCAGATGTTTAATATGTAAAGGATCTAACAAGCATTCAGTTCTTATTTTTTATTTTATATCAATCATCAAAACAGCTAGAACAAAATGTTTTAGTATGAAAAACATTTAGAAGTCCAAGATTTAAATAACTTGAAAGGGGCATGTTTTCCAGATTTGGAGTCCATATTTTGCATTTTTAATCAACCGTGAGGTGTTTTCAAGGATTCCCTCTCCCAGAGTTATATTCTTGGTATTCATAAAATGTGAAGACAGCCCATACTGTAGATCATGCAGCCTACCAGAACTAATTAGGTTTTACTTCAGATGTTCCTCAATGGAGAATTCCACTTATTCTTATTATTGAAATGACTCTCGCTTGACCTTTAAGAAAATTCTGTGATCTTGATCCAGATTCTGCCCTGAACATGTATTTCATGTGTTATCTGTAAGAGACATTCAGCATCCGAGACTGAAAACTGGCTAATTCTAGCTACACTATTACCTTTCTTGATTCCCCTCAAATGATTTCTAAAAAGTGAAAATGATTTGATTTTCTGCAGTCTATAAAATGAGGGTGAAGGTGAAGTCAATCAAGCCATCAAACCAGAAGGAATTATAAGTGTTGGATGATTTGAATGCATTCGAGACGATGCTGAGTGTGGGAGGCAGCTGTATTTATTTGTCCACACAATGTGACAATGAAGTCTTTGTTAAATGAGGAATAATTACAGTCCACTTGAGGCACAAGTGTTTTGATGAGGAAATAAAACTAGTCATTCATTGTAATAAGAATGGACACGGTCACTTCAGCCTTTTTCAAGCATGCATTTCAGATCTTTGCTTATTGTGACAAAAAGCACAGAGGGATTATCAAAGATCTCCAGATTGCCAGTTTGACCCCGCCAAGGTAGATGTAGAACTTTACTCTGAATGAGAACTTTTTTTTTTCTTTAAGGGACGACACTGGGACATGTTTCCTCTTGGAGCTATTAAAGAAAGTGGAAAAACTCACCTTCATCATATTTGGCGATCGTTGACTGATATCCAGTATTTAAAAGTCAGCAACAGTGAGTCAGCTGTTTGTCCAACACTGTCAACATTATGTATCATAAACAAACACACACACACACACACACACATCTTGTGTAATTAGGCCTTCAGGAGAAAATTGGCTCAGTTGGTAGAGAATGTTGTCCCTCAATCGTAAGGCTTCGGTCGTCAATTTATCGAAGTGTCAGTCATTCAGTGGAAAAGTGCTACATTAGTGAGGTCCATTTACCATTGACACATTGAGATATATTCATTTTCTGCAGACTAATCTATGCGCGCTCATCCATGACTGCTGTTGCCTTGCCCTAACTCTTGGTTATTATGAAAATCTATGTCTCTAAGGCCACGTTTACGTGGCGTTTTACATCACAACGCTTTAAGTTTACCGTTTTCACAGCTAAAATTGAAGTTATGTATACGTTCATGTTAATTGTGAGTAAAAAGATTTAAGTCCTTGCAATGGAAATAAATATTACGTGGATGTGTTCTCATTCGCTAAATATATTCACTGGCCTCAAATATAACCAATCACAAATAAGTCCTCACCTTTATGTACCTAAAACCACAATTCATCTCATAAATAGCTCAGCACATCCCAATGTATGTTTCCAGTTTCCCAGCATCTTAAAGAAAATAATTGCAGATCACACTTCCTGGCCTCTTCTTTTAATTTCCATGCATTTTTATTGATGAACTTTCATTTATTTCTGCTGAATTACTTGATGAATCCTTCCTTTACCCTTAGTTTGATCTTTAAATCCAATATGGCATCATTGGTAGACAAATACGCACACTAAAGCCACGTTTACAATGACTACTCTGCAGCTGATTCCAACAAAACCCCCATAGCAGAGTGAATCGAGAAAAGGAGCATAAAGAATACTGAGAGGCTGTTGATGTAGGCGGCGAGGGAGGATTATCCATATAGAACCGCTTACCCCGGGCCATATTAAATCACCTGTCGTTCTGTGGCCAGTGGTTAAAGGGCCACGGGCAACTCATAATGGTGCGAGCTCTCTGGCTGAAACCTGCAGCCTGACAGCGTTTTAATAGGCTGCGGGCTGACACTCAGAGGAACTCCACCGCTCTCTTTGGGAAAGACACCTCACTCTCCCCGACGAGCCCGGCTGCTGCATAGTTATGGGGGGGAGGGGGAAGAGAGACTCACAGACGCATCCCAGCGGAGGCGAAATCTTAAGGTTTTAAATGAGATGTCAGGATTAATGCTGATGACAGCTCAGTTTGGAGCGCCACTGTCCTCCGGTTGGCAATCCGTAATGGAGTAGTTACACACAATAACTGCAGAATCTAGAATAACAAGTTACTAATATTGGAAAAGGCTCAGGCTGCGTGCTGAATCCAAAACTCGCTTATGAGAGTGAGGGAGTGATTTTACATTTTGTATTAGTGTTCGCACACGGTGATCACAGTCCCGAGCAAAACCAATCTTGTGATGGGGCGGATGAGTACAATAGTCCATCTGCAATCGAGTCACCTGGAAGTGTGCGAAAGCCCTTTATTACTTGGATCGGGGAAATAAAGGAAACCAGTTAAGGTGCTGTGACGACCATTACGAGAAATGGGACAAATGGAGCCGCAGTTCGCCTAATTGCGTGTAGAGATGGGCTGCCTGTTTAGAAGCTGTGAGGAAAAACCACCTGATTGTGTGCATCTCCGAGGCGAACTGTAATATACACTCCTGACGGAGGATTCAAGTGTTCTTGGGTTTGTCACGTCTTTAGAAGCTATTTTCATTCTGCGAAATGGAAACAAAAAAAAACAAAAAACTTTGCACAAAGACTCCTGCTAAAGCCCACCTCTCGAAGCTGTTAAATATGCTGGTAAGCAGTCAGATATGTTGAGCGAGTGGTGCCCCCGAGACTTCCTGTCCTACCAGTCCATGGTTACGACTGCAGAGGTGGAACCGGAGGTATTGTTTCCAGTTTGCCTCTCATCATGTCTGCATTGTAAAAGTTGCTTCCCTCTCAAATTGATTCCTCAGCCCTTGCTGCTTGCGTATCGTCATCCAAAACGAACAACTGTTGCATTTAACTGGGAGCTGGGCAATAAATGCCCCCCCCCATTTAAAGATTATTGCTATCAGCGGTGGCTGCATTGAGTCAGCTCCTCGCCGTGTAAAAGAATGCCACTGCCCCCCCTGCGCCCCCGATAAGAGCCCTATCACGCCACGATTCCATTGCAGGGGCAATAAAAAGTAATATACTTAGCTGTCACTCACAGGTTATATCCTGGCAAGAGAATATGGAACTGGCAGTTTAGAGGGAGATAAACAAGCTGTAATATTGCAGGTGTGGCAGGCTCACTGGAGTATGTGTGGCAAACCTGTCTCTTTTAAAGGATTCATATTTCCACATGATCAAACCGAACAGTCGGAATCGCAGATAAACTGAAGCAATCAAGCCCTTAAATCTGGACGAAGAACCAGAGAAACGTCACACACGTCACTGCGGTCGACCTGGTGCCGGATTTTCATTCAGACGAACCAGCACACAGACACAGATGTGCTCAATCACTCCGCTCAATTAGATCAGTGAGTTTGAGATTAGATGGAGCCAAGGCATGCTGGGAGTTACATAATCCCATTACACTCGAGGAAGTCATTAGAAATCCATATATTTAAATGTTGCACATCAGTAACCAGTTTAATGTCAACTGAGTCACTGTTTGAGCATCATGTGAACAAGAAACTACATTTATTCCTGAAGAACAGATGTCTGACATGCTTTTAACAGGGCCCAAAGCCAAAGAACTCTGTTTAGACAAAGACAAAAGTTTTTGGCGGCAGAGGGACTAAACAAAAAGAGGGATAATCATAGTAGTGCCTAACCTTCTATTCCAAACGCCTCCTCAGATTTCTCGAAAATACGTGATCTCACAACATTACAGCAAAGCCTCCCCTCTCCAACATACCCTCCAACATTTTAAACTAAAGATCTGAATATTTCCAGACTTGGGCGATAATGGTTGAAGTTAAAACACATAGTTTTTGCATTTTAGTTTTAGAAGAGTTTTGTGTTTACATGGAAAAGTTTTGAAAACAATGTGCATTTACACGAAAATGATGTAGTTGGTATGTTGGGCTACAAAATGCCATTGTTGCTTGTTTTTGTATTATAACAAATATAATAAAATGACAAAATAATCATATTTTAAGCTTTCATCTAGACTACAGGTGTTAATGAAATCTTAAGTGTTATATTTTGACACCCTAACCGAGACTTTTTGTTCGGTACAAGAAAAGGGAACATCTTTTGCTGACGGTTTGGATGAAATGTCGCAGAACGAAAGGCCATTTTTTTTAACGTTAAATGTTCACCCTTGTAGGCCTAAAGCGTGGCCGTAAAAAAACTGACAGTGTCATTCTTCACAGGCAACAGCAGCTGTGGTCAGCTGGATCCTGGTACAGCTGCTTTTGAAGCCTGGAGGTGGTTAAGATTTCACACAAAAGGATATTGGAATTGTGGTATGGTTTCAAAACTTAGCAGACATGCTTTAATGCCACGATTAAGACAAGAAACCCCTCAAGTACTCTTGCATGCGTCGATATCCGACAGGAAAAAAATGGCTTTAACCCAATTAAAAGCTCAGCTGGTGCTGAATTGCACAGAAATATCTTTCCAAACATTTATTAAAGTTAGATATAGATCGTCAAACCATGTGACTCATTCATTAGCTGTGACTTACTTCTAAGCAACAAACAGGATTTTGTGTCAAAGCTATGTACCATAGGACAGTTTTTATTGGCCTGCAGCAGAATCCTAAACATATAATATATATTGTGATACACATAGGAAAGTTCAACTTTCATGACAAAATTGGCCAAACTGAAGAAGTGCAATTTTATGACAATGGCTTTAATATTGCATTTGAATATTGATTGTCTTTATTACATTTTAAATATTCGAAGTGATAAACATTTTCCAGTAGCAAGTGATTTGCAGACAACGTGCGAATATCAGTGATGTACTTCTTGACTTTGACCTTTCTATAGTTTGTCTTTGGTCCAGATCACGCCAGAAACACACAAACCATGAAATACAGAAAATGCTCTTTTTGTATGTTTCACAGTAATTTTTGTTTAATTGAAATAAAATGCATAACATCGAGCCAATTCTTTTTTCTTTACATATTCTTGAAAATGCTGCTGACGACATAGCAGTTGTGCATAGCACAAGGCATTGCATATTGAAGCTATAGCTCACAGTGCTACCAATATTCTGCTCTTAACCTTTAATTATATTCAGTGGGAAGGCAGACTGGTATGCGTTGTGTGTCCAGATCAGTAAAACACACAGATTATAACATATTTAGATCGGGTTCGGCATTTGGAGTATGGCTTCCAGACGTGAAAATTGCAGTTCTTTTTAAATTTTAAAAAAAAAGAAAAGAAAAGAAAGAAAAGCAAGCTTGGCATTCATGTCATTGTCGTCGACGGGCCCTTTGTGAAAGACACTTTTCCTGTGGGTAGAACACTATACACGGCCCACAGGAAATCTCTCTGAAAGCAACGAATGCTGGAAGAAAGAACCGTAAGCTGCGTCTCCCTTTTGTCATTAGGATTTCTTTTTTGGAAAGACGGCAAAAACATTACTGCTTCAGGGAATTTTGATAGAACGCTTGAGAGTGATTATGTCTTCACTACACCAGTAGAAATACGCATACATTGTTTTGGGTTTTTTTCATCCTTCATACATGTGTGCTGCCATTTGGCAGTATGGATAAGACTACACCCCCATCGGTGTTGAATTCCTCACATGTTAATTCTGAGCTCACACTGTTTGTTTTGCTGTTATTTGTGCTGAATGCTGCATTTTAACAGAAAAAGATATGATTATTGACAGCCCAAACAAAGTCAATTCAAGTAGAAAACCAGGGATTTAATAAATTGGAAGTTTGGAAAATAATATGGATGAGAATCATATATTTGAGCATAATCATGACTAAAACAACTTGATTCTGTGCAAGTACAGTAAAATATACATTTGTCAATCCTCAATCACATGCACACAGCAGCGCTATTGAGGCCATGCCCCCTACATGCACTGTGCATCCTTCCATCACATGCACACATGGTTGCTACAATCCTGGACCACTATTGAGCACACAGCACAAGACTATTGAAGCCACACATTTGCACCTGTAGAACACATGAAGTGAAATCAGTCTGTAATAATATTATGTGGTAATATATTTAGGAGCTTTGGTGTATTGCTGATGTTTAACTTACAAATATTGCATACCAACGTCAGTGGCGTTGAATTTAATTGTTTCTATGATGCAGCGCTACGTGGATGTGGACAATTCTGCATTGATATGCTGAGAAAACATTTGTAATGTTTATTAGTATTGGTCTCTGTGTGTGGTATCATCACAAAAACAACCAACAGCACCCGCTAGTGGCAGAACGGAGACCATTTTCAAAATGTTGCTGTGTAAATGCAAAACTTTTTCTGAAACGAAAATGTAAAAACGATGCGTTTCCTCTTGAAAAGTTATGTAAACAAGGCCTGACTATTATCACACTGCTGCTTGCAAAGTGTAATTTATTTGTCTTCCTGCCGACTGGCTAAATATACAATAACAGGTTGAATAAATGTTTATATGAAGCCCTGCACCTTTTACACTTAATAGCAGACCTTATTTCCTTTCTAATTGGAATTTGTCTTTGACATTTTGATCATGAATGTATGTTAATATTTCTGTTATATATGTATAATTTCCAAGTGCTTGGTATTTTTTATTTCACATTGTAATATTGTCAAAAACATCCATCCCGCCCTGTAAGTGAGTAATACTGGTCTGGAGTTTATATACGGAACAAAACAGAAAGACAAGAAAACAAGTCCTCACAATAGTGCAGACATGTGCAAATATAAGCACTTTGTTTCCAGGAACTCGCAGCACTTTTAATGCATCGTCTCAGGAGCTATTTTCTCTCACCTGTTCCTGCGCACTGACCCTGGGTTACACGCGAGGATCTCTTTACAGCTCACTTCACATTTCATCCGAGAGCCGGGAACACAAACCAGACCGCTACACTTGCTCTGTTTGCCGCGGCAACTGAGGTAAAGAGACAGGAAATCATTGCCATCAAAACAACTCTGGCAAAGGTCAGTCAAATCAGGAGAATTAAATTAGTCACCTTGAAGAAAAGCAGAGACCCTGTAAACAGATGTGGGCCACAGGACCTGGGGGGGGGGGACGCCACATGATGGGACGGATTTGTTTCAGGTTGACTGTCTCTGTATTTCTTTGCCAATTAATGTATATTATCGGGCCATCAGTGTTTCTTAATGAACATGACAATAAAATGGATTTGGCGGAAGACAACACAACTGCCTGGATTTCATAGATGCAAACCGCTAATCCACTCTTTAGTTACGTTACACACGTCCATGTTGAAAATATCAAGCAGTTGATGCTGCCTCACCTCCTCAGAAAAGCGAAAACAAAGAGTTTAGAGCCGAGGGACTGAATCACTTTTGAGTGTCTCGGGCTACATGTTAATGACAGTTGAATATAATTCAGAGACGAGCTGGTGTAATCTCATCTCCCTGAAAGGTCCTGTCCACGCTGCCACAGGAAAATACAGGAGAGGTTGTAAAGGTCGCGACCTGCAAATCTGCTCCTATTGTCAAATCCACAGAGGAGCTGCTGGCCGTTTTCAGTGAGCGGATTCATTAGATGAGACATTCATGTGCTAGTTAGTGAGGTCTCTTTATGTCAGGTAACAAAGGATGGAGCTGTATTCATGGAGTTGTCCAGCATGTTTGCGTGTGTCTCATCCTGCAAGATGTATGAAATAGGCACTGGACAGAATATATATATATATATATATATATATCTCAGACATGTCAGTGTCAAAACAAGATTCAGTTATGTTAATAACGTCTCAGTCCAGAGGGGGGCAGAAATGCACCTGAAAGCTGTTTAACTAACAACTTTTACCAGATGAGAAGAAGAAATATAA
Source organism: Blennius ocellaris (assembly GCF_963422515.1). Lineage (NCBI taxonomy): Eukaryota > Metazoa > Chordata > Actinopteri > Blenniiformes > Blenniidae > Blennius > Blennius ocellaris. Next base: position 20,752,078 of record NC_137668.1, on the reverse strand, counting down.
TTTTTCATAATGAGATTAATTCCCTTTAAAAATAATCCTAACATTCACTGCTCGGCTGTTGGACACCTGATGGAGTCTTTTATTGTGAAAGGTTCTCATTTGAATAACACTTGGTTGGCTTTGTGCTTCTTTGAAGCTCCAAAGAATAAGGCATGGCAGGAACTTGTTCATGTGGCTCACAGGTATGTTTTCTTAATCAGCTCCTTGTCAGCTTTTTTTGTTTTTTTTGTATTGTCCATTTTATTATGAGTGGGACTTAAAAACCTACATGTATGTTCACAGATATCAATGCCTGTCCACAAATGTATTGGAGCCCCACCCTTTATAAGATTTTGATCATTTCTTAGAACATTTGATAGGAATGCAATAATGCCGTTCGTAGATATGTTTATTATTCATAAAATGGTTTGTCAAAAGGGAATATTCTAATGTCTTTTTTTTTTTTTTTTTTTTTACCTTTTACCTTAATTTTGAGGAGTGAACTGGACTGAATGATTTCACACGAGAGACCACTTTTACATCCGTGCCTGAGCAGGTTTTGTGTGTTGCAGAGAAAATGTGACCGTTTCTCAATTAAAAAAAAAAAAGAAACTGAATGATTCCTTCACAAAAACAGGCGAACCTGCTGACAGCTGCATATGAGTGTGAAATCAAAGTCAAGTGGTATTAAACAACTTCACATAACCATTTTCTTTTTTTTTAAAGAATGCCAAGTGCAGCAATTTGTGTTCGTTGAAAACTGAGAGCACAACCCTTTGATTAAAGCCACTCTGCATTCGCCCTGGTAATCTGATGTCAAGTGGAAGTCTTGCGGCGAGAGTGGTGACATGGCAATAAAGCTGCATCTGAAGGAAACGGAGGCTGTGTGGAGGTCTACAGTCCTCTTTACTTGAATGCACGCATGATGAAACACATTAATTTGTCTTCTGTTGGTCTATCGGCCCTGGCTTAAGCTTAACTGAATCTCATAGCAAAAACATCATCCAGCAGGGGCGTTTCAACACCGAACACCACCTGCCGGCCTCCAGGCTCCTCATTGATCAGAACAGATCGGCGGTATTGAGGGAGATTGAAGTTGTACGTCTTGTATATGTTTCTCTTGACATCTTGACTTCAGAACTCCTCAAGGAAAGATCTTTGCTCTGTTGTTGTTAATGCTGACTGTATTTTACATTTGTTGCTGGTCAGGTAGTCCAAACTGTTTTCTCACAGCGGAGGAAAGGAAGCCGACGAGGGCAAAAGTGAACTGAAAACTGTGAAGTCGCAGGTCATACAGCCGAACGTTGAGCAGGGGAAAAAAAAATCCCAAAAGTTCTGTGGCACTGAAATGATTTCTGCTGGTAATTATTTATTCAAGCTTGTCGCAAAAAACATATCATTTGAAAAATTGATAACATAAAATATTTGTTAAACTTGCACCACTTAGATATAGAGATGATATCTCTGTCTTCTCATAGCCGTTCTTTACGTCTTGATTCTTTGACTGTGAATAACTCATAGTAACAACCACTTCCCTGAAGAGTTGTGTCCTACACTGCAATGTGTATAAACCAGCTTCCATCTTTTAAAAGCCAATTGAATACAAGAAAAAATATCCCATGATTTGGTGCAGGAAATGAGAAATGTTAAACTCCTGTCTGTGTCTGAACATGGAAACTGCCTATTACTGGCACTTTGATTGTAGGAAAGATGATGCTGTAGTCTCCAGGTGTGTATTAACTATAAAAATCATCTGGATGAGCGGAAACACATTTCTTAAATGCGCCAGACACTGTGGTCGCCTCAAAAAGTTAAAAAGGAACTTCCTTTTTTCTTTTTGTTAGTTTTTTTGCGTCAACACGTGTGTGGTTGCATCACAGAAAAACACACAGTGCTCCGGTGTGTGCACAAATCATTATTAAGATGTGGCTGTTTGTGTGACGATACCAATTCCAACAGGGGTTTGATCTTTGGCCGTTCCAGTCTGGTATTCATGTCGGTTGTCTTTTCTTATGAGCTCCATTTTACTCGACGTCTCACGACAAAATGATCGCTAGACTGTGGAGATATCTGTGTTTGTATGGACTGAAACTCTGAAAATGTCTCATAATTGATGCACGATATTTGCGCACATGTTTCAAGATTCACTGGCGAAGACTGTGTGAGTGCAAGTTAATTTTAGTTTGTGCGTGACATCTACAAACAACCGATTCCAGTTCGAATTGCTGCTTTGTGTATTTTGTTAGCATTTTTGTGCCTCCGAGTTGCAAGTTCCAAAAAAGTGAAATAATTTAAATAACCAGAACTTTGCTTTGCAAGGCAAGATAGCCAATGTGTACTGATACAGTTCAAGCAGATCTTTTCAAATGCTGTTACATCCTTCTGTCCGTTCACGTTTTCTGTTTTACTGCTCGGGCCTGAGCATCAAATCAAAGAGACAATTACCACAACCAGAATGTTCTTGCTGCTCCGCGCTGTGATGTGGTGCTTCACAGGATACAGCAGCTTTCGCCTGTGACGTTTAGCTCTACAAACTCCTCAAATGTGCTTCAGAAGTGAAGCTTATTATCTCTGATTAACAGCATATTTTTAAGTTCTTGGTTTCCTTCTGATTAGATTACCCACTTCAGAATAACGACGCAAAACACACACACACACAATCACTTTCCTTTTTCAAGTGCTGCAAGAGGGGAAAAAAACTAAACCAAAAAAACCCAACGAATATTTTGAATCTTTTGTTCTTGTACTGAGATTCAATTTCCTCGATTGAATGAGATGAATGAATGTTTTTACAAGCAATTTTACATGGATTCCCAACACTGCCATGGCAGCACATCCTGACATCGCCCTCTCTGCTCAGCTTGAGTCGCAATTTATTTATTTTTATATTTATTTTCGCGGCACATTGTGCCAGCATGAGTTCACATTGATTTATTGCGAAAACAAAGGTTCACCAAGAGTTTGCTGGACTCCTGTCTGTAATTCACATCCATGCTCGGCTCAGAGCAAGACGCACCCCCCCCCCCGACTCCCCAGTCTGTTCAGAAAAAGTCTCGATCCGACCAAAATGTCTTCTTATTATGCTGGAGAGAAAAAGAGGCGAGTGAATCTCCAACGCTTATTTACAGCTTATTAGCCAGATACGGTGGGGCATTACTTAGCTTCATGCTGTGTGGTCTGCCATCTTGACTGCACCCGGGGACCTCCCAGCAGAATCCTGTCATCCACCACACACTGTATGTCTTTGCACTTTTCTTTCCAGGCGACGTGGCAAACTCTTTACTGGCTCTCTGGGGACTGGGGAATGACCAGCTTTAACTAAATGTCCTGTTCGGCGGCCCAGAGTAGCCATTTAGGAATGCAATGTAATGTTCCCTCTGGCACACACCGCCTCGCCAATTAGAGGTCAGGATGGAGCTACTTGTGCGGAGCGCCGCTTTAGACGGATGAAGTCATTGTTTGGGGACGAACACAAAGCAAAATGAAGAGGTATGGCTCGCGAGGAATGCAGAAAAGGCAAAAGGCGCTGCGCAGCTAAAGCTGGCGTTTGGCAGCCTGGTGAAACAAATAGTTCTTTACACGCCTGTGAAATGGAAACGCGATGCCAATATGTGGCTTTTACACCAAACTGACAGCGGCTGCGAGACGTCTTTTGTATGTGAAAACAAATCTGTTGTGGGGTGAACAGTAGCACTTTGTTTACTCTGCCTGAGGATACTGGCTACATTTTGCCCGGGGCCCACACAGTTGCTATGACAGGTTTAAATAAGGACGTAAAAAAAAAAAAAAAAAAATCACCCAAGGCTACACTGTGCATTTTACTTTGGGCAAACTTTTTGTCCAACACTGTGTTCACATCCTCCAGTGCGCTGTTGTGCCTCAATAGATGGAAGATTTAGCTTTAAACGTCAGTTTGACTTTGGAAGATGGAAAACAAAAGATGTAAACTCGTGCTTTTTTTTTTTTTTTTTTTAACCATTTGAGGACTCGTTCCATTTTATTTATTTATTTATTTATGTATATATACTAAGCCATCCTCAAAAGATGTTCGGTCTTTACATTAACCAGGCTGTGATGGTTACATTTGAAGAGCTGCTAGGCTCGTGCTACCTGGTGATGAATGAATGAATGAATGAATACCGTACCTACAATCTTCCACAGTTTCACTAGACCCTTCCTTGTGATTATCACCATCATCAGCCCACTTCTTCCCTTTATTAGACACTCGGGCTCCTTGCTACTCATCTCTTTCTTCTCATGTTGCCCCCCAGCTTCTCTTTTATCCGACTGTGGTGTGGTTCCCACCAGCATCTTGCTCATCAACACTGCCACTGGTGGTTGTTGGTAATCATTTTGCTTCAACTGATCTGTTATGAGGGAAATCTGATTTATGACCTGCAAACACCAAATATTGCACCAGATGCTCTTCCTGAATCAACACTTCGCATTAAACCAGGCCATTGGATGGAGGCTGAGGATGCACTACTGTAGACTGTACAATGGAAACGCAACGATGAACCAAACGTTCTGTGCTGGTTCTGAAATGTGGATGAGAAATGAGATCAGTAATGCTGGATTAACAAATTGGTTCCAGTGTATTTTTAGCTTGTGGAGATTTTTATTAAATGTATTATTATTTCAAGAAGGTTTTAGACACTGTAAATTTATAGTATGTACTTCTACCAGGACACACTTGCAAAAGAGATTATTAATCTCAATGTGTTTCTCCTGAATAACTAAAGGCTAATGAAATGAATGAATGAGAACAGCATGATTATGGTATCACGTGTGTGCTACATTCCTGACTTTATTCCGTTGACATGAGGGCATGTTCACAACCCGTAAAAGCTCACGGTGACATGAGCGTAACACACTGAACTCATTAATTTGATTTCAACTTAACTCATTAGTTTGCTTATGTTGTGACATAAAGCAAATCTGAGAGACCTAATTTTAGCATATGTTGTGAAAATGGAAATAAAAGGGAAAATTTGTGTTAATACGCAGAAATAACTGACTTATTTTCAAATGTGGATAAATTTACCATAAATGGCCAACATGACATATATGTAACATTACATAACTTTGACATTCATGAGAATTATTAAAACAAAAACATCAGAAAGGTGTTCAATGTTGTCCATTTTAGTTTGTGTCCACAGAATTTTCCTTGAAGTAGAAATGGGTCTGGGTTCATGTGGATTAGAAAAAGACCAATTCTACGGCTGAATGTGGCAAAAAAAAAAAAAAAAATATATATATATATATATATATATATATATATATATATATATATGTAAAAACCCTTTATCTGTCCACTTACGGTCTTTAATTTCACAATTCCATTTCAACTGGAGGAAGTTGTGGACCGATCAATGTGTGCAATTAGACACACAGGGCCTTGCAATTAGCTGTAGTGCTAATGTGCTTGAATGGATTTTCTGATCTGGTTCAAGGAAAGCAATACTGTACAGCTAAATCTCTCTCCATCTGTCCTCAGTCAGCGTCTCGCTGACAGCGCAGTTAGAACAGCCCTGAATCATCTATACACTTTCAGTTTACCTCCATCCAGACACCATTATTCCTGCAAATAGTATGATTCGCAGTGGTTTGCAGGTTGTTGATGGAAGAACAATTGTTGCAAAGGAGGATTGAACAATTCTGAATTCTTCAGAGAGTCTGGATGTCTCGATTGTATTATTTATCTGTGTGCTATTAAGTTGCGTATTGCACACTTGTGTCTACTAACTTTGCCAGTTTGTGATTTTTTACAGAACACAAAAAGGTGCAATGGAGACAAACAAACTGCTGGGTGTTGAATTTTGTACAACTCATCATTTTCTGCAGCCAGTGTTAGCTCAAATAAAGGTCTGTTGACCAAAACTTAGTTAAGATTGACCAATATACACTATAGTATTATTTAAAACTTATACAGTAAAGTGACCACATTTTTATCAAACAAAAAACACTGCAGTGAGTCCAACTTAGCCCAAAAACAAAAGGTTTTATTTGTCGTACCTGGTCAGTGGACTGGTATACAAATTTCCACAGTGATCCATTACAACTTGCGCCGTAGACTCAGTAAGATTTTCATGTCAGATGCCCTTCCAGCTGCAACGTGGGATTCAAACCTGGGTACCCCACACTCAAGGTCAACAGGGGAACATTTGCATGCAACGTTGGCGCGCCCCAAAACACGTCGGGTCATTTTAACTGCAGATAATCTATATGCAGAGTGGTATAATGGTGTTGTTCCCAAGTTTCATTTATCAATTACATGAGGCTTTATTTGTAAACCAGGGTTCACATATACAGGTGAATCTTTGTTTTTGGTCCATTTCTACAATCGTTACATAATCTGAATGGTTTCAAGCATATTTTTTTAAAATGCTGTTTGAGATAATTATAGTTTCCATTTATGAGCTGAAAATGCGAAGAATATAACAAAAGGTTTGAGGGTTAGGGTTCAAAGTCCATTGCATTGTGAGTTTTCGCTTACTGGTGCGTGTGTGCGTGTGTGCGAGCGTGCGTGCATGCGTGTGTGTGAGTGAGGTCCTGTATAGGCAGGCACACACTGCCCTGCACCCTTAAAATAGCAGCAGTTTCTGTGCCATTGATATAAGACCTGGCTTTAGTTGATGAAGAATGCAATTGCATCCCGCTGCCTCAAGACAGCGACAGCACACATGATTTTTAAAAACTGTGTGTGTGCGTGTGTGTGTGAGATACTCAGATGGGTTGCATGTTGGCTATTTAAACATAAAAAAATTGATGACTGCGCTGATGTGAAACGACTTCCACTGCGCTTGACAGTGCCTTGAGTTTGGCTCTGTAGGCGTTTCAATGCCGATAGCGTCTGTACGGGCACACTGCACGCTTGCCAAGAGCTCCTGGAGGCAGGTGGAGGCGGGACTCATTTGAGACAGGTGAGGGTCAGTGTGCCACGAGTGGTGACCTATGGTGTAATGGTAATAGCCATACCAGTGTCTCCGTGTCTGTTCCCGTCTCCAGATAAACCCTCCTCTGTCAGGCGCAGACTAACAGGTTTTCTCTGCATCCGTCTTGCCTGGTATGGACGACACACAGTGCCTTAACAGAAAGTGAATACTGCCTTCTGTCCTTTGAAAAAGCATTGATTTTTACTTTGCAGCACCCAAGGTCAGCGCGAAGAACAAGCCGGGAGGATCTTATCACCTCAGAAGTACAGGCTTTCCTCCCAGTCTATTTATTGAAGGGAGAATAAACACAAATGAAGTTGAGAAGAGAGCTGTCTGACTTACTATGACCTTGCATAAAGCAAAGCAATGCATTCCTACGCGTTCATGCAATGATGAAACTATGAAATTTAGACGGATGAATAAAGTGCTCTGATACCACAACTCTTTACGGTTTTTTTTTTTTTTTGAATGATTTTTTGGCAGTAAGCAATACGTGGCTCCGCTCCTGTTTATCTTCCCTTTCTCAGACCAGATTTACCTCATGGCCTCAGACTTGAACATTTCCCGGGCTGTTTGTTGTTATCTGAGTGAGGCTACAAAAGAAAAAGCACATGCAGCCTCGGAGGCAGAAAAAAAAAAAGAGAAAAAAGTAATGGGCCTAATCATGGTGGGTGACAGCGCTTCCAAATTAATTCTTTCCCAGTGAATGACATAAATTTGGCCTTAAGGACATGAGCAGAATTACAACTGACAGCAGAACAGGGGAGCTAAGATTGCATCAAAGCCGGAATGAAAGGCAGGATAATTTTCTGAACACAAACATCACTCGTTACAAGGCTGCGTTGTTCGCATGGAAATCCACTTGACACAAGACAGTGCTGTTAATAATAGCAACCACACATTTAAAGTGTTTTCCATTGATATTTATGAACATATTCTAAATGAAGTAGTTCTTATTGGAATGATTTTAATTATTGCAATTTATTTTAGATGAATTGGCTGCACAGCTTTTGTATGTTTTCACAACTTTCTTCAATGTTGAAAATTCAAGTATATTTTGATCTAATCAAGGAATTATATCCCAGTTTTTCTTTTTTAGTAGAGTCCAAGGCGAAGTAATTGTGTTTGTTACCTCTTTGTAATCACCAATAATGTAGTACTATTGGTCGTTCTGCATGTAATAAATCTAATGTAGTAATTTACCAATAATGTAATAAAATGGTCAAATACTTTGAGTGAATATTGCAGTGTTCTGTATCCTCAATTAATGAATATGGTGACCATCCCATCCAGTATACCCGCTTTTAATAAACGGACAGCACAAAACCTGCAAAAAAACCAGCTTTTATTTCCAATAAATTAAATCCTTTTTATGTTTTATTACAATATTGACTGTGCCATCAGCTGATGTTGAAAGAATTGCACGTTGCTTTGGGCTTCTTGACTGAGCGATCAGGAAATGTTTTAAAAGAAAATCTATGTACCTTTTAAAACCATTTTCACAGTTCTCGGGAAGCTGCTGCAGGTCGAGGGTCTTGTTAAGAGACTTGCAGTCGTCTCCTCAGTTTGACTCTGCTGATTAAACACATTCACACCATTTTAATTATTTAGAAGCCGGTGTTTGTCATCTCATAACTTGCCCCACCCCCAAAAAAGAAATATGAAAGCATTATTATAACATTTTAACATGTTAATGCTGGCACCCCTGCTTTTTACATTTTAATTATGATGTTTAGTGCCGTACAAAACAATTTGTCAACTATGCCCACACTGCCAAGGATGTATATCGTCAATAGTATTTAGGATCAGTTTGATGGATGAAAGAGCTTCTCTTTGCTTTTCCTACGGCAAGAGAAATTGAGCTTTTACACGTCTGACTTCCTTGTCGGCGATAATTACAAGAAAGAAGCAAGAGGCATTACACAAAATGTCATCCTCCTCAGCCAAGTGGATTGATCCTGTCATGGCAAACACGGCATACATTTGCATGTATTTGACAGCATCTTCAACTCTTCCCCTGCCCTCTGCCTCATGTTGCGTGCTTCCTTCCCTTTGCATGTGAATTAACTTGCTTTTTAGATGGAGAATGGGAGTGGAATTGATTAGTTGGCGGGTTGCGCGTGGCGTGGGACTGGTGGTGATCCATAGCCCTTGTCCTGGTCTCGTTGTGGAGGAAGTAGAGGAGTCAAAGTCGTACGCTGGAGGCAGGATTACGAGGTAATCCTCACAACTGGTTGTTGTCCAGTAACACCTACCAGCGTGTCTTCAGAAGGAAAAGATCATAAGACTTCTTTTGTTTGACACACAAAGGGATAAAGTGAACACTGGCAGATGAGGGAGACTAAACCTCCACATTATATCATAAACACTTGATACAGAGGAAAATAATTACCAGGCTTTCTTTTCTCACACAGGTTGATGGCAGCATTTAGTTTACTCTGAAAAAAATTTTTTACATTCAAAAGCTGCTTAATACTGAAATATCAAATAAATCCCATCAACATTGAATTTATTAAAACTACATTGTGTTTTGCAATGATTGCATTGTAACATTTCATTTTCAACATTCAATTCTTTCCAGATAGGCACTGAAAATGTCTCATGCAAAAATAGCTTCTGAGAAAAAAAAAAATCTAACAGGATTCACAGTGGAATGAAAGAACTGTGTTCAGATCCCATCGCCTCATGATCATAGTGGTCATCACGCCGTTGAGCCACTTGTAGAACCACTGATCCAGCCTGACATACCTAGCTCATGGTTTCACTCTGAGATGTATACACCCAAGCCATTGTCATGCTTCTTAGTAAGCTGAGTTATTAATGTTTGAAACATTGAAATGTCTTGCATGAAAAGCTTTGTTTTATGTTTAAACTTATCCCTGAAGATGCAGAGGGGAGTGAACGTGGGTTAACTCCTCTTGTCCTCCCACTCCCTGCCTTTATTTGTTCCACTTCATGGTCCAGCAAAACCTGCTTTACTTGCCTTTCGGGTCGCAGCATATTTGCTGTATCATTACTAATTCTTGGCTGGAAGACAGGTTTCTCTATTTCCACAAATGTCTATTTTCTATTCTTCAGTCACTTTAATTGTTCATTAGCTTATTGTTTGTGGAATGCTATAACATTTCATTATCAAGTCAAATGATCCTCAGATTTTTTATTTGCACAGTCATAACGGGACTAACACAGTGCTTTCTCATTTACTTATCAAATAACCTCCATTACCAAACAGACAATATTTCCATTTAGCTAATTGCACAGAGGGTCTGACACACAGTCGGTACAATACTCCCGCGAAGCCGCCATAACTGCTGTCATGCGCAGGTTTACTTGGTAATTTAATCTAATTGCAGTGTAATGTAAGTGATACCGGTGTGGCACGAGGGAAGCGGATCTATGGGGAGAGGATAGTAATTAAAGAGCTGATTGCTCGACTCGCGAACTGACGGGTCAGGATTGCGGGAAGCGATTGGCTGCGGGAGTTGAAGGGAGGTAACTTTAGGCACCGCTGCTGTACGTGTGATTTTTTTTTTTTTGGGGGGGGATGCGCAAACATGAAAACCGTCTGGGGATTTAAATTCGTGCTCCAGCCGTTGTTATAACTTTTTTCCACTGATAAGTACCGGCACACACTGTGTCCATACAGGGAGATGCCAAAGCAAGAAAGTAGATAAGTCACATTTGGCACAGGCATCCAGATGGATCCATGCGTGAAACAAGTCTTTTTGGGGTGAGATGAATGATGTTTGCTGTAACAAGAAAGGGGCAAAATGTGTGAATAAGGAGTTGAATAAGAGAGGGGAAGTGTGTTATGACACACCGGCGTTTACAGATGCGGGCTCCTATTCTCTCGGAGTGAGATATCAAAGTAGCCTGGTATTGATCCCCGGGAACGATCAATATGAAGCCATTGCACCTCAGTATTTGTTGCTCAGCAGTCTGCCTTCCCATAAAATGGGTGATCACGAGACCAGAACTGATGGCCGTGTAAAGACGCGCTGTATAAAGCTTCTCCAGTGTCGTTTTAAATCTTCTGTGTGCTGTTTGTGCAGGTTGCTGCGGCTGCGTTTGTACATATCGTATGCAAGTATGTGGGCTCGTGTCGTTGTGTGTTTGCTGCTGCGGCTGACAGGTCCTGTAATGGTGACAGGATGCAGGCAGCTCCCATGAGGCTGTGCATGCTGACAGCAGCTGGCCAAGAAAAAGAACAGCTGCTGATGAGCTTCCAGTACAAAGAGCCCATACAGTGCCTTTCCTTTGTCTTTCAATTCCTCCTCAGATGAGTCTCATCTTAATCCTGCAGTCTTTCTCTAATTGTTTACATCAGTTTAATTTCTAACTCGATGTGACGTTTTGCCTCGTCCCTCTGGCTTTACTATATGAAAAAAATTATTTCTGACAATGAACACTGTCTATTCCGTGATACAGTTTGGCCAGCGTGTGCAAAGAGGGGAGAGAGAAAAAAAAAAAAAAAAAAGGAGCCGCTTATCGATTTTTCCACGACGCCCCTCGTTGTGTAAAGTGATTGGGCTGCCATCGGAGTCGCCATGCTTCACGGACTCCAACTCGGGATGTTTCTTCCCACCATCGCTCCCACTTTCAGCAACATTGCTGAATTTGTTCAAAACATTTCAGGCACAAATAGGCCGCTGGTAAGCCCTCACACGCGCACCGCTCTGCACTCTACACCTGATCCCCAATCGCTTGTATGAGATGCTATGATTTAGGTTGTGCAAACAAGAAAGTCCAGGTTTAATTAAAGAGAATGACTTGTGCATCAATGTCAAATATTGAGCTTTTTTGAGAGAAGGTTGGGAGAGTAATCTTAATAAAGTAATCTTTCATTCATTGATTACACAGGTGTAACACATGGATCTGTCAGCAGTTATTTTAAATGCATTGTCACTATTAAATAAAAATGTGATAATTTTCAAGGAGTGTCTTTTTTCAAAATAAAATCTTCCTTTTGTGAAGAAAAGATGGCATACTAGTTTTGCTTATCAACATAGGCAGGTGTTTTGCTTTTTGTTTTTCAATTAAGATTTTACACTTCGTTGGATGGAATACCGGTTTGAAATCTACGGAAAATACATGTTGGTCAAAATATGTGATGAGTTTAGAAGAAACAAGGTCAATCAGGAGAAATGATGTACCCATGAAGTGATATAACATGAAAGCAGCAGAGAAATCTGTCTTAAAGTAATGACTATAAACAAACTGTAATAAGAACTATATTATCATTAAAAACTAAATTTCATAATCAAAAGATAAAAACGGTGGAAAACAATAGCAAATGTATGAAACCCCTAAAATAATCAAATTGAGGCGAAACGGGTTTTTAAAAGGCTTAAAATGAATGTTATAGTTACGCAAACATGCAGCTGGACAAACAATAAAACGACATTCGTGATCATCTAAAGCCCTGTTTCAAGCGAAACTCATCGTTTTTTTGCGTTTTCGTTTCAGACGAGGGTTGCGTTTACACAGCCATGGCAGGAAAACTGAAAACGATGTAGTTAGCAAATCGAGTGGTTGAATACTATCGAAATTGTATTGAACTCCAAGGAACGTAGCCCCATCAACCCTCACTGAACACGTTCCGTTTCAGGCTAATTAGTCCTTTTTGAATGTTTGCTGGACCCCTGACAGTTTTTCTATTTATCAGATATTATTGTGAACAATAAAAGCAACTCTTCTTCTGCTAGGTGCATTTAATTAAAAAATCTGGTGAGTGTGTATAGTCTGCAACTGTTACACTAAGTCTCACCCTATTGTTACATAATTCCTTAAAAAAAAAAAAAGAAATCCTTGCGTAAACCCATAATCCTCCAGCATTGAACTGATCTCTCTAGTTTATTCTAACAGCTGCAGCATGAACCAAGCATGTTGCAACACAAACCTGTTTCCCTTCATTGAAACGGCAACTGGTTTATCCAAGCGTGAGCACAAGCGCATTACCTGTGATTGTAAGGACAGTGCTAGCGGCTGTGGCACCGGCAGCCGGGGCGTCGGCCGTGTGCGGAGCCGGCAACTGGGTCCACCTGAAGCCGGAGAGGAGGGGAGCAGCCAACAGCTGCTTGTCTGTCTGCCGAGGTTCCTGCCAAGTGCACAGCGTCGCAATTCCTCAGTCTGCATTTCACAGTCCAGTAGACTATCCTACTGTATGTCAACCGTTCCGACTCTGCACTTCATTTGGTGTGACGTTGACCTGTTGGATGTGAAAGGACGGCTCTGATGCTCGGTTCTTTAAATAATTGTTTATGTTGTCGTGTTTCTCATGTGGTTTGAATGAAGCACGTCCACGCTACAAAGCCTCCACCCTTAATGGTGACTGTTGTTTGGTCACCCAAGCTGCAAACATATCATTTCATGCAGAATTACTTATATTCTTTTTTTGGCGAAATATGCAACACTTAATTGCCCCTTCCCCACAAACACAGCCATCACTTTCCACCAGAATCCAAATTCCTGTGTGATAAATTTCCTCTCTGCCACATTAAAAAAAAGAGAAGACAAACTACCCAACATCTTCCTGCACTTTCCCCCCCACTCAAAGCGCCGCTCCCTCCTCCTGCTTTTCATCTGTTTGAAATGGGATACAGCTCCTGCTCATTTGTCCTGCATCTTTTGCCAAAGATCTCTGGAAGAGAGTGGAGAGGGTCCCTCAGGACCGCCGAGAAGAGAGAGGAGCTGAGCCACAAGCAGCTGTGCTCTGCCTGCCATAACTTTGGAGGAAGCTCAGAACTGGTAATGACCGTATTGTGTTGTGCAATTATAGGCTGGACAGAGCAGTTGTGTAAATGGCAGTTAGTGTCTGCAATAATTAAATATAGAGAAAAAGCTGCAGATGATTTGCTGCTGTAATTAATTTTCATGATATGAAACCCTGCAAAGAGATAGTGAAACTACATAGGGCTGTTTCTCAATATATTAATTCCAAGTGTCACTTGCACTTTCATGGGTTTTTAAAAAAATAATTTTCTCAGATAAAGAATAAAGTATATACAAAATGTATCCGCAGCAGTTTCTTTTGTAAACAGCAGTAGGTGTACAGCTGGATTATTCTTTCTTAAACGAATAAAATTATTGGCTCCAAAAACACTAATGAAAGGTTTGGATATCAATTAATTGCATTCTCACTATTTATCATCATAAAAGCAGCAATAGCATAACAAAAATCACAAAATTAACAAAACACAGTGATGCCAAAGTGCTTCTTACTTACAGTAATAGTGTTTGTAATTCATTACTTATGTTTCTTTGTTGTTTTTTTTAATCTTTACATGCCATCTTTGGCCTGAAAGTTTAGTAATATTTTTATTATTTTTTTACATGATAGGATTTTGTGTATTTTTGGTAAACATTGAAACATTTTACAACTTTTATTAAATATGGTATGTTAAGTGGTGAGGCCACATTTTACTGTTGTGGTAAACACTCTTACCTCAGAGGGAATTCGACACCCTCTCCATGTAAATGTTGGCTAACCCAACTTTTTGAAAATGCTCGGGCTTGGTCTCCATGTAGAAGGTGGAAACGCTGCTCCTGCAGATGTGCATCAGAACCGTACTGAATAGTTTTCTCTGCACATGTTTGCTCATGCTCACACTCACACAATTAGGCAGCTCTGCTCTTGCACATGGCACCATGAGAGGAAGGACTTCCTCCTCTTCCCAAGATGGGCATGTGTGGGTGTTTAATCATTATTAACAGCCGTAACCATCAGATGGTTAGCATGAAATCTCAGACATAAATTCTGTCATGGCCGAACTCTTTGTTATTGTATGCCCCAAAAAACACTATTTTGTCCAATAAAAGTTACTAGTTTCATAGCGTCCGGCATAATAGGACATGAATCATATAGTTTTATTTGTTTTACTGTTATGCAGGGAACTGGTGTGAATTTAAATCATTAGTTTTTTACATTTTCGTTTTGATGCACAGCTGAATAAAACACCCATGTTTCAAAAAACATGTTTACCACATGATGTGGCTCAAAACCGTTACTTGACTGCACAGAAACTCAAATCTACGCCATTTTCTTCTGACCATGAACGCCACATTCCCAACTACCAGTGGGAGATGTAGTCCAATTGGCTTGTTTTCGTTTTTAAAGTGCGGCGAAGAGAACTACAAGACCCAGATTTCCAGAACCGGAAGTACTTCAACAAAACGCTGCTTGTGTGTAACGCCGGACTGCAGAAATGTCTCATGTGGTAAAAAAGAGAAAATTGGATAAAACCCGCCAGGACCGGCTCTATTTCGACAGCTACACCGATGTGACGATCCACGAGGAAATGATCGCGGACCACGTCCGGACCAGCACCTACCGGAACGCGATCACGCGGAACGGCGAGTCCTTTCAGGGCAAAGTTGTGCTGGATGTGGGGGCAGGAACCGGCGTGCTGAGCATCTTCTGCGCCCAGGCCGGAGCCAGGAAGGTGTACGCCGTGGAGGCGTGCTCCATCGCCGAGCAGGCGGTGAAGATCGTCAAACTCAACGACCTGGAGGACAAGGTGGAGGTGGTGCGGGGCACGGTGGAGACCGTCGACCTGCCGGAGATGGTGGACGTGATCGTGAGCGAATGGATGGGCTACGCGCTGCTGCACGAGTCCATGCTCAACTCGGTGCTGTACGCCCGGGACAAGTGGCTGAAGCCCGGCGGGCTGATCCTGCCGAACCGGGCCGAGCTCTACATCGCGCCCGTCATGGACCCGGTGGTGGAGGACCGCCTGCACTTCTGGTACACCGTCAAGGACCAGTACGGCGTGGACATGTCGTGCATGTCGGACTTCGCGCGCGGCTGCATCATGAACTCGGACATCACCGTGACCAACGTGAACTTGGAGGACGTGCTGTCCCACCCGGCGCGCTTCGCGGAGCTGGACCTCAACACGGTGACCGTGGAGGAGCTGCGGGCGCTGAAGGGCCACTTCCGGTGCGAGTGCTTCGGCTCGGCGGCCGTGAACGCTTTCTGCGTCTACTTCACCGTCACGTTCCCCTGCGGGGCGGACAAGCCGCTCGTGCTCTCCACGTCCCCGTTCAAGCCGGAGACGCACTGGAAGCAGGCCGTCCTCTACCTGGACGCCCCGGTGCGCGTGGAGCAGGACACGCCGGTCACCGGCGAGGTCAGCATGTTCCCCTCCGAGGAGAGCGCGAGGTTCGTCTGCGTCCGCGTGGACTTCACCGTGGGGGAGCACAAGAGGCAGTCCAAGACTTTTTCTATCCCCGACTGGAGCTACGAGCCTCAGCTTTAATGTGACCAACCAGGGTCCTGCTATTTCGCTTTCTTCCTGTAAAGAATGAAGAACAAGCTCAGAGAAGAGCTTAGAATCTGTCAAAAAATAAATAAAAAATACTGAATCTCACCCAGTGAGCTTCAAATCCACTCACCTCTCTAATATAAACTAGTTGTTACAGTAAAAGTTTATCTACAGTGAATATTCTAACTTAAGTTGGGTTTTTTTTTAACATTCATACCTGCTCTCATACCTCACAAATAACACATGCTATGAAAAATACCCCTCAAGCATTATTTTCACCTTTTTAACAAAACAATTTCAACAATCGCCTTACCAATAAATTACAAAATATCTTGTTCTTGTATCTAATATACGTCAAGCAATTCCCATAACTGAAATTAATTATAATTTGTTCTTCAGAACTAAAAACAAAGTAGCCCGAGTAATTCGATTCAAATGCAATGCAAGTCTTGTGTACTATTGAGTGCATTCAAAACAGTGTTTGACCTCATGAGTCTGAATAAATCTGGTCAAGATTCAAGGGTGTGGAGCCCGTTTGGATTGTGTCGGATTAATTTGGACACATGCTGGAGACATCTGATATTCTGATAAAATTCAATCATGAATATTGTGTGGAATCTCACCAAAGCGTTGCATTCAAATGAGTATTAGTCCGATATATTGAGTTGGACTGGCCACAGTCAGGCAGGAGGCTGCAGGTGTTTGCCTTTTTGGCTTCTTGCTTGCTTAGTTTTTGATCCAATTTGGCTCATTAGGTTGAGTTAAAACTAAGATGCACTGTCATCTGCTTGCAGGAATGACTGACTTCATGGTAACTTTTTTTTTCCCCCCGCAAAATCACAGTGTCAAGTTTTTCAAAATGTAGAAATTAAAAAAAGAGAAGTTTTTTTTTTTAGTATTGTAGCAGGCCGAATCATGTATGACTATTGATCTAGCTCTCCGTTTGACTGAAAACATTACCTAGTTACCGATGAGTCATTTCTTGTCTGTCATTGTTCAGATTTTGAGACTGTATTTGTTTTTGTTTTTTTTGACTTCTCAGTTGGGGGTCATAAAAAGTATGTACGTGCTGTGATTTATACTGAAAAATTGAAATAAATGACTGCTTTGGGTCTGAAAGTCCCATATTTCATAAAAAAAATGATAATAGTGACTGAAGAATCATGATTTTTAAATTACTTTGTTTTATCATGTTCCCATCCTTGTCTATTTCTTGATCTAAATTCATTTAGTTGCCTTCCAATTCTTCCAACCATTCATTGGGTTTATATTAATTTCAAATGTAATTAAGCTAAAACTGTACAAATCATACAACCGTGAAAAGTCATACTATAATATACATGTCTGTAAACTTAAAGACATTCAGAGAATACAACCAAAGAAGACAGACATGTTTTGAGCTTGAGTGCGGCGGTCCCTGGTTTGATTCCTGGTGGCAATAAAACTCACCCTGTACTCTACGTGTTGCACTGGCTTGTCATGGTTTTTCCTGTCATAGGGAGCAGCCCCAACTCTTACCAACACAATACAACCTCGAGTAAACTCCATTATCAGCTCTGTTACCATTTCTTTATAGACAATTGTACTTGGACAACCCTAACCCTAAGTAGCTAAAATATTTTAATATCCTCTCAGTATTTGAGAATATGTAGCTTTCAAAATAGTGCAGTGGACAGACAGATGTGTAAAATACAATGTTTAGTAGTAATACCAACAAGGAAGAAAAAAAATTATGTAATATATTTTAGTCAGAAATTAAATCTTTGGTTGCGTTCACCCAGATGTGTTCGATTCAGAACTGAGTCCAGTTTTCTTTCCAAACCCGAAATGCAAGACGATCTGCTCACAGAAACTTAAAAAGAATAAGTACCCAGTTCAATTAGCGGTCAGTATTGACATGTGATTAATGAAAGTTGCAATCTCATCGAACAATCATAAAGAAATTCTATTTCCTTCTGCAGCCTTGAACGTGGGTCTCTTCTCTTTCTGGAGACGTGCGCTGCAACTCATGTGATTAATTATTAAACCCCTTCTCTCCTCGTTGATTAATCTTCACAAAACTCATCTACGTTCATCAAAATTGCATATTTTGATTTTAATCCCAAAAAATTCTGCCTTATGCCTTCAGGTTCACTTCGATTCAACTCTTCACCTCCTTTCAGTTCACATGGAGTTGTGAATATGGAAATTGACCCATCCTCTACAACTTCATGTAGCCTAATGTTAATTTACTGCTGTCAACACTGTAATGAAGGTAATTATCACAACAAAACTGAATATTGGTATTTCAGGTGTGTGACATTTAGAACTGATGTGGTGATGAACTACAGTACAGTTCTCGAGGCACCAAAGTAGCAGGCAAACAGATATAATGCTGGTGGACGGAGAGTTTCATTTTAATAAAAAAAACAAACTCTGGGCTGTTTTCCACTGGTACCAAGCCAGCCCTACTCGACCACGATGTCGGCAGAGTCATCTGAGCTTTTCCCTGTCGTGTACAAGTAATCACCCTAATAGGATGTCGAGCGTACATGCATTAGATATCAGCTAAAATAATAAAATAGGATTTTTTTTAAATATATTTATTAATAATTACAAAATGTGGATTGTTCTGAGCGTGTGTCACGGTGTTTCTGTTCCACTGGTGCCCCTGTTAACTGGTGACTTCTGCCACCAGCCAAATATGTAAGAATAAGAATTTACGTATTTTCAGTATGGCTTTTATTAGGGAAGCATCAATACCAGTGTTGGGTGACATCAATATCAAATGTAACATTTATCTGGTTAATTTGCTTGGAGAGTGTTCCCATGCTATCATAATAATTCGCCATAATCTTCAATCTATTGCAAACTAATACAACATGGTGATCCAAAAAGTACATTAAAAGAAAAAAGGAATACAAATCAAACCTTGAACTGTAAACTTTGAGAACATTTGTAACGCATAAAGGAAAAACACTCGATGCTGCTCGGCCTCTTCTGTGCATACTAGCAGCCGCCGTCACCTACATCCACTCTGAGGCAGTTCTTTTGTCTTAACAACAGTTTAATTGCCTTTGAAGGTCAACATTTGGGAAACAGCATTTATAGTTACTAGAAAATCAATTTTTACAAACAGTTCAAGACACTAACATTGACGCAGGGTGTTGGCTGACACTAATGTCATATGTCAAGTCTTTAGTTTCTATTGATTCAAAGTTGGGGAGACTTCAACCCTCCTGTGGTCACTTCTCCCAGATTACTGAGCTCTGGTCATATTTACGATATTACGATCTTCAGCTGGTTGATAGCTAGATGTGTTTATTAAGATCATTTTCACTAAGTCACAAAGTGCTTTACCTTAAGAAAAACAAAGCAATGCAACACAGAGAAGAGTGTTGGTTCAATAAATGCACCGGGAGAACCAGAAGATGTCAATAATAAGATGCACGATTAAATCAAAAACAAAAGAGAGAACACTGAAAATTAATTTAAGGAGCAGTTTTTTTTTAAGATACTGTTGAAGTCATTTAGTGTCTATGAGTTCCATAGAGCTCTTGTATGTGATTTATATTTAAAATGTACAACTAATGCAATGCTAGTATTTATCATGTTCTTGCATAATGATTTTTATATCATGAAGTTGTAATGCAGTTGTAAAGCTTGGTTTGATAATATTTAAATAATTGTCACACTTTTTGGCTCTTCTATCTGATATCCTTTCAATTTTAAACTCCTCCCCATAATAATCATTACTTTTGTAGATACCATGTTGTTTCCATGTGTCTGTTTTCTATTCTATGGGCAATTTTAAGTTGCTAATCCGTTTTGAAGTGTAGGAGGAAGAGCAAGTCACAGAACGTAACTCTTGTCAGTGAGAGTAATTAAATCCTCAGGTTATTAGTTCCATCATCGGTCTTTGGGAAACAAGCAGTCTTGTGGTATTGTGCTATTGGTGTCAAGCGATATAATGTTCTTATAGCATCAGAAGGTCATTTACTGTTGTTTGGATGAAAAAAAGAAAAAAAAAGCCCCAACAGCACTTTTATATGTGATGAAAAACTGTAACCAATCCTATTTTTCACTCAAATTGAATTGGACTTGTTCACCTCTCCTAATGTGGAGTCACAGTGGCTGAGGCCTCTCTCAGCCTCCACAGGTGTCTGAAAAAAAAAGAAAGAAAGGCCTGCAGGCAGAACAAAGGAAGGTGTCCAGAGAATGGAAATGTCAAATGCATTGCAGGCAGTCGCTGTTTAGCCCAGAATCACACTCCTGCATGCATGCTCACTGTCCACTGCTAGACGCTAAACTAATTGTGATCTATTTCTGCCTGAAATGATTTTGGGAGCCATTAGAAGCAAGTGCTGAAACTTGAAATGGGATTATTCATGTTGCATCGTGCAGCAATTTAGTAGCCGATCAATACGCAGTGTGTTCAAATTAATCTAACTGATTTCAAGACCTATTGTTCACTCGAGGACCTCGACGAGACCGAGACATGCTGGACTCTTGGACGATGAAAGAAATGTTTGTTGTCCAGAAAGTAAAAGTAAACATCATGGATTTAACTGTGAAATTCATTTTGTCCAGCTTCAAAGTGATTTGAACAGTAAGGATGCACTAACACATTGTTTTTGAAGGATGAGTAAAAGTAGGCGTATTAAACTTAATACTGATATAAGAACTTGTTAAATGCCATTAATTAATGCCGCCATCATTTACAAATACAGGTACGCCGTGCAGTATCTGAACCGATACTGGTATCAGTGTAAGTGCATCGTATAAAGCAATGATCTCCACCTTTTTTTTTTTTTTTTTAACATGGATCTCTCCCTTGGAATTCTCAAATAAGTCATTCATTGACCAATAAAATGGTTCTCGCTGCTGCGCTCCCCGAATCTAGAATTTCTTCATGTTTGTTTGACGTGTAAGCCTTGTCCTCTCTATGCAACCTCTGTTGTCCCTCAAAGGGGCCCCATACCTCATGTTTGCAACCACTCGCATAAAGATATTTGTTGTTAACAAAGGTGTTAAATTCAAGTACATTTGAAAGTTCTTTCTATTAATATTTTCCACTTGAAAGTTCAAATTAACAGGAGATCCAACAAAACACACAATACATATTCACACTCCTCTCAAGATTTTACACATGAATCATAAAAAGTAGCACATCCCCAAATTGAATTTCATCACTCAGCCGCCTGCACCATAAAACCAGAATTAACTATTCTGCACCTAAATTAGCAATTAAAAATGTTTACCCATTCCCATACAAACAGAAATAAACATCTGTTAAGTGCGACAGAATTCCTCCACTAATCTTCCTCCCAGATTCAAGCGGAACGTCTTTCTTCCGGCTCTGTAGCGGCTCCAGTCTGGTTCTGGCTCACACCTCTGCCAGGGGTCGTGTTTGAAAAACCCAGTCTGAGGTCCTCTGGCAATTCTCTCCTCTGGTGCCAAAGCTCGTCCGGTTCATGCCGCAAAAGCTGTCCGGTGTCGTGGCGGTGAAGGAACGACACTCGACACGGCGAGATTTGGATCTAGATTGGGTGTGAATCGACCACAGAATGGCTCGACTCTCATGATGTCTTCAGTCGGTTGTTTCTCTGAAACTCTTCCAGGGATTCTGGAATACAATGAGACTGATCTTGTTGGGCTGAAATCCTTCTTGTCAGTGTTCTTTGAGAGACATCAGAGTGTTAACTATGATCTCAATGCAGTTCCCCTTTCACAGACTCCCAATTATGTCTGTTTGTGTTGATTGAATAAGCTTTGGCAGATCTGTCGCACCCTGATTTTCTAACTTTATTTTAAAACTGCAATGCAGGCTGTCAATTTATGTTCTGCTTCTGAATGTACACTTTATTTATGTACTATATGTCTATATTCTATAATTCTAGATTAAAATGTAACTAAAAGTTGGAGTTTCAGCCACAATGACACTTAAATCAAGTCAAATGTCAACAAATTTTATATTTACAAAAAAAAACTAAATACACATATACAATTTTGCCGTTAAATCTTCAGCTGAGTATATGATAGCATTTCTTCTTCAACATTAACAATAGTGCTGGAATACATGGTATACGTTTTGCTCAAATTTATAGAAATAGATGGAGTATTGACATGAGAAATGCAGTAACTCCCATCTCTGCAAAATGATTTTGGTAAAATGAACACGTCTTGAAATGATAAAAAAAAAACAGAGGCAAGAAATATCAAATATAAACAGATTTGACGTGTTTGAAAGGTGTTTACACATCCAGAGTACTTTAAAACACTTATGGTGAAAAGGATTGAGAAAAGTTAAGGTACCGTACAACCCAAAAGAAAGGCCACTCCTGTCGTTATGTGGCCGTGACGTGACGGTTGTTTTACAAGGCTCTCATTGCTGCGGTAATGAAGATGATATTTAGTTTGATGCATATCTCCACAGCACGTTTCATGATAACAACAGAAACAAAATAATAATGTGAGCTTTTTCTTAAAAAAAAGAGAGATTTAAAAAAAAAAACTGTATCACGGAATAGAAATGACTTTGTAAAATGCACAATACATCATTTTGAAAAGTGACAGATCTCAGGGTGCTGGTGCCTCTGAATTCAATGGCTCAGTCACTGTGCTGGAATCAAACAGTTCTCTGTGACAAAAGACGTGTGTTATCTTAAATAGTCGACAAAAAAAATACAAAAAATCCCTCCACACAAAGCGATCTGGCGTGATTGGGGATAGTTGTAGCACTGTGGTAAGCCTAATTAAATTCCTGCGTCGTTTCCTCCTTTTGATGTTTTGAACATGTCATACAGCACGGATAGACAACTCTGATCACTGTGACAACCACAAATGCTTCACTACGAGAGGTCCCAATCATGACCACATATCTACTGCAAGGACAAATCAGCAGTATGCCTCCTAATTTTATCAATATTTTAAATTAATTCAGATTTTTTTCTGTGTGTGTTTGCAATTGAAATGTGGTTAGAATGACACATTTCTGAAACTAATATAAAAACTGGCATGTGGGCCACAAAGGAATGCAGTAGAGGCTTGTTTTACCATATAGTGTGAATCCTAAATGTTATCCTTCACATGCAAACAGGATAATCTGTGAATGTCTTTGTTTTCGATCGGCGCTGAAACCCGACTGGACCCTCGCGGTGTGCGATATCTAATCGTAGCTCCTCATGCATCCTCGTATGCTAATGACACCATGAATAAGCCAATGGGATTCAATTCCCACAGTCAGTTACAGTAACCAATATTCCCGTCAGCACATCCTGTGAGGACAAATTGGGAACATGGTATTGACAAAAGCTAATTTGGTGGACCGGCCCCCAGAGTGGTGGACTTCATTTCTCCGGGGCCCAGCAGGCCAGACCATTTGTCATCCTTATCATTAGCGACAGAATCTGACCCTCGTGCCCACTGCTAAACCCCAAAATAACTCTCTCCAGCGGCATGTCCGAGGACATTATTTTTTCTTTTCTCAACAGTAATAATACCGTAAACCTATTTAAATGAGAAACCGTATTTATTCCACCCCCCAAGCTGCAAATCTCAGCTGAGAAAAAGCCATTGCCTATCAGAAAGGCATCCGGCCGAAAGCACCGAGGCGTGACTTCATGGACGGACACACACCGTACAACAAGGACAGATCTGGACGCCGCCTGTTAAGAAAGTAAATCCCAAATCACTCGCTGGGGCACGTAAATCTGAACGGGACGGCCCCGATTCACAATCAGCCCGAGGCAGACGGCTTGCAGCCTGTGAGCAAAGTACAAATCCACCAACAGCGTGGCCACGTCCGCTCCCTCCTCCTCCGCCCCACTAATCCGTTTTCAATCATGCACTTTTTGGATTATGCCTCTATGTAATTCTTCTCAGGTATTGTTTTTTTTAACTTAATATGATATTTCAATTTGGGCGAGTTGGGTTATGGGTTTAGGACGCCGCGCAGGGTTGGATAAGCGGCAAAGGTCTGGAGGCAGCAGATTGGAGCGGAGGGATAGCGCCAGGCTGAAAGACGCGTGATAAACCTCTCACACAAAGTCCAAACAGAGCAGGTGCATAAAGGTGGTGAGACTGACCTGATTCTGTCCTTCCAAGGCATCCTGCCTCGCACTGTGATCCCTCTATCCGTCCCGACTCTCACAAGGTGTCTCACCCCCCCCCCCCCCCCCCCCCAACCAAGAAATGTCAGATTTCTTTTGCGTTTTCAGAAGCTCAGAGGGAAAAGGACGCAACCCGATGCCACCATTGCTCTTCGCCTTGTCCATGTCATCAATTGAGGCTTCCAAAGGCAAAGTCAAATGAAAGTGATTGGAAGTATTCCTCCTCATCTTGTAGTACACAAAGGTTTTTACCACTAAACAAGTTTAACTCACAAGATTGACAGGTGGAGTGAGACTACGGTTATCATGCACATTGTTTGCACACAATTGGTCGAAAACTGGTTCAGTGTCTTTGCCCAAACAAGACACTTTAAAGGGCCGGGTGAGATTGAATTCCATTTGATTTCAAGGCTTTTACAGAGAAAAACCCAACGACAGCTGACGAAAACTGCAGAACCAGCCCCAGAGGTGGAGACTTTCTTCTCTTTCAGTTAGAAAGAGAAAAAAGGACAGAGATGGAGAGAAACAAGCAAACAGACATAAATCCACTTGCTGCCGAGGTGACGGATGGCAAGAAGCACCACAAACATCCAGGTCCACTGTCAGAGATCCTGCAGGAAGAGAGAGATGGCCGATGGAACCGTGAAAACTCAGGATCAGAAAGGTTTCCATTCTAGCAACTGAGCCACGAAAATCATAATGCGATCCATGTTAATAAATAGTCTCGTCAAGTTTCGACTTAAGATAGAAAGTGGGCCATCACCTGACAGCAAGAAGTATCTTTCCATGTAGAGTTTGCATGTTCTTCCCACAGTGCCTGCTTGTGACACAATCCAGAGGTAAAACCTAATTATAGATGAGTTTGTTCAGGGGTCTCTCTCTCTCTCCCTCTCTCTCTCACCCCTTGCAGCATTAACAGACTCAAGTAAAAATGGGTGGATGACCAAACAACCAGCATGAAAGGAAAGTGTCCATGAACGTGCTACTTAAGCCATTTCCAAACATTTGTAATGTGAATTAATACAACAGTCCTTCAGACTAGATTGAAGGACTCAGTGCAGTAACACAAGCCAAAATATGATTTTCAGAGACGATTTAATTACCTTATCAAGATATTTTCTCAACCAAACATTTTAAGCATGAGAGATTTTGTTTTATTCCTGTTCGTCAGTCTAACTTGCGCGCAAGAATCTCGACCGGCCACAAATGTATCCACTCGCGTGACAGCGACCCCAAACACTCAGAGAGAAGTCACAGAGAACCATCTTCAGCAACCAGAATCCCGCAGCAGATGGTCTGGCCCCCACAAAGCCCTGATCTCGACATCATGGACTCAGTCTGGGATTACATGAAGAGACACTGAGACAGACTAAATCCACATTAGAACTGTGGCAAGTTCTCCAAGATGGTCGGCACAGTCTACACCTGCCAAGTACCTTGGCAATGCCAAATATTGATTGTGTTTACTGCGCTTTAAAGTTAGCTGACAAATAAAAACTGCTCATTGTTTTTTTTTGGAAACATCCAACACGTGAATCAGCAAAAGTATCCGAAGCATTTTTTGAATGAATTGTGAATAGTGTAAAAACCAAAGATTTTACCACATCAATACAAATAATATATGAAAACATATATTTCACTGCTTTTATCAACATGCATCTCAGCCTGTCGCTTGAGGATTATAGTGTACCAGGGTGGGGTGTGTTTACATCCTCAGTTCATGTCACTATTACACTTAGAAGAAGCAGTAATTGTTGTCTATTTATAGCCTTCCAGGAATAGATCCTAATGTCTTTCAAACAGCTTGGCAATCTTTGAAAAACGGCACGTTTTCCTGGTGTTTTTATCTTAGCAGTATTAATTGATCATTAAAAAAGAAAAATCAATCCTATAGCGAGACATATTTACGAGTTTGCATAGTACTAGTTTTTATCACTTCTAATGCCACGACCAAGCTCTTGGCCAGAAGGATTCAGATTTTCATGTATGTATATATTTGTCCATTCATATCTTATATTTGAAGCCGTGAAAACACTTTGAAGGTCTTTTTCTTCTTGTTGTCCTTGGCAGCAATAAAGAATTATCGCTCTTGTCGGTTCCGGGCCACCTTGCAGTGTTTGGTGGGCTTACTTGTCTCAGTGACCCTGGAGCTGTGCTGGCAGGAGTTTTGTCTCCTGGTTGGTTCATCCATGCCAGAGGGGTCAATGGGTAGAGGCCTGGCGAAGCGCAATCCACTGGCCCTCCTGGTTGGGAGTTGGACCCACGACTAACAATCCTGTTTGGTAAAACACTCCTGTTAAGGAAACAATGACAGAGGAAATCAACACTCGTGTGTACAAATGCCTTGAAGGGATTAAAAAAAAAATGTGTCGTATTCCTTCAGACACACCCACAAATTCATGGGTCAAATGTCAAAGGTTTGAAAGTCACCATTAACAAAATAACTGCCGAACATTAAATTGACCAAATGCGTTGCGGCTCACTCAGTGGTGAAGCAGTAAAAGTCTAATTCTGAAGTTAGTATGATGTTTTATTTGTCCTATTTTAGTGAAAACAACATTTGACGAGAGCCTTTGCTTTTCACCTGGGATAGAGTAGAGTTAAAATCCCAATGTTGGCAGTTTGATCCCCATTTCCACACCTTCCATGTGTCAAAGTGTCCCTGGGCAATACAGCGAACCTCACGTCTCTCCCACTTTGTGTGGCAGCTGTCTGCTTTCATGCATGAACGTCTGTGTGAATGTGACTGATCATGTGAAGCATGCCGAGGCTGTTGAAGCCATAGGAATGTGCTGCATAAGTAAAGTCCATTTACCATTTCTATTCTCAAACAATCTTCCCCACATATGATTGACTGAACAGACGTGAATGTGAAATGCCACTGTGCTGGTTAGTGGAAGCATGTATCTGCAAGTCAGTACTTCTGGAT
Organism: Blennius ocellaris; assembly: GCF_963422515.1. Taxonomy (NCBI): domain Eukaryota; kingdom Metazoa; phylum Chordata; class Actinopteri; order Blenniiformes; family Blenniidae; genus Blennius; species Blennius ocellaris. The sequence goes on along the minus strand of NC_137668.1, from coordinate 20,724,879 downwards.
TTAAATACCACTTTCACCCACGGGAGTCACCACTGTCTGTTCTACAGATTTTGCTTGAATTTGCATCTTTGCGCCACGGCCCCATGCACTCTGGATGACACAGCTGTATTTTGCCTCATAAAAGTCTATCGAACTCCGGCCTAAATGCAGCATCCCTTTATGAATAACCTGCCCCCCGCCTCCACCTCCTCCACAACGGAACACACTCCTCCGGATAAAGGCAACATTACCCTTCATTGAACAGGCGCAAAAATTCAATACCTCTGTGCCTGGCGTCCGCCAGACAAGGATGTGCAAAAAACAGCTTTACACATCAATTTCTCTAATAACCATCATGAGCTATGACAAGATGAAAAAAAAAAAAAAGGTAACAGCGCTTGGAGTGGAAGTGCAGGAAGACAAGGCCACGGCATTATGGGTCCCTCCTGCAGAGAACCATGAACAGAACTCTGATCGATTTGAATGCACATGGTCATCCGGTATTTGTGGTGTTTTTTTATTATTTATTTATTTTTTTTAATATCACTGTTTAGCATTCAGACAGATTATTTGTTTGTTCTCCTCACTGACCTCCGGCAAGTCTCGTTTGACATGCTTCCATCTTAATGTGTTAATTGATGTTGAAGTACTTTAAACTTTCGTCGGTGCCTGCTTTCATTTGGAATCCCTGTGCCAGCCCCAGCCTTCACGAGCTTAGTGTTTTTAGGCCTTGAAGAAAAGACAGAAAAGAGCTCAGCCGTCGACAGATGAGCTTCAGAAATGTAGTGTGAGTGAACATTTTATATGGTGCCTTTCTATTGAGTCAATAAGTGGGAATTAAATGTGCTCTTTGGTAGCTTTCCACAGTGTTCTCCTCTTTCTTGTCGCTGAGTGAATTAGAAAAAGAGGTTCATGTCAGGCAAGTTGCCCTTGGGCTCGCAGAGAAGAGGGAAAAAGAGAAAGGCAGCTGCGTGAAGAGCTGTCTCCACCGCGGAGACACTCAACGCTGTATCCTTAACCTTTCCACTGTGACGCCAGTAAAGTGAGGGATGAAATAAGAGGGATCTGAACTATCCCATAAAACAAAATGGCCAAGTTGGACTCTGATAGACAAGCAGGGTTTGATAGGGTTTGTTGATGAGTTATTCAAACAGGCTTCATGTGGAGATTTGCAGCCTTGAACATTCTCTTTCTAGTTAATACGCTGCTTATGAGGCCTTTCAGCTGAGCCTGCCAGAGAATATGGACAAATGAGCATCGGGCCTGATTTATCTATTTATTTAAAAGGAAATAGGCCAATAAAAAGCAATAGGTGGCATTGTTGTATTTCCAACGGGCTTCCGCTCTGATTTGCATAGACACTGTTTTGGCTGTTTCAACATATCTCTCAGTTGAAAAGCTGTCTCCACCAGTCAGCTCTGTAATCTCAACCTTTCAACTAAGACATAAGATTAATTAAGACAGATCTGAACTGTCTCATGTAGCTAACTGGACATGTTGGACTGCTTCAAGCATGCTGAGAATGATAGTGTTTATTGGTGAATGCCACTGGTTCAAATTCACTTTTGTGTTGGAATTTGCAGCCTTGGCTGCTTTCCAAGCCCACTATTGGAGCTGAACCTGCCAAAGAAGCCCAACAAATGAGAAAGTAACCTATATTCATTCTTTTGGTTTACAAAAACAAAGCCATCAAAAAGCAATGCTTTCAAAAACTGCAGTGGACATTATTCTGGCTATTGCAGCATCTAATTCACTATAGCCTATACGTTTTGGACTTTCATTGATAAGTTGCACTTTAGCACTCTGCAACTTTCAAACTGCTTTGTGTTGCAGTTTTTCTCCGCATGTTGTCACGAAAAGTGAATTTGAAAACGGTCTAACAGTGTGATTGTCATCAAGAAGAGCTGTCTTCACAGATGTGACAGTCAGAAGTGCATCTTCAATTCCATCCAAGATCATGTTAAAATACTTTGAGCATGCTGGATTACAGTTTGTGAATGAGCACCAGTGAGTCGAACAGGATTTTTATTTAGATTTTATACTTTGAAAACCTTATTTCCCACTTTTGCATATCTGCACTTTTTGCTGAACTTGCAACAAAAAAGGACAAATAATCAACTGACCTGCATTATTATTTTTTTTATTAATTGGAAATGAGTCATGACAAGCAATATTTTAACTGGAAATGTGAACCTTTCTGGACTGAGATGCTTGCAAGAACTTTGCTTTTTTTCGCCCCTTATTCATTGCTGTCGACTCATTGGTGTCAAAGAACAGTCCGACTTTTATTTGTGCAACTTAGAACGTGCATTGTGTTCCAGTTTTTCTGTATATTGTCTATATTCACAACATGACTGCTGCAAGTTAAGCTGCCACATCCAGTTTGAGGTTGCCTGAAATTAAGACCACAATTAACACAATCCCCATGGATTTCAGTGTCGCTGCAAAAAGAAAGAAAATCACACTATTTGCGAGTGATTTTACCACCAATCTTTAATACAAACTTGTTATGTGTGCAATGAGATAAATCTGGTACGGAGCAGTCCAAAAGGCTTCCCACCCACTCCTCCTGTCATGCGATTTTTAATGTGTTCACATATTTGCACAATAAACGGTCATAGTGTTCACATGCATGAGAGAGAGAGAGAAAAAAAAAAACAACCTCCCCAAACCCACACGATTCATAAAATAATTAAAGCAGAGTTCTGGTCATGGCTGAAGCCACCCGAAGCTCGCTGGCTTCAGCAAATAATTCAACTTGAGGTGAAAGTCAGTTGTCAAAGCCTCAGCGCCTCATTGTGTCTGAGAGCCCTGAGTCTGGTCACTCTGCGGACCCTCAGCCTCTTTTTAAGGAGACACTCGGAAACCTGTTATTTTATTTTTTATCTATCTATATACCCACCGCTTTCTTTTTTCCTGAACTTTTTTTTTTTTTAAAGAGCGCAGTTACATTTGGCTTTGCTGAATATTACCCGGGAAGATATCCACCTGTGCGTCCGGCTGTGAGTGACGTGCAGCCGGGAGCTGTGCTCCATTCTCCGGCAGCGGCGGAGACGAGCGGGTCGCCTCCAAGCGCCGAGTCTCTCCTTTCCTGCGCCGCGTTACCATGTCCCGTTTTAAAGCGGATTTATTTGGCTGCAACAGGCTACAGGACTGGCTGTTCGCGACGATATGAAGCTCCGAGAAAGCAGGTGAGAGGCTCAGGCAGCCGATTTCTTTTGATTTCATTAATCTCCAACTGGATGGTTGTGGCGCGTAAAGTTTAGGAAGCTGCGCCGCGACGCGCGCTGAGTGGGTGGCCAAATTGTGCGTCGTGATTAGGGAAAGTAAGCCGACTATTATGGGAACTCAAGCTGATTTTTTTTTTTTTTTAAACAAGAGAAAACAAAAATTACAGGTTACATTTTTTTCTTTCATTCAGCGCCATACTCCATCGCCGCGCGTGGAGACGCACTAATCAACACAAGCAACACATTTAGTGCGATAACGAGAAAAAAACAAAGTAGCCTTAATGCTGCTTTCTGACACCATGGAAGACATTGATAATGTACAGTTTCTTTCATCGCACACCTTTCATACTGTGCATTTATGAAAGATCCACCTGCATGACGTGTCTAAAGAAGGCTGTGCGCGCACAGAGCCAAGACGGTACATCCATGGTAAATCCACATCCAAGACTCTGTATTGAGGAATACAGAGTCTTGGTCTGTATAGATCACAACATGCATGGTGCCAAATGTAAAGAACATAGTGTACTTTAATATGACCAGTCTTCCTGGATCAGCACTTATTTATTCTCACCACTGACTTTACAAACAATCTGTGGAAATATGACGTTTTCTGTGAAGCGTGTCTTTCTGACACTGTCCTTGAATATTACATGTACCCGTGCAGGTGAAGTTGTATACTGGAGGGACTGGCCTCTGTTGGCCTACAGAGGCTGGACACAGACTGTAGACATGGACACACTCAGCTGTGTCGAGAGTTGTCAAGCTGCTGCGAGGAGAACCTTTGCGCCCCTGGCATGACCCGATCACCCCCCCCCCACCCCCACCCCACCCGCCCACCCACTCTCTCACTCCATCATGATTAATTAAGGCGTGGGAATAACAGTAAAAAAACATCATACATTTTGGTTGTTGTGGGTTCCACGTGACTCCCTTTGAGTTTTGACTGTGAATTAAGATAAGTTGAAAAATTCAGTACTCTCAATTTTATTCTGTTTTTAAACGTGCATAGTCAGTTTAATGTTGATGTTTTAGTATGGTACCTTCACGGACTACCTGTATTTATTTAGATTTCTTTTCTTTTCTTTTTTTTTTTTTTTTGCCATTACGCATGGGGATATTTCAACCAATCCACGCGTTAAAACTGTTATACAGACTCTTATCGTTAAACTGCATTAATGCACAGCCGCCAGCTCCCAATATGAAGTTACAATCATAAACTTGATAATATGTTTTTATTCTTATTATTTTCAACCCATTTCTAGTCACAGATGGACCGAGTTTGCGCACCTTTTTTTTTTTCTTTTCCCGGACGCAAAAATTCCTTCGGGGCTCCATTGGGTTCACGCCCGTATTTGGTGGTTAATTTAACGTTCAGGCGACTCGGGTGAACTCTACTAAAAGAGGCTCAACTGGAGGCGATCCTCCTCCCCTCTGAGTTTCTAACAGGTCCCGAAAGAGGATGGCGCGCGTTGATGTATGCGAGTGGGTGGGGGTGTTAAAGGACGAGAGGGGTGGGGAGAGAAACCATAGGTGTGTGTGTGTGTGTGTGTGGGGGGGGGGGGGATGGAAAGGGCTGAGTGTGCGTCTCATCTAATCGCGCCTCGGAGCGCGTTATCCTCCCCGCCATCTCCGTCTGGGCGGTTTGGTGCTGCGCTGTGCCGCGGAAACGGCCAGCAGAAGACCCGGTGATGCGAGCCGATATTCGCAGCAGCAGCCGAGACTAATTGGTGTGATTCATGTCCCCGTTGAGTGGCTGAAACCTATTCTTAGCCCCGGAGAAAAAGAAAGCAGACACGGGGATGAGATCCGCGCAGAGATCCGCACGTCTTTGGAAATGAGGGGATTTAAAACAGACTAGGAAGGAGGAACGCACCCCATCGGGTCAAAGTTTGTTTTGCAGTATAGGATTCTCTTGTGTGTGTGTGTTGTTCTTCTTTCCTGCGGACATCATTGCGCATCAGACTGACGCCGTGATGGAATGACACTTGGAGAGAGGATGATGGACACTTTGGCACCAGAGCTCCCGCTCAGAAATCCTCCCGTTCACACCAGGCGCGGTGCTGCTGACCGAGCCCCCTGGACGGTGATCAGTCATTTGTTTTGAAGTGGCAGGAAAATCCTCCACTTGATTGGAACGAGAGCGAGAGATGGTGCGCGCAGCGATTCCGCTGAGACTGACGTGCGTGCTCATCACATTCCCGCGGAGGAGCGCATCTTAAAGAGCTTTCTTTCCTCACCCGTGTTCATTCTGCGGCTCTGAACTTGTTGAACGGCGTTAAAGAGCAAAAGGGCTCCGCGCAAGGAGGGCATTCAAGAAATGTGAGTTTCCTCTGGCTTGTAAAGTTTACTTTCTGTGTGTTAAATGGTGAATTGTGAGTCCGCGGGTCAGGTGGCGTCTTGTTAGAAGTTCTACTCTGACTTGGCTGAATTTGCATGAGTAGGATGCGACATATTTGCTATTTCCTAACAACTTCTGAATCGCAAGGAAGTCGACCTTGAATGCATCCAAAACTTGACTCCGTCCCCTCCAGTTATTTTCTGATGCGCCCCCTTGTGGAACTTATGACCTAATCGTTGCCTATCTATCATCCATAATTACATTTGTGTGACGCTGCTTCCAATTGGCCCAACTTCAGTACGTCATGATATGAGCAGCCTCTTTCTTATAGATGACTGTGAAACATGGTTTCTCGAGTTGCTCGTTTTTCTGTTTTTTTTTTTTTTTTACACGTCCAGTTGCTTTTCATTGAACTCAAACATGCCTGATTTAATTGTTGATTTGCATTTTATCGCTCAATAACTTTGACTCCGGGCTGATTTAAATAGAATACTTTATGACTGTGCACTTGCTTCACTAACAATAGTATTTATTAAAGTTCTAATCTGCACATGATTTTTAATTTTTTGCCTTGGCCTTGAGTTGGATAATATCTTGGAATAATTCTTTTGGGGACATGCTTTTAATCAGAATAAAGCGCTTCATGCTCAGGGCGTGGAGTGAAGAACACAACATGCAGAAGGGAAGCAGATTGGAGTTGCTTGTGTTCAAGAGTAACTCCAAGTGGACCTGAAGTCAATGAGCGATCACATTAGATTTGTAGTTTGTAACTCACGGGCCGAATACAAAGCTCATTTTACAGGTTTTAAATGTTAGCTCCACTCGTGAAAGGATAGTTCGTGATAATGAGTCATCTTCTGTGTCTGAAGCGGCTGCCACTTTAAAGCATGTGATCGCTCCAACCTTTCCACAATGTAGTCGGCTTGGGAGAGCTACCTGGCTGAGCTCATTCTTTGCAGCTAAAGTGGACATTTTGAGTATTCAGACATGTCACTGTGGTCACAGAATAATGTGCTTGCAGCCTTTTAGGAAAAGTGTCTTCAATAATGCATAGGGTGTTCCCGTGTCGCAAAGAGAAGCGTGCTTGGTGGTGAGCTGAAGCAGTGTGAGGGAGAGAGGAGAGAGGGGAGGGCGGTAAGGAGGGAGGGAGGGAGGGAGGGAGGGTGTCAGAGGCGTGATGTTGTCTCACTGCTGCATATGTGCTGCTGGAGTAACTGACGCCCGAGGGTGTTGAGCTCGACTCGGGGCGGCGCTGCCACAGTGGTCCTGTCAGAAGTGCTGCTCTCTCGCACACAGAGTACATGAGGCGGCTTCATCCAAGCAGCTCCGTGGGGCGGGGGCGATCAGGAAGTCACATGCCTTCAGAGGCCCGACCAGTCTGAGGAGACACTGCAGCCTTGTTCTTTTCTGCTGCCTTCATGAGTAACTGGGAGAATATGGTACGCACGCCCATCGTAAATCCCTCTTCATCCAACTCAAGGTTGTTCGAGACTGGAAGTGGATGTGGACAGTCACACACACACACACACACACACACACACACACACACACACACACACACACACACACACACACACACACACACACACACACACACACACACACACACACACACACACACACACACACACACACACACACACACACACACACACACACTCGCATTCACACCTGGACTGTGTGAGAAAACCCAGAGCGAACATCCAGCCTCCAGTCAGAGGGGCTCCCGAGCCCAGACTCGAACCAGGATCTGTGTTACAACGAGGCGGGAGTGCTGACTGAGTCTCACTTAGAAAACGACGTGGCATAATGCGACATGAGAAAGAACATTTCCCAAAGATGTACTAACCTGCTCCCAAAACATTTCCATCCGTGTCGCAGTAATAATACCAACTGGAGAAGCATTAGTTGTCTTAGTTTGTATAGGTGATGATAATGTTCGTTGTCATGTACCTGAGCTGACACTGTCAACTGGGAACGGAGACTTTGCCCAACTTGTAACGAACTGTACGAGTTACCAGCCATAGGCATGCACCATTAGATTTCAGGCTTGTCTCTTTTAGGCGGTAGCACCATTCAGTTTTCAGATAAATTATTTATCTCACACGAATTTATTTCACAGGAGTAGAAAAGCCTCGAAAACTCCAGCAACTCAAATCTCAAATTAATGAAACTCGGGATGAAAAACCTACTCTGGATCTGCTTTTATTGCAGGTTTCACAGGCTGGTATTTATCATGAGAGAGGTGGAAAACAAGTCTCAGTATAAGCCCCCCCCCCAAAACTGCCTTCTAGCTGAGCCTCGGCTCGGTTTTACTGCATAAGCCCACCCATCCGCAGCACACAGTCACTTAACCAGCTGTCAGCCCTCCACCCTTTCCCTACCTGTCGTCATTATTAAAAGATCATAAGCCTGCCGATTGAAGCGGCGACATTTTAAGAAGTGGGAAAGAGCGCTAAGTGATGGATTGACTCGGAGGCAAGCCCAGGGATGCATTCTAGGCGTGCTCGCTGTTCCACAGGAATGCTGGTTGTCATGTTTGCAGGGCCATGCTCCACGCTCCATATGCTTATTCATGAGGACAGTGGCCCTATTGGCAGGTTGTTAACAGGCAAGATTAGGGATTCTGGAAAGCTAGGCAGAGAACTCTGGTGAGTAGAGCACAGAGAGCAGGCAGGTGGGTTTTTTTTCTCTCTCTCTTCATTTTCTGAAGCCGGGCCAGCTTCTATCTTTATCTATCTTTCATCTGTTTCTGACTGTCTGCCCTCCTGTCTTTCTCTCCCTTCTCTCTGTTGCATTCTTGTTTCTCTTTTAGTGAGGCGCTGGTTGGGAATATGAAACAGGTGGAGCCAGGGAGGATGAAAGTAGGCGGACACAGGCAGGGTCAGAAATTGTCCTTGAAAGTGCATAAAATGTGTGAAATTAAAAATGAAAGGAGCGAAAACATCCCCGGCATGAATGGTAACCGTAACAATTATCCCACCTCACTCTGGCACATTTTTTAAATTAATATTTATTAAAAGCAATTTAATCAATTGAAATAAATATACTCTAATAATGTAGTTTTACTGTATGGAAGAAGCCAGAGGTAGTTTTTGAAGCATTACCTCCTCTCTGTGTGTTTTGAGTGTCTTCTATCCCCCCCCCCCCCCCCCCCCCCCCCCCCCCCCCCACTAGTTATCTTGTTCAAAGTACAAAACAACTAAAAATACAGTCTGGAGCAGTTGATGTTATTGGCACCTCTTAGCCAGGAGCAGCAGGAGAAAACGCTGAGTCCACACAAACCAGTGGTCAAAACAAAAATACAACAATCGATAGAGGCAAAAATTGGAAGGATGGCGAATGAAGTGCAAAGACAGAGGAGGAAAAAAAAAAAAACCGTGTGAGTGTGTTTTTGTTAACCCTCGCAGGACTCGATTTATTTTCATGGTTTATCTGTCGAATCGCCAAAAAGAAATGTGCAATGAGTGTTTCAACCCAAGAAAACTTCTATCTTTAATATCTGTCTATTGTTTGGTATTATGGTTTGTTTTTTTTATGTAACCGAGGAGCTTACATTGGTAATGCTTGGAGCAGCACTCATGCTGGATCCTCTCATAAAGCCGTCAATTTTGATAAAACCTTTAAAAAGCTTCAGGTTTCTGAAGGTGGACGGCATGCACCGCAGCATAGAGCTGGAAAACGAAGGCTGAGGGACGTGTTTCTTCATTAGTTTATTTGATGACATGCATGATTTACAAGTGACTCCCACTAAGTGGATCTGGGGACGTGCGGATGACATTTCCCTGGTGATTTGGAGGAGCAGCCACGCTCTGGTGGCCTCGGGAACCAAACGCGAGCAGACACCGGGGGCTGTCTCGCAGACCGCTCAGGTGCAGGGAGGGGGGTTGTGGTGGTGGCTGTTTGGGTGGGTGGGCACCAAACAAACATCGCCATCCCAGTTCGACTGGGCCTTGTGAAAGATTCATGCGTTTAAATATATAAAAAGCTCGCAGGCTGCAGCAGCGCCAGGTTCATACGTGCAGTCCTCCTGTCGCTGTGAGAGTCCACCGCTGGTCCAAACAACACCCGCTTCCTTGATCGAACTGTACGACGTCAATAATCTTCGTTTGAATTTATTAAAGGAATATTTTCTTCCAGGCGTGGGAAAGGCTTGAAAGCAGAATTTAGCTTCCGCTCGATGCAACTATTAGGACAGAAAGACTTTTTTCTCTTCATTTGACTTCCTTCTAAACATTGAGAAATTGGAAATTCATCAACAGGTACAAAGTGCTTCATCTTAGCTTTAGTTTATGTAATGTAGTGTTTATGTGATGATACGTGCACTAAAAGCAGATTATGAGTTCATTAAAGCATAATTAATTACTAGCATGTGTTAAAAAAAATGGAAATAATAAATAAACAGCCTCTTGAACTTCTTTTATGATTTTGAATTGTTTCAATGACAGCTAGCATACATTTATGTTTCATGAGGATAATTGATAGTTTTGCCTTCCAGTTCTACTCAAAAAGGTTGATTCTTCCTGCTTCTTCTCTCTGTAACTCTGCATATTGATCATAGTGGACGTTTTCATCTTCTTGTCACTTTTACACAAACCCAGTATCATGAACCTCTTTATTTTCCCTCCAATAAGTTTGCTTCTGATCCATGCAAAACCGTTTTGCTGGTTTCCTGTTGAATGTTTCCATGACTGCTCTCTTTTTGAAGCTCTTCTTGTCTGTGTGTATCTTGATAACAATTAGATTTTTCCTCACATTAATGCTAATCTCCTTTCACTTTTCCTTATATGGCCGCAAAGAAACTTTACTAACTTTATGTGCCAATCATGTTTTCCCCTATTTGTCGTTTCTTTTTGTTTTTTCGCATTTACATTTTCTCAAGATATTAAAATGTCACTTTCGCACCATATTTTTACCATACACTTTCTGATTTTGTGACTTTAGGTTTATTCATCAGTCACAGCTCAATCTTTTACATTATAACAGGAAAGTTACCGAAAACAAAGTGATGTTAAATATATCATTATATTATAATATTTTATTTATATATAAATATTAAAAAAAAACACTAGAAAATGCTCGCATCAGATTATAGTTTCTACCTTTTATGATGCCAATGTATGGTGAAAAGAAAAACTCAGATTAAGTCAATTAAAAGTGTTTCTACTCTTAATGAGTTGAAGAAAAAGTAATTTCTCAGAGTTTTAAATAATACATTTTCCCGGGAGTCACTCTCCCACCCAGCCGCTTCCTGCTGCGACTGAAGTGTTTATTGCTCTGCGCCTTCCATGCAGTAGGAATATATATATATATATATATATATATATATATATATATATATATATTCCTGTACATGGAAGAGTCTCAGACTTCCTGCGAATGCGCCTCCTCTGATGTCCTCAGACCTTGATCGATGGTTGGAGGAAGCGTCTTGCCCTAAAATAAACCTTTTCTTTCTCACTTAAAATGCACGTCCACACTTCTCCCATCTGGTCTCCTTTTTTTTCCCTCTCCTTTCTTCAGCACCTCGTCTCCTTGGGGCGACGGAGGGTTATGGGCTCGGAGTAATGAGAGGAAGGGGCTGCTGTGTCCACCACGGCGGAGTAATAATGACCCAGCTTTTGTGATCTCTATTGCTTGTTACCGAAGCCCTCGCTGGGGCTTGTTGTCTCATTACTCCTGACTTGAACCGCTCTTTATTCAGAGGTTGCACGTGCAGCACGCACCCACTCGTGTATACACACACACACACACACACACACACACACACACACACACACACACACACACACACACACACACACACACACACACACACACACACACACACACACACACACACACACACACACACACACACACACACAAATCCAGCCATCCCTTTCGTCTTCTTCTTAACACAGTAATATTATGTCTCTTAATGGGAACAGGGGGCTCGGTGCCAAGAGTTCCCCTGGATAATTGGCTGCTTCCTCACCTGCTGACATCTTTCCCATTGACATTTTTACACTTTACATTTAAGGTGCTTCATTTTTTTTTTTGCCCCCCTCCATTCCTTAACCTCTTCCTCCTTCCTCTGTCCTCTCACTTGCAATACTAGCTCTTGTATTTTTCTTTTTGCACTGGTTTTACATCATCTCTCTCGCTCATCTTCTGCAAAATTTAATCCCGCTTTCCAATAAAAACCGTGGAAAATGCTCATTTTGATTCATGTGATAGATTTTTCTTTCCCACTGGAACGACCGCGATAAAAAAAAAAAGTCTCTTTTTTTCTATTTTAAGACGACATATGCCATAAATGCAATTTGCAAGATATTTTCTTCCACTTTTGCATGCAATTTTAGAGAATATTTTCATCGTATCTTGTGATTGTGTCGGAGTACTTTGCTTTTACAGAGTTCTTCTTTTTTCCCTCATCGTTTTTGTCTCCAGCCGTATTACTGAATGTTTTCTCACTTTGCCGAGTGTGTCTGTATGCTGCTGAGGCTTTGCCTCTGACCTTGGGTGTTCCTCAAAATTACGATTTCCATTCGATCAGATTGAAATGACTGTGAATGGCAAAGTGTGAGAAACAGAAGCAGGCTGCATCCCATTTACATTTTGAAAGGCAAATATGAATAGCATTTTTTTCCCAACCATTTTCTCTTCATACACATATGAAAATTGTCCTAAATATGTCTTTATGCTGTCGTTCCTGGAGTTCCTTCACAGCTTCACCACTGCTGTCTTTGTAATGATGAGAATCACCCGGAAGTTGATGTTTTCGCACCTCTCTAGTTTTTGTGAAGGCTATTAACTATGAATTCAAATCCTATATCAGGTGCATTGTTCTTCGCCTACTGTCTTTCTCACACTCTAATATTACACTTACTATGTCACCTTATACTTTTGTCATTGTGTTCAGCAGCTTCTTTTTTTTCCACCTCCTGTTATCAAAATATGATCTGTTATGTTTTACCCAGTGCTTCTAATCAAATAGGAATGAATTGGTATCTGAATAAAGTTAATTGATCATTTTGAATCAGGAAATTGGATGAATTGAGCAGCATGGCATAGTCCACAAGTCCTTTCTTATTGTCTCCATCAATCACTCTGCTTTGTGAAGGTAAAGAAAACAAAAATAAAAAATCCAACCCTGGACATAAATTTGCATTTGGACTTGGCCCATTTGCATCCTGCTGCTCACTGCTGAGGAATCCAGGTGCATGCAGGTTCGAGGCGACTAAATTTAAAAAGTGTTTTAGGTTGGATCAAAAGTCGCATTCCGGAATGTCAATAAAATCAGCAGTGAAATTTAAGAAAAAAAAGGCAGCTCACAAAAAAAGTACACTAAAAACTTTAGACAAAAGGAAAAAGTGAGACTAAAGCCCACGAGGTTTGGCAGTTATAAATGAACGCAACGAGCCCCATGAAGGGAATCACTGTGTGTGATATAGTGCTCCACCTCCTGTTGTGGCAGATCCACCACTTAAGAGTCTGCTTCAAAACATGAGGGGAGTCACAAGGTTTTCATGATCAAAACTGAGACCGTATCAAATTTCCTTAAGTGAACGTCTGGCATTGTCCACGCTTTCCCAAGCTTCCCTTGTGATAGCTGAGCACTAAACACTGCAGTATCCATGAGCTTTCCATCATTTCGTTTATATATAATTGTTTTTATTGTTTAGATTTGATGAGTCTTTGCCAACAATCACAGTTATATATTGGTTGTCTGTCTCTGTGTTTGTCCTGTGATGGACCGGCGACCTGTCCAGGGTCTCACCCATAGTTAGCAGGGATTTACTCCAGTGGCCTAGGACCCTGAATAGGATATAGAAAATAATATGGATAGAAGAATGGCTAATGAATGAATATTCCAACCAACAAACCATTCCAATAAAGCACTTTCCAAAAACAAAACAAACCCTTCATTTTTGAAGTAATAATAATAATAATGCATGGGTTTTATATAGCGCTTTTCAGGAAACTCAAAGACGCTTCACATTGCATTATTCATTCACTCAATACTCGATGGTACTCGAAGTATTATTCTAGTTTCTCTGTAGACTGCTTCAAGCATGTTGCTCTCCACTCGCTAAAACATCAGTTAATTGAGATTTAAGTACATTAAATGAAGCAGTACCATTCAGATAACCTAATCTCTGCACAACTTCACCTCCTTACCTTTATTATCTGACACTCCTCCATGACATTCAAATGTCTCCCGCGAGCCTGCTGTGACGGATCACTGACATCTCTTCTCACTGATAGCCTTTTAAGTATCGAAGCGCACGTGGTGTTGCCAACTTTGAGTCTGGAGCGACTTTAGGCAGAACTATTTTTATCCTCTGCAAAGTTGATTGCAACTGTAGTTTCTCTCCCCCTCCCATCACACAGGAAAGAAAAGTGAGAACGTCCTCAGTAGCTGATAAAAGTAAACTTGCACCGACAATATCTTTGTCTTTGAGATGCAAACGGAAAATCCTGAAACTACATTTTTAGATTCCAGCATTGTTTATGCCATTTTTTTTTTTTGAATTGTCAGATTTGTAATTACATGTTCCCATTTCTACCCATCTGCTTGGATAGGATGTAACGGGGCAGAAGTACAAAGACATTGTTCTGTATTTGATTCTAAGGTGGAAGATATTTTAATGCTTGAAATATTGTATTTCTTCATGCTCTTTGCAGTCTTTGTCCTGAGTGGCTATACCGTGTGGGGGTGTGTGATTTACGTGAGGTGTGAGGAGAGTGTAAGGGCGGCGTGTGCTGCAACAACACTGTAGGCTCGGTGCCGCCGCGTGCTGTGAGGGTTTCGTGTGAAAGCAGACGGATCCAGTTCACCCGGATGTCCTCGCCTAATGATTTTCTGTGTTTTGATGGACAACAAACACCCAACATGGCACCCCATTCTCGCACCCTTCCAAGTTTCTATTCACACGTCCACCTTTTACCCGCACGGTGGCCCCGGCTAATGTTCTCTCGCTGTCAAATTTTATTCCCCTAAGGGAGATCTATTCACCCTCACCCCCCCTCTTCTTCTGTTTCTCTGCAGTGCCAGATCGTCACGTGGGACGAGGACCATGATTGACAGCCGGGCGAGCTGAGGAGACCCGTCACTCATCTTTCTATCAGCGTGTCAGAGGGCTATCTCTTTCTCGCCTTCCCCCCTTCTTCCTCCTCCTCCTCCTCCTCTTCCTCCTCCTCCACCATCTCCTCCACCATCCACCCTTCCTCCTCCCCTCTTATCTTCTCAATGGGCCGGTAAGCTCGCCGTCCCTGGTCACCATAAGAAACCAAAAAAGTGGCACAAACTGAAACGGGCATAAACAAAAGGCAACAAAGCCATTCTGAAGTGATCCTTGCCACAGCCGAATGGAGTCTGGCATGTCTCCACACTCCAGTTGAGTGAGGTGCAGCGAGTGGAAGTTGAAGAGTGATCTCCTGTCCATACGCCTCCTCGGGAAGGAGCCGAGAGAGAGAGAGAGAGAGAGAGAGAGAGAGAGAGAGAGAGAGAGATCCAATCATGCGTTTCCAGCTCGCCTTGACACTGCAGGCGATATGGACTGCCGTTTGCCAGGCGGCCAATGCGAACTACCCTGCGGCGTGGGGCCACTATGACGTGTGCAAGTCCCAGGTTTACTCGGACGAAGGCCTGACCTGGGACTACATGGCCTGCCAGCCGGAGGCAGCAGACATGACCCAGTACCTGAAGGTCACTCTGGATCCGCCCAACATCACGTGTGGAGACCCTCCGGAGACGTACTGCGCCCTGGTGAGTGGCCCCGGAAAACTGAACGCAGTCGAGTTCTTACACTTTAAAACTTTAACTGAGTCCTGAATCTATTCTCGTATGTGATGCATCGACTCAGCTTGTTCCGACCTCGTAGCCATGACAGACCTTCAAAAAGCCTTTGTGACTCAGATATGTTGCCCTGGCTGGAGAAATAGACATTTGTGCCTACTGACGTCATGTTCGGCTGTTTAGGGAGCTGCTCCGCGGTGCGCACTGCAAACACTGTCTGATGTGTTGTTGACGCCACAGAAAACACTGTATAATGTGACTTACCCTTGAAAACACACACACACACACACACACACTGATACACACACTTCTCTCCCCGTACTCACACAGCTTCCTCAATCGCATCTCTGGATTCAAAGTGAAGAGACGTCCCGGCACAGCTTTGCTGTTTGCGCCAGTGTTTGTCTTTCAGCATTGTTGGATGAGCGAGTGGCCCAAAAATTCAAACGGTGTCGGGGTGAAGCGGTGTACAGGTGGACTAAAAATACAACAGTGTGTTTGAGAACTCAATTGGAGCACTATTTTAAGTGCAAATGCACACTGTTTTTGTGTGTTTTTACTTGGGAGCATTCACTGCTGTTTTTGTTAGTTAGTAATTCATTCATAGTCATTTTTGATCCTGAAATTGTGTGTTTTTGTTTTTTTTTGTAATCCAGTATATTTTTCTTGATAATAGTACAAGTCAAATTATGCACATATGCTTTCCTAACTGAAATGAGTCTGCTTTCTAATACTAAATATTAGGGAAGGCAGTACTTATGTGACCTCTATCACATTGTGCTTTACTTCTTTTGTGTGAAAGTGTATCATTGAGCCTTCAACCTGTGCACAAGCAGACTGCATGAATACGTCTTACAGAAGAGGTGGGCAGTTAAAGTCCCCGATTGACTTTCTTTTCTCAGCAATTAATAAAATAACACATCTTCATTGTGAGGCGACAGAACAGGTGGATTGCTACTGCCCCTCAAAACAATATAGAGGATATATTGGTGCTCTGTACATTTCTCTACCCTGCATGCTTTGGATGGCTCCCTGCTGTAAAACACAATGATTACTGACCATCCAGGTTTGGATTTGATGTGTTTGAGGCAGGATTAGATGTGAAATATGCAGGATAGGAGACTGTGCTGTTTGTCAGGGTGCAGCTTGGAAGATTTAAATGTGGTCTCAATTTTTGTATAGAAATGGAATCGCAAACTCAGAGAGGAAAACAGCTGAACTTTCGTTGGAGACATGTAAAAGTGGCTTAACGATTGTGATGATCTCCTCTGGTCAAGGTTTAGAAATGGTCTCATGTCAGAGAAATGTCAGTCTGCCAACCAACCGACCTCACAGCGTGGCGGCTGCTACCACCGACGGCTTCTTCACAGCAAACGAAATGCAGCAGAAAGCAATTGACACTGGAGTTCAACCTAAACAGTAGTTCATAGAGTCCCATGGAGGCAAGAAGCTGGACTGCATCCTTATTGCCCATCAACTTCTCAGTCAGCGTTTTCTCTTAAAATAGACGCTACTGGAACTGTGGCTCAATTGTTGGTAGGTTTCGGTCATTCCCCTACATCACGGTACGTAGATGTCGCACAGGATGACGTTGCGATCGTTGCATGTGATGATGCAGATGCGGATGTGACAGAAGAGGTGGGGTTTCTCAACACAAGGTAGCAGCAGGGGGTTGAATGGACAGTCCAGGTAAAGGTAGTGGAGGAAGATACAGGCGTGACTTCACACATATTGAGCAGACGAATACAGAAGCAAGGTGAAGTGAAGCTGAGAGAGACACCACAAGGCGCCAGCTCTCAAAATGAAACAAAATACTTCAGGGAATTGACGGGAACACCAGAATCATATGGCCAGTTAGCACTTTTGGGAATCAGAGAAGAACTTAAAAAAAAAAAAAGCCATGACTCACCTTGAAATCATTGTTGAATTTTGACTCGAGCTGTTTTTACAGCGTACATTTTACTCAATAGCATACTTGATTTTACTAGAAACATGTAAACGTTCAGATCACAGCCAGCCTCACAATAATAGCACTGAGTGCTCAGATGAAAATCATATTTGCGATTGAAAGCAGACTTTACCTTTCATTGGGGGAGACATGCTTTATATCTGTTTTCTTTACAAAGTGATATGAGTGAAAAAAAACTAGATAGGACTTTTGATAAAACGCTTGGACCTTTAAACGCAAATACTACAACCGTTTTCCTTCTAAACATTTTTTACTTGACTTAAATTAGATACTTAAAAATTATCCACCAGATAACTTTGAAACTCTGAATTTTGAAAGTTTAAAGGTGAGAATGATGGCCAAAGCTGGGTTGCGTTGAAATAAAAATAATATAAAGACATAAATAACTTTTTAAAAGTGAGATTTTGTGAGCTTTTATTGTTGCACAGACAAATCTGATGCTGCAGCAACTCACTACTACTGTGATACTAGATTGAAACAAATTGTACTTTTTTTTACTGTACCTTTAGATGTGAATATTCCATATATGATACCTTCAAAGTTGTTGTATGACCAAAGTACGTTTGACTTCAAGGCACAATTTTACATTTTTCTAACAACTTTCTGGTAAATTTTAGACAAATGAAGTTTGGAAGAATGAAATTACAAGATCAAACCTTTCAGACGGAAATCAAAACAGCTTTTTGAATGTGATATTAGAAAGCTGAACAGCTTTTTTTTGTGTATTCAAATTGAATGATAAAATGCATTAATTAGTTGATTGGTTTGGCCTTTTAAGTTGCTGTTGATTCTGCAAATTGCACCGCAATCATGGAAATCACAAATTCCTGATGGAGTCGAGAATAAAACGAGCAAAAGATGCATATCAGGTCAAGTATTTAATTAGCAAACCGCCCTCCTCCTTATTTCGGAAGCCTTTTGCTTTGAAACTCGCAGCTGGTCGCCTCGGATTAACGCTAAATGATGAATCCATTTTGGGCCGCCGTGTGTTACCAATCATCAAAGATTCCCTCAGAAGAAACGCACGCCGCACCGGCTTCAAGAGCTCTTTAGATAAATACTGAGATGTTCCGGGAAAAGTAGTAAGTTGAGGAGTATAAATAGACAGTCGCCATCAGCACAAAGTCAGCTGAGAGGCGAGACGGAGGAACAGAGAGGGATTAGCAAAACACAGGCGACAAAGACGGCGAGGGAACGATCAAGAGCGAACACGGGAGGAGGCAACCGACTCAGAGGACCGTGCGACTGAAGAACTAATATCCGTGGCGTTGGGGAGGGGACGGAGGCTCCGAAATGTGAATAATTCAACATGTTTTGTAGCTAATGTGTTTTATTCATAGGACACATTATTCAGCCCGACATCTTGCAGGCACTTTTGGAGGAAAAAAAAAAACGCTGACTCCCATGATCGGCCGACTTCAAGGTTGGTTGAAGGCAAAAGTGAGCTAGAGTGTGTGGGACGCCGCGTCTGGGGAGGTCATTGTCAAAACACGGTCACCCCCTGTTTTTGCTGGCGGTGACTGCGTGACCTCGGACTGATCCATATTTGAACCCGAGGTGGGCTTTCTTTGCTCTGTGGCGTATGAGTCGTCTGAATTCTGAATGAGCTGCGGTCATCTGTGTCTGGGGCTTCGGCGGCGGGAAGCGATTCTATTCCGGGATGCTCGGCTGAAGCGCAGTTCATAATTGTTATCGCCAGGTCTTTTAACAGTCTGACGATCGCTTATTCAATTAGCAGGAGTCTCCAGCAGTCAGGGCCATTGGAGCGCTTCAATTAGACAGGCGGCGGTCGACTCCCACTAAAGCCGTTTCCTGTGTACCGATCACAAATCACACGGCGAAATTTGACCTCTGCCGCTCGCCATACAGTCCCAATCCCTTGCAATCGGTTTATGTTTACCCCGTGGCTCCGGATCAACATCGGAACAATTGTCATTGATATTTCAGCCACTCGGGCTGCCAATAAGCCGCCGCCATGCCAATAGAGGTTGGTATCATGAGTCGGATCATTCCAGATTCGGGGCAATTATCATTAGGCCGCGTTATCGGAGAATTTCATCTCTCTGGTAATTGATTTTGTAGAGGCGTGTAGAGGCGGGCGTGCTTTAAAGCCTTGCGTCTGCTTCCTGGATTGCTGAAGGTAACAGACACCAGAGAGAGAGAGAGTGATGGAGAGAGAGAGAAAGGGAGAGAGAGAGAGGCAGCAGCTCGAGGGCGTGGTGCTCATATGAGCATGGTTATCTCAGGTTGCGGCCTTCATCCCAGGGTCACAGATAAAGGAAGACAGCGACACACACGCAAACAAACACACACACACACACACACACACAAACACCAACCACTCTCGCCAGTAAAGACTTTTATATTCTCCTCCTGGCCCAGTGACCTTTTCAATAGCAATAAGCTGGCATTCACTGAACTCTGGCACATGAATCTGCCATCATATACGTTTTCACCGTCCCCTCCAGTTAGACTCAGACTGGCCTTTAGAAACCCAGACAGCTCTCACAGCCCCAACCAGCTCGTGATTGAGTTTATGCAACATTCAGCTGTGGTGGGACAGTGGGGTGGGGGGGCTTCAAGTTCACGCAATATTAAGGTGCTTTTTATTCTTCTTAAAAAAATGTATTAAAAGAAGCCAGCAACCTTGAAAGCATAACGTTCAGTTTCTTGATGCGTCTCCAGTACAGGTAGATTGCACTGAGAAGTAGTTGAGCCCTCGCATCATGCAGAAGGACACTCGAGGGGATTGTTCGCATTTGATCTACTGTACCGCAGAGAATTTCGAAGCTTTTAAAATGGCCGCCGAATTGCTCCCAACGCACATAACTTGTCAACCAGCCAGACGTTCACATGCTTCGAGGCCTCATTGATGCACGTGGCATTAAACATGAAGGAAACTCCTCTCTACATTACGAAGCCATGATCTAAATTGCTTTTGAGAACCCCACGTCCGTACGTGCGTGGACATCTTTATGCACGCAAGTTCTGCATGTCTCTTATCATGTGCCTTCGATTTACAACCAGGAAGTGCTGATGAGGGCTGAAACCCGAGTCCTGGCAGGCCGGCGGATTTCATAGCCAATCACATCTAAATGAGGAGATGGAGGGAATCGTGGAGAGGTGATGCAGCCTGTGGCTTTTTCCCATTGCGGGCTCATTGAGAAGACTTTAATTCTTTTGCATAATATGAAAGGGGCTGATCACAAGGAGCATCTTAGTTTTATAAAAAGCTTAAAAAAAACAGGCATTTATTTTCCCACCATGCAACCAAATGAGCCTGTAAAAGCAGCCATATTGGATCACATAGTTAAGATGCGAATGCTTTCAGGCCTCAATGTGATCTCTAATCCCAGGTTGAGAACTGTTGCCTGGTCATAGTACTTTTTCAGGAAAGCACATTACTTACTGTATACGTTTGCCCACATAGGAATTCTTGCGGTATGTACTGTGTGATTGACGCACGCTGCAGTGCAACATACAGTACGTCTGCGAGCCGGATAAAAGGCGTTGACGTAGTTCAGCAGAGCTGTGAAACAGCTGCTTGAGGCTCAACATTATCACCTTTTCACAAGTGTTGGATAATAATTCCAGCCCCTTGTTTTGCCCGTTAAACTGCATGTTGATTATCAAACAGCATAACGCGAGCTCGTTTAATAGACGTGTTTTATTTTTCTGGTGCGACACAGTGTGTGGTGTAGAAATGGATCAACTCATTTAGCAGCAAGTGAAAACTGGTCTGGCTTTTTTTTTTCTTCTTCCCCTCAGCAGGGATGGAGTTGCCATACGTAGAGATGCTGAAAAGTTTTAGGTACTTGTATACTCTGTATATGCTCATATTCAATTTTCTTTCTTTTTTTTTGGGGGGGGGGGGGGGTGGCATTTTGACTTTCTGTGCTGAATTTGAGATGTTTTACTCTCAGAAGCAGATGGTATAATACATCAACAATACATAAGAAATGGCAGCAGTGGCATTGCTCAACTTCCTGTTTCACAATTATACTGTACCTGTTTCAAAATTATACATACATACATACACAATTATACACTTTGCTGCTATATTATTATTTAAATTAAACTGACTAGTTACACTTCTATACACCATCCATCTTCTGTGCTGATTTATCCACTTATGAACTGCACAGAAAGGCAGAACCTTGAGGCCTTTATAACACTTCCATTATTGTTGATTTTATAGGTTTCAACTCAGTAGATCTACTCGTAATATTTTCCTAAAACTCTCAATCCTAGAACTAAGTCTTATGAATGGTAATAGTTAAAATAGATATTTTTACCCTTCTTTTATTACTCAAAATGTCCTGATGATCACTTTTCACTTAAATACATTTTAAACCCATTATTTTCTTACATTTTCTTACTTTGAAACCACAAAGTCTGAAACACTCAAATACCTGCAGAGATTTAGGTGTTCCAGTTTGCATTTCCTGATCACACAACACTGATGTTTGCTCCATTGCAGTATATTATATTAGTATTGTCTTATATATGTAGGAAATCTTCATGCATCACTGTTTGCCTTTTTTCCTAGTCCTTAGATTTACCCTTTTTTCTTTTTCATTTTTGCTTTGTGCACATACATATACTATAGAAGAGCTACTGAAGTGTCTTGAAGAGAAGTTGAGTTTTACAAAACACAGCCATGACCCCCCCCCCCCCCCCCCCCGTGTCGTTATGAATCTCCACCGTCCCGATCTCCCCGGAGCTTTCTCAGGTGCAACAGGCAGTAAACGCTGGCCGGGGGTGCTGCTGTGGGCTCCCATGGATTTACATTGTGGTATACAAATCTGACCTTTCTCCTAAGCTGATCCTGATTAGAGGTTTCAGACAGACAAAGCGTTTTAACCCCCCCCCCCCCCCCGTACCTCATCTGTCCTACTCCTACACCCTGCGCTGCCTCTCAACAGGCTCTCCACACTGACATTTCCTGGAGAAACGAATGCGCTGTCAGCAGCAATATGTCTCATTTCGTACCGCAACACTCACTCAATGCAAGGGTTAGAGGAGGATGAGATTGAGAGAGAAGAGACAGCATCTCTTTTTCGTTTTTCTTTTTTTTTTCCTCGTGAAGCTACAGCGTTGCCTGTGACATCTTGTCTTTTTCTCTAAGATGGCAAAATACAAGCCTGGTTTTTCAGATGTGTTGATTGGTTTCTAATTAAAAAAAAAAGGTTAGATTTGAAAAATGTCACAATTAAACACTGTGAACGGGATCCGTGCGTGTTTCAATCCTTGCCAAACTAAAACAAGACCAAAGGTTTCATTGAATTTTGTGACAACGCCATAGGATCCAGACAAAAACAAGCCAAACAGGGATAACTTGCATTTTCCTGCAGCATAAGCCGGCATTTCTTTACTTGATTAGCAGTAGCTATCCGCAATGCCAAACAAAGCTGGAGTTATTATTTGAGCACAAATCACCATCGTGCTTCATTTTAGACTTAAGTGCATTTTTTCACACGTGATTTTAATCTGTCTCAAGGGATTTCTGCTTCTTTTATGTGATTTAATTAGCCTAATCAACCCTCAAATCTCAGATTAAGGTAGCACGCAGCAGCTACTGTCTGCATTCATGATTTCATGGATAACCACACTTCTTAGGGCTGCATTCATCGTCTAAGAGCCGTGAAACGCACTTTAGCGTTTCGGCGAGCTTAAAGGTGCCGTCTCAGTAGCAGTCACCACATCAACGGGCAGAAAATCAATCAGCAGCTATTGTACGGGCATGAATAGTTTTTAATAATATGTGATTATTTGATGCATCATCATACACAAAGAAGTTTTGAAGACATTCATTTTGAACAAGCCTAATAATAATGGCTACCGGTACTTTGCTGCTATTCTCTGACATCTGTCACAAATTAACACGTTGCTTCGTTTATTCATAAGCTGATTACTTCATAATAGGAAATATTATCTGCAAGAACTTAAGGTCAAACTTCATTTTGACTATTATTATTTGGTGGTTTTTTTTTTCAATATCAATACGAATACTTATATGAATGAAATGTTCCACTTAAAGTACAGAGTAGTAAATATTAAGGTTATTCAGTAAGATTTCTTTTCACTTTATTGACTCACAATTCCTTTTGTTGGTAGTTGTGGGAGTCATATACACATACATGAGCATGCAGTGATAACCTGGCTCATAATTATAATCAGGAAGTTTTGGCATTCAATCGCCAGTAATATAAATGCATCCTTGAATTTGCTAACTCGCGGTTAACTGTTATTATAATCCTCTCATTGCAGCTCTATATTGTCCTCATATAGGTTTGAAGAAGTGATGTGCCAAATTACTTAAAGTACAGACATCCCTGCTCAAATACAAAGGTAAAAAGTAATCCTAAGATCAAATACTCAGTACAGACACCTGAAAAGAAATGACTTAAGTACACTGTAAAAAAAAAAGTGCAAATGCTCTGTTAACTGCCACCCCTGTTGAAAATACAGTGTGTTGGTAATATTAGATCATATTCATTAGTCTGAAACACTTTGTTCTGCCACTGTCAGCTGTAAAGTACACTGATCTGTAATAGAAGCAAGAAGGTACAATCTCAGTGTCGGACTTGCTGTTGAATGCTGAAATATTCTCAGTCTGCACTCTTCATAGGTCTGTTTTATTATAATATGGTAGATTGAAATAGGTTAACTGGCTCCTGAATCCCTGAACTGGATAATGTGGTGTAGATGAACTGAAGATGATGATATTATAGACTTTAGTTACATCCTGTGCTATTTTGAATGCGTTTTAAAAAAAAATATTACGAAACTCTACTAAGAAAAAAGTCAAAGTCAAAAATCTGCCATGGCCGTTCGCGTGCAAACGTGGCGAGCATTTTTAAAAGCTCCCACAGGAGGAGGTGTTTACTTCCAGGGAGGAAAAAGTAAGTTGGTGGAAGTGAAGTTTGAGGGGGAAAAGTTGGTATGCAGACAACATCAGGTGTTGCTCTGTGATGTTGCTGCAGTGCGAGTTTCCGACTCGTCTACCTGGGCTCCATCAAGGTGCTCACTGTTGCCTTGCCGTTTACGCGGCCATAACAAGATAACAGGGGGGCCCCCTTGACTCCAGCCTCCCACAGGGTTTCTGTTGCCTTCTTCTTTTT
This sequence comes from Blennius ocellaris, assembly GCF_963422515.1. Taxonomy (NCBI): domain Eukaryota; kingdom Metazoa; phylum Chordata; class Actinopteri; order Blenniiformes; family Blenniidae; genus Blennius; species Blennius ocellaris. Next base: position 20,700,455 of record NC_137668.1, on the reverse strand, counting down.
TAAAGTTTGGAGCAAAACATTTCCTCCTTTGCTCCGACACTATGGAGAGGAAAACTGGGAGAAGCTGAACAATTGCAAATCTCCATTTCTTTTGTGTGTATATATACTGTTTATAAGAGAAGCTCCATGTTAGACTGTGAAAGTGCAACTCTAAAAATATTCGAAGGCGTGCATGAGAATAACGTCGAAGAAGGGTTCGTTTTTCAACCTGGCAGAGCAAAAAAAATAATACTTCACTTGCTGTCCACTTTGGTTTCGAGATATTGAAATGATTAAATTCGCAGAAAATGAGTATTGAACACGGGTCAAGGAAAGGAGTGAGCTCCCATCAGTCAGATTTGGCCCCTGAATATCTTAAAGGCTCTCGCCATTGAACAGGACTCACCCAGAAATATCCCGTTGTCTCACAGTTAAATGCTCACGTTGCTCATATAATCTCATGCATATAATATGAACTAACCATACAGGACTTCACAGTCTGATTTTAGTGACACTGGATTTTCTTTTTTTTTTGTGCTTCCTCCCTGTCTCTCATGCATTTTATTTGACACAGTGACATTTTTTTTCCCACCTCTTTTCTCTTCTTTCTTGCTCGGTGGGCTCTAAATCCCTTTTGCAGTAATGGGGGCTTTTGTTGCATTTCACAGTTCATCACTCGTGGCAAATTATGGTCTGAACCCCCCCCCCCTCCTCCTCATCATCACACCCTCTTCCTCCAACACCTCTGTGCGTGAGCCTGTGAGAATAGATGGAAATACAGTGGTGGGCTTCTGGAGAGATCGGTTGACTTTTAATTGCTCTTTGAACCTCTGGGGTGGATTTCCCTTCAGAACTCACTCAGCTGAACACTGATTTTCACATTATTCTGCTGCTCTCTTTGGAATTGGAATAACAAATGGCACACACACACACACACACACACACCCAGACACACACACACACAAGCTTCCAAAGCCCAGACCGTGCCATGTGGTGGCAGTCATATCGAAAGCCACTCACGTTTTTCATTTATTTGTGTTTTTGTGCTGTTTAATGTCAATTGTATCCCAGTGTTTTGGCATGCAGCGATCCCGTCCCTCATTTTTGTCCGTGGTGGGGGGTCCGAGCGCTCACAGCTGTGGCAGACGCTCTCCCTGCTCCGCTCAGCATTTCATTTCATCCCCGATCAGCACAATAACAAACCCCCCCCCCCCTTTTTTTTAGAGTAATTGTGTGTTTTTATCGGCAACCCCTTATTCATCTTTTTTAGGATGTAACCCAACACATTCACCACACTAATGTGAAGCTGCAAGGCCCTTAAATAAAGGTGAACTGTGTCTCAGGTGATTTATTGTTTACCTGTTTTTTTGCTGTCCTGGTTGGTTCAGCCAAACTGCAGTGTGATCCGTCTCACATGAACCTCAGTTACTGTTAAAGTTTGGAGACCAGCCAGGTTTAAATGCACATTTCTCCTTTAATGAAGTTCCTGTACAGCATAATTTCTATTTCAGTTTTGTGTAAGTGGGATTTAGTGCATCAGGAGGTGGATTGTGCTCAAAGGCAGCACTTCTTCTAATGAAAGGCTATAAATTGTGTCTGTGATAGATGGAAGATTTGCAATTTTTTTTTTTGTAACTTTTAGAAGGGGAGGGGTTGTGGTCATTGTCATCCAACGTCAGAGCTTTGGTTGATGTCTCCTATGCGCAAGATTTAGGTTTAATGTTGGTCAAAATGTAAACAAATGTTGGAATATGGGTTATTTATCTAATCTGGGACATTGTCATTTGCTTGCCCGGTCATAAACGGACTCAGAGTCTCAGTCCAGCCAATATTAATTCTTGGCTCCCCTCCCTCTCAAGTGAACCGAATCCTGGCCCCCTAAGTCATATGTTGTCCTTTTGAAGCATTAATCTGGGTTTATTTAAACCAATTCTGGATCCACCTTTCCTCTCGTACATTGTTTTACTGTTTTACTCTCTTCGGTCTCGCATGGCGTCTCCCTCTATGGAGCATTTTTCCTTCTTTCAGACAGCTTTTAGGGCTATTCTGTCATCTGCCTCGTTTGAGGGAAATGTGAGTCTGTACACTTCACCCTGACAGGCTTTGATAAAGACTCCCAGATTACGTTGACTGACAGCTCCCAAACCATAAGATCTGTTATGTCTGGCCCGCGCCGAGCACAGGGCAAACTCTGAATCAATAGCAATGCTATCAGTGATGGAAATTGAATGCGGAATGTGAACGATGAGTACCCCCTTATGAACTGCATAAGAGCATTTTTTTCTGCCGCGCATCTCAGGTATTTTTCAGCCTGGCAGATAGAAGCGGAGCTGCGGCTTAGAGAGAGTGTAAAGTTTGTCGGGACGTGCATAAAAAATGAAGCCCAGAAAATAGAACTCGGGAGAGATGAGAGGCCGCAGATGGAATTGTCTTCAAAGTACAGAGGCGGCAGTCTTTTAAAGTGATATTGTTCCCCTCCTTTTCCTGCGTGCGCCGCTTGATCCGGCACTCGGAAGCAACTTGACATTTGCTGCCGTGTATCATTTTGGGTGACTGCTCACTTCGAGCTGCACAGCGGCTGGATTATTGGTTCAAAATGACAACACAACAGGCTGAAAGGACGTTTGCCACATGAACTCTGAAAACCAAGCGTGCATTGCGATCTATATTGGCTAAATTCCTCGGTTTATTTTCCACTTTTTGAATTCAAGGGGAGCACATTAAAGCAGCTCCTCTGTGCTCTGGACCTCCACATGGCTGAGTTGCCTCATAAGCGAGCATCTGCCCTGCGGAGGAAAACTGGAGTGGTCAGCGCATCAGACAAAGACCCGGAGAATGTGCTTGCTTAATTAAAGAAGGGGAATAACCAGTGCAGCTATTTACACCTAATTCTGACATAAATCTGCAGTTATCGCACGGGCGAGACTGTCCTCCCCCCCAATTCAGTAAGCACCCTGAGAGCTTCTCCTTAATAAGTAATCTCCTGATTGGACCCGGGCAGGAGTTACTGTCTCTTTCTGTGGGAGAGAAAAGGACAAGAGGAGCTGAATTTAACTAGAGGGAAGGCAGTTAGCAAAATGCCATGGTGGATATTGAGGTGGTTAGCGTTTTATGAACCCGAGTCAGGACAGACAGAGCAATTGGAGGATTGGGTGTAAACCTGCAGTGTCTAGGACTCTGGCCTCAGGGTGCTGGGATGTAGATACTTCAGCCTATCCATCTCCCAAGCCATCCACTCAGGACTTGTCTGCCTCATTGCTCCTCTAATTAGCAACTTGTTTTATATCCAGTGGCTCCTAAACAAGTTTTCAGACTCTCTCTCTATTTTTTTTTTTTATTAAATTTTTGTTAAACAGGCCACCGTGCCTGCAATATGAGGCAGTGTGATGAAAATATTTCCCACAAGGTGCCAGGCACTTGTCGCAGACGCATGATGTGACAACGGGTGCAAACGGTAATCTGTTCATTATGTTCGCAAGGACGGCGAGCGATTGAGAGGCTTGGCATGGAAATGCATTTTACATCCACTCTGTCTGCACATCAGAGGCTCTAAATGAAATGATTTCGTCTGAGGTGCCAGGCATTAGCTGTTACTCTGGGACACACATTGTTGTCACGTTGAAGGCTCTCTTTCAACAGCATTCAGCATGGCTTCAGACTATTTCCCCACTGTAAACACAAGGGCGATACGCCAGGCTGCAAACATTGTGGCAGGGAGCGTTGGCGTTTGATATGAGTCTGCTACCCTCTTCGCTCGCCTGAATTCTCTTGGATCTCATCAAGGGTTTTCTTCTGCCTGTATTATTAGCTGGCTTGCTGTTTTGCCATTGCCCTTATATCTTTAGAGGAAAACGGAGAAACATGCAATTACAGTTCGGCTGTCAATTACATGAATATCTGATGTTTCATACCGTTGATGTGTTTCTAAAGGCGTGTTGATTACTGTGTGTGTATGTGTGCCAACACTACCTGGCTCTTTATAATGATGTTTGATTATCTCTACTTGTGAATAATTTTATACATGATGCACTTAGACTGTAGGAATATGTCACCAGGGATGTGCAACCTGTATCTTTAGCTCCTTTAGCACATGTTTATCTTTTGTTCCTCTGTAGCGGCTCCGACGCTTTCAAAATATATAATGTCAATTTGTTTTCATTTTCAAATTTTTATTTCACTTGCATCCCACACTGATTTTGAACAAAATGATAAAATCTCCTGGATAAAAACAACTAAATAAAGGAGAACAGCTAAGTCAGCTATAGCTTTAAGGAAAAGAAAAAGAAGAAGGAAAAACAGGGAAACATTTAAAAAAGGAGGAGAAAGAAGAAAAGGAAAAATAAAAAAGGGAAAAAATAAGAAAAATAAGGGAAATATAAAAAAGGGAAAAGAGTAAGAAAAATAAATAAGGGAAACAACTGATTCAACCATTCGGAAACACACAATGGCTATAAACAGCCAAGATGTATAAAATGGCTAAAGTGGGAAAACCCATAGCAAACTTTAAAAATGGCCACACATATAAAATATAATATATCTCTATCTATATAATTTTACCTGTTAAACTTAATTATTGCAATCTTACTTTTATGTATATCAATTTAATAAATAAATAATTTTCAGACAACTACCACATTTCTCTGTAGAGAAACTGTCGTTTCTCTGGACCAATTCTATTTGGTGGAAAATTTCTAAAACATTTCCATTTGACATTTTGTCTGTGAAAATGTCAATATTTTTTGTGAAAAACTAAGGAAAATCTACCAACATATAGTATAATCTCCACATAAAGTCAATTTTATTGATGCCTTCTGGTGCAATGTCCAGTGAAATGTCCCAAAAACATAAGCTTGCTGGTTTGGTTGGCCGTATTGGAGCCTCTTGTGGACCTACTTTGTGTCCACAGGCTTTATGTTTGACACCCCTCACGCAGATTAACATTTTTCAAATGCTTTGGAAATAGCCAAATCAAAAATCAACCGTCACAGTGTATTGACTACAATTATGTTGCTGTGATCATTGTATTTCATGCTTGAGTTGCTGACTTCACTTCACAACGTCATCATTTTTAATCAAACATGGCGTCACGAGTCTCCCTGAATCCCACATTGTCGAGCATGTAGAAACATTGCACACACACACACACACACACACGAGTGTGCAAGTGCACTTCGTCTGTCAGTGATTCTGTACTCGTTTTCAATTTTGCTCGGCAACGACTGAGCAATTTGTTTTAGTCCCAGTTGACTAAAATATGTCCTGCTAATAATCCTAATTAGCTCCCCTAATGTACCCCCCTCCTCCTCCCGCTCCTCTAAATACTCCCTCTGGTGTGCAATTGGGGTTGGAAGCCATTCAGCCCAGCCACTGCCTCTCAGCTACCTCTCTGACTGATGAAGGCTGTTGGCTGCTATAAGAGGTGGATGTAGTGTTGTTGCCGTTGGAGGCTGTACTTAACCTAATAACAACTCCCGAACGTCAACACAAAGTCTCACTAAACACAAGACCAACTTTACACTAGTAGGGCCTCCATCATTTATTTATTTAGTGAGAACCACAGTATGAAGTCGAGGTTTGTCTGTGTGTCTTATCAGGGTTGACCGAGGAGATGTTCAATTACTCCTGACCTTTCTTTCGGTTTTGAGATGTGGGGCTGTTGAATGCGTTGCCATATGGGTTTTAATCGCACCACCATTGTGTCAATCTAAAACTTAAAAGCACAAATGTCAATCAATTTATTCGAGGCTTTTATTAGTCATGAGGTGGAGGAGGAATGCACCAGTTCTTTTTGGGGATTTTCACGATCTATGAGGTCTTTGTACTGAACTCCTATGTTGGCAATAAACATATCTTCTGTGTAGAGTTTGCATATTCTTCTGTTTTTCACTGCTACGCTGCTTTACTACAGTCCTGAAACGTGTGCTTTAACTTCACTTGTCACTTTAATGAATGTGCGCGACTTAGTGCCTAATTTACAATTATTCACATTTATATCCACAATTTATTACTTCCTGGTAGTACTGAGTATAATGTTGCAATCTTAAACCTTATAAGAACCTATAACTTACTAAATATGATCAAATGATTTAGGTTTACGGTTGACTCCATCGCCTGCCATCCTCCACATGAGTGGGTTGTCGTTTCGGGACATTTTTATAAACCACAGAAAGAAAAAGAAAAAAACGTCTTTGTTCGCCAAAATTCTGTTTACGAAAAAGCAAGACACAACTGAATTCAAACGAGAAGACAGACAACCATATTTCTTGCTTTTTATTCTCATGTTAATGATATAACGGAGCCAAAACGTGGCTGAAGCCCCTGATTCATTGCCTCTGACTCTTTTGAACCTACTGAAATGCTTTGGGGAGGTGAGATCATAAGAGCCAACGTGTGCCTCCGTGTTTGTTATTATGTGTGCGTGCGTGCGCGTGTGTGCGTGTGACTGCATCTTGCTGTGTATCCGGGTGCCATGTGGCACCGAGCGACTCGGCTTTGACTCTGCCAAGAGATAAGAACACAGGGTAAGCCACTTGCTGTGCCAGCCTACTGGATTCCACCTTTGAATCTTCTTTGTTGGAAGTTGTCGGGCTGCTCTATTTCTAATGTGACAATTCTCCCCGCGCGAACGCCATATTGACAATATCTGCTGCAACGCGCTCTTTGTGCGAAACCCATTTGAGTGAAAATCAGTGACAATCCACTTTGAGAGAGCGAGACAGAGAAAGAAGGGGGGGGGGATGCCATTATATCCCATAAGGAGAGGAAATTGTAAGGTTGTTCACACGCCACAGTTTCACACGATGATTAGGATAATAAGCATGTAATTGGCTGACGTCATTGTTTGGTTGATGCAGGCGCTTTAAGCTGGAGCATCTCGCACATTTCGGCGTGACGCCGTTTAATCATTTGAGATCTGTGCTATAGGAAGTATAAAGGGGGGGGGGGGACTGGCTCCCGAAGTGAAGGTGTTAGACTGTTGTGCTGACTGGATGCATGCCTTGCAGAAGACTTTCTGCCAGTGAAACGTTGGCAGCAAGTCAGTAAGCAGGTCTGCAACAAGAGGGCAGGGCCTGCTGGGAAGTGTAGGTGGAGGCTGGCATATGGCTGATGGTGCTCACAGGCTTTTGCCTCACCGGTGCTTACCCTTGTTAGGCTTTTTTTTTTTTTTTTTTAAAGCTTGTTTTAGGTGCGCAGAACTGCGATGATTCAATCCCCGAATAGTAATTTAGATGCTTGTGTTACGAGTGCAGAGGGGTCGTTGAGCCTCTCAGGGTCATGCTTGCTTGTTCGCCGGATTTCAAACGGATGACTTCATTTAAAAGAAAAAATAAAGTCTTGATGGAGGTGATCAGATACATAGATAAGGTAATACATCTGCCTGAGAGAAAGAAAAATATAGTTGCCTTGCAGAAAATATAGCATTTATATAATTTACAACCACCTTGTGTGAGTTTATCTGTTTTCGACTTTGCTTCATTGCTGCAACAGATTGTTGTTTCAGGCTCTCTTGGTTATTCAAGGGTATAATTTCCACTGCGCAATAAAAAGAGAAAATACCTCACTTTCATATTTAAAAAAAACAACAAAAACAAAACAAACAAAAAAACACATTTGCTTTTGTACAGTAAGTTGTACATACCGTTAAGAGCTACAACTAAAGGGAATACCTGCAGGCAAAACATGGAGCTGGAAATATAAGATGTAAGTCACAGCTGTTTAAATCACATATACAAAGGTGGCTTTCAACATGGCTAAATATAGACTGATATCTGCTTTGTATCAGCACTTCCATACATATGCTACCACGTTAACATTACAGGTGAGATAACTAATTGAAAAATCTGTTCAGTGGAGGGTTTTTTTTCTTCCTCTTTATTTTCTCCTCTCTGAAATAAGTCAGTGGGTCGATGTTTGTGGCTGAGGAAGTACATTATGAGACAACCGGGTGCTTTCGCTGCAGCTCAGGAAACGACTCTGCCGGCGTGTGAAGCTTAAGTAGTGAGTGCACCGTTATTCTATAAGTTTGGAAGTGTGGAACTTTTAGGATGTTCTTCACGTTTCCCTATTTTTTTTTTTTTCTTTCCGTAAATGTATCTTCTTGTTCAGTTTATTTTGAGCGTCGGATAGCGGAATCCAGACGATGGCGCTTCGGTATCGGAAAATAACGTAATTCCATCAGCTTTCTTGTTGTTTTTCTTACCCACTCCTATACGTTTTCTGTTGCTGTGGAACATTGTGCTGACTGCTCAAACTCCAACACGAGCTTTTTCTTTATTATTATCATCAGCCTCGTTTCTACTCGTACTCTTTAAATTGCCAAGTTTAGACAACAAGTTTTGACTACTGTACATCAACCCAATGTTTACCTTTGTTATATAATTGCTTGAGGCATAATTGTCTTTTTTTTTTTTTTACTGTTTCAAGGATGTTCTAACAGTATGAATATTCAGCACAATTATTTGCATAAAGGCCTGGTACACATACACTATATATTTGAGTGACAGTAACTAAACCCCCCCCCCGTCTCAAATCCCTCCTGGACACCGCCTGGCTGCCTCCAGCATAACAACTTAAATCCCACCTGATAATACCTCTTGTCACACTGACAGCTGTCATCAAGTCAGCCATGTTCGCTGTTTAGTTTGCTTTTCAAATTAGCAAGTGGAGATTCTCACAATGGTCTTTGTTTTTTTTTTTTTTTTTTTCCCCTCCTCTGAAAAAGAGGGGAAAAAAAAGAAACGTGCACCCACAGGGAATGCAGCCAGGCATGCAGCGAGTTGTGTTTATGCTGCTGAAAACTGACAGGCAGCTTGATTTGACATTTGGTGCAGTTTGTTGCCACACTTATTGAAGTTCTGAGTGTTTCAGTTTGGATTTGTCTGCTCGATACTTGATTCTTAATCTCATTTGTTGTGTTTCTGCACGGGATTCAAAGTGCTCGCTGCTGTATGTGTATCAATTATCTTGTTCTTTATGGCGATTCGCCAGTAGGGGATGGAGCAGGGGGTGTCGGTAGTTAATTCAAATCATCTCCTCTTCTGTTGGGGTATTTATTTTTCCATCACAGGGGAAGGAGGGTTATATTTCTCTCCAAGTGAAGAAGAGCTGTGATTTCTAACGCAACAACAGTGAAACGACGAACAAGCAAACTGTGGTTGCTACAAAGTTCCAAAGGAATTTCTCATCAAAATATGTTATTGGTAATGGTTGTTGTTGTTGATGCATAGACAACACAAATATCTTCAACAGACGTGCAGGTTTACAAGTGCAAGTTTTGTCGGTATCTCTCTACATACAGATTTCCAACTGTCATGCTTGTTACACTTGGTTCAGATGTAGTTTTTCCAATGGTGGTGGTGCAGCAGAGTGGTAAATATCCCCCAACCCCTCTGATTTATTCACAAACACACCCTGTTTATAAGACTTCTCAAAGATTTTTCATTTACACACGCATTGCAATGGGGCCTATTTCCTCTTGAGTGAGCCGGGACCAGTAAAGAGAATAACCTTTAAAATTATACTTTAATGTTTGTCTTTCTTGTCGCGCAGTGTGTGTAATAAATAAGTGTGTTTTTGAGAAAACAAACAATTATTACAAAAAAAATTACTAGAATCTCAACATAAAACTGATTTCAATTAAACATTCTTGTGTAAAATACAGTGAAATGTCAAAAACAAGCTGTTGCATTATTTAGGTTTTACAAACTCACTATAGCAATGGGTTGCTATATTTCACAATGACTCATATCTCAGCTCAGGTCTCAGTGTTGTATTGTATAGAATCTTATTTTATTTTAATAAAGTTTTTTCTTAACAATCAACAAGAGAAAGTCATACACGCAGTTGTGCTTCGATTTAGGCTCATGAGTCTTGTGTAGTCTTACACTCCCAGTTGTTAGAAGTAAACGGTATTTTGAACTAAGCCGAGCTGTCAGCCGAGCTGATTGGTGTCTTATCAATGTCTGCGCCGTAGTAAAATGCCTGCAGATCTCAGCTGCATGTAAAACAGCAAAACAACCATTACATTAAATTATGCCAGCGTTACAGCAATGATTGAGGCTTACCGTTGGCCATAAAACACTGCATAAGTGGAGCCTGTGGAGTAATCAGCTAATGTTCTGCAACCAACAAACAGTAATATTTAATCGGCTGACAGAGCTGGAGGGCTGCGACTGTGGCTGCTGGTGTGTGCTGAGGTGCTCTTGAGGGGTAAATGGACCAGTTGGGGCGTCGCCGTGTCTCTTGATGTTATGTTACACCAGCCGAGGCTGAGATTTGAGAGGCGGGGTGGTTTTGTGTGAGTCAGGCTGAGGTGAGGAGCAGACCAGCCTGAATTATTGAGAACCAGCCTGGGCTGTTGATCACACCCTCACTTCTCCCCCTGCTCCAGGTCTCCCACAGCGAGGAGCCTCGGGTCGAGCGAGAACGCCAGGTTTTTCCTCCCGAGCACTCGTGTTTATCTCTCTCGCCCTGCATCATGATTTTGTCAACAGTTTTGTTTTCCAATACAAACCATCAAACCCATTAGACATATAGTCATTTCTCTTTTTTAAGCTTCACACAAGGTGGGAATATATATATTTTTTTCCAATATCACAATGAACCCACTGTTCCTTTTATTTACATGCAGCTTCACACATGTTTCAATAAAGTGCCAGGCACACCCCATGCACTACTGCACACCTACAGTACCAGGAGGAACTGAGGAGAAACTGTGATTCCTTACAAAATGTTTGCTTTTGTTACACACACACACACACACACACACACACACACACACACACAATCTTATGAAATCATCTTTCCAACCTTTTTCTTCACTTGGAGAGAAAAGACAGGCAGAAGCAAGACCTGTGCCATAGGTTTGGTACTTTAGAAAGTCAAAATAATGTAATAATTAGTGATTGCATAGTACCTGCCACAATGCTACAACATTTGGGAATAAATGATGCAAAACCAAATGGATGAATGGATTTCACTTTTATAGCACTTCTCCACCACTCAAGCGGTTCCCAAAGTACTTTATACTATTAATCACACTCACACACACATGTGGAGGAAGGCACTATGGAAGGTGTTCAATCCATCCATTGAGAGCAGTTTGGGGTTCAGCATCTTGCTCAAGGACAATTTGACATGTGGACAGGGGGAAATTGAACCTGACCGACTGGTCTACCTGGTGGTTCTGTAATTCTTCAGTCAAAATTGTTGTTCATGATTCATCTCTTTACATTTTTTTCCCCTCTACTTTTAAAATAGGCTTATTCGATTGAAGGTGATAACCTTTGTGTCTCTCTCTCTCTCTCACACAGCGAGGCCCATAGCTTTTTATATCACATTGGACATACACAACAGCCGGCGTCCTTCAGTTCCCCTTACATGCATGTGGAAGTACACTTCATCACAAGTGTTTTCATGATTCACCACGAAGTTCACAGTCATAAATTCTCCATCTTCAAATCCAGAAAACCTCAACAGAAAAGCTTGGCACAAAATCAAATGTATACTTTTTTTTTTTTTTCCCCCAGGCTTGCAATAAAAGTTTCACCACATGTCGTCTTGCTTGAAACCGTGGAATGCAAAAATCAACACTTGTTTGGTTTGCAAAGCTCCAGCCTCTATAATGGCTTCGTTGTTTACTGTTTATTCAGTCAGCCTTAAGGGTTTCATTGTTTGAGAAAATAGTGGGTTCGCGGTGCGGCGTGTTGCCAGCTTGGAAATCTTGGATATTTGACTGTCCTGCCAGCAGGAGGACGCCGCATAATAACTCCTCATTAGAAAGCAAGTTGTCAGAGTGAGCGTCACCAAGTGGATGGTTAGGGTTTATTAAAAGGCTGTATGGCCAGAAAATTGCACCTACCACACACACACACACACACACACACACACACACACACACACACACACACACACACACACACACACACACACACACACACACACACACACACACACACACACACACACACACACACACACGCACACAGGCAGTTAATCTCCAACAGTAAATTCACATTTACGATTTCCAATTATGTTAAATTTCCACAGTGCACTGCAGCTTGTTTTCCAGCTTTATTGATATTTAGGAGGTTTATTAATTCAGGGCGATTGGCTGCCATATTCCCATTAAGAAGTTAAAAATGGGAGGAGGTTTGGCAAAGCTTCCCTGCTTTGCTGCCAATAGATTCTCTCCAAGGGTTTCTATCTCGAGCTGGAGGCCGATACATGTACACACACACACACGCGCAGTTTCAAGCTGGTGAAAAGAGAAAGCCTTCACTGTGTGTATGTGTGTGTGTCAGTGCAAGTAGCCTCATGTGCTGATGCATAATTTTGAGATTAGTGGATTATGATAATTTGACAATTTTAATGAGTGTTAATATGGCAATTCTGCCCACTTACTGTTAAAATATCGTTCTCAAGATTTTCAACGCATGGGAGTCTACCTATCTCGGTTGACAGTCAACTTGTGAAAAAAAAGACAAATGTCAAATCCAAAGCAGATATTTCTGATAAGAACAATGCCTTTGAACTTATATGCTACGAGTTATGTGTTAAAAAGGCACGTGAAGAATACGGCTGAATCTTTTCTTATACCATGTCAGTGAATGCAGACCTATTGAAGCCTATTCAAAGTTTTTATAAAAATATTTTCTAGTCATTTTTGATAGCCTTCGTACGACAGCGTTTCTCTCCAGACTATTGATCGAAGGACAGTTTTTGTTTTGAATTGTTAAATAATCTCTTCTAATTCTCACACAGACACCATATTATAGATCCAGCATTTTAGACACCATGGATGTATGTATTCGCACAAAGAAAAGCACAGTAACATTTCAAACACGGCTTGTCTGAAGGCACACACTGAAAGCAAAAGTTGCTTCTTTTTTTTATTTTTTTCAAAATTCTGTCAGCGGGGTGATAATGCAGCAGAGATTAAATCTATAAGGAAGGCTGAATTACAGCCAGCTCCGAGTCCTGCTGATACTGTTGAGTCAGAGGAAAGATGGAAGTTTGATACTCCTCAGCGATATGGATTAACTTTTTTTTTTTTTTTCCACCACCGCTTCAGTGACACTTTATTTATGTTGAAATAAAATGCCTGTTTGAGTGCTATTGACATTGTTGATCCCTGGTATTTGCTTTGCGCCGCATAGCGCTCCTGATAATGTGTTGTTTATATTTGGTTGTTTCTGTGCTTTAGTTCAAACATACAAACAGTCTGTTTAGCCTCATAGTGTGTTTGTTTGTTTTTTTTATTTGCATGCATCATTTGTACCAGGAATTTACCCCCCCCACCCCCCCCCGGTATCCTTTCCTCTGTGTTTTCCTTGCCACCGCTTCCCTGCCAGCATGTTTTCCCTCGCCAGTATCAAAACTAGGCCAGGGTGAACAGCGTCGGCACAGAGCAGTTTGCTGGTGTAGCTGAAATGAGAGATAAAGGCGGGAGTCACACAGGCGGTGGCAAGGCGGCGGCAAGGCAGAGCACCGTCGCCGGCTTCCCAAGTTGCATCCGAGAGCTGTCGAGACGCTCGCTTCCTGCCACGTCTCGTGTTGTGACAGAGCATTTGTAACACGTCCGCCCATGGCTTCCACAACTCTGTCACGTCAGATGAAATCCAGTTTTTTTTTTAAGAGAGGGAAAAAGGTAAAGGAAGAGGTGGTAGAGGGGAAACAGGGAGAGGCAGGTACAGGAGTAATAGCAAGATTCTTTTTTTTTTTAGCTTGGTGAGGTGGGTTTTTGAGATGTTATTGGGGCTGGAAAACACAGGAGCTGCACCTTCGTTTCACTATGCATTGTTATTGTTGTCAGTCACAGGTAGGGAAAAAAAAACCCCAAAATACCCATCGTCAGCCTGGGGTAGGTAGACGCGGGGGTGGTACAGAATACTTAAACAAGAAGAAAAAGGTTTATCGGGGGGAAAAAATGCACCTTGAGTGGGGTAAGCAGTGATTCTGGATTGAGAAATAAACAATCATGGTGTTGAAGATGTAGTGGCGAATGACAACCAGGTGCGATCTGAAAAATATAATCACAAGTCATAAATGTTGGCTGTCTGTTCTGGAGAGGCTGCAATTAAACGTGAGACATGTGACCTGAGAGGACAGGCTGCTCCTTCTGAGGCCGTTTCACAGACCACAGGTATTAAACAGGCTTGAACCCGGCTTCAGGAGAGGGCAGTCTATGAAACACAAGGGAGTCTGAACTTTGAAGTAACACCTGGAGTCTGCAAAACTTCAGCCAGAATACTTGTCCAACTTTCAGAGTTGTTCTAACAAAATTAGCTTTTCTGCTCAAATCTTTCTCGTTCTATGACACAATTATATATCTATAGACGTGAGCAGCTACAGAACACCATCAGCAGTTATATTGACTTGACTCAAAGTAAAAACCTCCGACTGACACACCTGCTGTAATACTTTTTATTGCTCATTAATAATATATACAATGGAATAATCCTTGGCATTCTACATGTTAAATTCAGATATTAAGAAGGCAGCTTCGCACTTAGTGGGGATGGAGTGTCTAATTCAGGACACGACTTATTATCTTTGTTTGTGTACATCCTCAGAATCACTTCAATTTACACTCACGTTGTCGATCTTGGTGTCAGTGGAAGTGAAATCTTGCTTCTCCATGGGTCATCAAAGCAGCCTTCAAGCTCCCTCGTAAAAAGGACGGACAATAAGTGCACCCGTCATAAAAACAGACGGCCCAATAGTCTTCTCTTCTCTCTATAGTGACTAAACACAAACGTCAATTAGGGCGGCAGATGTGGACATATATGGTCTGCCTGCTTTATGGTGAGTCTACGGGTGGACAGAGAAAGCGGTATTTACTTCCAAATTGCTTAACTCTGCAAAGCTCAAACACAGAAACTCTGTGGAAAAGGTACAAAATTGAAATAATGCAACTGTGCATGTTCATCACTGCTGGAGTAAATAGTTGTTCTGCACATGATGCCCATGGAGATGGACAATAACAACAATGGCAGCCTCCAGAGTGTCATGACTCCCGGTCCATATTCTCCTGGGACTTGGTAGTTTTATAGAATATATAGATGAGAATTTCAAAAAGGCATCTTTTGTTCATCTCTCTTGTTTTCTCCCCTGATGTGAGAACCTCCATTATTCACCAACTGCAGATGTACAAATATCAATGTAAAGTCTTTTTAAAAAAGTACAAATTCAACTTTCTATTTAAAAGTTATTGCGCCATGCGATTTTCATTCAATTACAGCAAGTTATTATTCCCTCTGTCGTTTTGCCCGCCCCCCCCCCCCCCCCCCCCTTAATGTTCTGTTACAAATGTATACATAACAATCGATGCCATATTGCACTTGCAAGAGTCTGCCTCCTAAACAGCAACAAAATTGTGTACATCAAAAGAAACCCTCCTCTGGTACAACGATTGTGCAACATCTTGTTTAATGAGCAAAGCAAAGAATTTAAAATGTGAGGTGAAATCTCTCTGGGGGAGCACGATTTCAGTTTCGATTGCATATATCTCTGCAGAAGTTCATAAATAGTCAAGCACCAAAATAGGACGTGAGAACCTGCAGTCAGCACTGTTCCTTTCATGCTATAAACCCAGTCTACAAAAAAAAAAACAGACTTCTAACAGCTCTACAATCACAGAGAGGTAGATCCAGGGGATATGGTACCACTCTGTGTCCCAGATCATATTGTACACTGTAAAAGGAGAACTTAGCATTCACTGTATGTATATCACAAGCTGAGGAAAAGGCCTGACAGCTGATAATATATATTCCCAGGACAGATGTCTTTACAGTGGAAATGTCCTTTAATGGGATAATTCCTAATGTCGTGCTTTGAGCTCAAAATATTCTCGTCACGCCGTTTCCCTGAGAGTTACAGGCTGATAAAAATAAATAAAATAACACACAAAGATTTGAATGAGTCATTTTGAGTTTGTTCAGGTGTCTGTCGGGAGAGAGTAAATGTGACAGGAGAGAGTAGACACTGGAGTCAACCAATCAGCTCTGACTTGCTCTGTCTTGCCTCTGTAATGACTGCCAATCAAAAAAACAACAACCCTGCTCATTAGCTTACACACAAAAACAAAGAAAAATCACTTCTATAAAAGCTCCAGTACTGCAGGTTCAACCTGAGTGTTTGTCAATATTCATCTTGATAGATGGGACAGGTATGAGTTTGGAGCATGACCTGTTGCATGAATGTAAATTATTGTAGCCACCAAATTTACATAAAAACTTTTAACACAATGGCTGGCAGTTCTGGTAAATCAACTTGCAGTCATTAGCAATAGCATACATGATTTAAATCGTGGTCATGCTCGCTCACTGAGAGAAACAAAGGTGCAGTGTTATGATGGTACGTTCACTATATTCCTGTCAGTCAAACTTCCCTCTACCAATCAGCGGCCATGATTACTGAGCATTGAAAAATTAAGTTTTCAGACATAATGATGTTGTTTTGTCAAATTTACTTTCCATCTATTTTCCTCTTGGTATTTCTGTACATTAAATTATGTTTTTTATTTTTACATTTTCTGTGGATCACCAGGAAAATACATAATATAAAAGAAAATCACTTTTTTCCCAAATAAGGAAACAAATTCTTTATTTACTTTTCAAGACATTGTGGGGAATGCATATTCAACCCATTCAGTATGTTTATGTTGCTTCCTTTTATGTAGTTTCAATAACAAGACAGTACAACTTTAAGACTTCCTATCTCTTTTCTATCTATATTTATTTACAATTTGACCACATGACAAACAACTCCTAAAGTGGTCCTTCAGGCATATTTCCACCTGTATTTGAACTATATAGTTTAGTGTACATCAGGGGTGTCAAACATGAGGCCTGTGGGCCAAAACCGGCTCCTTATACCACCAAATAAGTTGTAAAAAATCCAAAGAAAACATAGCCATGCTGTCAGGATGAGTTTGTAAAAAAGAAACAAATGCATAATCCAACAACTACAGGGGAAGGTTTTTTTATATTTATATATATATATTTGAAAGATATTTTGCACCAGAATATTTCATTAAAATTAAATTTTTATTGAGAGTGTAGTAATTTTCAGTAAAATATAGAAAGCATGGACATTTCTATCAGGCTTACTTTGTGCTACAACAAAGAAAGGTTTTAAAAGTTGTTCTGGCACTAGTTTGCCAGTATAGATAATGGATAAAATAATAATTTGTTAGCATGACAATAATTACTGAATAAAGATTCTGTAATAGTGGCTCTTTGTCACTCATCAAGACGTTATTTATATATACACATTTTGCTTATCACTCTCAAGTCCACTTTTAGTCCCATGTGCACGTCGTGTTTGTGGAGAGGCCAGAATTTCAAAGTGTTACTGAGAATAAATCAGACTTTAAATCTCATTTCTTGTATGATTTTTTTTCTTTTTCATGAGCAAACAGAAATACATTATTGTGCACACAGTTCTGTACTGTAGCTTCGAATTGTGTGGAGAATGTTGCCCTTAAGACAAACATGGTAATGTACATACACAGATTCGGAGGATGTATGAAATAAAATAAACATGGAGGCTTAACCATAAAAAGAAGGATATGTTTTATATCCTTCTTTTTGTTCTTTCTCACAATGGGCACTGTGACTGTCAAACTCCTTTTATCACAAAAACACAAGAACACCTGCTGCGGACTGTATGAGGAACGTCCTACGAGAATTTCTTGCTCATTTTTTTATAACCCCCCACTAAAAATTTTCTCATTAATGTGAAATCCTATTATAAAACATTACAATTTTACATTTTAAAGTCCTCTGAGTGTAAACAGAGTCTATCCTCTCACAGGCCCAACAAGCCAGATGCAAATATTCTTTTCTTTCAGCTTTTTTAACCCTATTTCTTGGCTACTTAATGAGCACCGCCTGTGTGCAGCGATCACAAGATCAACCACTGCATCTAATCCCTCTTTAAAGTGGGCTGCTGCCTGAAACCGGTGTGTTGCAGCAGCGTGCAGCACCCGTCGTGTGCACGTAATATTTTACAGGACGGCACACACGCACACCCACAAACACACACACACACAGCTCTGTGTGGTCTCATTAGTTTGAATCTCTTGGTTTAATTAATCACTATAATCACTAGTAGAGAGCTTAATTCATCTATAATTTCAGCCGAGTGGAGTTGATTAGTGTAGTATTTCCCTCTGGCCCTGTTAAAGTTTTTGATTTCCTTTTCTGTACCCAGCCCCCCCCCCCCCCAACCCCAATGGTGGCTCCGCTCTCGTCTCCTATAATGCTCATCAGGAGCTCGGTGACAGTCAGCTGGCGGAGCGCCCTTGACTCCCTTCAGAGGACTGTGATTACAGCGGCTGCCGATGCTCCAAGTTATTGTCCTGGAAATCAAGTGGATCCACTTGTATTTTATTGAAGCTGCCTCTGCACAGCGAGCGCTTTCCACTGGTTCTGCTCCTTCATTTTTCATTTTCACATGGATAGATGGATGTTTGAATGGAAATTCACATTCTTAACTGCTTTAACAAAAGTGTAATCACAGACACACACAAAAAAAGAAGATTATAGTATAGTTAATTGCACAAAAACGATCACCAATTAATTTGTTTTTCTTATGTAAAGTCTGCTGTGCAGCCCATGCATGTCGCATGATAAAATTTTAAGTGTCTCTTCAAAGTCTGTTGATTTTTGCCTTCCTTCAAGTCAAGTCAAGCACTTTATTCATCACACACAGCAATTATACACAGTACAATGTGCAGTGAGATGTTTATAAGTACCTGTTTCGCACCAAAACAACAGTTTTTACTGTATGGAAGAATAAAAATGTAACATCTAGAACACCAATAATGAAAGTAGCACACTATATGACACTAATGATTTTAAAGAAAACAAAAGAAAACGTCCAATAATTGTTGGAATGTGAAGGAGTGAATAGTGCCATTGCTGGCTCTGGGATGGATACAAGGGATAGATGGATGGATGGATGGATGGATGGATGGATAGATAGATAATGGCAAATAATAGGCTTTGGGAGACGATGATAAAAAAATTTTAGAAATTACAAATATCACCCACTTAAGCAAATATAAACAAAAGGATTACACTACTGATTTGAACCACAAAGAGAAAACAATCCAAACAAACCTACAGAAAACCAAATACACATAGAGCCTACAGGCCATGAAGCATAAGAATCACACTGTTCGTGATAAAATGAGTCAAGGTGCATGTAAATGATCTCTGGTGTGTTGTCAGTTTAAGTTGATATACGATGAGTTAATATTCAGAATTTGACAATCACAGGATTGTTTATGCTCTTTCTGACGAGTGTTTTAATCATCACACAAAATCATATATTTTTTTCAGGTTCTTTTCACAAGTCAAGTTGACCAAACAGTGATATCTCAGCCATAAGATTCATACGATGTTCTTTCATTTTTGTAAATATACTCAGCTGTCAAAGATCACAGGGATAGTGCCTGTGTGTCCTTATTTTTCTTCACTGTTCTGTGTGACTTGCCACTACAAAAAGTGTGTGTGTGTGTGTGTGTGTGTGTGTGTGTGTGTGTGTGTGTGTGTGTGTGTGTGTGTGTGTGTGTGTGTGTGTGTGTGTGTGTGTGTGTGTGTGTGTGTGTGTGTGTGTGTGTGTGTGTGTGTGTGTGTGTGTGTGCGTGTGCGTGCGTGCGCGCGCGCCTGTCAGAGTGTTTGAGTGTCGTGATCCTGTGAGCTTTGAGAGCGGAAAAGGCCCAAGCTCCTTCTCCCAGGAGTCATCTGCCAATCATTTTCTTAGATTCAGTGGTAAGGAGAAAGGGGAAAAAAATTGAGAGGAGGGAAGGAGACAGCGAAAGAAGAATAAAGAGCGAAAAAGAGAAAGAAGAAAGTCTCCCTGTAGAATGACTAAATAGACCTTCAGTGATCTGACAGAGAGGCCTGGAGCTGCATCCCAACTACAGTCTGCACAGTCGAATGTCCACAGTGGGAATGCAAAGCTTTAGCGCATTATTGATTTTAATCATGCTTTTAAACGCTGAGACATTTAAGAAATAAATATTGAAGGACACCCTTAAAGACTGACGTATATATATTGCAAATCCTGTGGATCTGGATAAAAAACCCAAACAAATCACGTTTTTTTTTTTTTTATTCTTCATCTCAAGTGTTTTCTTTCAAGATAATGACATCATTCTAAATTTACCCTCGATACTGGCCGCCGCTGACCGAGTGGCACTGTCGCTCATTAACGGGAATAGATTCCTGACAGTCTCATGGCTGTCTGTACAGCCACTAATGAGGGGTGAAGCTTGATGATGGGAGCTTGATAGAAAAAGGCTTCTCTATATGTGAAATGTGATCATTTAAGAGCTTTCATAGCAAAAAGTCTCCATGTTGGACCAGACGCATCTCGGAATTTTTTTCCTCCCTCACTGACAGCATGGCGGATCCAAAGGCACTCTGTCTTCACCACTGTTTCTATTGTGGTTTATACGTCTATTATACAATATTTCCTGGTCTCCAATGTCTTCCTAAAAGGTCAGATCAGGGATTAAAAAGAGGATCAAGTATAATTCAAAGCAGAAAAAAGAAAAAAGCTTCCTATATTAACTTTTCCTCATCAGGACTCCCTGAGTAAATCCTTCCCATGAAACCTAAACTTTTAAACCACTTTAAAAGACCTAACTATATTAGGACACCAGCTCCCAAAGGGAAACTTACGGGACATACTTTTATGTATCATCTGAATAGCATGAATATTAGGATATATGTAATTATTTCATGGAATTAGAGGCATTTTAACCTGTTAAGGCTTAATCACATTTGTCATATTCAGTCTGGTGGACATGAACACGAGCGATGGATTGAATCAATTTCAAAAGTAGGCCTCTGTATGCTTGTAGAGGTAAACTTCTTTTGAACTGTAGAGGCTCTATGTATTTGCAGGTTATCATAATTGATGTATGGAGAAAATCCTGCTGCTGTGTTGGCTCCATACATTTATAGGTTGTAGGCGTCGTCTTAGCTGATAAAAATTAAAGGCAAAAGCACAACAATTGTATTTGGCACAACACTTTTTTCAGAAGATGCATCAAAACATCTTTTGGTTTGACACTACAATCCTCCTTAAAGAGCTTACTTCAGTCCAAGTTGAGTCAGAACAAAGTGAGAACTTATATTTTCACTTTGGCCTGCACTGGGGATTCGTGCCAGGAGTATAAACGCCACCTCAGTGACACGCAAAGCAAAATGAACTTTATCCTCTGGGGACCATGAATGTCTGCGCAAAAGTTCATGACATTTCATTTCGTTATTGTGGGGCGGAAAAAAATCTGTTTCGACTGAACAAGGAGACACAACACAACAATGCCATTTATGACATTTGAAAGTAAAATTGGAGTAAAAATGTTTTTACCCCTCTGTATTTTATTGTTAATTATTATGCATCAGAGCCAAGAAGAAGAAGCCAAGAAAAGTTGATTGGGTCATTTGTTTGACTGAATAATTACTTGAAGAATAAACTCATGAATAACACATTTGCTTGGAAATACCACAACTTTCCTTTCAATCTCATAGTTTGACCCCCGATCTCGCCCCACCATGACTCAGACTCAAAGTCTTCTTTAAAAAAACTCAAAAAGCCCAGTTAAAAGGACAAAAAAGCAGGAATTGTTGAAAGACGTTAAAAACGGTATTCAAGTTCTGATTGCTTTAAACCAACGAGGCAGCGCATGACTCGCGAGCTGGAAGTCTCATCCTTCCCACGGTCAGTGGCGTGGCAGGAAAGATCACACGGTCATGCGGTGATTAACTACAAGCGGCAGAAAGCATGCCTCTACAATGACGTCCCGCAGCGGCCCCCGTGCCTTCCAGCCTTTTCCAGGGGCGTGTTTGACATGACAGCAGGAGAGCGTCGGTCTGAAAAGTATTTAAAATGTACATGCTACGTGCATGAGCAGACAGAAGTCGCGGCGCTGCGATTGAGCCCACACAACACACCTCGAACCGCACAGTGGCGGCGGAGGAGGATCAGAGGTTTCATGAGGTTTTTATTTCCTGTCTTGCCGCGCTAGTTAATTGAATTGGCTGCTTTGTGCACATGAGGCACTGAAGTGGGCGTGCATGTTTAACCTGCTGCTTGCTGCATATATTACCGCGTCCCTGAATCCAGTTATGTTTCACTTTTGGGGTGAAATTCTTTGGATATGCTGAATGTCAAATGCTCAGATGTTGTGTTTCTACCTTTTTGCCTGTTTACTCTCATATGATTCACTGCGTTGAAAGCAGCACTTTGCCACAACAACATGAATTGACATCCATGCCCTTTGTTGTAACTGTTATATTGCCCCGTGCTTTTCACTCTTTCCCCCTTTGGCACCAGGATAGCAAATGATTTTTTTTGCACTAATTCACCAGGTAGGCTTATTGTTGAAAGGCGGGCTGGGGTTGGCGTCCGCGGGGAGGACGCCGGAGCAGCTCCCTGTGCTTGGGTTAGCCTCTCAGCTTGGTCAAGGTGACAGTGATCCATGTCTCTCTGGAGGGCTTCAATGTCGGATACGTAGCACTATTATACCATTAAAATATACCAGCAGATTGAGAGATGGTGAGAGAGACAGGGGTGGCGATGGAAGGGAGAGTAGTGAGAGACTGATATAGCCTCGGCTCCACCATGTCAAAGTCCTGAGGGATTTCTCGGCTAAAAGATAAGGGGCGATCATGTCGACAGGCCGGTCTTGTTTTCAGGCCCTAATGTGTAGTGAAGAATTGTAAAGTCTTCGTTTCATCTGACAGGACAGTTTGATTGAGAGATGTGGCACTGCGTCGGGCAGCAGATCGATCATGCCCCAGCGTATTGGCTCACGATAGAAATGTCATCTTCATGAGAGACGGACGACGCTTGTCTTAGTGGCGGCAGAAAATAACACTGATCCATTCCTGGTTTGGCACAGGCGGCAACTCCCCAAATATTTTTAGTATTTTAAGCTACACAGATGTTGAATATTTCACCATTCACAGATTTTATATAATGATTATCATCCGTGAAGTCTGTAACCGGTGCCAGGGAGTATTCCAAATTTCCCTCCATTTCTCTTGGGTAAATATGAATAAAGAATCAAGCTTGGCAATATAATTGGTCTGTAAATCTGTGCTGTGTAAATCAGCGGTTCTCGACTTTTTTTTCTGAAAGTGAAAATGATTTGCCAAACTGTTACAGTGTAAGACGAAATAATTACAAACATGGGTGTCGGAAAAGTTGATCAAATTAGAATCCGGTTTAGAATGCATTCAAATGAACTTGAAAGTTGTTTTAAGTCCTCCGTGTACTGCTGGATGCGGTTTCTTTTCACGCTGCCAGACATCATCCGCGGTATCACTCCTTTGATAGTCAGATCGAGAGGCCTTTCCACATTACCCGACTCCTTATCGTCCTCAAATGAAAAGTGTGTGCTCACGCAGATACAATAAAGAGATTGCGGTGAAGCGCATCCGCAGTGTTGCAGGAGTACGTTTCCTTAACTTCAGGTTAAATGTGTCAAAATACAGTGCAGGTGTATTGGAGGTGGACCATTAGTCTGTCAACGTAATCGTCTGCACACTTCCATCCCTCAGTGATGGCATTTGATGGGCACTCGCCTCGCTTTCGCAAATATACCATCTCTTAAGCAGGGGTTATCGTCCTGTCCTCCAAACCACATTCCACTGGTACCCGGTGGGGCCTGCATTGCCTTACAAAAAGATAATGGAATATAAAATTGTTTTTATATCCTCTCAATGTGCAGAGGCTGCGTGCAGAAGGCTTTCCCCGCCATTGTTTTAAGGCTCATGAATCTCCTAAATGTCTGCCGGCGATGGTGATGAACGCATCGCCAGGACATTTACACATCGTCTCACCTCATAACCTCCCCTCATTCGACCGGGCGGCCCACACTCCAGTGCTTAAGGTAGCTGAACGGTGCAGCACACTGCCTCAGATCGCTTCTGGATTTCCCCCAGTAGTGCTACAAAACAGCATATTTAATCTGTCGGACCCTTTGAGCCTGTCGGTCTACGGTCTGTGTCAAGCTGCTGCGTTTCGGTGGGGGTGTTGGTCTGTGAGTACATATGTGGGCAGATATCACGCCGAGAGGCACTTTGTAGGTGGAATACAAACTTTCTTACTTTTTCTGGAGTTATTTAAAGTTGTGTGCGATTACATGGGTGGCTTTGGCTTAGTTGGGAGAGTGGGTCATCTTCTGTTAACAAAGTTTGCTTTTGGATCCCCCATCAGGCCATCTCTGTATGTTGAACACACTGATCTCAACACTGCGAAAGTTCTCTGTGTTGTCATCACCATCAGTGAGTTGAACAATCATTTTAAGCTGCTTTAAAGAAGTGACGACAGAGGTCAAATGTTCTCTTTAGATAAAGGCTATTTTCCATTCTCCCATGCATTTGAACATTGTTGTAGGCTGATCGTGTTTGTTTGGTGCAGCTCCTGCATGTAGGCAAAGCAAAATAGTACATCAAATTTGTATTGATCCTCTCATATACTTTAAGTACTAGCAAAGCAACACGTAAGCACATTCCTCAGACTCGTCATGCTTTGATTTGTCAAACTTGAAGATAGTGTACCACTGTATCATGTATATGTTTATATTTCTCATTGCACGTGTTCATTTACCACTTAATTGTAGAAATAGTTTAAGCATTTATGAGAAGAATTTGGCAAATCTCTGAGCATATCTTGAAATCATGCCTGATCTCTCGCATAGCTGGCACTCGATGTGTGTCGGGATGTGTGAGTCGGTGATTGCAAGGTCCCCCTCCGCCTTGTTGACTGCCGTCCAGACCGGGTGACCTCCGGCCGACCCTGAGCCATTTGAAAATATGATTGTAATCCTTGTCAGGATTTGGCCTGGGTGTCTATTACCACTGTAATCTGTCACACTGGCATCCAATATTCATTTCACGTCCAGGTTAAGCTCCTCTTTCTGTCTGCACCACCCATCACCATGGGAAAGAAGCGAGATGGAGAGAGAGAGAGAGGGAGAGAGGGGGGGGGGGGGTCCAGGGAAGGTGTTGGCATGACTGAAGATAGAGAGAGAGAGACACAGAGAGAGAGAGAGAGGTTTTTGAAAGTGAGAGAGAGCACTACTTCAATCAAGCCCCTGGGTCGGGGTGAAGAAATCTATTGTGGAACACAAGGTCTCATTAATGCAGCAGGGATGGCTTTAACTCCCAACCTCCCAGTCCCACACATGCACATATAGCCTCGTATACATACACACACCTTGCTGAAGGACAGATAGAAACCTGAGGGAAAGAACAAGGCAGACGTAAGGACAGAGATTAGACATTACTTGGTAGAAGGTGGGAGCGATTCTGCATTACCGGTGCAAAGAAGTTGTCTCGGATGATTGTGAAAAATCCGTACTTTTGCTGATTTCATGCAAAAGTAATATTAAACATAAAATATGCCAATGCTGGTCAAGTAACTGAAATAATTATATTTAACTATATTAAAGTACAGTATGATGATATTTTTTGTTGTATTAATGATGAGGGGAATAATTCAGATACTGTAGCTTTTATTTATGGCAAAATATCATGAAAGAAAATTGTGTTTTTATACCAGATATTGAAAACTGGAGCCAGCAAGAACTGCTTAGCTTTGGCATTGATATGTTCCGTGACCAGCTCCTTCCAGTCCCTCTCCATCTGTCTTTGTCTGACTGTTGTGACACAAGGACACCGGAGGAAGGATAGTTCTTGGTTGGGTGGATGCTGCTCAGCCAACTGCGGCTGTGTGTGTCTGAACCAGGGTATTTTTTATTTTTTTATTTTTGTCCAGTCTTCTAACATACATGAATATCAAGTTTTAGTAAGTCATTAAATTTATTTCTGTTAAAATCTATATTAAACGATTGACACCAGTCATCACTGAATGTTTCTAATAGAGTTGATTTCTTATTGAAAGTGAGCAAATTAAGTGTTGTAAAATCTCTACATTACTTCTGTTGTTGAGTCCAGTCTTGTGATGCCCACGAATAGCATAAGAAATAATTCATCCTTGTTCCTTATTCTTGATTGAGATGTGTAAATACATTTAATTTTCCTTTTTAATAGAGAAAATGCACAGTTCTACTTTCCTTTGTAAAAGGCACACAAGTTCACACTGATTGCCACACCAGTTACTCAGATATTGCGAGCACCTCTCAAAATTCTTTTGTGATTTAATTAATTTTCAATTTACTTCTAATAATACTGCGTCGGCACAAATAATAAACCCCACATGAAGCGGTTAATGAAACAAAACTACTTAGTATTGATTTTAGGCTCTTCAAATCTCTGAATGTTGAAGTCAGGGTGTTTCAGATCCAAAATGCTCTGCAACTCTTTAAATACAAATTTTTAATGGAGAAAATGTATTAAGCGATAAAAACAAGTTTCTATGTGCAGCAGGTAGAATGTGTGTCATGCTTGTTTTGAAGAGGGTCTCGGTGTCAGTAAAGAAAAGCTGTAATGAATTAAATGCCACTAAGAGGCAAAGTCTAAAATCTATTTTGCAGTTTTTGTTCATTCGGTAAAGAACAACTATTGAAACTCAAAAAGGAAATTGCAGGCTATAGTTATCGTTTGTCAATCACAAGCAATCAGAGTGTGTTTCGAAGTCCAATATCACATGAAAAATACAATTTCTAACTTTTTATCCTGTCTTATTGTTCTTTTTCCACTTGATTTTATCTAAATGAGAAGTTATAATGAAGTATTTTCAGTTTGTCTTTTCATCTGTACTCTTCCTGTAGATCAGTGTCAAATGTCTGATGACTCACCCTACACTCGAGGGTACTTACTAATTCCCTTAACTATTACTAATGCAAAAACAACTTCATGGGTATCTCTTCTTTGCACCAAATTCAGCACTTGCTTCGGGGTTTGGCTCTGAAAAAATATCAATCAAATCTGAAATGTGCACCTTCGAAGAGCTTCCACCAACAAAATGTACAGAAATCAAATATCACTCAGATATTGTCTGACAGCCACAGAGGTTAGAGAAACAAGCATGTGACCTGTATATTGCTGGTATATATCCCACATATTGATGGGTTTATTGAGCCTTTAAGGCCTTTAACCCTTCCCAACTGCTCCCTGGGCACTGCTCTTAGGATGTGTGGTTAAAGGATAAATATGAATAGGATGGGTTCAATGTGGAGAAATAATTTCCCCTTGGAATCAATAACTTTAGGCTTGTGATCATAGGAAGCAATGAAATGACTTTCCATCCATTTATCCTTCATAGCTGCAGAGAGATTAAGGTAAACTTTGAGTAGTTCACCTCCCCACAAAGGGTGTGAAGTGTAAGCAAATAACACTCAGCATTTCTTTTCCGTTAACTCATGTCATGTTTAAAGTGCTTCTTCCTTTTGGGTCACTTTTAAAATGAAAGGTGTTGGAAAAGTCTAAAATGAAATAAAAAAAGAGCAGAGGAAAAAGAAAAGATGAGGCAAGGTAGAAACGATAGAGTGCAGATTCAATTTGCCACCTGGGTTCCAAGTCTGGGACATCTGTCACACAAGCGGATTGCTTTGATTGGTGTGAGCCCATCCATCCAGATGGCTTGTCGGCAGTTAGTAAATTTATATTCCCCCAAGTCCCCTCTTCCATCAGCGGTTTCAGTGTGACCAGGCCAAGGCTGTCGGCCATCACGGTCATATCTTATTTTAACCCTAATAATCTGCTCTTCCCAGCTTCCCTGTCTGTATGTATGTGTCCTCCTATCAATTCACTGTTAGTCCTGCGTCCAGCTTCTGTGACTGCTGATCCGAGAACAGAAACCAATCAAGAAAATCTCTTTGTGTGAGAAAAACCTTTTCACAGAAGGCTGAAGGTCATCACTTGTTGTGATACAGGAGGGAGTGTGTCATTAGTCTTGTGGACCACAATGTGGAACATGCATTCAGATAGAGGATTCTGAATAGTGGTGAGAAATGTATTTACATATTCTTCAATGTCTCGGCGAATATAGAAATATGCATGGAGGGAGGGATGGATGGATGGATGATGGAAATAAAACAGAAAAATACACTAAGATAGCCTCTGCCTGAATGGAATTCAAATACATTTTGAACTTTTTTTTAAACATGTTCTATATTTTTCATCAGGTTTTTATCAATATAAAATGCTCTTCGTATTCTTTAAACTCAGTTTTCTCAGTCAAAATCAAATGATCTTGAAGTTCTCAGGGCCGTACTGTGGGGTAATGATTGACACTTTTATGTTTAGAATTTGTATGTTCTCCTTGTTCATGGCCTCCACATTCTCTGCTTTCCTCCCACAGTCCAGACACGTGTGTTTGGGGGGGGTAATTACAAAATAAATATTGCCCTTAAGAATGATTCTGTGTTTATAGTCAGCTGCGTTCGGTACCTTGTGAAGGAATATAGGAGACGAATGGGTGAATGGAATACCTTTTCAGTTAACTAGTTTGATTGACGCCAGATTCAACATCAGTATCGTAGTGCTGACAGTGACCGATTGTGTGCGATTGAACTGTGGCAGTTACAGGCTCTCAGGATAAGATGGAGAGACGTCACATCTCGAGATAAGTGGCCAAAAAAAATGTGCCTTGTTTGCAGGTTGGATGTCTTCAGATCTTGTCAAATGTTGCCTCGGAGTGCATCAGCAAATTGTTCCCTCTAACACGTGTAAAAGGCTTGTTTGGCAAAACAAGTGAAAAACACTTCCCCGTGACTGAAACACTACAAATAATGCCGGTCTGCGGAGTGCAGCTGAATGAGATTAGGCTAATTCATTATCCACTACGTTGCAGCACTGCTGATTTTTATTCCTCTAGTCAGTTGGTTAAATTAGCCTGAACAGTTTGACAATAATGGGGACGACGCCAAAGGAATTTAGAGCAGCTTCCTGATGATTTGTGAAATCCACCCACAGCCACATACTTGCTGATATATGAGCACCCACCTGCACACACACACTCACACACTCACACACACACACACACACACACACACACACACACACACACACACACACTCACACACACACACACACACACACACACACACACACACACACACACACACACACACACACACACACACACACACACACACACACACACACACACACACACACACACACACACACACACACACACACACACACACACACACACACACGGACACTTGCTCCCTCACACTATCGCTCCACATCACAATGCTAATAATCGGATTAAACTGCCGTGTTTTGGGCGCCTCTATGGCATCTCTATTAGTGCCAATTTACCATGACCTATCCACTCCGGCGACCTCGCAGTGGGCTTTGTAATAATCTGCTGTGGCTGCCTTCCCCCCCCCCCCACCGAGGCCACTTATCATCACATTGGGATTAATAGGAACATCTCGTGTAATTACAGAAATGCTGCTGTTGTCGTGCCGAGTGCTGTCAATTGTTTTAATGTGTGCCAAGCCATTAATTTCGATATCGGAGCCCTCAGTGGCCCCGTACAGTAAAACACAGGAGTCTGATATTGATTTTCATGAGGCCGTATACTCAGCGCTTTATCTCCTTGCTCTTCTCCAGCAGACCGGTGAAGGTATCGATCTTCATAAAGGCAGTATTTTGTTGTTAGGCGGGAAGCGGGGGAGACGGTAATGAAAGGTTCTTAACCTGTGTGTTCGGGGGGGAGGGGGGGTCACTGGACCACTGGCCAGGCCTGCCAGGTGCTACGCACAGCAGATTTTCAGTGGCTCGGCCACAGGGATCGATAGGGATACATCTTTGTCTGATTACAGGGATGTACTGGTGGGCACGGCAGTGTGTGTGCATGAATGTGTGTGTAACAGCTCTCGCTGACCATCACTTCTGCCTTATTAGAAGAGTTTAACCTCAGATTCAATATAATTACTGTCATGAACACACCAAGAACTGCGTTCAGCTTTTTCTCTTACAAGGCTTCACATGTTGTAGGTCATAATGTGACTTTTCTATTAAAGGTAAAAAAAAAAAAAAAACACTACCTTTCTCTGGGCTGAAGGTGACATATGACATTTTATGGTTATATATAAACTAAACGTTTTTTTTTTTTTTTTTTTTAATATTGAGTATGCTTTAGTTTTTCAACAACTTATGTAAATTATATTTTTAGGTCTTAATAGTGAGATGAAATTTATTTGACTAATCTGACACTTCAGTCTTTGCTGTTTACTTATGAATTAAATTCACATCTGCAATAAAAGTCATGTAATTATCCACAATGTAACACACATATCAAGTGCTTTTGCTTTTTAGAGCGTTAAAGTGATGAAGATTTTTCTTTATAACTGAGTTTGTGTATAGAAGGAATTCATTTCTAATAATGTTTTTTTAGGGACTTTTTTAAGATTTACATCTTTATATCTGAATTATGATATTAAGAAACAAAAATGTATAAAAGAGGTAGGAGACACAATGACTGTTGTGTACATCTCATTATCATTACTGCTGGACATGACATACCTTGAAAACTCAAAAAGCCACCAAAAAGCATAGAAATAGAGCTTTGCATTCACATGTCACCATCCCATCACAGACACGATCTACCAGCTTGCTGAGTGTCATTTGTTGACAATTCTACAGTCATAAAATCTAAAGCTATCAATACATTGTAAATGCAAGGGAAAAGATAAATATTCCCACCAATAAAGAGTACAATTATGAATATGCATCTTCTCTTCTAAATTTAGATCTAAATTTATATTTCAAAGGGGGCACTCTACCTTCAATATTGTGTCTTCCTCCCTGAATGAACGTTCCCAACAAGCCGCCACAATGCTGTCAACCGTCCCGCATGCCAAGTGTGTTTTTTAGAGACTGTCCACACCCCCTAAGCACGCATAACTGTCGCTGATGAGTTATTACACATCTGTCTGTGGATACACAGTGCACCAGATGCTGCAGTTAATGGCACACCTAACCTCCCACCATGAGATGGTATACTAAAATCTAAGTGGAATTTTCCACCGCCAGCCTGCCTTGGTTCTTTAACCCCCCCCAACCACTGCTGTTCAGTGTCGGGGGGGGGGGGGGGGGGGGGAAGCCTGCAGGGGATCGTCCAGACAGGATATTAATGGGGCCCTCCAACAGTCAGAAGCCCTGACAGAGCCCTGTTTCATTGTCACCTTGCCTTGGAGGACAGAGAGAAACTTGCAAAGCTTATTAGCAGAATGGCGCCGCTTCTCTCTCTAACTTAGTCGATCTCTGCCTCGCTGCTTCGTTAGACTGTCTTACATCAGTCGCCTGCTCCGCTTGCTGTTTCCACATCACTTTGCCGCACTTTCCCCCTCCACACACACACACACACACACACACACACACACACACACACACACACACACACACACACACACACACACACACACACACACTCGCAGGGTGACATCTTCCACCTAATCAAGTAGTGGATTATCTTGTCCTGATAAATTGGAGCTTGTAGCACTTGAAAGGTCCTCGTGGAGGAGTGCCTCCTCCCCCTGACAGCTAGATCGAGCCCCCAGGGAGCAAAGAGAGAGAACATTGCCTGGTAATGATTTGTGGTAAATCGGACAAATGTTTTTGGAAAGACCTCTTTCAAGCTTTGGGACTGATGAATTTACAGCTTGCGAGGAGAATCTGAAAACTGCAAGAGAAATTCCGAGTTAAGAGAGCAACGTGACTGTTTTTCTAGCTTGAACTTAACACAACATTAAAAGCCTACCAACATTTGAGATGCTCGTTTTGGGAGTGAAAATCCTGTGTTGGTTAATCAAGTTGTACGAAGCGATACTTGCCTGTATTTTTCTGCACTTTTGTAAAGTATTCTCATGAAATCAATTAACGCAATTGATTTGTTTTCACATAGAGCGTACTGTTTATATGACTCCAACACTGGCAGGCAGGGGATTGTTGACATCTTACAGACTGTGAATGACATGACATGATATTTGGAGTTGTCGTGTGCCAATGCAATAAAATCACTCTGATGACAAGTTAACGGAGGAGTTGTCAGATCTTTAAAAATAAATCCGTGACAAAAGGCTTTGCAGCTTCAGATGTTCTGATGTGAATTCACGGCTTTAAAAAAAAAACAAACCCAAATACAAAACTTTGCTAATGAGGTGTTTGGATTTGAGACCTAAGAGGCCTTTCTCACACTGAGGTCTCTTAACCCCACAAGCCCAAGACTATTTTCCACCTGAAGAAATATCCTCAAAATTCAGTCAGAAATATCATCAACTGGAGGCCAAACTTAAGCTTGGGTTCTATAGATAAGAAACACTTGAGACTTTGGAAGAGTTTGAGTTCCAATATGTCCGTACTTGTCAAGTCTATGGAGGATTTCAACAACTTTTCAGCTTTAGTTTCACCTAATAACAATCATTTAAGGTGTTTATGTGCCAAAGTTATTAAACAGAGATGTTAAAATAGAAATCCATCATGTTATACCAATTTTAGCAATAGTCTTACCCAGCATCCTCAAGGATCTTGCTATGAGCTGCATCTTAAATTACATTTTACTGTGATCAGGTGAAAATGACCTCCTCCTTTATTTTATCTTGGTACAGCTAACAGTTCTTCATTCCTTCCTCTTCTTCTCCTTTTCTTCCTCTGCTCTCTTTCTGTGCAGGAGAATCCTTACATGTGTAACAATGAATGTGATGCCAGCACGGAGGAGCTGGCCCACCCTCCAGAGCTCATGTTTGACATCGAGGGCCGTAATCCCACAACCTTCTGGCAGTCCACCTCCTGGAAGAAGTACCCCAAGGCGCTCCTCGTCAACATCACACTATCTTGGAACAAGACCATTGAGCTGACTGATGACATCGTCCTCACCTTCGAGTCAGGCCGGCCAGAACAGATGGTCCTCGAAAAATCGCTGGATTACGGGCGGACCTGGCAGCCGTACCAGTTTTACGCCACCGACTGCCTGGACGCCTTCACAATGGAGCCCAAAACAGCGCAGGACCTGACTCAGCACACCCTGCTGGACATCATCTGCACAGAGGAGTACTCCCGAGGATACGTGTGGAAGTATGACAAAACTGTGCGCTTTGAGATCAAGGACCGCTTTGCACTGTTCGCCGGACCTCGGCTCCACAACATGGCCTCGCTTTACGGACAGCTGGACACAACCAAGAACCTGCGGGACTTCTTCACCATAACCGACCTGAGAGTCCGCCTGCTCCGGCCTGCCACGGGAGCTACCATGGTGGATGAGAACAACCTGTCCAGATACTTCTATGCCATTTCCGACATCAAAGTTCAGGGCAGGTAAGTCACAAGCTCTTCTCAGCTTATGGGGTTGATTTAACATTTGGTTTCCAATTGAGAAAATGTTAACTGAACCAGTATATTGCACATTTTATGCGTGGACCTGGAACCAGCCAACTGAAGTGGAGAAAATAGAGTTTCCTGATACAGTTTGGGGGTTCCTGTCAGGTTGATCGAGCAATGATCAGTCGTATCTCAAAAAAACAACAAAAATTTGGTGGCTTAATAAATCAGCAATGTTCTACACAAATGTTGTGACCACAGTACAGGTGCCTAACGGTGGAGAAAAATGTGTTTACCGTTAACTATTGTTTCCAATTAGTGACAGTGGATCTATAATGATGTGCAAGGTTCACTCGTTGTCAGCATGTCTTAATTAACCGAGCTGCTCACGCTTTGCTGAGGCACTCTATTTTGGACACCAAATTCACTCAGCTGTCTATTAGTCCGTGGAAGGCACTGGATGTAGCATTGCAGCCGTCAGGTCACTGCACGTCGTAATTGGCACTTGATTTACAGATTCCACAGAGGGTCATATAACATGAAAACAAGATGCCATTATACTGTTAGCAGAAAGACCGACAAAAGCTTCCCCCGCTTTCTGACGCTACTACAAGAGTCACTGGGGCATAGTCTTAAGTGAATCTGTTTTACACTGTGCGGTTTCCCATTTTAACAGATGTGAACGTGGTTACGGGGGGTGAAGGAATGGAGATTTAATTACTCTTGTTTTGCTCTTTGCACATGAGAGAACCATTGTATTGAAACGTGGAGTACTCGAACGTCACTGCAATCTGAGGGAATGGTTAGAAGCGTGGAAGACGGGCTGCTCGGAGATGGGCGTGTGGAGACGAGTACAGATAGGGAAACTAGCAGTTGTGTCTCAGCAGTTGAAGATTACTTTTCATTACCAAGGCAGTTGTGTGGAAAAACTGAAACACCAGACAGCAGCTGCTGTCATCCCCACCCGACACTGATTGATACATAATTATAGTGTAATATGTTTGCTGCTGTCTCATTATTTGCATTAATATTGTCAAAGGCCCTCAAGCAATGTAATGAATCTCTAATTTGTTGGTTTTCTTAATATGCCATTAAAAGAAAGTACAACCACCGGACACATCACTCCAATGCACAGTAAATGGTCAGGCACCCTTGAGCAAAAGGGGCTATGATAATGAATGTCTCACTCGGAAATGGAATTTTTGACTTTTCCCGTGATTGAGAAGGTCATTCAGCAAAAATAACTGGAGGGAATTCGCCAACACAAAAGAGCCGGACAGGGCATCTATTCAGCACATACTGAAACAAAGAATGCTGTCACATACACAGATTATTTATTCGATCTGACTAATCATGACCCAACTCATTCATCCCTATGGGGCTGTAGATTTGAGCGATGGCTTTGCGGTACCATTGGGCCGCGGTCGTTTACCAGCCTGCTGTTTTTAGAGTGACGCTCGCTTGAGAAATGTTCCCCACTGTTTACCAAAGGTAACACACAGTTCATCCATAATGAGATACACTCTACACAGAAAGGATTCACCCCCCCCCCCCCCCCCCCCTCCTGTGGCGAATCACTGCTCAGCCCCTTTCTCCATGCGTCGAATACGAGACATAAGCTCCTTAACCCCTCGAATACAGTTGTGTGAGACTCGCCGAGAGACATTTTGCAGGGGCAGTGAGAGTGAATCCGGCATATTTCACTGTGCTGGCCTGAGTTACCATCCGCCGGGATCAGGAGGGAGAGTGTGTGTGTGGATGGAAATACAGTAGTGCAGCTTCTCACTGCTTGCTGCAACAGGGTGTGAAAAACAAAGAAAGGAACCGAAGCTCTTTGCCAAAGTAGGTCAACCTAGAAAAGAAAGGAGAAGCACTTTTTTTTTTTTTGTGCGCAGAAGTAGTCCTCCTTGCATCTGTAACAAGTTGTTACAAGGAAGCCTGAAGTATCATGCATGACCATTCCATTATGGCTGATTACTGGGAAGGACCAGACCGAAGGCGCAAGGAGGAGAAAAAATCGATATAGAGGATTTCAAATCAGACCAGGCATGGTGCTGTGAGATGGTTGTGAACAATGCATACTGGCTGGTGACTTAAATGAATTTGACACCCTCATTGTTTCTGTGCATCTGCAGTACAGATGTGCGGAGAAGGAAAGCACAGAGAGTTGGGAGGATTTTCTAATTATCCACCGTGTGACTTTGAAATAATTGCTCTGGCTCGTGCTTTACAGTAACTATAGCCTGCAATTCCTTTTCCAACTGTGTCGTCTTCCCCCACCCAAAGCCCACCCTGCACCCCTCCCCTCCCGCCTGCCTGTGATCAATATGGTGTAATTAAACCTGAAGAAGATTCAGGCGAGTAAAGGAGCTCTTTCTCGCTCTCAGATCGTCTTCTCTTGTGCTGTCTGTCTCAATTCATTTCTCTTTTTCTAATGGTCTTTGTGTTCCAGGATTAGTGTATGTAGATAATTATAAGCTCAGTTTAAACACCATAAACCTACAGATAAACTTACCACCAAACCATAAAAGCAATAGGAAAACATGTCGATGGAGGTTATTTTTTCTAATCACAACTGTTGTTTTTAATTGGGAAAATCTATCAAGAGAATCTTTTTTTTTTTTTTTTTTTTTTTTTTAAGTAACCTTTGATTCCAGAATCAAATTGTTCTATGCTCTATTAGTTTCAAACCTGTCCCCCTTATCATCAACAACATATCCAGGTTGTTTCTTGCTTCATTGAACTTCTGGCAGTATAAAGAACATTTGTTTTGCAAATCCGCCCTTGCCTCTCTTGCCCCTGCGGTACTTGTCATTCACTTGCTGAAGCATATACCGTGTGTGCTATGGGATATTGCTGGAGAATGGGGAAATAACCTCGGGGTCCACAGTCACACTTTCTGCAGAGCAGACAAGTACTTCTTTTAAAAGAAGCAAACTGGTTATTTGAAACACTAACCTTCTTTGTTCTGGGCCCCCTTCAGCCTAATGTAAGGAAAGCCTCAATGATGATCAAGCAACGTATTCAACTATTGCTCCGGTTCAGTCATAGCTTTAATTCTGGAAAGATCATTTGGAAATGTGAAATGGGCTCCACTTGGTGTCTTCATCTACTTGTTACACATCCTGATAATAATGCCAGAATGGACCCAAAATTCATCACATTTACATTCAAACAATTTTCATGTTGTTTTTTTTCTGATAAACCAGTGAAAGTAATTCACTTTAGACGACCTTCACAAGAGTTTGATTTAAGAAAAAATGTTTTGTTATTTTTTTAATGTTCATGTGAGTTTGTTTGTCCACCAGTATTCAGCTTAATTCTAATGTTTGGACAAATAAAATATCAGATATGAAGGGTTCATGGTCTTTCTGTCTGGGGGACTCCAAGGTGGGAAAAAAGAAAAGAAAAGTTGTGAATCACAAGCTTAACACATGTAATGGGTTGGAAAATATGATTTCATGTGAGCTATTGTTGGTGCAATGTAAAAACAAATCAGTGTCTTCTGGTAATTTTGCTGGCACTATATCAGTTTTATTATAGGAAGACTGTTTCATTGTGTTTACAGTAAACCATTGATCGTAGTGTTTTGCCAACCGCATTATTATTCGCTGTCAGAAGAAACGGCTTCAGAAATGTAATAATGTGGTCTATGGGCTGCATGAGGGAGCTCAGGCATGACTCACTCAAACCTGTTATCAACCCGCCTCTGGTGAGGTTAGAGTCGGGGTGTTGTGGATCATGTTGATGCCAGATTTTGAGAGGGTGTAGGAATGGAATATAGTGGTGTTGCATTGATTTCTAACTTATTTTCTTGCAACGATCCATTGTGTAAGACAAGTGCAGTGGAAGAGTTGTAGTAAGTTTACATTGATCAGAGAAAAATGTGTTTTTGGGCACATTAGTCATTTTAATAATTGCATTTTGTGTAAAACAAGAAGTCGACAGTTGTGTTTTTATTGCAATGTTGTGCATTATTGAGGATGAATCATCACTAAGGGAATGTCACTGCTGTATTATATTTCTGCATCAAACCCACAGTACTATAACAAACTGGCACGGCACCCAGTGGTGCAATAAAGGGAAGTCTTTGATGTTAAAAAAATAAAAAATAAAAAATACACCATCTGTAAAGGATTAGATACTTCATCTCTCTCACAATGCACGGGTCACAGTATTGGTGCATCCTAATTGCTGTGTAGTTTTGTGCATGTGTGCTCCGGATGCAGCTGTTCCAACTACAGATCAGCAATTTGGTGAGTGATGGCTCCATTGGAACTCCCCAAAGGGAGGAACAAACAAAAAGTCGATCTGCTTCTGTTCTCTCTCTCTCTCTCACCCCCCCCCCCCCCCCCCCCCCTCTCTCTCTCTTCCTCCACAGTGCTGGGCTTGCTCTTAGACCTGCCTGTAGTAGACAGATAATCTATTTGTGCTAATTTCATGTTTCTTACTGCCCACTTCCCCCTTGAATAAGTCATTCTCCTTGTCTCCCCTCCTTAGTCCTTCTCTCTCTCTTGCTCTCTTTGCTCGCTCTCTCTATCCGTGCTACCATAAGCATCTATTTACCTCGTGCTGCGCTCTGCATTTCAGCCTTATTTCTCGAATCAGCAGTCTGCAGTAGTCATTGTGTGGGAGAATGCCGCCTTTGTGGGACAGGCCAAGCGACTGGTCCAGATAACTCGGACCATCTGTTAACATCCACGCCACATGTTAGTTTAATGGCTGTAATCAAATGACCCAACAGCCTTTTTGTTAGTCCAGCAGAAATGAGTTAAGAGAGCTATTTCCGGAGTCAATGAGGCTGTAAGTCAAAATGTGTAATATACGTCTCTGCTGATGACAGCGAGGGGTACAGGGGTGACCCATTAACCAGGATGCAGGGAAATAGTGATGCGGCTGCCACTCACAGGCCAGAGTCATTATGGGAAGGGTTTGTGCACATCCGTCAATCTGTCACTTGGCTGTTCACAGTTCCAACTATTGAACTGGTCGAGTTTACACAAAGAGGGTAGGCCAAAAGAATGTTTTCTCTTATCAGTCAGTCTGTTCTTAATAGTATTTTATATCGCGCTGCTGACAGCTATTAAACTTTAATTTCATAGTACTTGTTATGCATGTACATTACAGATGATTGTCAGCGATAATAAGACAAAAAAAAGTAAATACACGCCAAGAAATGTTAGAGAGAATATTTTGAAATTGATCAAAATAAACTTGTAGATAAAAAATACTATTATCGCATGATACAGTTTGATTTGCATTGCATGAGGCAATGCAGCAATATCAGGTCGCGAATCATGTTTTTCTTTAATGCACTGCTTGCACTCAGTGTTGAGCTTTGGCCTTGTCCCTTACAGACAGAGACTTGTACAAATTATCTCAGTCCTTTAATAATATTAAATGGTGTAGATGGATCTTTGGAATTTCATGTTGAGGAAATGTTGTGATAAATGGTTCAGCATGTCCAGGAATCAGTTTTATCCAGTGGCCACCAACAACACCGCAGAGTTAAGCCCTGTTCAAAGGGTCAACAGATAGATTTGAGATGTTGTGATTTAACAGGCCACTCGCAGGCGGCTTATGAGACAAAGGACCCCTGGGAGCGTCCACGTAAACCCTGTGAACATCCATTTAATAGAAAGCCTTGACACTTTGATGGAATTGCTAACAACTCACTGACATCACAGGAGGTCCTGACGAAACCAATCTTTTTTTTTGTAAGTTTCAGAAACACTTTTCACAGTATTTTACAAGCTCATATATATAATATATAATTAAAAAAAATTTATTTTTCTTCGCTGCTCTGGTTTACTCACCTTCTTACTTCAAAGTGTGCAGGTAAAGATTTCTGGATGGATTTTTTTTGGGGGGGGTGTTGTTGGGCTGCGTGTTTTGAATTGGTGAGCATCATGTGCTTTTCTGTCTATGTCGGTCTGCAGAGAGATGAAGTGCAGGGTGGTTGATGATTTGGTGTAGTTCTTACTGTTTCTCTTTGAAGGTTCATGTTTACCTTAGAAGATTTTGTAACTTTGTTATGAGATCTGCTCCTCCGTCTTCAACTGGCTTAAAATGAGATGGCAGTGTGAACATTCCTGTAAAGAGGACTGAGAATTTTGAAAAAGTCCCATCCCGTCACTGTGTAAACAGTTACTGGAAGATCTCAGCCAACTTCCAACTTATTCCTACTTCCATCAAAAACCAACATCACTCCTGTCTTCTATCCAGGCCATTTCTTTCCCTCCTGCCTTTGATGTTCCTTCTTTGGGTTCACGCTCCTGCTTTAGTTTCCCAGCTCCAGGAGCTCAAAAGACACTTCTATCCATCCGAGCGGAAACTTTCTGTGTGTCTTCTGCTTCTGTTGGAAGACTGCTTCAGAAGGCTTTCAGATCCTTGGAAAGTGTGGAGGCTGGACACAAGTGGGTTTGGCCAACGGAATATCTTTGGACGACCCTCAGGCTGCGCAGAGACAGGAACAAGTTAGCAAACAGATATATCATCCATATTACCACGTGCATTTCCCCCTTTTTAGTTTGCATCTGCTTTGACATCTCCCTCTTTAAGACACATTGTTTAAAATACTTAAATGTGTTTCCAGCGCTTTCACTTGTGTTAGGTATTTGCTATTCACAGTCATTCACTCAAACATGTGACCATGTTGAGCCAGCTGTCGGGGCGTGCGCCTATGTGAGCAGTATTAATATAGAAGCTGGCGTCCCCTATCCAATTAAATAGAGATTCCCAGCTGCAACAACTTCCCTCCCCAAGCAATGCACATGTGAACTGTGAGGGTAAAGGAGAAAAAAAAACAAAAAACATTGCAAGGGCAGATTTATTTGGCCACATCAGACAGTTGTCACCACGTCCATGTCCTCCGTGACAATGGACACATTTTTGAACAGTGGTACAAAAATACACTGCGTGGTGATAGTTTACCTGTCAATCAAGTCTGGATTCAGACGCTTAATTAGCCTCTGTTAAGAAGAGAGTTTTCAGCCCTGCCAGTGGCATTGGTCTATTTGGGATCTTGACCCTTGGCTGGAAGGATGAACCATCTTTGGTCGAGAAGGAAATATCTATTAAAAGAAAATATATATATAAAAAAAAAAAACAATGACCACATGATCACCCAGCACATGAGTGTGATTTTATTCACTGGTTTTAATACTTGCACCATCCATGGTATTTTAGTTTTATGGCTAAATATATTTTCAAGAAAAGTAAAATATTGTATAAGGCAGTGTTTCATAAACCTGGTCATCAGGGCCCAATATCCTTCATGTTTTCCTCCCATCTTTCTGCTTTAGCACAGCACTCCAGATTCAAATGAATTGGTTGTTATCAGGCTTGATCATCACTCATTTATTTTAACCAGGCCTTTAAGCCCTGCATTGAGAAACAGTGATACAAGGTATTCAATTCTTCAAAGTTTGATTTTAAGAATAGGCTTTCCCCACACTGCCTTCCACGCTCACATACAAATGATGGGCTGAAAGAAGGATGGATTTTGACTGCTTAGTCTCTGTTTGCTGAATTGCCCTTTTCCAAAGACAATCCAGCTTAAACCTATTGTACTGTACTTTCATAAGGTCCCTGCTATTTCTCTTTTATAAGAATAGATTTTTTTTTAACACAAACAACAGTGTTTGCTTCCTGCTGCTCCCTGTCTGAATGAAGAAACTGCAGCTGAAGCGGTGTTTATAAAGAAGGCTGCTTATAGAAATCTCTGTAGGCGTAGTTTGTGTGAGGAAAAGGAGCCAGGTGAAAGTGGCAATTTTGTGCTTCAGAGAGAAATAATGCTTTAAAATTACAGTTTGATTTTTGAAGCAGGTTAAAGATTACTTGTGTGAAAAGTGGCAGTCCAAACCAGGGTCGGTGGTAGGATACACGATATGTTTCCTGAACTTTAAACAAACAACTTTTATTTTGTTCTACTGGATGGATGGATGGATGGATGGATGGATGGATGGATGGATGGATGGATGAACTCTTGGAGAAACTATCTCTGCACTTTGTGAAATGATAACATTCAGGACTGACATTGTAGAACTGTTTGTGTTTGTGTGATGACTTTCCTGTCTGAAACAAAACAAAGAAAAGTTGTTAGTAAATAATACAAAGCATACAAGAATTGTGTCCCATCAGTTCAGTTGCACTAGTTCTTGTCCGTGTAACATCGCATTTTTATCTTATGACTATAAGATTAAAATAAAGTCCACTGGGAGATTTATGTACAAATAAAATCAAATGATAAGCCACTATATCAATGACATTGGACACCTCAGAAGGTGCATGAGCCAATCCCTTCATATTTATCACAGGCGAGAGGAATCAACCAAGTCCAGAGATATGAGGAGCAAAGCAATGGGTGACATGAGAGATTTTATCATCGGAGATGAGAACAGGAGGCACCTTCGCCTCAACAAATCCCTCTCTCCTTCTCGGAGATGAAGCTAGATTTATTTTTCACTCTATACGACGAAGTTTACTCTTGAACTCGATACGACACGGCTTGTTTTCCAGAGTGCCGCATTGCTGATAATGCAGATCCCGTACCGATTTGTCTCTCAATGGGTTTGCCATTATTAGTGGACAGCGCGGACAACAAATTGAATTTATGTCTCGGCGTGGAAGACTGCACTTCTGATGTGACCTGCGTGACGAGACAATTCATGCTTCACTGGTGGACTGTAAATGGGACGTGGCAGCTCCACATACAGCATTTCTGTGGCCGTGTGTTCAGGTCATGTGCACTCCTGAAAACACATCCTCCAGGCAATGTCTATGTTGTGTTGCATCAATCAAATGTGCATCACGGTATAAGGAAATAACTCAAAGTCCCACATTTCAACACATATATACAGATAATGCACAAAGCATGTTTGATAATGTTACATTAAAATCAGGTCTTTCCCATGGGGTGCAATGGGCCATTTTCTGATCCAATTTCTCACAAAGCCTGTTTTATCCTCAAGCCAGTGTGTACAATGTCTTCTATTGTTGCTAGGAAAGGGGTCTTGGGTGCAGGAACCCAGTGTATCGGAGGCTTTTTCTGACTTCCTCACTGTCTGAAGAGCACATTCAACATTCATGCCGTGACCCATTTCATTAATGGAGGGGAATTTTCGCCGTGTCTCCGCCCAGCCTTCGTGGGCTGCAACCACCCTCATAATGGGCCTTCCTGTCAGGGTTTCATGACTAATCCCCCCGTTGACCTCTCCTTCATTCGCAGCCCCCACCAGCAGATTGATGGTTTGGTAACTGGTTTGAAGGTAGTGGGAAGGAGGGGCATTTGGGTTTTGGTGAGCAGCATCCAGAAAAAAACAAAACATAAACCCACTCCCAGACCTACTTCAAACCCAGTTCTGAATCACATTTTGAACCATTACGCATTGTAAGCATGAAATAGGGGGCCGCATCAGCAGATCTTTGATCGTAATTCAGATTTAATTGGATGTGATTTAATGTGTTATAAATACACAGGTTATTCTAAGCGTCTACAGCACTATTGTTTCCAAAGTTTGAACCACATCCTTGACCCTTTTAGCTTCATGATGAATTATAGTCATTGTCTTACATGAATATGTTTTTTTCTCTATTGTCCTCCTCCTTTATCGCTGCTCAGTTTTATTTTTGACCTACTCTGAATTCATCCTTTGTAGATAGATTGCTCCGTTTAGCATGGAACTGGATGAGCGCAAACACAGACGTACTCTAACATGTCACTACTCTTCAAAATGCCCTAAAAATAAATTACGCAAACTAGCATCACATCCAATTACATCCATCGTCGTTTAGCTGAATCCTGACTCTGCAGTTTTATCGTAGCAGTTAGTTAGAAACTTTAAATTGTTGGCGGTGAACATTAAATAGAACATAAGGAAGTCAGAGCTTTTCTTTCAGTCGGCCATTATCTATTTTCTTGTCTGGCTCAAGAGTTGCCCTTTTTGTGCCATAAATCAATACCGTATTAAAGCACTGTGTTGCAGCCAACAAAAGCAGTGATCTTATAACAAATGCTTACATCTGCAACTTAAAGACTTATCGATGTGAGAGTAGCATATGATGATGACCTGACACTTGAGGAGCCAACGAACCTGGAGCTGTTGTCGTTCCGACTCCGCCGCCAGAGAGAGACAGTTATGACTCAGTGGCTCATAATCTGAAGTACCGAAATGATCTGACCATCTTCTCATCAGTGAGGCGTCCCGCAGTGCGAGCCATATCGGCATGGGCGACATGAGAAGAGCGTCTCGTCACTGTAGAAAACACCATATGGCTGTATTTCCCTCTCGCAAACCCGAGCAGATACAGCATTTCTAACAGAGGGCGAGGTGTTGACAGCGTCGTTGTGCCATTTCTGTTTGTCCAACTTACCTCGCGTGCACGCATCCACACAGACACACACACACACACACACACATTGATGAGGTCATGAAACCTCCCCGAGCGAGATATTTGATTCTGATCAGAAGAAGACGGGGGAGTGATGAATAAGGAAAAACGGCCTGATAATGGGATCATTGAGTCATGAAAAGTGGTTGTGAACGCGTTATCTTTCACAGAGAATGCAATGAATGCCGGAGCTCATTATGTGTGGCCTCCGATGGCGCTCTCGCCTTCAAGCAGAACAGTGGCACATAATAGAGCTGCAACTGACAAAAGGAGAGAAGAATACAATCAAACAAAGAAAAAGTGCGGGATGCAGTTTTCCAGACCTTTGCTCGCTTAGCAAAGCAATGTAACTTAGTGGAGCACGATGATGTGGAGTGATGGATGACAGATACGTTATTGATAAAGTGATGCTGGGAGCCGGACACTCTTGTAGCGGTTAGCACTCTCGCATCATACTGAGAAGGTCATAGATTCATGTACGGATTGGGTCGGATGGGCCCTGTCCGTGTAGCGTGCTCTTCCAATGCATGGATCTTCTCCAAGTACTTGAGTTTATTCCCAAAGTCAAAAAACATATCTGTTTAAGCTTAATTGATGATTTAAATTACCATGGAAATTACCAATGAATTTGTTTTTTCTTTGTTGACCAGTTGGTTGGTTTGTTAGTTGGTTGGTTGGATGGTTTGTGCATTTGTTGATTTGTTAGTTCAACCTATATTTAAATCGATCAGTCATTACACACTGATTTTGAGATACAATAATGACCTGGCAAAAGGCAGGAACCTATTAAGGAGAGGGGAGACGGGGCTAAAAAGTCATTCACAATTAAAATTATCAATGGATTGCTTTTATCAGTAGAATTACACAATTGTTCAATGTCAATATAGACAACTACTTCTCAATTCATGAATAAAACAATGAGGTGGCATTTATTGTCAAGCGCTTTTGTATTTGAAAGGAGTCCAGTGCTGCAAAGCAATCAGAGATGTAGGTTTATTCCTGTCAGAATGAACATCTAAACTGAGTGTGTTATGGTTGTAACTTAAACATTTGGGTGATGCAACCTATAACACTGAACAAGATAAAATGATCATGGATGGATGGATGTTGGATGGATGGACCTACAGTATTTGGACACAATTCCATTAAAAGAATATTTAAAATTTCCTTTAAGCTATGGTATTGTTATAAACATTCAATT
Organism: Blennius ocellaris; assembly: GCF_963422515.1. NCBI lineage: Eukaryota > Metazoa > Chordata > Actinopteri > Blenniiformes > Blenniidae > Blennius > Blennius ocellaris. The sequence continues at coordinate 20,655,617 of NC_137668.1, read as the reverse complement.
TAAAAGTTACAGCAACATATTTTTCACCTATTCAGAAAACGTGGCTCTATTTTTGTCTGCTATTTGCCGATCATTGTCAGTAGAAAGGCTTACGATGACTCTGATCTGAACTGGTTATGTTGATATGCTGCAGATTTTACTTCTGTCTTGTGAAATATTTCTCTCATCTTCATTAATTTTGCTTGCTCTAAAGTTCAGTGATTCTATGTTGAATAATAATAATAGAGCCTCAACATGACAGGGTTGATTTTTTTTTCTTTTCAGCATTTAATAAACAGAAGATAATATAATTATTTGTTACTGTATAATGCCATGACCAAATTATGTGATTTAAGATAATATGTCTTGTTTCAGTTTATTTTATATTGCAAGTAATACATAGCTGTTGTTAATGGTTAAATAAATAAATTATCTTTCTCGTGTTTTGGGCCTCTCATTGCATGTGCATATCATATATAACATAAATGAATATATGAAAGTTGATACAAGTTTTTTCTCATCATGATTTATTCAAATCATGAAATGTCCACATAGACTACATCACCTTCAAATCTATGTCCTGAAAATCAGATAGACCATATCTCAAAATTTCAGACAAATCTTTTCAAGCTAAAGCCACAGTCATCACAATGAAGATGCAAAGATGAATAACAATTACCTCTTCCAAGGATATTACAGCTATTTAAGACGTACTTCTATCTTCAGACTCCCTTGTCCTCTCAATTCTCACGTTATATATTTGCCCTAAAATAAAGACCAGTAACCTAAAATTTCACACGTCTTTTTCCAAGATGTTAAATCACAATTACATCACCTCCTAAACCACCAGCTGCAGCAGCCGATCTGCCACGATGAAGCCGTTTTACTCATAAAAAGAGGATTTTTTTTTTTCTTCACACATGTTCATTGCAGTACAGTGTTTTTTTTTTTTTTACATTAATCTCTAAAGCATGCACGTCCCTCTGTAAATTCGAAAGCACAGATTTGGGATCACTGCTTTCTTTCTGATTTAAACACACACAAACTGTGTTCCTCTCTGTAAATCTCCTGGTAGCGCACACTCGCACCTGCACGGCCTCCTCCGAGCGGGTTCTCTACATCTCCTGCAGCCCATTAATCACCGGGAGCCTTCGCAGCCTCTCATTTTATACCGGGGAAACATTTGGCTCCAGCAGGGCCTCTTGGTTTCAACACATGGCCGCAGTCACCATGCGGGCTTCTAATGACCCTCGCCTGGGGTTCAAGTAAGAAAAGAGTTGCCACAACTGCTCAGAGTTAACCCTACCACTGGCTGGGAGTCTGCCAGCCTTTACTGTAATTACACCTGCGCTGAGGGTCCTACCCGGGTCTCAGATTGTGGCCCCTGATGGGTGCAGCCGTGGGACATGTCTGCTCCAGACACTGGGATTAGGTAACAAAGGAGGTGGTTGCCAGAGTTTAACAGTGACATTAGCAGGAAGCGGCAAGATAAAGGACGACAATTATAAAGTCCGGATATTTTGTTGTTTCTCTGTTTTTCCTGTCTTTGCAAAAAAAACAAAAAAAAAATGTTTTAGCTGCTCATCCGTGAGATTGCCTGTCAATGAAATAGTTACACCGGCAATGATTCCCCTTTGTTTTTTTTCCTTTGATTCATCCCACAAACATTCCTTGTGCTTCAGGTGATCAGACCATTGACAGCAGAAAAATAGATGTCTGTTAGTACGAAATGTCAGGTTATTGAAGGGAAAGTGTGTGGCTGCTGAGGAGACAAATGCTTGAAGTCAATCTCATTTTGCTCAAATATACAGACTCCTTTTCACACATACTATACACATTTTGTGATAGCATAACTTGTCGGGGTCCACTAATTGGCATACCCCACTTCCTTGCCAAGGGGTCGGCAACCCGCGGCTCTTTCCCTCTCCGTGGCAATGGAGGGAAAATTTAATTTGGGGCTGAGAGCTTTGTGTCGTCCAGGAAGTCTTGGGTTAGATTCCCAGCTAATAATACAGATTTTGCAAAATACGTTAACTCCACCCCCATTGAATGCTCACCATCATAGTTTGTTATACATAGCATAGACATAAAAATCAATATATGCAGTGTTATCTTCATTTATATGTCAAAAGGGTTTTGTGGCTCCCAGTGTGTTATTTTCAGTGGGAAACGGGTCCAAATGGCTCTTCAGAGTGTTGAAGGTTTCCTGTCTTTGCCCCTGAACCTAATCGTATCCATCAACCTCCAATAATTATGTATGTGAAATCCACATTATACTTGATCACGATCATACCTTCCTATTCATATTTATTCTAGAGCTCTTAATATGTTGCAAACCACAATGCAAGTGTCACTGAGTGCAAGTGTCACCGTTGTCATTCAGTTCCAGAAGCACTGAGGTAAATGCTGCCTGCCTGTATCAATCGTTCTGAGCCATCCATCTATTGAACCCTCAGCATTACTAATGTATGGAGTTGGACATGCTATCCAAGCAGGAGTCAATCAAGAGGTCTTTACCGCCTCTGACATGCCAAGCCGGCTCAATAGAATCGACATGCTGGGCCCGACTGATACTGCTCTCAGCTAAAGACTGCTGGCGTTGGACCCAGTGACAGAGAAGGCACTGTGGGGTTCTCTGGAAGCTGCAGCACTGGGAGGAGACGACCGTACGGACAAGAAGGCGAGGCAAGGGGGAGAAACCGGCCTGACTCATCCTATTACTTCATAAGCAACATCACTGCTCAGGGCTTGTAATGGAAGAAAATCCCCAAAGACGCTGCAACATTGATCAGTTTGGGTCGTTAACTTGTCTGCGTGCTGCAAGAGGTCAGACTGCATTTGAACTGCGACTGTATTTTGTGTGTCTGATCCTGTTTCTTGCTTTGTAAAACCTGGAGAATGCAACACTCATAAGGCCCATCCCCGTGAGGTCCAAAATGCAATATTCTGTTGGGTCTAATAATAATTTTCAATGAATCGAAAAAAAAACATTTTTATCTACATCTTTCCTTTTTGTTTTCATGCACATTTCTATTGGACATCCTGCAATTTTAGAGCTTACTGCTGTGTCAGTGCATTTAATGTGAGCTAGTTTAATGGCTGGTTAGTTACTAAATTGCAGCACTTTACCAATATTTACTGTTATAAACTGTCTAACAGAGTAACTGCAGAGCATCAACTCCATTGCACAAAATAAACTGTTGTGTCTTCACATGGTGTAATAAAAACCCTGTTTGCTGGGATCGCCCTCCGCGACCTCAAATTATTTCCCGCAACACATTTTGTCTCCAGTGTGTCTCTCTCCGCTTGCCAACTGCACTCGTAAATAAAACAAGGCTGAAGGTGAAAGGACTTCGCATTTGTTTGAAAGTGAATAAAAAAAAGGAATACGTATTCACGCAGCTTCACAGATCAAAAGGTGGAGGTCGCGCATCTGTTGCAGCGCTCTTGTACAGTAGGAGAATACTCCGTTCAGTCTGGCATGCGCGGTGGGTGTTATCTTCCTGTGGAATTCAAATTGGGCCACGTCTGTTAGAGATAGCTTATATTTACAGACAGTTGTAAATGTGTTTTCTGAAACCGTCCTTTTTTTCTTTTTTTTTTATTTCTGGTGCCTCAAGTCAACAAATCGAACTAGAAATTGATGTTTAGCGGCGTGGGGATGCAGAGCAACCGCTGAGATTTTCCTCCTCTCAACCCTCCACTTTACTGTAACTGCTGACTTGTCTTGTGAGCGAAGAGAGAGGGATGGGGAAGATGAATATAATTAGGGGGAGGCTGGGGGCTGTGATATATCCCAGGAGAGCCGGTGCTGAGAACTCACTCCTTCCACTTTTCACAATGCGCTGCGGTCCGGGCGAAAAGGAGCAGAGGAGGCAATTAGCAGGTAACGCGTTAGCAGACAGGCTTATCCGTTTTTTAAGCCAATACAGATGGCATCTGCAAGCTACACGTCATCTGGGAAGCACCAATGGTTTATATTACTATAGAGTTATGTGCGCTGGCGAAGATCAGGTGGGAGAAATATATTGTACAGTAAATGTTCCTCTCCCTGTGTAATTAACCGCTACACTGACAACACATCACCTGCATGCACACCTCAGGACCTTTTTTTATTTATTTTTTTATTTTTTTTCTCAGCCACTCCAGCGATTCTATTTCATTTTCGGCCCGGATAATTAAGCCGCGAGTCTTCTCTGAACCAGCTGCCCCTTCCCTCACCCGACCGCCTGCCCCCTTCCACAACCCCCCGGTGTGTTGTCGCTCATTTACAGCCAAATGCAGACACATGCAAATGCTAAAAAAAAAAAAAAAAAAGCCTTTATTAACCGAGCATTTGACCCAATTGGCTTGTATATGAAAACACCTGGGCGTTAGATTGAAATTTAATTGCTTCACTTAGTTAACCCACTTAAGGACCATGTTGAGTTTAGTCTGCTCAATTTGTTGGGATCAGCAGCTTTGTGCATTGGGGATGTTGTAGGCCTGGATTGTGGATAATTACTATTAATTAGTGGCTGATACTTTTGGCTTTGATGCGGCAATGAGCGAAACTGGGGGGGGGGGTAGCTTGGGATGAACTCGGCTGAATGGAGTTCTGCAAAGATACATATATATATAGAATAAAGCAGTGATTTCCTGAGAACCGCAGCTTTCTGGTGCCACGGTTGTGTTTGTGGTTGGCTGGTATCATCAGTGGAAAGTGCAATATGTCGTCGGCACCCTCGGTGTCAATCAGAATCCCATTACTACAGAGGTCACAGACAAACTGCTTCAGGTAAGCCGAATTTCACCGGTCTGCCTGGCTCCACCAGAACAAAGAAAACTAATAAATTTGCAGCCAACAATATCTTCTGACTCCCACATTTCAAGGAGAACTTTACACCCTTGTCAGATATATGTTTGGCGATTTCTCTCACACAAAATGAAATCAAAACTTCAGTGAACTTTTTTTGTTTTTTCCTTCCCCTGGCTCATCTCTCTTCTTTTTTTTTTTTTTTTTTTTGCCAGTCTAGCAATTTGAGCTAGCAGCCTCATGGGTAATTTTATGAATACATATCAGGACCTTTAGCTCACAGGCGTTGGCTGGCACAGTCAATAATGCCTTGAGCAATATCACTTTGAAAGCGCCACACAAAAACAAAGACGCCTTGGCCCCATGAATATTTATTACCGGTGCAGAGTTAAAATGACAAACTAAGAAGACGCCAGGAATGGAGTGATACAAAGGCTGATAGAAAAATCAACGGCGGATGACCCACAGAGAAAAAAGAAGACAACAACAATGCGGGAAAGGGGAAAACCTGGAGGAGATTTGCTTTTAGAATGCAGTTAAATTTGCAGTTAAAATGTGCCTGTGTGAAGATGTTGCTGTTGCAGCAGTGAGGGAGCTTCCCTGTGGTACCCACACTCAGTAGCCAGTGTTGATTGGAAGCACAACAGAGCCGGTGGGTATGAGACCCCGAGGGCCTCACCAGCAGCCTCCATTATTATGCCGAAGGCGCTATCATTTCTGGACGCTGATTAAAATGTTGCCGATGCTGAAAGAAGCTGAAGGTTAAACCGCAAAGGGCTGTGAAGTCATCATCGCCGACCTGCTCCACACACAGTGAGTGGGGAAGTGAGCGGAGTGTGTGTGTGTGTGTGTGTGGGGGGGGGGGGGGGGGGGGGGGGGGGTGTGTCCAGACTGATTCTGATCTTGTCTTGATTTCAGTCGCACATGAACGTCGGCTCAGCCGGAGCCACTTTCCCCTCAAACAATCCCGCTACAACTCGGTGTCGGCTGGATATTGATACCCGAGTCGCTGGAGATTTTATCTGTTGTAGCTAAAGGATGTCACAGTCGAGCTTTTCCAAGCCGACTCCTGGAGAGGCTGGTGATAGAATAAAATACTTTCTGCTCGTTCTTCTTTGCAAATATTGTGAGATCAGAACTAATACTGATGGTTTCACAAACCAGGGTCAGAAACCACTTTGGGTCTTGTGGTCCAAATTTGATTTTTGTAAAAAAAAAAAAAAAAATTTTTTAATTGTTCATGAAAGAGGCCGATTCTACCAGAGAATAGCTAAACTATGATGTTTTGGCTGAACAGAGATTTTTAAGTGGGTCTTCAGCCTTTCTGGGGATGTCATGAACAAAACATTAATTTAAATTAAACTATAGAAAGTTGTCTTTGTTTTAGCTACTTACTGTACAATATCCAATATCCTAAACTTGAACTCTATGCAACATTTAGACGAGGTCATTTGAAAGTATATTTGTTGGTATTGCTGAGCTTCAAATGTCACACAATGTGTACAATTGATGTTTGTGCCATTTATATTAGTAAGATGTGAAAAAAGCCAAAATCTCCAACAATAACAGAAGTTTTTTATTTACAGATTTCCTTCAAATCAATTATGCCTATATCATTTGATCGTGTGATTATATATCAAAATCAATGTTGTTGGGGTTTTTTTTCTTCCATTTTATATATTACATGCCTTCATTCAGCACAGCTCTTTGGTTTGGGTTAGTGTCACGATCTAGAACTGCTGAGTTGACATTCTTTATAAACAATAAGATGGTTCAGAGGTCAAGCATATGGGGAAGCAGAATACGTTATGTGTGTTTTCGCTCCTTTTTCTAAATCCCACGTTCTCTGTTTTGGCAATGAAAGACAAGACACTTTTAAAGTTGTTGTTTATTGTTGTTCGTTCACAACAGATAAACGTAGCCAGAGCCAGTTATTTACAACCAGTCAAATCTATTTGAAGCCACTTGCAGCCTTTGCAGGTGATGGTGGAGAGTCATGACCTGACATAACCTTAAAAACCGGGCATTTTCTCTTTGATAATAATTCCTCTTGTGTTGGCTTTAAAGGTGTGTTGCATCACAGCGAGTAATTCTCATCAAAGAAGCAAAAAGTCAAACAGTGAAAGAAACTAGACGAGAGATTTGACCTTTTCAGGCGTAGAGACGGTCGCCGTGATCTGAACAAACCTTCCTCTTATGGGTCAGTTGCTGGTGGATGCTTGTTTGGACATTTACTTAAGTTGATTGTGCAGTACAACAAATATCAGCAAAGCAAAGCCGTTGACTCCCGTTCATTGACACTGGAACTTCAGAGATTGACTCTAAACTCGCACTAGTTTTGCACGTTGTTTACCTCGTGCCAAGTAGTGATTTTAGATGGCTGTAAGACTTCCTATACTTTCACAATACTGCTGAGCCACAAGCAGTACGTGGCATTTAGTGGTAATTAGAGGATACTGTAAGTCTCTGCAACCAGCAAATTTGAAACATTATGACCTTGCATTTTAGTTGGTCGGCATTACGTCCTTGTATGTATCACATTCATCATTTCCAGAAAAGTTAGGGTGTGATTCTTTGTTATTTTGGTCAAATTAATATAATTGTACCCCTTCATCCCTTCTCTATGTTATGCAAAACTCTCAAACAGTCATAATTTTGCTAATATCCTGTGTCCTCATTGCAGTCGTGTTGTCGATTGACCTTTTGTTTTGATCTCATGTACTTGACAGAAACAATTTGTCACGTTCTCTCCTTTTTTACTGGCAATCAGTAATGCAAACTTACAGTTTCATGCATTGAGATTCACATGCTTTCATTGCGTTGACTAGTTGTTGTTTTTTTTTTACTGAGAACTTGTAGCTAGTTAGACTCTGGACAGTGTCGCCATCGGAGCACAGTTCAGTCTGACAGATGTTTCCAAACTGATTTTACTTGTGAAAATCAGAGCAGGTCACCGGGGGGCTTGTTCATCCGCTCCTTGGTATTTTCTGTCCACTTTACACCCCTTCCTCCTCTCCGTTCTTCAGCGGAGAGAAGATGTTCTTGTAACAATTTCCAGATGTAGAGTTCAGGGCATGAAGCTGATCTGCATATAAACCTTTCCTCAATCATGATTTGTCAGGTTTTTTGGATGACAGTGTGCGATTGTGAGGTTTCTGTTTGTACATCACCTTCTGTACAGTCTGTACTTTTTGACTAGAAACGTGTCAAAAATGTTAAAAGTCGCTTTAATCCCCCATGTTGTTTTGGACATCTGAGAGTCAACATAATGTGTTGTAAAACATGTCCCATATACTTCTCTATTCAGTCTTGAATAAACCATTTATTAACCCCCAGGATGATCTTAAAATGCACCGTGCTAATTATTCCCAATGTTTGTGTGGAAAATCGTACCATGCTGAGTCACAGGTTTAGAAATTCAAAGTTGTTCATGCATGAGGCTCATAAATTCACTTAACAGAAAGATATCCCCTTAATATCGTCAAGGCACAGCAGAAAATGAATTTATTGTCGAATGGAGGCTGTGGTGAGCAGAATGTGAGCGAGAATTTAGTGCACCTTTAGGGAGTCCCTCTTCCCCATCTGAAAAATATGCTTCTGAAATCTAATCTCGTATTAATTTGTCATAGAGAAGGTGGCCGTGCCTCTGCTCCATGCTGCCCTCTGGCTAACTCTGAGCTATTCATCGTCGTGCAGAGCTACAAGCCTCCCCATGCCTTCAGTCTCCCAAGTGCTTGTTCCACAATTTAAACTTGGCTTGTTTTGCACAGCCTCCTCCCTCTCTCTCCCCCCCTTTGTCCCTCTCTCCCGGCCGATCTTCCCTCGCCCATCACCCGTGACCTTACCACAATTATGCATCCTCCAGTGGGACAATTAAAACCGAACTACCTTCTCAAGTGGAGAAGGGGGAAATTAAAAAAAAAAAAAGCAAAGGGAAGGAAATAATGATGCCAGATTTGTTCATGCAGCCGCCTGGCTTCTTTTGAACGGGCATCTCTTGAAGTTGAAGAAGCTACTGTTTTAGCCGCTCCGACTGTGTTCCAGTGCCACCGCTTGTCAAGGACGCGTTGCCCTTCAGTCAACCAGCAAAACAAAAGCTGTCTTTTTCCCTATTCATCTCTGGGAAAATTCAGTCATGTCGACGAGCTTTGTCCTTTTTTTTTTCTTCTTTTTTTTCCCCCCACTCTTCTGGTCCTAAACACCTTTCTCTCGTCTTTGACAGGTGCAAGTGCAATCTTCACGCCAACAGCTGTGTATATGACAAAGAGAAGTTGAGCTGCGAGTGTGAACACAACACCACTGGGCCCGACTGTGGTCGCTGTAAGAGGAACTACCAGGGTCGAACGTGGAGCGCTGGTTCCTACTTGCCCATCCCCAAGGGCACGGCTAATATCTGTGAGTACACACACACACACACACATACACCACTGACATGCTGGCTTATTAAAAACATGGGTGACATGGCACTCACTATATAATCCAGCAGGGTAAAATATAAATGTTGGACAAAATAATGCAGAAACTTTTTTTTAAGTTTAAATTAATTAAATCAAAATAAAAGTGACATCTTCAGAGACAAGTGATCAAAAAAAAAAAAAGCTGAATCCCAATTAGCGATATCCTGCATGTCATCTTGGAGAGTTCTGACAACCTGCACATTAACAGTGAGATATTGAGTTGTGACGTTCCAAAGCAAAGCGAAGCAATTAAGATAGTTTCAAAGAGACAAGAGGGTGAAGAGGAAGAGGAAGAGCATTGGAAAGGATTGGTATCTGTTCCTGGGTGTCAAGGGTCTTCTGTTTATTTAAGTATATTAGATGTAAATGAGGCCTTAAACCCATGATTCTAAGTAAAAATGAAGGATGACATTTTGGGTTTTTCTTCTGGTAACTGCAGTTTCCTCCTTCAGTGTAAAAACACAGGTTGACTCTAAGTTGACTGTTTTGCGACACAAACTACACAGTGGTGGGAATGTGAGTGTCTGGCTGTTTCTGTGTTTCTTTTGTGACAGTAAGCTGGGATCCATGATAGATGGATGGATGGATGGATGGATGGATGGATGGATGGATGGATGGATGGATGGATATGCTTCTAGTCACTTTAAGGAAACAAAATTGTCCAAAACCAGACCACAATGTGGTTTAACAAAAACTTTTCTGAAACGCTGCTAAGGCACATGTGTACCACAGCCGTAGCAGATACTTCTTCTGCACGTGCTCAGTGGATGGACAATAACAGCAATGGCGGCCTCCAGACTGCCATGGTTTCCAGTCCATATTCTCTTGGGACTTGGTAGTTTTAGAGTTGACAGTCACCGTAATAGCAATACAACTTGGTCATTTGTCCATATGAATGTCCACGTACTCGCCCTTGCTGATGTTTATAGCGTGCTGTTCTCTGCGGGTTTCATAACAAAAAGAAACAACAGCACCAACTCGTAGCCTGGCATGTGAACTGCATTATTTTCAATGTTTCTGCTGTTTCTGCCAAGCTCGGACCGATTTCTTATCTGTAATCAGAACTTGCATCATTGGAGTTTTTAGTGTTAGTGGGAGAAACAAGGACAACAACACAAGGCATCACACATCTTAAATGATTTCATCTCGCCGTCTAACACTAAACATCAGTGATCTCACCCTGGACTGTTAACCATGTTTTCCTTTGATTTCATAAATTTGACAAACGGTGCCCACGTCTTCAGCACACATTCAGATCTCAAATGATAAGGTGAAATATAAACATCCATGCTTCATTTATGCATTTTTTCCCTCTTGTTAAGAGAAGGCATTGTGAGGAATAATTTAAAGCTTATAAGGTTAACAGGTGTGAATGATGAGAAGACGATTGTGTGGCAGGATGAGCTTTGTTTTCATTTTAACTGTCCATTATAACACTAAATGTGTTTTAATAAAAATAGTTATAATTATTATTAATAATGAAATTTTAAAGTTTGTTTTACCCTTAGCTTTTTGTATTTATCCTGATTCCTTGTAAAAAAAACAAAACTGGGCTAAGCGTTTTTCTGCTGCTGCCCCCCTGAACAACATTGTCTGGTAATATGAGCTCAAGCTTCACCCCAAATGTATTTGATTTAATGAATAATGTTGTCCAGCTACAGCTGCTTTTAATTATTTATTCCTGTTTAATTTGAAGTAAATGGGCCAACCTCTGTTTGCGTTATGACTTGTTGAGGCATCTCATATGGGGAATTTATCATATTTCTGATTTAAAGCCCGGGGGATTTGTTTTCTTAAAAATAAAGCTGATATTTGGCCTCATGCAAAAACCATTCATGCACACTTTTTATTGAAATTCCTTTAAAAATATATTAGTTGTGAGAACACTGCCTGCTTCACCACCCTCTATTAAAATGTATTAGTTGCTATGCAGTTTCTCGCGGGCTTGTTGATGATTTAGTAAAATGCAAAAAAATATGAGAAACCTGCCGAATAGTGTATCTCCTGGACCAATGTCACACAATTCCAACAAGGGCCATTATTTTTGCATAAATTCTTCCTATTGTTGTTGTTATTATTATTATTATGATTGCAAAGCATAAAAGCTAGATATGCTCCTTATATAATGTGCACAAAATAGGAATATAATTCAGAATTACATGAAATATAACCATACTGTACAGGAGAGGAAAGAAGAATAGGAGTTTATATGAAATCCTCCCTATCAATCATTATTATTTTCATAAAAATGTTTAAAATTATCAAGGAATGACAAGCAGAGAATACTAATCAAGGAATTTATACAAATAAATAAAACAGTCACCTAACCCACAATATATTACATACATTCTCTAAGAATCTTGTGAACGTGCGCTATGTTGCAGCCGGCGCTGCTCCCATGCATCAGCTAAAATAGAGTGGCTACAAGTTCAAGTGTGCAGCCATTAATTTAAAAGCCTAACTTTTACCCTGTCCTGTCCCCTTATTGCGTCCACTCTGCTTTTCCCACTGGTGCTCCAGGACTCTCAGCTGTCGGCCAGTGATGACTTATTCGCCGTCCCAAAGGATCCACGTTATGAGACTTAGGGAGGGTTAGTGAAATGGCCATTCCCAGTTCTCAGATTGACAGCACATTATTAAAAAAAAGGTGGCACACACACACACACACACACACACACACACACACACACACACACACACACACACACACACACACACACACACACACACACACACACACACACACACACACACACACACACGAAGTGGTCACCCAAACCTGCATGCACAAACTTTAATACACACACATTCAAGTGCACACACAGTTCTCCCTTTGCCCTGCAAGTGATGAAAAACAGTCCGGGTATAAAGTGCATTATTATACTTTGTCTTGGAGGGGGGAAAAAAATCCATAATGTAATAACGCTGTGAAAAATCTATAGGAATGCAAGGTTATCCCTCCTGAATAGAAAAGAAAATGCACAGCACTGACAGAAAAATGCACCTTGTGTTGCTTTGTAATTTTCAGGCCCACTCAGTACCGATTGCAAAAGTCTTCTTTCCTCTCTTCATGTGTGTGCCCCCCCCCCAAAAAAAAAAAGCCAGTGAGCATATGGCAGCTCTGCAGAGACAAATTTGTCAAAGATGAAAATTTAATTAAGATTTAATTTCTTTTTACTATGCCCATCAAGTCGTCTGATGCGATAAGGAGGTCGATGAATCATCATCCGGAGGGGGTGGGGGGGTGGGGGTGGAGGGGATGTCGTCTCACAATGGCGCTGCACCGGTAGCGCAGAAGAAGAACAGGGTTTTAAGAAGTGATGAAGAAAGAAAAGGATGGCAGAGATTGAAGGAGTGGAAGTGGGCATCACTCTCTGTCACGGCTAACTCAGCCTTCTGGGGTGGCTCTGTCTCTCTCACTTTCCCTCCCTCCAGCTTTGTCCCTCACCCACCCTCCGCCTCCCGCCCCGCTCTCATCCTCACTCATTCCTGCTTCCTCCCTCTGTGGAGACAGAAGGAGAAGGATCAGTTTGAGAATTAACCATGGCAGTTCATTTCACTGTAAGGCTGGAAACACTGAGGGAAATAGAAGCCGGCGGCGGCGGAGGAGGGCGGTGGGGCGAGAGGACGGGTGGGGTGGGTGCGGGGGTGGGAATTAACTGGGCCCTCTGGAAAGTTGATTTGAAATCATAAAAATGCATCCTGAATGTGATATTGACACTGTGTGCACTTTAAAGGTATAACACAATTTGGGCATTTTTTTTCATTATTTTCTCCTGCATGTGTGTGCATGAAGTATGAAGGTATATATGAACAGAGAGATTAACCTGCTCACCTGAAGTCCCGGATGTGTAGACTGTCAGTCGAGACTCAACGATGCAGGAAGCTTTGGCTCCTTTCCGCTTATCTCAAACTCTTAATCTCCAGAGCTCATACTGGCTGAGACTGAGAGGAGTCGTCCATTTTTATTTTTTTTTTATCCTCTAGTGGTCCTGTGTGCATTCCCACAATTCATTCTCTGTCCGGAAACAAACTGTCTAAAGGTGCTTTCACACCTGCAGTGTTTAGGTTGACCCAGTTGAGTTTTGTGCAGGTGGGTAGACGTGAACTGGAAACACCCAACGCCAGGATCTGCCCCACTGGGTGATCTTACAGTAATTCTGGCGCAACTCTTTGAGCATATCATCAACCATGGGGAAGCAAAACAACTACAAATAAAAATCTGCCATTCAGCCACTTTGGCGAGGTGCTCCCCAAGTCATCATTGCTCAGTCGTCATGGAAACATGACACCCTGCCAGTCGGTGCAATGTGTGAATGCAAACTGTACTACCTGCGACATCTGACATTTACAGTTTGGTGCTTTCACACACCTGGTCATCTTTTCTCCTAATTGTCAAGCCCCCACTCCATATACCACTTCGTAGCACCGCTGGTCATTTGACACCAGTATCATGATCTTAGTGGCTGCTTGCTGACCCTGGAGCAGTTGATCATGGCAAGCAAAACCCGGCCAAATTGAGCCTGACATTTGAGTCAGATTGAATATGAACGTCCAGCACAGTATGTACATGAAACTATGAGAAAGTGTAGCAGTGGAGGAGAAAGTTTGAGGAAAGTTAGCGCTCACAAATTAAATGTGCCAACACGAGTATTTAGTCATTTTCATACTGCTTCTGAATCTGGATCGAGGGGCATGAAGTAATGTGCCACTCCCCAAAGACTACCACCCCAAATTCTCAGCCTGAAATTTGTCCCAGTCTGCCCCAGAATCATGAATGGGCAGGTGTTGGTGCCATCTGTTCAGAACCGTAATTACTTCTTCTACAGCTCACGATCCTGCAAATTATGTACAAATCTGTTTTACAGCTTTTAGATATTCTGCTAAAAAACACACCTTCAGTGTCGATAATATCTTTAGAAACGGCTTCTTTTGTGTTTTTCTTATCGACAGATCTTATTTATTTGGACCAATGCAGTTGCTGATGTGATGCTTTATCGTTGATAAAGCACAGAAGCTAATGTAAGACAAGACACAGCAAGACCTTTTTTGTCAATGAAAGTATTGACTCATTTATTATCTTTCAGTGTGAACTTTGACAGGTTTCTACAGGCAGTGTTTTTCGCAGTCTGATACTGTGAACTTTCATAAATATGTTTCATTAAATGATGTCGACCTCCAATGTGTTATGCCCTATTTACTTGACGTTCTAGAAAAGTTTTGTGTTTGCACGGCGTTTTGTTGTGTCCGTGTACACGTGTGAAGAAAAACTATTTACTATGGCTGTGGCGTGAATGCGCATTAGCAGCATTTCAGAAAAGTTGTGTTTTCAACCATTTACATGGAGATAGAGTTGGAGCCTTTTCAAAAAGTTCCACCTTTGGAGCTGTTTTTTTTGCATTTTCACTTGAAAACATTCGATCAGGGTAAACGGGGCCTTCTACACTCACTCGCCTATTTGCTGGATTTCCCCTTGCGGTTGTTTACAACCAATCCTTGGACTTACATTTTGCTTTGTGAATTTTTACACCTTTGCTTTGCCGAATATTTAAGTTATATTTTTGGACGATTTTTCTCTCTGCAAATGAGTCTCCGACTTTTGTTACATCATCACACAATGAATCAGAGGTGACATCCTTCAACAAAAAAAAAAAAAAAACGGGTGATGCAGAGCAAAGATCCAGCCCATTTTTGGGGCCTTTTCTTTGGCTGCACTAAGTCTGAGGGACTGCTTGCCTGACTTTAAATTCTAGTTGAATGCTGACAGTTATATATTTTTATATATGGCATTGTTTATTTCCTCACAGATTATGGCTCGTTTTTCTTTACCAACATTAAAGCACTTTGGTAAACCTTGGTTTGTTTTTGCAATATAAATAAAGTTGACTTGACTTTTTTCTTGCGGTCCAATTCTGCAAAGACAACTGTGGCATCGATCGTTGGCTCACATTGTGATGTACTTTGATTGGATTAGGATTAAGATTAGGGTTGTTGGTGGTAGCTGTGCATCGTCCACGAGTCAGCCTCACTTCACGATACATAATTGTCGATTTTGAGTCACAGTGTCAGATATTGTCATGATTGTCCGTCTTCCATCTGAGGCAGCTGGAACTGACAAATTTAAAAATAAATCCATCTGTGTATATAGGCGAAAGTATATTGTGCGGACGCTTTTGAGTCTGTGTGCGTGAAAAAAGAAGTGCAACAGCACTAGTGAAAGAAAAGCTTGTGGAGAAGCGAGACAGCCCATTGAAAGTTGTGACCCGTCTCTACATGGTGACATAAGCGGTGGAGTTATGTAAGAGGAGTGCGGCCTTGCTGCACAGTAACAGCCTTGTGAATGTTCAGACATTGAGTCGAATAACAAGCTATCCGTCCAATCACCTGTAGCCATTTTTTTTTTTTATAGAATAGAATAGAATAGAATAGAATAGAATAGCTACAACATAATTAATAGATCACACTGCTGTACATGATGTATTCTTCAGTTTGCTTATGGTTGATGTGGAAGTCTACTGTTGTTGGATATTCTGACACTAATGATGGAAAGTCTTGTTTTGCCTGCGTCCTGACTCTTTAGCAATCATAAGAATCCATCATTGTTCAATTTCTCTGGGAAAATGTGTTTTCCTCTCGATGACGTGTGGCGTTTCTGAAAATTAAGCCCCCATTTGTTCAGTCTGTGTCGTGATAAAACGAGTAGATTACCTTGTCAACGCGGGATTAAGAGACACTTGTTCCGATGTAGCTGAAGCCAGTCTCCCAGTTTATGGATCTCCTTTGATCAAAGCGGTGAGAGACGCCGACGTGCAGTGGATTTCTTTGACATGATTCATCTGCTGCTTGGAACGGAGATCAGCGGCAGCCCCCGCCCAACTAATCATCCCCAGATTAGCAAGATAAGAAGCTCTGTCGCATCTGGAGGTGACAATCACAATAATAACAAATGTTATTTCAGCTGCTTTCCCTTCTAATGAACGTACATTAATGCAGAACCACAAGATGCCACTTCTTTTCCCAACTGGGAGGTGTTGATTGTGGAAATGCGAACAGACACACACACACACACACACACACACACACACACACACACACACACACACACACACACACACACACACACACACACACTCGCACATACACGCGCTCTGTGATTGATCTTTACGGCTGTGTAGAGGGAGTATATGTATTTCAATGTCAAGACCAACTCCCACTGGGAACCATAATACCACTGAAGAATAAATCTTATACTTTTGTGTGTAAACACAATTAATGCATATGGGTCACCGGGATATAATCCTTATATTACTCATCTTTGAGTAAGACTTAAACACATATAAAAATGCCTGTAGAATGTTGTTATTTTTTTTCATGAAAATTCATACTGAATAGGTATACAAAAAATAAAGCACACATTTAAAAACACCATATACGGCAATAAAACCCCGAATTTAAAATTTTAATGAACTTAGTTCTTGATGTTTTGGTTTAAAAAAAAATAAAAAAAATTTCCCACTAATTTAAACTAGATAAGTAGTTATGTTGTTTCTCTTTGAATTTCAATTAATTGAAAAAGCCAAGTGAAAAGGACTCTATGTATTGAGTTTGTGCCATATGTTCATGCGTGTTCACACACTCCTGCGTTGTGCAGGTGGATTCGCTTCCCCGGACTCTGCCTCTACTTTCTACTTTCTACTGCACTACACATCACCCACTCATTAATGCTTTTAGTCAGGGTGTGAACTGCCGGTGGAGATGGGGAGAATCTACCCCCATGTAGTCGACACATCTCCTCTTCTGTTGGATTATTTTTAGAGCCTCACAATAGTTGAGAGTTACTTCAGCAGTGGACTGGACTGAAGCCGTCAAATTATCGTATCTTGATTAGTCAGTAAAGCAGAGCTTTAAATAGACTTTCACAAGTTGGAAGATCGCCTGTGTTTTTTGCCACTGTTGACACGTTTAGTTTTTAATGGCTGTTGGTGTCAACAGATGATGAAAAACATTGCTCCATGCATGCGAGGAGCAGGCTTTTATTTAATCTATAGAGCTGCAGCCGTTCATCGTGGATGGGCCGTGCAGGTAAAATAGTGCCATAGAAACCATGAAATTCAAACTTAAAAGGTTGTCTATGTATATGTGATAAAAATGTCTAGATTTTCACCAAAAAAAACTAATAATTACTACTGAAAATGACTACAATATCAACATAAAAATTACTTTTAATGAATGACACCTTCTGTTGCAAAATGAAGTGAAATGTTCAAAAAATGATCCTGTAGTTGTTGTATTAAGCATGATTTACATGCATGGCTTTGAAGGTAATTTGATAGCAATGAGGTCACTATCTTTGATGGCAGCATCACTGATATCTCAGCTCGGCTTCCAGTGTTGTGTCCATTATTCTTGAAAAATGTGTAAAAAAAACAACGTTTTATTTGAAATGTTTACAATTTGGTGGCTGGCCGGATGGAGCTTCTCACAGGCTGGTTTTGGCCTTATGTTTGACACCCCTGTATTAAAATGTATATTTTTCTAAACTATATCTTTTTAAAGGGAATTTACATTTTTGCTGTAATTTCTTGCAATAAGCTCCTCTTCTGGTTTTAAACTTTTCTTTACTCCTTTTTTTTTCAGTTGCTTGAAATTCCCCCCATTTTCTCCCCTCTTTTCTCATTTGTTTTGCAATCATGTGTTACATCCTTTCACTCTTTTTTACCTCTTTTCCACACCCACTGCCACTTCCATCCTTTCCATCCGCCCCTTCTTCTGGCATTGTTTCATGGTTACCTCTCTCTCTCTCTCTCTCTCGCTCTCTCGCTCTCTCGCTCTCTCTCTCTCTCTCTCTCTCTCTCTCTCTCTCTCTCTCTCTCTCTCTCTCTCTCTCTCTCTCTCTCATCCAACAACACCCCCAACCACCCCAGAGACTGAGCTTGTTTACTCTGTCTTTTCCACATCTCGGCTCTGTGCAGCTGTGACGGTAATCTTTCTTTCAAATATTTGTTTCTTCCATTCCCACACCCCCCCTCTCTCTCTCTATCTCTCTCTCTCTCTCCTCCATTGCTGCCACCACCGACGAATCCCTCATTCCATCTCTGAAATCCTAAACTGTGCTTCTTTCCAACTGGGCTCTCGGGCACTTTAAGTCTTGCCACCTTTAATTCACATCTACACATGGAGACAGAGCGAGCGAAGCCATGCACTCCGGCGGGGCAAGTCGTAATTTTGCTCCTGAGGAATTCAATCAGGCTTGCAATGCTGCGTGCTTGTGTTTTGGCAGCCTTTTTCCGCTGCTAACCAGTTAGCAATGCCTGTCACTATCACCGGGCTCTATATAGCCAAAGAGCTCCAGATGATGATGGATTGCTATAAAATGATGGCAGCCAGGAAAAGTAATTACCAACTTTGCCTGCGGTGGAAATTCAGCTGATAAGCTCCTTTCTGCAGACGTCCCGGTGGTGCCAAAAACAAACAGGTGACACACACTGAAGGTCAGGGAAGGAATGGATAGTGACCGAAACAATGTAATGACACACACACACACACACACACACACACACACACACACACACACACACACACACACACACACACACACAGAGTCATCCATAGAGGAATCTGGGAAAGTGTGTAAATAAACAGCAGATGAGCTTGTTCAGCGAAGAGAAAAAGATGCATGCTGACGATTTAAAGCAGGAAAACACTTTATTATGGTTTTCTGATAATCCATTAGTGGGGTCTCAGATGGTTGACGGCGTAACTGGAACCGATCCAGTAAAGAATCAACATCAAGCGCTAAGTGTTAACCCCCACGCTACTCTGTGAAGTGAGATTTATTGAAAATCCGTTGGTGCCTCACACGCTATTTTCATGTCTCCCATTTTTTGTGTGCGCGTCGCATGCGGCTGACCCCACACTCACACACACACACACACGTGTGCAGATCATATTCAGAGAATCACACTGCCCTCGGAGATCATGTTCGCCGGCCAGCAGCTCGCAGCCGCGATGCCTTGCGCGGCACATAAAAATCAATGGAGCACGCCGTCAACATAAGCAGCTCCTAATGCTCTTCCTGTGCGATAGGACAGAATTCGATTGCAGCCATGCCCTGTAATGGCACGGCCAGGCAGGTGAAGGGGATTGAGAATGACGGTGATTGAAAATTAATCGAATGACCCGACATGAGATCCCTGGATTTCGCCCCACAGGTTGTTCGCAGGGCGATGAGTAATTGCACTGACAGGCTACCGGTGTTCAGGATCGTGACCTGAAGAGAAGGTCATCTGGCCCTGAACTCACTTAGTGACAGCCGAGTGTAATTTGTCAAAACAGTCGGCATTCTGATTAAGGCTTTGGCGTGTAAAAGATCATTTATATTGTAAGTGCAGGGTGCACTATGGAGTATGGGAGGGATTTATGCCACCTCTGGATGATTCATCAACTCTTCTGTTGAATTATTTCTATTGCCAGGAATGACAAAATACCACTCATGCTATTGGGAGTGAAAGTCAGGTGATTAGCTGTAAAATCACCTGCAGGAACTTTTTTTTTTTTTTTCCAATTTGTTTTGGTTGAAATTGTTGTTAACTGGATCATTTAGGGGCCCAGAGTGGCTCCGTGAAAGTAAAAAAAAAAAAAAAATTACACATACATAATTTTTTTATTGTACAGCACATTGAGTCTTATCTCAAAGTTCTAAAGTGCAGTCATGACATTGAAATATTTTTTTTTTAATAGTTTGATGATTCTGCCTCACAAACACGAGGTATGCACATGGAAGTACATAAATATAGTGCACAACTGTCATAACTTTTGCACTTGTTCACTATACCTTATTTTCTCATCTCAAATTTTCTATTCTTTCTGTCTGTTCTGGAACTATTCGTTTTATGTTCCTCTTATTCTTTAATTAAGATAATTGAATGCAAAGACTTGATGAAATAAGGTGAGGTTGGGAAAATGAAAGCGATGCATTGTATTGTCACATCACATGCGTAAACTTGTAACAACTATTTTCCAGCGTGGAATTAAGCTACGCATTGCTGTTGCCAAGTGTTACTCGTGATGTCAACATCTGACTTTGACCGGTGTGATGGAGTTGCACACCCGTCGCCTCCAGTTGGCTGCCGTTTGTCTGACATTTAAGCTGAGGAAGAGTGGCGTCATGCACAGCTGGTGCGTTGAACTTCCTCCCTGCATGAGCGCCGTTATGAAGAATGTCCCCTGCTCAAACTGTGAACTTGCAGTTTTTTTTTTTGAGACGCTCACTAATGGAGGTGTGCGCCACAATAACAAGAACAAGTCACCCCTCTCTGTTTTTTTATTTATATCCCTTCCACTTAATGCAGCGGGTCCCCTATTCGTCCGCCAAAACTGAATGCAGATAGTGCCTTTGTGTTATTGCCCTGTCAGCTACTTAACCAAGCCCCTTTTTAGCACTGCATTACTGTTTATTTACAGTTCAGTTCCTGAGCTGATACACTTCCACTTTCATTTCCAGCTCTCTTAGTATTCTCGGCTACAGCTTGCTTCCATAAATTGATTTTGATGTCTGTCTACAAGTTTTTAATGTCTTATGTGTTTGATACAACAATGCAGAATGATTACATGCATAAGGATTGTTCAGAAGTCTGAAGAACTTCTTTGTGATTATCATTTGATATGATAATGACGATTTGATGATGACGAATGCAGCATGTGACACAACAATGGCTGCAACTGTTTTGCGGTCATGAACATGAACATTTGTGAAAATAATAATAAAAAGTATTAAAATGTGATGAAAAGAAACTAAATCTCATTTATTGTTTTGTTACAAATGGGATTGAGAATCTCTAAAAGATTAACTCTACAATAATATGTTTGATTTACAAAAAAGAATGAATCACTTGACCTTGTCTTACAGTAGTTTTCATTGAAGAGTGCTTTTAAAAAAACATTCTCTAGCAATCCCTTACACAAACATGCTTTGTTGAAGCAAAGTGGACTTACTATAAGTATTAGAAAGTTGAGAATAGTACAGAAATTTGCATTTATATGAAAAATCAGCAGAATAAATTCTTCTGTTTTCTTGGATTTCCTTCAACCTACTTTTGGACCCCGTTTACACGACAACGTATCAAGTGCAAACACAATGGTGAGTACGCGGACATACAGACACATATGGAAGTGCAAGGTAGCCCACATAGTCACATGTTTCATTCAGTTCGCCTCAATAATGATCCTTAATAAAATCTTGAGCTGGACAATATGGTCGTAGAAGCACAGGGAAAATAAATCTTCTGTAAAAATACCATGTAGCTGGTGACAGTTATTGGTTGCTGTGCAGCATTGACACCATTATCGCGCAAACTCGTCTTCTCAATTTCTAATGCAAAACGTGAACCTGCCCTGAAACCTGTGTGGTTTTTCCATCATTATTCTACATATTGCAACAATGTTTGACAAGATGGTGATGGTTATGTCCCATCTCCACTTCCTCACTTAGTTTAGTAATAATAGAGCGGATCCTTAAAAACACAGTTTTCATCAAATAATATTTGTTTCACTTAACATCAGTTATTTTCTTTGCATTATTGTGATTAAATCAAAAATTACTAAAGAAGTAGTGACCTTTAAAAGTAAAAATCCACAACCCTTTTAAAAACCTGGCGGAGTCACTGGGGCACTTTGCTGCAGTGTCTTTCTCTGCTAATTAACTCCATCCATCCATCTTTGAGGGAAAAAAAAGATTTGTTTCTATCATTTGTAAAAATCGATGACAAACACAAGCTGAAGCTCAAATCTTATGTTCTATATCCTGCAGAGTCTTGTCATAGTTGCTATTGTGATGAAACGCTAAGACTGAAAATGGGACATCTGGCTGTTATTTTCATATAATCCACTGTGATCCAGTAAAGACCAAGACACAGCTGATGAAGTAATCTTTGATACATTCAGATCAGCTAAGACGCGAGTAATACTACACCGAAGTTGTATCATGATCTGTTTTTAAGATTCACATGATCTTCTTAAAGCACATGTGAACGGGGGGCAGAGCGACACCCCTCTCCCATGCTGCGATACCGCGAACCTGTAATGCCAAATTAAACTTCACTCCGCAATCAAGACGTTTGTGACTCTGATTGTCCTTGCCTCGTCCTTCCCGTCCCCCCGGTTAGCATCTGCCCACCCACCCCCCCCTCGGGAGGTCTGACATCCATTACACTCTGTCACCGCGTGTCCCAGCGCAGCCTCTCTGCGCGTCACCGCTCTCGGGGCCGGTCGCCGACTTGCCTCCTAAATACAACCAGCAGGCAGAGATCAGAGGGGAGAGCGGTCTGAATGGCAGCAGTTTGATCAAAGTGCATGTACACAAACACACGCACACGCTCGGGAGATCCTCATGTTTCCCCTGAGCGCTCCGAGATGCTTCGTGACGGCTCCATTAGATGAAAGAGCCGACCGAAAATCCGGCGCTGCGTTTCCTCGGGCCGTAGGTGTGACAGTGTGTGGATGACGAAGCACGTGAGAGAGCGAGAGAGAGACAGAGAGACAGACAGAGCTCTTTTTCTTTCATTTTCTCTTTTCCTGTGTGGAAGAAATGTGGGCGACTGCCTCGTATGGCCCAGCGTGCCTTTCCTCCTACGGCGAAGGGGTTGTTTGTTTTTGTGGGCAGGCTGCCTTATTGAGGGCAGGGGGTAGAGCGAACAGGAGGAGGGCCCCTGTTTAAAAGGATGATTAGAAAAAGTGGACTTGGCACCAGTGTCCTGACAGCAAATTCCTCTGAAGACGAATCGTGACCAATAAATAAATACCCAGAACAACTAGAAATATGGCACCTGTGTTTTTTCTGACGCCGCACGTGCCTCACATTGTCTGTTTTTTTTTTTTGTTTTGTTTTTTTTTGCACTCACTGTCCTAAAGCCCTTGTTAATCCACAAAAGAAGATGATGGTGGTTGGTTTCGATGGTGAAATGATTGGCTAAAGGAGCCTTGTGAACGCCTTGGTGTCCTCAGATCCATAGCCAGCCAGCGTCCCGGTGTGGGAGAGATCTGGTCACCATGGGAATGAGACAGACAGCATTATCTGCTCAGTGGCTGCCTGGCTCAAGAGATTGCTCAGCGGTGGTCGTGCGGACAGGCAGGCACGGCAGCAGGATCAGACTTGTTCTCCTTTGGCGTCCAGAGTTTTTTCGTCCATGTCACATGTGCGTGTTTGTAAGGATTTTGCGTATCGACCGTCTCACAACTGCAACACTCCCACTGCACACTGCAAGCTGATGCTCACTAATCACAAAAAAAATAAATAAAATAAAATGTTTTTCACAGGCCTGGTGGGTTCACGAGAAAAAAAAAATTTTTTCAGTGATGTTACTACCTTTTATGAGGTAAACTCTGTAGGGTGGGAGACCATAACCACGTCTTACTCTGGGACATGAAAGAAAAAAAACAAAAAAAATCACAGAAGAGACCAGAAAGACCAGAAGAGCTATAAAGTTTAACAAGCAGCAGACAACATTCTTAAATCACAGGAAATACAACCAGTGTTGTTTAAGTAATGTTCAGTTAATGCTTGAAAAGTAACTCCTGTGGTACTTCTAATTTACTTTCTCAATTAGATCGTCTGTCTGTCGTCCACGTTATTGCAGAGTCACTCAGCTCCCAGCACTGTGTGCGTCTGTCTTATAACTCCTCTTTTGACTCATCAAGTTCATTAGTTTGTTTGGAGAAGATGCTTGATAACCTGGATCCTATCCTGTGGTGAAAGAATCTGATTTGTCGACTAATGATGAAATGAAGCAGTGACAGAATAGCTGAAATAAACCAACATGC
This sequence comes from Blennius ocellaris, assembly GCF_963422515.1. Classification (NCBI taxonomy): domain Eukaryota; kingdom Metazoa; phylum Chordata; class Actinopteri; order Blenniiformes; family Blenniidae; genus Blennius; species Blennius ocellaris. Next base: position 20,631,569 of record NC_137668.1, on the reverse strand, counting down.
AGAGAGTAAGCCGGCCGATCTCAGTAATGGAGGGGAAATTGCACCTTTTTGAAAATTCTGCCAAGGAGATGAACACTTCCTCCAGAGTGTCATGACTCTCAGTCCACATTCTCCTGGGACTTGCTAGTTTTATAGTTGAAAGTCGCCTGTAATAACAATCCATCCAATTCGTCTTCTGTCCATAGAAATCTATGTCTCCTCGCCATTGTTAATCTGTAAAATGTATTGTTCTCTGCACATGTGACACAAAAAAAAAAAAAAAAAACAGAAACGCACAAAATCCTGGCCCGGCATTCTAACTTTCCACCATTTCAGTCCTTCAAGTCTTTGTTATGATTAATGGACCGTCTTCTTCTCTTTTTCTCTTGCAGGTATCCCCAACAACATTGGTCCAGTCAGTAAGTAAACAACCGCAGAGCAGCTATATGAATGCTTAATGCTTTGCTTTGCCTATTGTTTCACCCTTCACTGTACATCCCTCAACTTGGTACCAAGTGTTCATTTCTGATTCCAATCTTCTTCTCCCAATCAATCACTCAACTATTGTTGACTAAGCTTTTTTTTTTTTCCACCTTCTTCTTTTGGTAGAGGCTAAGCAATTTCTTGAGGCTATATTGCCATGCAGTGGGCATATTAATTTACTTTATCCAGACCCAACTCAACCAGATAACACTTGCCTGGCTCTGCATGCCAAATGTCATTTGTTTTTTTTCCCCCCCTCTCTCTCCCATGCATTATAAATAAATGGCATCTAGACTTTATTAAAGTGCCAAGACCTCTCTGGCAGTGTAATGTCATAGGAGGTCATTTTAATATAAGCCGCAAGCGCCTCGGCTGGTATTATCTTCGTCAACCAGTAGCCCCTCAGGAGGAGGGGAAGGAAGAGAGGTGCCATGTCTCAAGTTACCGCTGCCTGGAAGGCTGTGTGATGCAGGAACCATAGGGCTGTATTGAACAAGTCAAAGTGCATTCACAGCCGGGCTCAATTCTCCCTCAATCTTTTTTTTTTTTTCATTGCCCTGTTCCAAGCAAGTATCCTCTTATCCCTGGGCAGAAAATTGATCAGCAAATTGCCCTCTCCCCGAACTGATCGTGAGCCGACATAAATTGAATTCTTAAAAAGGCATGATCATTTTTGATAAACTATCATTACTGATGAAGTTACCCATTAAATGATGATGAGCAGGAAGAGAAACCACAATCCCCTTGATGGGCAATAGAGGTAAATCCACTACCTCCATCCCAAGTTGACTGTGGAGCTTTGTGGATGCACCCTCATACATTTGTAACTTTAGGATACGTTTCCAGGATTGCTAAACGTATGTAGATTAATAATCAATACTTTTTATACTAATGGCCACTTCAACTTTCTTAGAAAAATGCTGAGGAGGAGGCCAATAACTGACTTTTTCCCCCGTCGGCATATTTTCAGCAATATGTGTTACAGCACGTGCATCTCAGAAAGTCAAAGCACCTTTAAGTCAAGCACATGATTTTTACAACTGTTTTACATGAACTCAGACATGTCATCAGTTTCTTTGTCTTTAGTTGGATAATTATGGCTTCAGCTGATAAAAATCTAAAGTTATTGGATGAGTCCAAAAATAGATGATCAGGAAAGTGTGTACACACTGAATACTTTTCCTTGAATTCCTGCATTAATGCTGTGTGGCATGAGGGATTTCTCATGTGGTGGCAAAGTCAGTCAGCCGGCCAATCAGAGCTCAGTAACACCACAAAGCACCTGCTCGACCTTATGTTGACTTTGGCCTTGCTAAAACGATGACAAAAGATGGTCCAGTTCTTCTTGTACTTAGCCTTGGGAGCACTCTGGGGCAGGTGGGCTTTGACCCTGAATCTCCTGTCAAGCCTCAGCCTCTCTGAGTGAACTCAAACAAAATGATGCTATATTTTTATATTTTGAAATATTTTAGCTGCAAGCTATAATAATAATAATGATAATAATAGAAAATAATAAGTCACAGTCTAAACAGTTTTAAGTCACATGTATTGGGTCTAAGGTAGCCTGAAGTCCGCCTCTTCTACTTTAAAACCTCTGACATGGATTAGTTCGCCTTTAACTTTGTGCAATAATGAAAAAGATATTCCACTTTCTGTGGTATTTTACCCTCTGAGATGCACCTCGGTTTATTTGATTCCCTTATTAGTGTTCATTTACAAAGTGCGGCCGACAGCCTACTTGTTTTGACTCTCAGTCTATTGTACGCTCAGATGTTATCAAGCCAAGTTTTCCCAAAGGACACACGCAGACTTGCCTTGTTTTCATCAATCAACAGCTAAGATGACCACTGGGCAATTTGCCCGTAAGGCGCTGTGTGCAACACGGGACGGAAACAGATTGTTCCCAGGTGTTTGTTTTTTTTTCTTCCTTTTTTAAAATCAGGCTTAAGCATAGCAGCTTACACAGGAAGTGAACGCTCTCTGTAAAGTCTGATACTGTGTCATGAGTCAGAAATGGACATGTGGCCAAGAAGAACAACCCCACCCCCCCCCACACCACACGCACACAACCCCAACCATCACTTGCCCTTAAAAAACTCTTCCTCTGCTTGCCTCGTCTTCACCCCGTCTTTGAGTATTTATGCTTTCTGTCCATGCATGGCATGAGTAGTGTGTGTGTGTGTGTGTGTGTGTGTGTGTGCGTGCGTGTGCGTGTGCGTGTACGTGTGCGTGCATGCTCTTCATACATCCTGTGTATGCGTACATACTTACTCACCGCTGCATCAGTCTTCTACCTCCCATCCAAATTGCAAGGCCAGACCATGTCCAACGGCTGTCCTCAAATCCTTTACAGGGCGAGTGTGCATGCTGATAAGCGTGTACTTGTATGTGTCTGCGTGAGGGTGTGTGAAGAGGAGAGGGGCTAGAAAGGACACTGACAAACCAAAGTCTTCACTTCTCATCCAGATTGGCCCACGGGGATTTAGATTTCTCACGAGTCGCTGTCTCGCCGCCGCAGCCTCCCACAGAACCAACGTAACACTAAAAACTAAACATGCTGACAGCTTTTATTTTTTATTCTCAAGCCTACTGAAGAGGATGGGGCCATTCTCATTTTCAATGTGAGCTCAAATCAGGTTCACGCCTGCGTTATTACTAAAGAATAGAGTGCGAGAGATTAGAATGTCCTCAGGATTATTAAAAGAAGTGGAAGCAAAACTATTTGTGTGGGGGAGAAGAAGAAAAAAAAACCAATCCTATGCGCTTCCATGTTGTTGTTTGAAGGTAATTGAATTCCTTATTGACTTTTCTCAATTCGATTTCAAGTTTATTAAGCCAGGCAGTATTGCCTAATGCAGACCATTAAAGAGAAATTAATATTAGAAAAAAAATGTGGCTCTGCAAGATTGCATTTCATTGTAAGTAAAGCATTGATTAAAAACCGTCACCACTCATTTAGCTCGCCTTACCTGAATATTCCCCATAACAAAATAATTAATGGAACCCAGATGTGGATTACATCCAATCAATTGCCAGCACAGAGTAATTAAACCTTACCTTTCGATACCAGTTGGACCTTTTCAATCTGGACAGTAGAATTTGCTCATGTGTGTCTGTATTTTTCACAGATGAATGAATATTTTTGTGCTGCTGTCACTAATCGATGGCCCATGTCGATACCCATCAGATTTTCTTCTGAGTAAATGTTTTCAGTGCTAAATTCTCAACAAGACAACAAAAGATAAAAAAAAAAATGAAATATGCTGTGAGAAAAAAATAACAGATTTTTAGGATAGAAGCCTTGCTTTTAAGTGGTGATGTGGTGTGCCTGTTTTCTTAAGCTCTTTATTTGGTAATCTGTCATTTTTCAAGGACTCTCATCCAGTGACTCATGTGACTGTAACCCACTGGAGGTGTACCAGTCATCAGCGATGCCAGAATCCCCACGCAGGATCAGTCGTGAAGCATTTTTTTGGGGGGCGATAAAATGTTGTTGTTTATTTAAAGGAGATATGTGCATGCTCGTCTTGTATTGGCAATCTCCAAATGATTGACTATGGCTGCTAAAGTAAGTGATCGTCACTGTGTGTATACATGCAATCTCACAGCTAATGTAATATCAATCCTCGGTACATTAAATGATTCAACGTATTCTCCATTCGCACAGTTGGGGGAACAGTTTTGGCTGAGACACCACTGGAAGTTAATTGCCTGGGATTGCATGATTCATGGAGTCAATAGCGAAAGGACAGAAAGATCAAGTGAAGAGATGAAGGGGCACAGTGAGGAAACCAATCCGTATTCCTCCCCTTTTTGCTTGAGTCCTCTCCATTTCCAACCGCAAAGTATTTCCCTGACACGGAAATACTGACTTGTATGTAATTATGAGGTTATGCTACCCACAGCAGTCCGTCATTCCAAGCCCCAACACCTGCCATTATTTATTCATTGTTATTCCTTCACCAGAAATACACTGTAATTAGATATTGATTACATAGTCGATGTGATGAATTAAACAAAATGCCCCCTAACGTCTTCACTTGCTATACATAGTTTTGACTCCCTTGCATAAATCATGACTTAAATACTGGGTTTAGCTGCGTTTTGTCATATTTTTTTTTCCTTCCGTTTTTTTCCACTCATCATTGCCATCACCATGTACATACATATATACTGAAAATCCCATGGAAGACACACAAATTACATACAACGTCTCTCTGATGTCCTCCCAATGGGTCTTTGGATGCATTCTCTGCTCGTCCATGTCAGCCCCCCCCCCCCCACCCCCACCACCACCCCCATTGTATTTGCTGTTCCCAATGAACTGATTTGAGTCATGCTAGACATGTTCGTGTCTCCAGTTGTGTGTGTCAACTATCACGTAGTCCCCCCCCCCCCCCAGTCGATCTGTTAAAGTACATCACACAAGGACACTTGAATAACTCCTGGTTTCTCTCAATTGCACGCAGTTCGGCCGAATGTGTCATCCCTAGGTGTCGCTAACCGAAAAGAAGGTAGGCATTCAAGATTATGCAACACTTGAAATAAACACTTTTTCCACAGATTCATTTACCTCAAAAAAAAAAAAAAAAAAAAAAAAGACTCTTTAGTAGCTGAGAGCATTTTGAGAAGCATCTTGCCCTTCCCCGGGCTTCCTGACAAAACCAAAAACATATTCCGAGTCCGCTCGCCATGCTCAAAAGGAGGAGGTTTGTGTAATAATGGAACACCCGTGATGCAAAATGCTGCAGCGCCATACTTTATCCTCTCAAACACTCAATGTTTGTACTGTTTATTTATACATTAACACTTGATTCTAATTAGGTGTAAAGCTTCCAGCAATACTCTGTTACATATTAGCTGAAGAGGAGAAAAAGCTGAAGAGGTATCGTGGCAGTTATTTTATATTTTTATGCAGATGTTGGGCGCAGTTTAATCCTTCATGCAGATATGATGTGGGGCTTCCTCACGAGCACACAAACTCTCGGCTCTGTGTTTCCATGACTGCAGTCAAGCGCACAGAGTCGTACGTATCCGGGGCTTATGTTGCCTGGTATGATGGCAGAGGCTGGGCCTATTATTTCTTTTTCCCCACTGTTTGTTTTATGACCGGAAAGGAATGGAGGGATTGATGTGTTCACTGCTTGCCAGCTTCCTTAACCACGCTACCGTGCACAAATTTATAGAGTGAGAATTCTTGGCCAGCTGCCACCAAGGTGGAGAGTAGTTTGTCAGGGGATAGTTTCTGTCTGGGAAAACACATACACACACACACACACACACACCCAAGGACAGGCTTTTGAATTATACAAAGCACTTGTTAATGAAATGAAGTGTAGCGACCATAATATTTGAATTGTTCGGCATCTGAGGCTTCCATAACAGACACTGCCACGTGGCGCTGGCCTCCCTCTGCAGCGTCACACCTTATTTTCAATACCATCCTTCATCATCATTACGTGTTTTTTTTTTTAATTTTATGTACAGTTCAGATTTTCTTAGTTATGATGTGTTTTGTTCATTTGCAATATCACATTTTTTTTTTCCGTTTTGTTTTTTTTTTTCTTTCTTGTTTTAATTTGTCTAGTAGCTCCTCAGGTTGCGTTGTCCACTGCCCCCTCTGTCCACGTTGCAAACAGCAAGCGAGGTAGGAGCTCGGGAGTTCGTGGAGTTGCTCCCTGACCACCACCCCCCCCTCCCTCATCCCCACCGCCACACTCACCCCCGGATGACACCCAAGTCTCCTCACTGTCTGAACTGATGTTTCCGTTCACCCCTGAACCCTTGCAACACTTACCCAGCGCCGGAGCACTCCTGTATACGTATCTCTGGCTCAGTTTCTGGACTGATTGCTTTCACCGTACAACTGCAGTGTGGACTCTTGTGTACAGAACGATTTCTAAACACTATCAAAGTCCCTTGGAATCAGGTATTTTTCAGTGAAAAAGAAGTGGGTGTTTGAGACTCTGACTATTTTGGTCGGTTGGGTGCTCCCAAGCCTTTTTATTTTCTTCCCCATGTGTGCATGATTTATGACCTTAGCCTATTTCTAGAAAGGAGAGATTATTTGTCTTCTGAGAGTATGTCAGTGAGAGTGAGGCATCTAATGTAAAAGATCTTAGCTCACATTCAGATAAGACGCGCGCCGATTTAGGTGAAAGGTCGCCCAGACGGGACTTGGGTCCAGAGCCTTTGCCAGGTTGTTAGCGTCCAAACAGCGAGAACTGACCTCAATACAGATTCTTAATAACCGCAATCCCTTGGACGGAAGCCCCATCCGCTAACACCACTTCTCTGGAGCCGCGAGTGGGCTTTCTGTCCGAGTGGCTGCCAGCGAAGCTTAAGGGTCACATCTGTCTGCCGCCGTGACACAGTGTCAGTGGTCACTCAGCGTGGCGGACTGATCCTCGGTTGGGGAGAGCTGAGCTTCCTCGCTGCACGCCTCAGGGCAAGGCTGCCAGTGAGTATCACGGACTGGAGCAGGTTTCGCAGTCCCACTCCAACTCCATATACTGTACATCTAATCAAGCATGACACACTCTGTCCTGAATCCAACACGCTGCACTGCACACCCGCAGCCTACTGACTGCTTTCAGAGGACGTTCCTCTACGACTTGGTAATATCTGTTGTGTGAATTAGAAGTGTCCTGAATTTACAAACGTCATCTGAAGTGTCACGTCATTTACCAAGATAAACCATGGCATAACGAAAGCTCACTTGCACTAAATATTTTTGGAAATCCCCCCGCCCACGCTACACCATTGCCAGTGGTTGAGAGACTACCATCATTCATGGTTTGATCTGCCTTATGCTGTGTTGTGTTCCCCAGTGTGATCGTGTCTCTGTGCCATCATTTTGGAATCTTCCTCGCCTGGTGTTGTGCTGTGCTTAAAGTGATGTGAACCTCCCGACGTTGTACTAACGCCGTGCTATTATATGTGATGCCTTTTTTTTTTACCTGTAACTCTGGCTGTGCCCATGCCAGACTAATCTTCAGCCACCCGACCTCTCATCGCTCTCCCCCCCCACCGATCTCCTGGTTCCCCCCCTCCACCTCGTCAGCATCTCCATTTCTAACCTCGCATGCCATGCCGCCTTGCTCAGATTTTTGGCTAACCCTCCCGCCGTCGCGCTCGCAGCAACAGCAACAATTCCAACATTCGCCACCGCGTCTCTTTCTCCTTCTATTTCTTCTCTCTCTCTTTCTCTATCTGTCTGCCTCTTTCCCCCCCTTCTTCACATCTCCTCTCTCTCTGCAAGACTGCGAATGCTCCGGCCACTCCAACCGATGCAGCTACATCGAGCTGCTAAACACCGTCATTTGCGTGAGCTGTAAGCACAACACTAGGGGCCAGCACTGCCAGCTGTGCAAGCTGGGCTACTACCGCAATGCCTCAGCAGAACTGGACGATGAAAATGTGTGCATAGGTCAGTCCCCCCACTCGCCCCCCCACCCCCCCCCATCCCCATCACTGCTTCCACACGAACACTTTGCTTGTTTGCCTCTCACCTCCTGTCTTCGACTCCTCACCAGAGAAAGTTTCGTCCACCACCACTTCACGTCATCCGCACACCTTCCTGTCTTCATGCACTTCAGTGATCTTACTCTTTTGCGTGTTTTGCTTTCAATAGAGGTGTCGCGCGTTAACATCCTCGTCAAAAAGTGTGTTCACCGGAAGACGCCGGTCACTATGTGCTTGATTGGTTTTTAGTCCTTCTTTCAGGAAACTGATTCTAAATCCTGCAGACTGGAGTGGTTCAGTCTGTTACCAAAAAAAGGTAAAAATAGAATGTCCGCAGTTGAATGCAAAGATAAAGAAACTTTTGAAAACCCCTATCCGATTCATTGCTATTGTGCTGATGGGTAATTTGATGGATGGCTACTGTTTACCATTGACAATTTTCTCATTTACTTTTTTTTTTAAATAATTTGCTTTTGGATTAACTACATACAGTAGTTCAACAATAATGATGGTTTGACTTCTAAATCAGAATGAGAAAGAGATAATTGCAAATATATTGCTAGCAGGCTATTTTGGTTAGCATTACTATGTTTATTTAAAATTTTCAAAAACACACACACGCCAAAGCCATTGACGTTTAAAACAATTTGAGAGGGCTACTCATTGTCCATGTCTACTGTATTAATATCCAACCCATTTCATTTTAATGAGTAGTTAAATTAATGTTACTAAAAACAACAATTTCTTGATGTACGTTTTCACCAGTAAACAAACAGAAGTCTCCTGGATGAAGTTCCACAGTTGAATCCATTCCAGTCACCTCAGTATGATCACGTTTTCTCCCCAGTTTCATCCCAGAAAAGGATGCTATCAGTTAACAACATTTAGTTTTTGCATAATGAAACTCACTACTCGTATGTTTAAATATGATTACTTAATGGTTTACTGTCACTTTTATAGTCATGATATTTCTCCAGGTACTTCTGTTATTTTGTTCATGACTGCTCGCCGTACATTCATGAGCCACGTCATTTATTTTTCCAATGTGTTAAAATGACATCCCATATAGTTCTTAAAGCAATAGCTTGGCTCCTAGTTGAATTTTGCAGCCTAGCGTGTGTAGTGTGAGTTCACAGCACTTGGTGCCAGGTGCATTCAGAGTCCTGGGCGGGGGGGGGGGGGATCTGACAAGCAACAAGAGAAACGTTGCAGGGAAGTCACACTGCCAGTCAGACGTGCCACGCAAGTGCATATGTCACATACATGAAGTGGCCTCGGGAGTAGCAGCTGAAACCCGTCACAAGGCAGCAAGGTGTTACTGCGTGCCAAATTTGCCGTCGCCCTGCTCCTTTTTCTCACTGACCCCCGCACCCCCCCCCCCTCTCAGTTTGTCACTTGGCGTCACCTCTCTCCTCTCGCCTGACCCCTGGATGTCACCACGGAGCGGCCACGTGCGGCCGGCGCAGCAGAAGGTGCAATGTGATGGTCAGGGCCTGTCAAAATAGGTGTCACTTGGACTGCGGAATGCCCCCGTTGCTCCACTTTAAAGCTGGAAGGTCAGGTGGAGTGAGACTTGACAGGTTATTTTAATATAGAATTTTTAATTGAGAGTAATTCCAGTCAGTTAAGCGCAGAATAACAACGCTCAGTATTTATGTCCATCAGGAAGATTTAAAGAGCCTATTACTACAATGCCCATTTCAATGTACTTTACTCTCATACCTCCTTCATGCCTCTTTATCTTTGTTTCATGGCATTAATCATCCGAAACCTGCTCATCACACATCCTGTCGTCTCTTTGCATCTTCTTCTGTCTCTACGAGTGACTCAGACTGTAAAAGGAGCATGTTCAGATAAGCTCACTTTTTCCATCCAATTTCAAAGCTACTGATAATGCTTTGCATATTTGCTCATTGCACGGTGTAATGTAATGTAATGGAAAAAATAATTGTATACATATATATATATATATACATTGATTACAAATACATTGTAATGGAGAGTTCATGCATCTAGGACAACTTTCATTTCTTTCTCACTCTGTCTCCATTACAGTTGAAATGGTAGCATTTTCTATTTTCCTGTATGAGTCTTTAAAAATATTCAAAAATAATGGAGCGCCTGGTTAAGTTGAGAGCTGGAGGACTGCGGTCCACGCTGTGAAAATCTTAGACGTGCCGGGAAAATCAAAGCACCACCCTGTTCTCCAGCCTGTGTGTGTGTGTGTGTGTGTCTTGTTTTTCCAGAGTGTAATTGTAATCGCTTTGGCTCAGTCAGGGATCGCTGTAATGGCACAGGATTTTGTATATGTAAGGAGGGCACTACAGGGCCCAAGTGTCAGCAGTGTCTACCCGGATATTTGTGGGACGATGGCTGCAAATGTAAGTAGAACCACGACTCCCTCCTTACGCAGCTTCCTCCCCCTCCCTCCCTCCCTCCCTCGGCTCTGTCTCTCTCTCTTTTATTCTCTCTCTGATGTCTTTTCTGTCTGTGTGATTACTGAGCTTTGGCTGGAAGAATGTGCTGCACATGCGCAGGAAAACGCCCAGCCGCCTGGACAAATACGCACCTAACACCCAACACCAGCCCAACCAAAACACACCCTAAGCCAATTCTTTTTACCTGCATTTTCACACTTGCTGTGGCTGCGTTAACGGTGTTGAATCAGCAGGTGCCCTACATGGCTTAAATAGAAGAGGGATGCATGCTGCTCGGTAACTCCGTTATCCAGGCGTGTCGCACACCAACAACACAACAGCTGAGTCAATATTGACTGCTTGACTGGCTGCCTGTGATCTGTTTGAGTAGCCATCACCTCCCTTTGCCAGTCCACAACAGGACAATGTCATCCAACACCAACATTTCCTCCTTTTTTTTTTTTTTCTTTTTTTGTAAAGGAGAATGCAGGTCATTTTGAGTTTCAGCTCATTTATTACTGTCGACCGTTTATATTTCCCCTGGTCATTTTTCCTCTGCATGTCTCCTTTTTTTTTCTTTCTTCGCTTTTAAATGTCAACAATTTTTCATTGTTTCTGTCAAGTTATTCTGTGAAGGTTTGTTCAGACAAACCGACAGGAGGTAGATAAAATAAGGAGCTTATTGGACATGGATCCTGCTGCAGGTATACTGTGGATCAATCTGACAACTCCAGTCAAAATACTCAATCACTTCCCCTCCTGTGATCATTTATGTTTGGCCCCTCAGTCATCTTTATATCAGATTATTTAAGATTCATGTTTTCAACGGGGATCTTTCCAAACTTCACTAACAAAGGCGTCCAAACTAAGATACCTTGACCATGTTTACTGACCTTGTTTTACAATTGATTCCTTGTGGATGCCTTTGTTTTCTTTACTTAACGCGGGTAAAGGTTTTATTTACTTTCATTGAATCACTAATCTAGTAAAAAAAATAAAAATAAAGACAGTATAGGAGAAAAAAACACGAAAAATGAGCCCATATCTTCTATAAAGCACGAAGAAATAAATGTTGAAAAGGTGAACTGCTTGATCCTGAGATAAATACAAAGCATTATCTTTCAAGTGCTGCACTTAAAACCTGCAACAATTCGCCACATGATTACTGGAAGTTAAAGACGCTAAGAGCGACAAACCAAATGGAATAGACTTTGGTACCTCACGATAACAACTACTTGTGTAATGGGTCTAAATTAAGTATATTCAGTTCAATTATTTAAATATATACTATTGGTCTGCACACATATAACAATATTCTCAAAGACATTGAGGTATCTTCCATTGTGCACAGGCTCTTTGAATGAATATCTTCTAAAACAAAATACTGTGCCTTTGACATGTGGAACTCAACTTGGTCAGCACAGGAAAAATATAGGTTTGTGAAGGCAAAACAAATTCTCTTTAAAGCACAACATGTGATGTTTTCATTTAATGAAAACTCAACGCATTCTGAGATATTCAGCCAAATTAAACAAAAACACAGATATGTCATTTAAAAGGTATTTTTAGGGTTTGTTGTTGGTATACCTTCTAATGTAAGCAGATTATTGTATTTTCCCGACAACCCATTTAGTCTTGCAATACAACTTTGACTCAATACACCACCCAAAGGACAAGCGCAAGAGATATGAAATGCAATATTGGCTGAAGTGAAAAAATGGCTACATGACACATTTACTCACTGAAATTTGAACATAATAAAACTGACAATGTGGCTGAACACTTTCTCTAATATTTTTAACATTTCGCTCCATATTTAGCTACCTTAATTTACTGAACCACAAGCATCAGCAACATATGAGAGAGGTGTAAATCTGCTGCACTTTCACTTCAATTCAGCACAAAAAACAAAGTGAGTCAGCTTTCTTTTTCTTCTTTTTTTTTCCTGTGACAGAAGAAGTTCAATTAAAATGCACTGTTTTTGTTTGTAAGTACTAAATTATTCAGTGCGCGTGTACTGTGAATATACAGCGTCAACATGCACATCTGTTTTGGCGCAAAACACCTGGTCTGGTTTACATCCCATGTCATTTTTTTAGATGAACGCATGTTCAAATCATGTGAAGAACCACACGACGGCAATAATCAAAGAGGAAATACGGAGGGGGGAAATATTCTTTGTTGTTAAGCGGAGCCAAAGAAAACAGATGGGGAGTCACATCCAGCGTGTGAGAGCACGGAGTGGATCAGTAGTTTTTATTTGTCAGATTAGTCACGATGCAGTGATCAGACAACCAAATAAGCATGACTCTGTGAAGTGTTTATATGTTGGCAAAACGTCTGCGGCGGCGGCGTCCCTCCAACTTCCACTCCGCTGAGAGAGATCCCAGAGGGTTAACTATCACTGCAGCATTTTAAAAGCTCCAAAAGTTCAACCTTGCCTCCAGATGTTGTGATACAGCTGCAGATAGCAAAAAAAAAACAACAACAAAAAAAACCTGCTTCCTCTGTTGTGGTTTTTCATTCAGGAAGATTAGTAATTTGGTAGGAATTCAATGTGGCACAAAAACAAGTGATTTAATTACAGTAAATTGTTTTTGAGACATTTAAGAATGGATTTACCGACTTGAGCAACGCAATATCTATTCCACAGAGAGAATTACTGATGAAGAAGTGGTATCTCTAATATAATTGATAGAAAGACATTATTCATATAGCTAATATGATATAATATTATATGCCATCGAATCAAGTTGCCTTCAAGGAAGGTCCCATTTCCCAGCTTGCAGCGTTTGCATGACAGTAACAAACAACCAACATGGCCGCCTCCTGTGGTTCCCGCTTTATTGCTGCTGTCAGAATCCAGGGAAAAAAAGACAAACAAGCTCATCTTCATATACACATGAAGAGCGATGAAACAAAGCTCGGGAGGCATAATTTGTTTTCACGCTTCATTTATGAACTTTTGATGGCGATTCATTAATTTTCTGTCATTAACGTCTCGCCATTATAACCGGTGTTAAAAGTATCGTATAGTAACAAATTTGGAATTTAGTTCCAAGCAAAGAAAAGATGTATTTGCTGCCACATTGATGCAAAGTCAGACCTTCTTCTGGAAGCTTTTTAAAATCCTCCCACATTCACAGTGGGAAGCATTCTTGACACATTCAGTTCTGTGTACAATCTAATGTAGTGGCAGGTGTCAAATATCACAACATTCTAACCAAACCCACTGAGTTTGTCGTGCTAAACTGATTTAACTATGGATTTTTCTCCTGTTGCCGTGAGTTATCTTTATCTTGAGTGTGGGAGACAGGTTCAAATCCGTCAAGCCATCTGCTGTAAAACTACTTAAATCCAGTTGCAATGACTTGCTGACCTCTGGGGAAAGAAGGAAAGCGACAGATTAGCAACATTTCAATGATACATGGGCCACAACATAGCTCACATAGCTTTAAATCCTTAGAGAAACGACCGCCAGAAATATTTCAGATTGAACATATGAAGAAATGCCTGCAGAAGGAGTTTCCATTCTTGCGTGATTCACCGGCTGAGGGAATGTGAAAACTCTGTGACCTTGACCTTCCGAAGCATCCCCGCACTGCCGCAGTATTTATGTGCATGGGCGAGAGTCTTATCTGCATGCAGACTGAAAAATGCAATTAAAACTTAAATCTCTCATCAAACACATCGATCTCTCAGACAGGCACACCTAGTTCATCGGTCCCCTCTCTAAATATTATGACTCATATCAAAAGCAAACGCAACAAATCTCGTCATTTACTGCCCGCGCCGCTTCTGTTTACATGCGGTAATGCAAAAAGCGCTCAATGTGAGAAATTCAAAGTAGGTAAAGGTGCACAGCTCTGAGGAGAGTTTCCAGGCTTACCAAACAGGTAGCACAAGGATACTCCCATGATGCCTTGGTGTTTTTTTTGTTTTTTTTTAAATCTCCCTGCCCTCCGGTGGTCATTCCTTTAAAGTGCTACAGTACCTTTAATCTCTCTGAAGCTACGTCTTTGACACAACTTGTTATTGATGCTTCTTTTTTAATAATCAATACCTCTGTTTCATTTCAGACTTTAGCTTTGCTTAATTGGCGGCCGTCGAAGCGCTCTGCCTGCAGGGTTTGGCCATTACCTGAACTTTGCTTTGAAATCATTGCAGTTTTGAGCATCATGCAGAATTCATTTTTAATGAAATGTTGGAGAGAGAAAAATCAGACTCAGTATCTGTATGCGCTCCTAATATGCTCAGAGCTGGTCAATACCAAGACACTTTTGACTAATTCTAACGTCTTACCTGCCAGCTAAGAAATGAACAAAAGTCAATGAAATGTATGAAAAATACATTTTGGAATTATTTGAATTATTAGTTCTGACCTGCTATAAGGACATGGTGCTCCTGAAGCCCATCACATTCTGTGCTTTTCCTTGTTGTTTTTCAAGTTCAAGAAAATGGAAAGCTTTTGTTGCATTTTGGGTGTAAGTTTACGCAACATTGGTGCTCAAGATCACTGAAATGAAAATGGAACGACGACGGCGTTTTCCAGTCACAATTACTATTTCAACAACATATCATCAATCGGGTAACACGAACCCTCACAGTGGTCTAATTACATCTCTTGTGCCTTAATAGTGGTTGGTGAATTCTGCTATGAAACACAAGCGAGTTATCCCTGGTCACTTTGTATTGCAAGTGATTTGCATTTTTAGAGTTGCATTACGCTTCAGTGAAAAACTGAGTGTAAAAGTGATGACAGTTGTCGCCTATGTACAGAGACTTATCTGGTAGTTTAAATTTAAAGGCCTATGTTGTAGTTTACAAGTGAAACCAGTTTTGTGTTTCTATTGCAACGTGGAAACTTGAGGAATGCTGAAAATATTGTATTTAGCACGTGTGGCCACGAGTGGGCGCTATAAACATTAACAATGGCGAGTCCACAGACACTCATATAGAGAGACAATGACGTTTGGTTGCTATTACGTTAAACTCTCAACTATAAAACTACCAGGTTCCAGGAGAATATAGACGAGGAGTCATGACACTCTGGAGGCTGCCATTGTTGTCCAGCTACTCATGCATGTGCAGTAGCTGTTCAGAAAAGCTGTGTTTCCCCACTCCGTTTAAACGTAGACAAAGCTTTTTCACAAAGTTCCACCATGGGAGCCTTTTTCAAAAAGTTACATTTTCAGTGGCTCTGAGCACTGTTGTCGTACAGACACCCAAAACACAGAAGGTTTTCAAAAAAATCTGTGTAACAGATGATAATTCTGTTCTAAATTGAGGTAGATTTGCACCACGCTGCTCAAAATAGCTGTGAGGTGCCAGAAACCCTGCATACCCGTCAATATTTATTCACAGACCAGCATAAGTGAGTTCATGCTTGCAAGCATTGTGCATTTTAGCTGGTGAAAACACTCAACCATAAATCCACATAGTCTTGTTTATTACAGCTGAAATATTCCTTCCTGGTGTCCCGCCTCGTTTCCTACGTTCTCATAACCGAGTGCAGAAACAATACATGCCGCTTTAAATCTCCTTCGAAATAGCTTGTGACAGAGAAGAGCAAAGAGATGGACAAGATGAAAGGTCATTGCCTAATTAAAGGAGGCTCTCCTGTGTACTGATGGTATCAAAGCCCCGTGATTCTTTAATTAATACAGCTGATGGCCCTTCCTTGTCATCTTAGAGGAGACATTCTCATTATCAAGTTCAGCTGTTGCCTCACCGTGAGGAGAACGCTGGTGAAGGTGTTGTCGTCTCCAGTCCTTACGTGTCGGCTCATCGCTGCAGTTTACTCCGAGTGGCTGAATCGGTCACGGACGATGCCATTTGGGGGGTTAAAAAAAAAAACCACACAAAAAAACGGTACAAAGAATAGAGTTCAGATGTCTTATTTTGGATCTAGTTGTCGCATGGTAATTGGTGAGCGGTGGCCTGAAGCTAAAGCTACTGAGCCAAACAGCAGCTCGCTTCTCTCCGGCGAAACAGACGTCGCACAAATAGGATGCGCGCGGTCAATGTTTCCTAACAAGCCTCCCATCAAAGCTCTATTTGGCTATTCCAGAGAGACAGCATGCATCCAATCCCCAGTATTAGGAGCGGGGTCTTACGTTTGTTATTGTGATATTTACGTCCCGCAGAGTTCATAGATTGCTCACCACATTGTTTTCCACTCCCATAAAGGACTGCGGTGGGCAGAAGTGGCCCCTGTGTTTATCACTGTTTATTTGTCTCTGTTGGTTTATTAGTTTGTGCAGCGCAGCTTTGTTTGCCTCCAGCTTGCTTGACAGCTTGCCTCCGCTGGGAATAGAGTGGCCTCGGTGTCCCAGCTCTAAATATACACCAATTGTCACCTGACGTTCAGTTTGTCTAAAGTCAGTGCTGTTTGGGGGAAAGCCTCGCAGGCTCTGAGGCAAGTGTGAATTTCTGTGTGCAAACATGGCTGACTTGATGGGGCTCGAATAAAGTTTTGCGATTAAAGAAATGGACTGTGTCTTGCTTAAAGACTCAGCTCGCCATCTTTAACTCTCAAATGCTTCTCTGCATGTCATACTGATATAGAAGGATTTGCAGTCTTATAGAGGCAACATTTAAATTGGAATGATGTTGCACAAAGTAAGAATATGTAAAATGTGGATTTAATGTTGATCGGAGTCATTTTGAACACAAAGAGACTTAATCATATCAGGTTTGCAAAGGAAAACTTAAAGCCACCATTTGTTTGAATTTTTTTGTGTGTGATTACAAAATGTCTTGTAGTCACTGGTGCAGGATGCCAATTTTTTTTGGGGGGGGGGAATTGTGTGTTTTCAGATTGCCCAGATGGTGGTTTCAACATGTTTTCCTCGCAAAACATACACCAAGAATCAGGGTGCGATTTATGATAAAAGCAGAAAAATAATAATAATGATCATTTCATTGTGAGAAGCAGGGAAAATAAAATACGGCTGCACAATATATAGTTAATCTATCATTATTGTAATATGCAACTTGACTTGACTCTAATAAATGTTTTGATGCAGTTTTAATGCTTCACAAATATATAACGTTAAAAACTAAAATGTGACTAATCACAGGGAATTTGCAAAAACTAACCCAAATTACTGACTAATGGTGAAAATTCAAGAGAAGAGTGAGGTTATTTTCACTCCAAAAGGCATCAACATCAACTACATCTGTTTTTATATTCCAAACGAATCGTGTTGTCATGTTTAGACTGAACAAGATCGCCACACGTTCGCCTGATGTTGTTCAGCATCAGTTTCAGCAGCATCGATTGCAGAGACTCCGTCATCCGTCAACACAAGCAGTTTGTCGCTGATAGATCAGGAATTGACAGTGATACTTAATAGTGATAATACAGGAAATCGGAAATTCCACCAATATTTTGTAGATGCTGTGAATCAAACGGTGTGAATTTGATTCATTACGCACTGGAGGTGACGGCTCCACTTTACTTTGAGCGAAAACACATTTAATCCATGCGCTTCCCTCGATGGTAAAAAAAAAAAAAAAAATGAATTAAGCAGAAGGTATATATACCCCCCACACACACACCACCACCACCTTTAGCAAATCGCACCCTGCCAAAAATACTAATGAAACCATTTAATTCTGCTTGAAAATGTTGATTTAGCTCTCCTTTTATAGAGTTTGATGAGGAGATTTGTACAGGTGAATGACATCAATCTGAATGAGCATATTCTCCTAAACACTTCAGGACCACTTTACTTGAAGAAGTTAGTTTTTTTTAAGCAGTTTGTCTTTATTCTGTACTCTGCGTTCACATGCACTTCAAGTAAAGTGTACTGGAGCTGGCGTTTGTGTTTGTGTGTCTCCGGGTTCTAACTCCGCTCTCCTCTCCTCTCGCCGCAGCCCGGGTGTGCGACAACGAACTCCTGCGCTGCCAAAACGGCGGAGTGTGCATCGGCAACGTCCGCTGCAGCTGCACGTCGGCCTACACGGGCCTGCAGTGCGAGAAGCGCCGGTGCGAGTCGGAGCTGGGGGGTTGCGGGGGCCCCGACTCGGGCCAGGCCCCGCTGGCGTCCCCCTCCGCTCCCAGGTTGCTGCTGTTGCTGCTGCTGGGCTCCGCGGTGCTGACGGAGGCCTCCTGCAGGCCCTCGGCGCTTTAGAGAGACCCATTACCTGGTGGGAGTGATACCCCCGCCCACGCTCCCCCCCCCTCCTTCTTCCCGCCTCCACCTGAACCCTCTCATCCCTTCTTCCCAATAATCAACAATCATTAAAAACAAAAAAAGAAAAAAAACAAAAGAAAACAAAAGAAGAACCATGAGCTTTCTGGACTGTGTTGTACTGAGCTTCTCCGCCGCCAGACTCAACGGACACTCGCGCTGACGGTGAATGGAATGTGCCAGAGGAACGAGTGCAAAGACTTTTCATTTAATTTCAAAGAATATATAGAAATATGAAAACATATACTTCTAAGAAAAAAAAAAAAAGCCAGATATTATTAAAAGTAACTGAGCATTTGCCTAATAAGAGTACAATGAGCAGTGAGCCACCCCCCCCCTCCCCTCCGCCTCCTCCTCCTCCTCTCCTCCCCTCCTCCTCCTCTCCTCCCCTCTTCCTCCTCTCCTCCCTCCCCCTCTAAGCCATACCAGGTACACGAGCTCCTTCCAGTTTGAGGAGGGGATAAACTGAAGATGACAGACTCCATCACTTCCTCGCTTATTGCCACGGCAACAACAGCTGCAGCCAATCGGCTCTCGCGCGGGCCAATGGCGGCCGCCGCCGATCCCCCTCGGGACGCTTCTGCGAGTTAATGTTGGCCGAACTGACTCCGAAGAGAAGAAGAAGAAGAATCTCGTAAAAACTGGCCCCCGGAAAGCGTTTCGCACGCAGACGGAGGCGGCTCCGCATCCGGAAAGGGATTCTTTGCTGTCAGTGCATTGTGGATCGAAGGAAACGCGTCCGGACTGCCACTCTGTGACACACACACCTCGCCCATGTTGATCCCGCTCTATCTTTCTGTCTCCACACCCCCCCCCCCCGTCCCCCTTTCCCTCTACTCATCCTCCCTCCTGTTCATCCCTCCCTCCACCGCCTCCACCCACCCTACCCCCTCGCCATGCTGCCACTGACCTGTGCTTTTGTGAACGTTACTCTGTAAACCCTCGTTGGTTGGAAGATTCTTTTGTCCGATGTTAGTGATGCACATGTGTAAGAACCCCCTCCTCCACCTTCCCCCTTCCTCCTCCTCCTCCTCCAAGAAGATAATCCAGTAAAGCTGTCTGATTCTTTTTTTTTCTATCTCCGAGCCACCACGCTCCCTGCGATCATGATCAGAGGGGTAGTTTTCACCTCAGCAGTCGGGAAGTGCAGAGAAAAACCATCAGTGTATTTGCAAGTTCCTTTTTTTTCTCTCTCTCTCTCAACAGAGCAAACAAAAAATAAGTCATGTCGTCCTTTTGTATCTTTGCCGAACTGTGACTGAAAAAAAGGCAACCTTTAATGTATCTATTTACAACATCCAATTGCAGAAGCAATTGTTTTATTTTTTCCTCTTTTTTTAAGAAAAAAAATTTAATTTCTTTCATTCACTTGTTTTCTTTATGACTTTTAGTTGTGCAGTTGATTTTTCCTTTGTATTGGCAATGTGCTGGCATCAAAGAATATCAGTTTACATATACAGTATTAATAAAGTGTAACAGAATCCCACCAAAGGACATTATAAATGTTTTGTTCTTGCTTTAACACTGGAGAATTTAAGTGAATAAAAGTTTAAAAAATAAACGGCGTTGATCACTTTTGCATGTCAAAATCACAGATTTGAATTTGAACCTTAATTTGTGCCTTTTTTTTTTTTTTTTTTAACAAGGTTGATGTTTTGGTACAATACCAATTCAGAGGGAATCATTTCAGAGATATTTCTTCAAAAAGACCGTACTGCTTGGAAGCAAATTGGAGTGAAATTAGAGACAATTGTGTTGGTTTATTTCATAAATGTCTTGGAATTAAGTGCCTTGGTCTCATGCAGATTGATTTAATTTGTGCACAGCAGGCCAACTGAGCATCAAAATAATGCGGCACCTCGCAGTACAACATGCATGCTGGGTAAAAATTCGAATAATTGTTAAAAAACATTTTAGATTACAGTGAAAACTAAAAGCACACCAAAGAAATATCCTTTTGCAAATGCACATCACAAGCCCGATTTTTATCACCATGATGATGTTCTAATTCTTTAATTGTTGTATTTAAATCTATGCTTTATCAATTATCATTGAGGAATTGTTTTTGACATATTTAAAAAAGAAAATTGGGTTACTATTTCACTTCATTTCCTATTTTTCAGTACTACATTTAATCAGATGCAGTTTATATCTGAATTCTATCTCGTTATCCGACTTAGTTACTAGTTGTTCTAATGGTATTAGTTCAGACAGAAGAATCTGGAAAAGACACAAATTCATGTGTAATTGCAAATGCTTCAATAACGGCAAGAAATGTGGGAAAACATGAAGCGCACATATCAGGAACACCATCGCGTGGAAGCGGTGTTGTATTGTGTTGCTTAGCAACAAACAGTGCTTTATTAGCAGCCCTGCTTGTGTTGCGCTTACACGAAACATTCAAGAAGTAGAGGATTGAGGATTAAGTAGAGGTTTTTTTTAATTGTTGTCCACCGATATTTATAATAAAATCCCAGTGGTGAATGTAGCTTCAATTGCTTAAGTACGTTGGAGGAAACTTTGAACAGCCACTTTCCGCTTTGAAATGTTGGGATTTTCCTCAAAGTGTTGCCAAAGAGTGAGAATCTTATTTTTTCCGTGTAATCTGGACAAAATGATTTGAGGATTCACAGTTTTGTAGAGTAAATATTTGCCTCGTGATGTTTCTCATTACAGCTACACGGTGTTCTCCAAGAACATAAAGTTACCGAGAGACCTTCTCAGGCGTTTCTCTTTTGATGACTCCAGATATATTTTCACGATTTCACCACTTTCATTGAGATGCAGAAATGAGAATTACAACGAAACATCTACAGTTTATTGCTGATGTGCTTTGTACTTTTGTTGGTTTTCATGATCACTGTATTAAATCCTGCTTACAGGTTCACATCAAAGAGAAGTTAGTATTTCTGTTAAAGCACTGTGTTTGTTTGCAATATCTTTTCATGTAAAACTGCACAAGCGTCTCTGTGACTTTCAGCTTTGTCTCAGACTGCTGACGCATTAGACAAATTAATCTACGCCGCGCAACAAAAAACCCTTCACAAAATGATGGCGTATCAGCTCTGGTGATATTTCCGTGCTATTTATCTTGAATTCAATCTGGTAAAGATTTGTTTCAGCAGCGTGCATTGTAGGAGGCACCAAATTAAATATTTACAAATATCGATGGCTCCCAGAGAGCCTGTGTTCAAAGTTTATATAGTGGCTCTTGTCAGACACTCGACAGTTCATCCATAACCTGAAATATTCAAGCCACAGCTAAATAGACTTCATAGTTTCTTGTTGTTGTTTTGTTTTTTTTTTGTTTTTTTTAAGTTTGACTGAGACGAGGGAGAACTTATAGGCCCATTGATTGTTCTGCTAATGCCTCATTAACGACAGCTTGTTGTTTCCTGGCATATTGACTCGTGCATGCCACATTAACTGAGTCAGATATTTCATATTCTTGTTTGTATTTGTATTTGTTGAGCCGCAAAATCGCTTCTAAGTCAGGAAAATACATTTTGATTGAGAAACTCGTGTTCTGAAAACAGTTTTTGGTTTTCATCACAGATTTTTAAGATTTTATTACTCTGGTTTTTGGAAAGTGCAAAAATTTAAGGAAGAGTCTCACAATTAGGGGAGTATTTTTTTTTTTTAATGATCTCTGCTTTCAAAGCCTTAAAAAAAAAAAAACAGTGCAGTGGGCATGCCAGGCCACAAGTTGGCACTGTTGTTTGTCTTCCAACTGAAACTGCACATCACGCAGCAGAGAACAACGCGCTTATAAACCATATATAAACATTAACAATGGGAGCACGCAGACATTCGAATGGACAGATGGCGAAGTTGGATTATTATTCCGGGTGACTGTCCGCGATAAAAACGACCAAGTCCAGGGAGAATCTGGACCGGGAGTCGTGACACTCTGGAGGAAAACATTATTATTTGCCATCTACTTGCTCATGTGCAGAAGAACTATTCAGCAGTCACAACGCTTCAGAAAAGTTGTGTTTCCCCCCGTTTCCATGTTGCTGAAAATGTTGTTCTTGCGGGGCCTAGAAGAGTCCTAAGAAGAAGTGACACAAATGCATTTTTATAGTTTATGGGTTGTTTTTTTTCAATATGGATCATATTTCTCCGTTGGGGTTGCCGGAGAGCTTAAGAGGTTTCAGGTTGATGACTTTTCTCAGCAGAATTAGTTATTTTTTTAAATTTCGATAAAAAATTATGCACATTGAAATAAATGGAGGATAATATAAATTACTAACTAATTCGAACATAAATTCTTGGGTTTTTATGTCAATTCATTGTTTTTGAGAGCTTTTTTCAAGTATTTAAGGACAACGTTGCTTCTTTTGATATCAAATGTTTTCAGCTGTACATTAAATATTCTTTATTATTTATCTGCTTTACATCTCAGGTTATTGTTTGGTAAAATGAACCAAATGGCTGCTGTTGATAATGATAATTGTGGTTAAAAATGTACTAAGAAAAGTAATTTTTTTAATTACATTTGTAATAGTACAGTTGTTCTTAAGTGTTTCCGCTTCCGTAAATAAACAAATATAAACAAAATGTGTGATTATAACCAGAAGCGAGACCAAGGTCAGCTGAAGATAATTGTGCTGTAGTATGATAAACAATTTGAGTACAGTGTAAAACACCAGCTGAAATAAAGTTTCCTCAGGCGTTGTTTTGTGTGTGTGTGTGTGTGTGTGTGTGTGTGTGTGTGTGTGTGTGTGTGTGTGTGTGTGTGTGTGAGAGAGAGAGAAGTGGGCGACCCCCGAGACGCCCTGATAAATCCAGTCAAAGTCACTTGTTTGTCAAGGTCCCCTGCAGTGGCCCTAATTTTAACCATGTGTTCAACCCAGGTGTCGATGCACCATGCGGCGTGGAGAATTAAAATAGAGTCGATGTCGTTCGGGGAGAGGACTCCATCCTAGAAATCTCACCTACGCAGCTGTTGGCTGACCCGACCATGAAGCATCGCACAAATACCTCGGAGCAAACCATCTCCTGCCACTGTATTACACCCCCCCCCCCCCCACCCCACAACGTGCTTTGTGGAGATGAGTGGTGAACAGTGTTTAAAGGGGCAACGGGTGTGCTGTATATGTTTTATTAGTTGTGCGCTGTAGCAAAAACTGTGTGACATTTTAAGCAGGACTCAGCCACTCAGAGAAAAGCTTTTATAGGTACGAAAGGTAATGGATGCGTCTGCAATTAGGTAAAACTCTCCTGTCATGAAACAACTGCTCGTGTCACTTACAGGCCACTGTTGCTCAAGGGGACGAGTGTGTTCATCGGATTCATACAGATAAAGAGGTGAGTGTGGATCCGGTGATGCAATTCTAAATCCATCAGTCTCCTGTAAATTGTTCTAGAGAAGCTTTTCTATTGGGTTACGCTCGCAACAAGACATGGAACAGACATGGAACATGCAACAAGACATGGAACTCAAGCCATTTATATACTCAAGCCATTTATATACTGCAGGCGTGAAGACATATACACTCAGGTGAAACACATCAGAGAAGGAAGCGGCAATCAGACACGAGGAGGGGAAGTCAAAGAGCCTATTATGAGAGATGACGTGAGACTTCAAAAATAACACAATAAATGAAACAGAAAATGTGCAATTGAGCCTGAAGGTCTTTGATTGAGAGACGACCACAATAGCAACCGAGCCACGGCCTTCCTGGTGGAAACACAAGCATCGTCTGGAATAATCACACATACATCATCAGGTGGAAATTGGAAGGTTTATTGCGCATTTTCCACAACTTTTGAAACAATTGTGCTACTTATCATCACTTAGCATCCACTTAGCGCCAGTCAGGATCACATAAAAGACAGAGTTCATCACTTCAATGGCTAACATTTAACTGAATTGCCAATTGGCACAGGTGCATCTCATAATATGTTGTCAGATGTACTTTTATTGGTGTTGTTTATCTCAAAAGAATCTCCACAGAGCTGACATTGCACCTCCTCAGGGGGACCGCTCGGTTGTCAGTTAACACTTATCAGCTGTGATATATTTGAGTTCGAGATCCCCTGCCCTAAAACTCAATTGTTTATGAACTCAACCTTTCCAAATTAAGCTCATAGAGGTTTTTATTCTCCGTGTATGTTTGGATTTTCAGGAGAACCAAAACACATCTTGACTCCCACATTGGCCCGTTCAAGGTACATATAAAACAACTTCTAGAGCAAGAATACCGTGAATTGAGTCTCCAATAATACAATTTTTTTTGCATTGCTGGAAGCAGGAACTGTATTTAAAATCAATGTAAAATAATTTTTCAAAGATAGTAATGCAATATCTTACATGGATTTTTCTAAAAGCCTTATATAATTGATACTAAAGCCCTCAGACTGTCAAAAAAAAATATCTCCCACACATCATTACAGCCTTAATTCATGATATGTCAAGATGGATCCATGCTTTCATGTTTTTTTATGACTAATTCTGATGCTGCCATCGGAATCTGGCAGCAGAAATCCAGAGTCATCAGATGGCAAGAAGGTATTTGCTGAGGAACCTGCAGCTCACTGGATATTTTCGTTTGCTCAGACCATTCTCCGTAGACTCCTTTACAGTTATGCATGAAAATCCCATTAATCAACAAACACTCAGTGAGTCTGGCACCAACAGACATCCCAAAGTGTCTTAAATCACCTTTCTTCTCCACTCCAGCGCTTAGTTTGAAAGTTACTTTGATCATGTCTGTGTTCATTGAGTTCCAGTAACTGGGAAATTAGTTGTTTGCAATAAAAAAAACAATGAATAACTAAAGTGTATTAAATAAATCCCATTGGATTCGTCATCATGTCATGTGAACCATTATTGAACCGTGCAGTGTTAATATTAAACTACAATCAATAAAACATAACGTGGGCCATTCTATGGGAATTACATCGGCGTGTATACATTCATGCCTGCTGATCCATCATACGTTTTTGTGAAAAAAGAAAATACTGAATACTGACGATGGATGAGATCAGAAAAATCTGCACGGTGTCAAAAGAAACATCTTGCATATCAAACTTTTTTTTTTTTTTTTTTTTAGCGTCTGTCCTTCAGATGTTCAGTGACTGCTGCCCTGTCAGACAGCGGCTGAATGGAGGCCTGAGCAGAAATGCATTAGGTTGGGTTGAGAGGTATTGACCTTGCCCTGCCGCTATTATTCCCGCTAAGGTTGTGATGTGTTTGTTTGTGCGATGATCAATGCACTTATTGAACCACACACAGCACTTATTGATCACCGTTTCTTTTTTCCTACAGTGTGGGCGCTGAGTGGTTAGTGCCTTTTTTTTTTTTTTCTTCTTTCCAGTGCCCAGTTTTCTCCTCTCAGAAACCAGACATACAGTAACGTCCACTAATGGGCAGTAAGCTGCTGCTCAGCTCGGAACCTTCACAAAGCTTGAATGAAACTGTTCGACTTTCATACTCTCTTTTATTCCCATTAGAAATGGTTCTTTTGTGAAGAACCAAAGCATTCTTTTTTTCCCTTTTGGCCAACATCTTTCCTTTTAAATCACACTGGCATTAGCAGGGTGATCTCACTGCTTGGCTAACTAATGAATACTTTCAAGGCTCCATTTTTCAAAGGTACAGATTCCTTTGGAGACCAGGACACCAGAGAGTCTCCACAGTGATGTTACCAAGGTAATATGTCTCCCTACGAGTGATTAAGTGTTACAAATGTAGGATTCTTAACAGCTGCAACATACCGCTGTAGCATTTGTCTTGGGCGAAAATGTCAAATAGTCACTTCCTGCAGTGTTCGAATTCACAGGTGAAGTTAGGAAGGCTGACTGTGATGATTACGCTAGAAATATTATTGAAATGAATCGCTTCATGGAGCCACTGAAAACAACTTTTCCGTCCGTCTACATGGAAATGAGGGAAACGCAACCTTTTTCCAAAATGCAGCTACTGCACACCTCGATGTAGTGTGTAGCTCTTCTGTACGTGCACGAGTAGAAGGACAATAACAGCAACATTTTCCTCCTGAGTGTCATGAGTCCCAGTCTAGATTCTGCTAGGACTTGGTGGTTTTATAGTTGAGAGTCGCCTGGAATAACAATCCAACTTAGTCGTTTGTCCATACGAATGTCCAGGTTTCACTGCAGAAACATCCAACAGCACCAACTAGTGGCCCAACATGAAACATTGTAAATGGACATCGTTCACAAAATATTGCCATGTAAATGCAAAACTTTTCTGAAACTAGAACGGAAGAATGCGATTTCATCTGAAATACTGTGTAATTGGGACCTACGATAAAATACTTCTTCATGATCTTTTGACTTCCATGCAGGCAAAGTGACACAGAAAAGATAAATCATCAGGGTTTGAGCTTTATCGTAAAACTTCATGGTACTTTGGAAATATTTGACACTCCTGATGGATCTGTGCAGGGGCGTGTTTGAAACCGCCATTGCTCAACACACCTAAAGGATGTCAAATTGGACTCCAAAAACCGAGGAGAGTTAGAAGTGAAGGAAAAGTCACATCTGAGGCTTTGCCGTGGAGCGTTGCACCTGTAACTGTAAACCAGATGTGCAGTAAGTAGTAACTGGTCAATCTATTAGTGGAATTCCAGTAGAGCCGAGAAGGAGTCATATTTATGGAACCCTGTGTGGGCTGAGTGAAGAAGATGAAAATAAATGAATATTTAAATGAATATTAATGAAGAACAAAGTTTGATGTTATGGTAATCACGGAGCTGCTTGCCTGCTCTCGCCATAGAAAAAATAACAATGAAGTGTGCAGATGATCTATTATGGATTTTGACGTTTTCTTTTGTATGTATTGAATGAAAACATACATTCACACTGACGCATGATGCGATCTCCTTTGATTTATGTGCCTCCATAACATTGAATTTAATATAATAAGACTTTTATTTTGCATAAATAAAGCAATAGGTGTATTTAATCAGGGATTTGCGGATCCAGCCAGGTGTTTTTGAGCTGTTCTGGCTAATTAGAACTTAAGCTTCCGCTGAGGTTTTCATTACCAACACACCGACATGAATTATAATAATCCACCTCGTTCCTCCTCTTCATCTGCAAGAACAGAGTGAGGGAGACGTCAATCAAGCACACGCCCACACTAAATCTAATCAAAAATACCTGTGCGGGTGGAGCAAAGGATTTAATCACAATCACTTTTTTAATTCCAAAGTCCTGATATTATTTTGAGGAATGCATTTGATTAGAATGAGTTTGTTTGGTAGCAAAGTCAAAAAAAAAAAAAAATGAGGCGAATGACCAAATATAGAAGCGCAAGCGATTTGACGCAACAGACTGTTTGTTGTCCGTGTTGTGCTCTTCGGCGCAGTGTGCAGAGTATCAACCTGAGTACACACTGGCTGTTTTCCACAGATGTAGTATGTACTGTGTACAAACACGGTGTGTAACCCCAGCGTCAACACTCTATATACATCCATATACTGTTGGTCTGAACAAATGCAGGGTCAAATAACACGTCATAAAACACACGTAGAAAAGAAATTGCTTTCCTGCATTCATGAAGCCTCTTAGTGTAAGAGTCATTATCACTGCGTCTGATAGCCACTTAATTAAATGAAATAAACATATAAAAGGCAAGTTTGTCATGTCACTGCCACAGAATTTAACCATAGAAGTGTATTATTCATGTCTTCTCTGAGGTGCACTTTTATTAATTCTCTATGTGTGTGTGCATGTGTGTGTTGCAATAATAAGACCACAGGCATCTGTCTCTTCGGGGGGGGGAAAAAGGCCTGATCCAGCTCCATGCCTATGGCAAAACACCTGATGTGTGAAAACATCTCCGATGTGTGAGACTCATGGCTTTGACTTTTGGGAACCACACTGAGATAAGACACCAGTTTCTGGACTGGCTGTGTGTTTCTTTTCCCCCTCGGTTTAATGAAATTGTCTTCCATCTCTTGATGTGCTCATGCCGTACGTGAGGTCAATAGATCCTGATTTTTTTTTTTTTTATTATAAAAAATGAGGCCATGCTCGACACATCCTGATATTTCCATTTGAAGAGAGAAGTGAGGGAAATAGCATCACTGGAGCATTGTTCACCTTCAAAGAGGCGGGCTAATTCCTGCTGTCTTTCATGCTCGTGCAGGTACAGCATGTAGCGGGAGACGGGAGTAAAAAGGTGATGATCTGAGGGATGAGAATGAGGCCTCATGCAGCTTCGCTAACTACAAATGAGGGCCAAGATGGTCATCTGTGCCGTCATTAGGCAACATTCCCGCATCTTTTCTTTTATTGGGAGAACAAAAGAGCATCTCTGATGCCGTTAAAAAATACAGTTTGTTCCACTGCTGGCACCCCGGCAGCTTTAATAAGGACCGGATAATCAGACGCGTTGTGGTCCAGCCCTACTAATGGGAATATCGCTGCAAAAGGCTCTGGCAACTAATCAAACCGAAGCAGTTTGATTGGACAGTTGCGAATTAAAAAAACCCCCAAAAAACCACAAACATGGCAAAAAAAAGTCCCTGGACTCTGGCAGCCGGACCGCTGGGCAACCTCCAGGGTTTGGATAGCACAGTATGGTGTTTGGCAGGCCTGGCTGCCGCAACACGGAAAAGTAAATGAAAGCCCCCCCCTCTCGCCCTGCCTCCTGGTCGCTGGAATCAAAAGTGCCCTTGAGTGAGCCCTATCTCGTCTGCTGTGAGTTAGCGTGACTAACAACCCTGGGCAGCTTCACACGAATGTGGAACAATGCAAGAACAGAGATGACTAAACTGCTTCCGTGCATCATGTGTAGGTGTTGGGGGAATTTAATTGAGACACTCATGTTACAGGCGGTGTAGAGAAATATTAACCTGAGTGACGCTGCCACATGTGAACTTATCTTTGAGCTTCACAGAGACGGTCTTACGTATTCTCATTATCCAGTGTGACTGCAGAAACTTGTGTCCAACCAGCTGAGGATCCGTCCTCTGTGTGGCTTTTCCGTTGATGAGAAAATGCACTCAGTCACCTAGATTGTTGCCTAGGAAGAGCTTCATTAAGACGAGACAGAGCATACCTTTTGTCGCTTTTGTGTTTCCCCAAGGACACAAACAGGTGTGAGTGAAATAATTACATGTGGCAAGTTTGCGCTTAAAGTCTTCCTCGTGGCGTTGGTTTGCTGTGACTTCAGTGAGGATATAAATATATCTGAGCTTACCGTATTGACAGTTTCCATTCCTGTTTTTTTTTTTTTTTTTTTTCTTTTCTAAAGGAGTGTCAAAATGAAATTATATGAAAAGAAACTGCACGGCTGTGTTTGGAATAAAAAAAATTAATTTAAAAAATACTTTGACCGCTTTAGCAGGATGAAGCTGCACGTAGATGTGGATGGTCATATTTTTACACAATGTAGATTTTAAAAAAAAAAAAACACACACAGAGGGAGAGAGGCCTTACTCTCCCTCTGTGCAGCATTACTTTTTCTTTTTTTTTCATTTTGAAGAAGAAATCATAAAAGGTTAAACAAGTAGGAGGGAAATGTTTAGAATTGAAATGGAATTCTTCTGTACAACAAAAAGCAGGAAATCAGTCTTCATGACAGAATTTTTCTTAACTTTATTCAAAACTCTAAGTCATATTAAACCATCATTGTGGACGATGGGTGAATATAATCTCACCTCAGTTTGTATTCGCTCGTTGGCTGAATACAATGCTCTTCACTCATGTTATCGTGGATGTTTCATGTGTGATACAGTGGACTGATTGCAGTTCATCTTTATCACATTGCATTATGCTTTTCCAAGAAGTGACTGATACAGTATTTGTACTAAATTCAGCAATTTATTTTTAACTTTCTTTTAGCAAACTGGGAAAATGTAATTGTTCTAACCTCGGTCTAAACGTAGTTTCTGATTCAAGTAAATTCAACAGTATATACACCACACACACAACATACACAGCTCGCGTCAATAGCACTGGATGTGCTCCAGTTAAATTGTGAGCCCTGGTTTTGCTTTACGCTGGATTAATGCGGCAGTTTTCACCCTAACGAGTCGATTGATCACCACAGCGGCTCAGGCCCGAGCAGGATGCATGAATCCCTGCACCACGTGGAGGAAACGTCTCCCCAGTCAGCCGTTGTGAATTAACTTTATTCAAGTCTACCTTTCTCTGCATAGATATGTATTAAGTTAGTCCCCGGCTGCTTGTTCTCTTACTTTATGGCTCCTTGTGCTTACATTAACTGTGGCTACAGAGACTTGTTAAGTGTTTTAATTTGGGTGTGGGCCGATTGCTCGTCTTCATGTTGTGCTGCTGAGACTTAATTGCTTTACTTTATGTTTATTACCATTTGGGCATGTATTTTATGAGTGATTAAAATTGAACTCCACTAAAAAGCTGCAAACTGCCGCCCGTGAGCTTTTGTGTGTGACACGTAAAGTCTTTTTTTTACTGAAAAAAAACCCATCACACCTGCTAAAGTTTGATGTGACCTGACAATTTGACCCTGCTTCTTTATATAAAACACCTTATGATATTTCACTGGTAATACATGATAACTTATGAGCCAAATCTGTCCTGCAAGAACTTCCAAAAAAAAAGTTTTTCAAAAAAAAAAATTAAAAGAAAACCGATTTAAAGCAAATTCATAGATATATATCTTAATTGAAGTGTATACAACACGACATTGATACCTGAGCTAAGATAGTAAGTTTCTATAGTAATTGATGGGTTTTGCAAAAATACAGAGATTTTCATCACATATACTCTGCCACAACGAAGACAAGATTTCATAAATTTAATGGTTAATATGGCACAAATGTTGCCCACTGGGAATGATCATGATCTGATTTACAAATCGAGTGGTTACGTATTTGTCATCTACTCTGTAAATGGTGTAAAACTTGCAGATTTTTCAGACAAAGTCCATTTAAAAAAGGTTGGAAAATTACTGGAATACATTTCATCCACAATGATGTAACTCCAAAAAGAAAAGGGCTTTGAAAAGTCAAAGGTCAGTGGTAAAAATAGCCGGAGGAGCTTTTTGAAACAATTTAGATTCATGAGAAACTGGTCATTAACATGATTAACATGACTTTGTATGAAAAAACCAATTCAGAGAGGAAAGTTTTCTCCCCGTTTGTTAAATCTTAAGCACTATAGTACACAATAAAACAACAAACTGGGCCGAAGGTACACATTTAGAAAACTTCAATATAACTAAAAGCTCTATGTGAACAAAGTCCAAACACTTTGCCATCTCTTCAGGGCCATTCCAAATTGTTTTGGGCAATATGGAAAAATGTTCTCTGGTAAAATCAATCAAAGTTTGACATTATTTTTAAAAACTTTTCAGCTTATTTTCACCGTGTGCCTCAACAAAAAAGGATCTCAAGGGATATTGGACTGCATAAGTGTCCATGGTGTGGGCCGCTTCCACTGGATGGAAAGGGAATCTATTAACAGTCAAAGGTGTGGAGTGGATTAACAATAAGGTATGTGCCTGATCAGAAGTTTCTTGGTAATTTATTGCACCTTCAAGTAAGACAATATGTCATTTTCCAATAACAAGATTGGCAGTTTGATGACCCGCCTTCCATGGCAAACGTCGCTCAGTCAGTGTTTGTGGTCTGGGATTTTTTTGTTTGGTTTTGTCAGTCCTTTCAAATTTCCCAATAGAATCTGTTTCATAAGATGTTTTGCTGTACTCGGGACTTGTGAGGGCAAACCAATAACACATAAAGAAATCAATTGAGAATTTCAAGTAACAAAGAGCAGCATTGAGTCATGTTGGGTCATGTTACCCTTTATATCGCTCCATTTTTAACATCAGCTCTGTTGAGAAAATAAATCTATAAATAAAGGAGCGATTGTGACAGGAGAGGTCCTTGGGAAAAAAAAAAGTAAATAAACAACAGTTTACCGAGATACCATTTCCTGCTTGTTCTGATGTAAATGATGTAAAACTGTCTGCCTCCAAAACAACCTTGAACTTACAGATAGCAGTGGATGTTCAAAGTAAAAAAAACAAAAAAAAAAAACAGTTATCCTCTGTGGGGGTAGCAGAGAAAAGAAATGGCCGCCTCACGCTGAGGATTAAAAAGACAAACCACACTGATCACTCAAGTTACTACTTGAAAGAATTTTAAGGCGGCAAGAAATAATGGGGACATTTGCATATGACCTTGTGGGAAGTGTTTTCGGTTTGAGACAGAAAGGTGCTTCTCCGTGCAGGTTTCTAAATCAGACAGCCTGATTAAACCCACGTGGACCCCCCGCTGCTCCGGGGCGTCGCTGCTCACGTGTGCCAGCGTACGCTCGTTTAAAAATCACTCATCACAGTAAACGAGTGTCGGTCAGGGTCTGCGACGATCTGGAAAGGTGTCCGTCATAGTGTCTCGTCGGTAATCCCTCCACAAAGCGTACTTCTGACGGTGTTACTATTTTCCCCCGGCACGTAGGATTTTTTTTTTTTATAATTCTTTATGAGAGATGTAAGCTTCAAGCGCTGGAGGAGCCCGCATGGCTAAATAGCTTGTGTATGATAGGAATTAGCCGGTGCTGTGAAAGTGGCTCAGTGGATCGGCCTACGATGTATATACAGTCTCTACTAATGAATAATGAACTCTTTATGCTCCCACCGGCTGTCATCCTCCTTTCACTCACACTCTCCTCCCACCTCCTCCTCTGCTCGCCACCTCCCGACGTTTCGCCCCGCGCTTTCCGTCTTCGGCAATTTGGCCCATCTTCGTCTCGTCACCTCACGGATTCCTCTGCAAACGTGAAGAATGACATTTTGGGTCGGGGACTTCAAGGATGGTCAAGTTAATGAATGGCCACCAGATGGCCCCTTATTAGGCTAATGTGTTCCCCCTCTCCGCAGCGCCGCTTCTCGCCTGGGGATTGAACTTGCTGGCAGCCTGCGTATGCACGTGTGTGTGTGTGTGTGTGTGCATTGTTGAGTTAAATCAGGTTAACTTCACAAGAAGATGGAAGGACGTGGCATCTCCACTTTAACTCGGCTGCTGTGTATTTTGTGAAGGGGTCTTTCGCGGCGTCCGGCGGACCTCCACCGGCCCCTCCCCTAATGACAGCCTGACTCCAGCTTCCACGTCGCGCCCGTCTGCGGTTTACATGCAAAAAAAGGAGGGGAAAAAAAGGGATTCAGAGGATGAGCAGGGAGGCCTCTTTCCCCTCCAATCTGACAGCCTGTTAATTGCCTCATTTATAATCCCAACTCATCAAAATGAATAATTGTTGTAATGCACACATCTACCAGAAAGACCTTTGTTAAACTCCAGAATTATGCTAAACATGGTAATTAATTGAGTTTAATTTATTGGATCGTCGCCGGTGTTTGCTGCCAATGGGCCTTTGTGTTTCCATAGGTGGATGTTGTAGCTACGAGGGCTGATACGCCGGAGCTGTCAGCGCAGTTTCAAATGAGGGCTGTTAACTGCTCAACAAGTTACTCCGGGCCTCAACATCTCGTCTCCGCGGCTCCTGTGATTCATTACTGGGAACGTCTCTCTCACAAGTCACATCTCTTGTTTTGTGAGCAGAATCTAATGAAGCACGTGGCGTCTGGATTTTTCAGCTCGTTTATTGTAATTTTTTCCTCCTCCTCTTCTTCTTCAGTTCTTAATGATCCTGCATCCAGATAAGCCATTATTTCAAACTGCATGTGATCCGTGGCGTTAAAGCCGTCAGAGTCTGACAGAATTTATTTATTTATTTATTTTAGCACACGTGCAAAGATGCAGCGATGGCTTCGCAGTAGGGGAATGACATTTATCCCCCCCTAAACGTCGCGGTTGGAGTTATTTCACCTGCAGACTGGACGAAAACACACCGAAGCAGTGAATAATGAAAGCTAAGTGAAGCTGCGACCTCTCACACATGGAGAGTGAACATCAGACCTTTCAGCGAAAAAAACACAAACAACAACCTATTTCTAATTTAAATGTTAAAGCCATGGTGATAAACTAATGAAAAGTATATATGACATTCAGGTGGGCTTTAAAGACCGTACATGCAGTTCATAGAGGCATTGGCAACATTATCTGCTGTAGAATAAATGCACAGCAGACAATTATGAAGACATTCTTTCTTTCTTTATTACTTTATTTGGAGAGGACAGTGCATATTAAGGGACACTTTTTTGTACATTTAAGACAACAACAATTATTTCAAAAACAAACATGAACAAACATGGTATATACACAATTTACAACCACCGCTGCAATATAAACAAATTCCCCAATCTATAACATTTAATCAGGGCTTAAAGGTAATCACAGGGTTGATTAACCTTTAACCATAATTTCAGCTCGTTTTAAAACGCTGTAAAAGCGGAAGACTCTCTAATAGTAATTGGAAGACTATTCCAGCTTAACCCTTCCACTGAAGTTGTGTTTTGTCCAGTGGTGGTTCATCTGAATGGAACCTCACAGTCTCCTCTTGTGGCTGATCTGGTTCTAAGATTACTGCCTTGTCATCTCATAAATCCCTCCAAAGGGGGAGGGGCCAAACCACAGAGGGATTTGTCGACGAGATAAGCATGTTTAAGAATTCCGCCTGTATCTAAACTTCATGATATAGTAACAAGTTCTTTAGATTTTAATCAAGCATGTGGTTTTATTCCTCGTGATTGTCTTTCGTTGACCGGGAACCGTTTCCACGGTTGCGCAGAGCGGGCCCCTCTTTAGTGATTCAGGTCGGGCATGAAAAGAATCAGTGTCGCTATCAGGTCTGTGATCCAGCACCTTAAATGAAATGCAAGTGAATGAGAAATTCATGCGCGAGCCCGGTTGCCACAGCAGACTAAATAGGGCAACAGCATCATCATTATCCATCACGGCGCAGATATAAAACTGTAATAAGGGAGTAGGGTGACCTCAGGCGAGGCTGGGTTTTTTTTCTCTCGCAGTGGCGGTGGTGGCGTGGTGCCGTCGGTGGAGGTTGGGACATAACTGCTGACGCCACCACATTCCCCGGGAATGACAAATGGGAGCTGAATACATCTGGAGGTGCTTCAGGGGACACTGGGGACTGGGCACGATTGCCAGTTGAGGTTAGGAGGGAAAGAGAGAAGCAAAGCATAAGAGTGACTTAGACTCAAAGACCCCAAAATAGAAGCTCTGCCTCCCACGTCTCCATCATCGCTCTGCCACGCGAGAGGAAGCAAGGGGTCTGCGTACTGCACTGTAAAAGCAACTGAAGGTGTATTCTATCAACTCGCTGCGCCTCGGGTCGCGGTGGGAATGTTAGGCACAAGCACAGGAAAGTTCACGTTTAAACACAAATAGAGGCCGTTTGCGCCAACGTGCCGCGGAGCACAGACATACATGTTTCTAATAGTCCAGAAAATGTGCAGTGAAGGACGTAACCACGTGTAAATACTTCGCCACAGTGAGAAATACCACTGTCAGCATGAAAAGTTACTCAATGGCTTGTGACCAGATGACATGTAATAATGATGTGAATTGTGATAAATGCAAAGGCTCAAGTATATGAAGCTAAAGTCTTCACATTTGTTGATCTAACTGCTCTTTCTCTTGACCTTTTAAACCTTTTCCAGGAGATTTTATGCTTCATTTTTAGCTTTTATTTTCTTTTTTAAATTTTATGCTTCTTCTTTTTATGCGTGTTCAATTGTTCATCTTTTTACACTGTTAAAGTTTATATTTATATTTTTATTTCATGAGTACGGCACTTTTACATCATGTGTACTTTTGCACTTTTCTAATGATGCACATCACAAGCACAATAAATTGCATTTTCCTTTCACCTTTTAAATCTGCATATCAGGAATGTGCAGTGCTTTGGAACATAGTTTATTTCAGTTGATCCAGTATTGTGAAAGGCATATCGGACATGTTGATATCACCATGAATACTACAACAATGAATCTGCAATTGCATTGTGTGGCCATGTTACAATAACTAGTGTAGTCATTATGGTCTGTTTCATTATATTAAAGTCAATAAGGAAGAAATTTCCAATAGTGTAATAGAATGTTGTGTTTTGTGACATTGTGACAATGAAATCTTTTTAGGTTCTGTGCAATTTGCTTATGAAAAATAGGTATTGATTAAGGATACAAATATTTTACTATTTTATTACATTATTGACAGGTTATTGCATTATTGGCTTAATTACATTCAAAATAACCAATATGATTACATTATTGGCTGCTGCGAACCCTAATGGCTTTTCATGCTGCCTGTCTAGAACAATCATGAGCATCAAGGCTCCTGTAACAGAAGTTTCTACGCAGCTGGAAAATCCTTCCAGTCCCGCTGGAATAACACAAAGCATGATGGGATAATGCTGTTGGAAGATGGGAGCAAAATGATCTGTAACCGAGACAGTAGCTTACCGTAGAGAGTGATGGCTTCTCTCATCTGCTCTGCCAAATTGGAGTAGATCTGTGTGTGTGTGTGTGTGTGTGTGTGTGTGTGTGTGTGTGTGTGTGTGTGTGTGTGTGTGTGTGTGTGTGCGTGTGTGTGTGTGTGTGTGTGTGTGTGTGTGTGTGTGTGTGTGTGTGTGTGTGTGTGTGTCTGTGTCTGTGTGTTTGCCTGCAAGACACAGGGGAGGGAAGAATCCCCGCATCTCCTGGACATCTGCAAGCGCCTCTATCGTTATGAAATTGCACTTGAACGCGAGTCGAAACACTGATTTGAAATTCAAA
This sequence comes from Blennius ocellaris, assembly GCF_963422515.1. Classification (NCBI taxonomy): domain Eukaryota; kingdom Metazoa; phylum Chordata; class Actinopteri; order Blenniiformes; family Blenniidae; genus Blennius; species Blennius ocellaris. Next base: position 20,594,376 of record NC_137668.1, on the reverse strand, counting down.
TGAGTAAAACATACCGGAGTAAAAAATAAAAGGCCAGTAGAAGTTCATTTACTCACTTTAAATGTTGTGTTCCAAGTAATTTTCCCCCTCCTCAAATGTGCCCTCAGGCTGCTTCAGAGTTAGATTTCAACACTATTAACCGCCATCACATATTCTATACGTCCTGCGTGTCCCAGCAAAGCCTCTAAGCATGATTTTAACTCTGACCTTTCTGTGAAATGCTGAATTGCACAGTTTTATGCGCAATTTTTCAGTGATTCGAAGAGACAAATTGAACATGTTTCAAATGTTTGGGCAACTAACTTCCAAGTAAAATTAAGTATAGCGGACTTGACCTTACCTTTACAAAAGCTTTAAAAGAGAGGCAAACTTCCATTGCATCTTAAAAAGAACCAAGGTCACAACATTGCCTGACTCTCAAACTCAGAAACTAAACGAAACTGAAGCACTGGTGGCTGCGAATGCTTCAACAACAGCACATTCAGTTTAAATCTTGAACAATATACAAGAAAAAACTTTTTTTTAACACCTTTATTTAAGGTAGTGGTTACAACTTTTTGATTTACTTTCAGGTAGATTCATGCATGTAAGATGCAAACTATTGCTGAGTGGGATTATACTGCACTCTATGCATCATGCCATTGTCATTGTTAATAATACCTCCATATAGCTGCCTTTATTTTCATTTTCCAGTTAACATAAAGCAAATTCCATGAATTAGCTCCTCCATCTTGCTCAATTACATCATTTTCTGACATCGGTGCAAGCCTAAAGATTATGTAAAATAGCCTCTTACATCAACCGTGTGCATTGTTCCTTGTGGATTTCAACATAATCCAAACGCAGCTTGGAAACGATGATACTCCACCACTGACAATACAATCCACTGCTGCTGCTTTCGCATGATGAAATCTGACAAACAAGGAGCAATGAGGGTCGTGAGTTTAACAAATAAACTTTTTACGTCAGTAAATCTACAACAATGTGTGGTGACAGAGAAGCATCCCTACACTCAGAATCCACTAACGATGTATCATTTATCCTTCATTCATATATTGAGGAGGATCCTGTGCAGTTTGGTAATGCTTTACTGTCACATAAACATATTAGCCGGGGTAACAATCCGGTGAAATAATTGAGTTCAGTGGCGTGTGGATGAAAAAATACCTGCAACAAAACAGCAGATTGCAATAATAGAGCCACATGCTCGACATCACTGCATGTTATACAGGTGTGAGACACGTGAAGAAACACACACTCCCAGTTTTCATCTTTTTTTTTCATCTCTCTTCCTGCACTGAGGAGAAGAAACCTTGCCATGTGGGGCAAACAGGGTGTCATCACACCCAAGTATTTATTCACAGACAGAATGTAATTGTGATGCTGTGCATATGATTTCTGTGAGGATGCGTTTGTGCTGTGCCTTCCGATGCATTTACATTTAGATTTACCCGGGGCCTCAGATCTCTCAGTTTGAGCCATGCTTGTTGACCTTGAATGTGAATCTGGAAGGACGACGCCTCCCAGTGCCAGCCTTTAAGAGAAGATCGGACCCGAGCGCGTTAAATATTGCAAACATAATGTGGCAAATAAATCTCGAGGAGAGCCTCAACAGCAAATTAAAGGCTCCATTTTTAAACGGGTTATTACTGAAGGAGGTGTTTGTTTGTGCCGCCATCTGTTCCTGATGTGAATGGAAGAGGAAGGGGAAGGGGGGGTGTGTGTGTGGCCTACATATTATATAGCTTGCGTGTGTTTGTGGTTGTATGTGTGAATAAGGAAGAAGGCTGCTGCACAGAACTGCAGCTCTGAAAAGTGCACTAGAGTATGCATGAGTGTATTTCATGCCAGTGCCAGTTTGAATAAATGCAATTTTTTATTATTATTTTTTTTTGTTTCTGAGAAAAGCGAAGCCGTGTCAACACGCGCACACAGAGCTATAGCACACTTACGTTCTCTTAAATAAACGCTGCATGAATAACTACTGTAAGAGAAGATGCTGGAGGCAACGGAAATGTAACTCCAACCTGTGCAGAGGTGTGTGTGTGTGTGCGTGCGTGCGTGTGTGTGTGTGTGTTTGAGAATGGACACGGGCATGCGTGTGTTTTTTATGGTGATGAGCCGTCGGAGTGGGTTCTGTAGACAGCGCCTCAGTGTTTATGCAGTGCTGATAGTCTCCAGGAAAACAGGGCCGGGTGGGGGTGGAGGGTGGAGTAGTGTGTGTGTGTGTGTGTGTGTGTGTGTGTGTGTGTGTGTGTGTGTGTGTGCGCGCGCGCGCGTGCGTGCATGCGTACGTGTGTGTGCGTGCACGCACGCGTGCTGCTTGATATTTACACACAGCAGCCATACCGTCTGGCAATGATGATGGCTCCCTCATGGCACCAAAAGACAGCAATAAACCAAGAGAAAGCACGAGCAAGACAGAGTGAGAAATAGACCAGGATATATGGAGTGCAGGCGAAGAAGTCAAAACACGGCAGATTGTGTGAGGGATTTGAGAAAAAAAAATATCTGGGAGAAAAACTAGAAAAATGGCCGCAATGGAATCAGTGCATACATCTGAGCCTGCTTCCCCCCCCCCCCCCCCCCCCCCCCCCCCCCCCCCCCCCCCCCCCCCCCCCCCCCCCCAATTCTCTAAATTGAATTGATGTGTGACATGATTCACTCTGTTTTTACACTGAGAAGTTCAAATTTGAGATCGGAGGCTTTTCTGAGACAATTCTCCCCATTTTTTTTTTCTCATTCAGTGATTTTTTTGTGTGTGTGTGGACTTGCCTCACAAATCAGCCATGGATGGATGGATGGATAGATGGACAAAAGATCAGTACATCTGCTGTTATCACAACATGGGGCATGGAATAACAATAGCTTGTTTACATTGTCACTTTTGTGTCAGTCTGATTAAATTGAGGGATCGCATTGTCCCACATTCATGAAAAAAGAATAAAGTGATCAGAGTCATGTGCAGCTTAATATACATAACATCATCCATTTCTCTCTCTGTGTGTATCTGCCCCATAATGCCTTTCACTGTGACATTTTGTGACGGGGATCTCACAAGTGTTGAAAATGAAAAGCTAGAATAATCAAGCCC